>NC_138089.1:40462057-41107747 GCF_964212035.1 Myotis nattereri
CAAGCGGAAAAAATATACACAAGCACATACACACACAGATACTCACTCTTATGCCCCCCATTACAGACAAAATATTATATTATATACATATATTTTTAAAGCTACTTATTTGAAAACTACTTTTTACTTAAACATAAATATCTATATATAAATACACACACATTTTAGCCCATGTATACTCTAGTGACATATGTATATGCATTATGTGTTTCCTTATTACTTTATAAAGCTGCATTTTATTCCTTTTAATATATTTATTATATATTCAATATATATTTGAAATATATAATATATATTCCATATATTAATATAATATATATTCCAAAATATATATTATAATTTATTCAACTAGTCCAATACTGATTTTCTTCAATATTCCAAGACTTATTCTAAATTAATAAGGTACAGAATTATATTATCAATTAGCTGTATCTTATTATTTATGTTATTTCAATATTCTATATACTTATTTTCATCCACTTGATCTGACATGGACCAAGAGAGTTTAATCAATGTCTCCCACTAATGTTGTTATGTCTATTTCTGCTTCTATCACCTGTAATTTGTGCTTTATGAATGTTTGATGCACAGATATTCATAACTGGAATATGTCCATTATAAGTTACATACTGCTGCACTATTAGGTTTTCCTTTTTAATACTATTTGGCTGGAGTCATTATTTTTATTTGTATTTTCTAATCTACCCTTCTTAAATTTTTTTTTAATTCCCACCCTTACTTAAGTACTTTATTTTAGATGAGTCTCTGCCATAGAGCATAGAATTGAGTCATATAATCCATGCTAAAGATTCTCTGCTTTTAAAAGCTAAGTTAAGCCTTTTAATAGGTGGGTTATTGATATAAAAATTATGTTCTTTGTTCCATTAAATCTTTTGTATTGAATTTTCTTTGTGGTTTTAAAAATGGTCGTTTATTATAAATTTTATTTTTTTCACTTTTTGTGTGTTGTTTTTCTGCTATTCAAGTTATGTGGACTTTTGTTGGACTTTTGTTGTTGTTACCTTTATCATAATAATTTTATATTAGACCCTTAGTAATGTACTTCTTTTAACTACATCTCTAAGTTTCCCACTATGAATGATGTTTAAAAATTAGACTGTTTCCTCTTCCTTTTCCCTCTCCTTTCTCTTCTCTCTTACCTGACTCTAGTTACTATTAGTGTTTACTTTTATTTATTTTCATTTTTTAAATATATTTTTATTAATTTCAGAGAGGAAGGGAGAGGGAGAGAGAGAGAGAGAGAGAGAGAGAGAGAGAGAGAGAGAGAGAGAGAGAAACACTAATGGTGAGAGAGAATCATTGATCAACTGCCTCCTGCATGCCCCCTACTGAGGATCAAGCCAGCAACTTGGGCATGTGCCCTGACTGGGAATCGAACTGTGACCTCCTGGTTCATAGGTCTAAGCTCAACCACTGAACTACACCGTCGGACAGTGTTTACTTTTAACAAATTAAATGAGACAATGAGTTTATTAATTTCTGACCTCCTTTCTTGCCTATTAAATTTTTGTTAGTTATATCATTTCTACATAGTCAAGACAAATGACATTTACATTTCATTCTGACATCTCAATCCCCATATTTGGTCTGGTCCAAATTCAACAGGTGAAAAACATTCAATATTTATTTCCAGTTCTTTTGCCGCTATTTATCTAGTTACTGTTCTGTTAGCTAAAATTCATTGTCTACTAACTTTTTCAAGAAGGGCTCAATATTTTGAGGTCTTGCAAGATCAAATTGGTCATAGAATAGGCTGTACATGTTATATAAAATGTTGGTGGTTAAGCAATCTTTGGCTCACACTCTTTACTTGGGTATCTAGTTGCTACAGCTTTCTTGTATTGAATGTTGATAAGAAATCTGAAGCTAATATTTTGTCCCTCTTCTAGGAATGTTTATTTTGTTCCTGGATGCTGCGGCAGTGGTGGCTCCTCTACCTTCTTCTTTATGTTGAAATACAAGTATACTTAGAGTTGACCATACCAGATTCATTTTTCTCATTACTGTGTGTCTATTTAAAATATTAAATCATGATCCCAGAAAACAACAAAGGCTAAAAAATTCCCCTTACTCTTCTTAGTTCTAAGGAACTGCTTATTGCAAAGAAACATCTCTCCATACATGACTTAGAGAAGACTCATGGATTCCAGCTGCTTACCCGTGACAAGGGCAGCACGGACCTTCCATAATCCCATTCTTTGCCTCATTAATGATTAGCTGCACTGTTTTGTCCTCTGATCAATCAGAACAAAATGCCTGTTAACTCTGGTTAATTTTTCTCTTCTGCCCCTAAATATCTGAACTTGGACTTACCTTCTGCCTACACCAGCATACAACTCCTCTTTAATGGCCTGAATGACAATAGGCTAGCCTCAGAGTAAAATATTCTCTGATTTATTGTCTGATCATAGATATTTTTTCTGCTCCTTCTCCATTTGGGCACAGGGAAACTTAAGTCTTGCCTTCATCCTCCCATGCTACTTAGGAAACTTTTGCATTTTTTCACTTACATTGAAATCCTCAAACTCCATGGGTATTCTACCATGTCTCTGGGGATTAAACATACATAGAGAATTAAGCATGGGAAAAGCCTAGTGGGTGACTCAGAGCCTCACTGCTGGAATACATAATTATCCAATTTTGTTTGGTACTCTCCACCTTTTCTTCTCCATTCTCCTGTTTCATAAAATCTTTTCCTCTCCTCAACGGCAGGAAAAATTGATTCTGAAAGATCTTTTATCCTAAATTGTTTTATCTTGAGCATAAAACAAAACTTTTGAAAATTAAAACTGCCCCTCCCCTAGCTTTACTGCATCATCCTGCTGTGAAGCAAGTAGTACTGAGTGAGAAGTCACCAAGGCCTGAACACAGTAAGGAAGTAGAAGACAAGAATCATGAAAGGAAGGGACAGAGTCGTATCCTACAGTGGCTATGAGCTGGGAACTATTGTCATGCATATGACAGAAGAACCTTGAGTCACCTGCATTTTCAATCTGCCCTTCCCCCAGGGCCCACAAATCGGCAAGATATTTGGGTGAGTTTGGGGAAGGGTGTCTCCATTCCCTGGAGAGAGCTCAGCAACATTCATGAACATATCAAGTCCAAGTCCAATAGATAATAAGGGCTGGAATTAACGTACTCCTGCGGACCTCTGGCTAGATAATAACCAATTATGTCTCTTCTCTCCATCACTGTTTTATGTTCTCAAGACACAGTTTGCTGCTCAGTTTCCTATGAGTAACTCCTTATTTTTCATCCCAGAATTTACATACATCTCTTCCTTTTATAAGTAGAAAATGTTTCCATCTCCACAAGTCTCTTTTTATCTATAAAATGGGGGTTATTAAATCATCTGTGTAGGTGTCATGCATATGACCCTATCCCGAGAACATGCTAAGGCTGAAGATCTGGTCCCATTGTGTACATTGGAAATGGCCAGGTTATAATTAACTGTTTATAATATACAATAATTCTCATGATTATAAAAATATTAGCACCCAGGTCTGAAGAAGCCTCTAAAAATAGTGGGGGGCAAATCACTGGGAATGCTAACTTTCCCAAAGCCACTCAGATGCTAGGGCTGTGCTTACATTTAAGAATTAAATATTCCCTGAGTTTTGTTCAAAGAGGTGCTCATCTGGCCTCAGTTTGCAACTGTTATCATTACATAATATGATCAAACTCAACTGGCTAAAGTAGATAGAGCTACGATGTCTGTATCCTGCAAGATGACACCATCAAATGACAGCAGAGTGACTGGCACCTATAATGTGCTGTACCTGCTGTTTCAACGAGCCTGTCCTCAAAGGTCTAATCCACCGTGGGGAATTCCTACTTGCCTCAGGGGGAATCTACTTCCTCTTGATATGGCCCTGATGTTTGTGTATCTTCAGAAAGAATGGATGAGGGGTGGGGTGTGTTTGTGTAGCTTCTATACGTGTATTTTCAGCAGAGCAAAGGAGGGGGAAGGGAGGCCTGGAATCCAGCATGAGGTTTCCTTCTGGTCCTAAGGGAGAGGGCATCCTGGTACCTCCAGGGCTATCTGACTTCCATCCTTGTGACAGGTCACCGTGACCATTCCGTACAACTGGCTGACAGAGCCACCTATTGTCAGAGAACCCTGACCAGAACCATCCAATCAGGGAGCAAAATAGAACCCAGCTCTGAATCACAGGACAGAAGGAGAGCTGCAATTACCTGCATCTTTTTCCCCCTTTAAATAAGGTTTTTCCTGCAAGCAGGTGGAAAGGTGTACCTTACAGGGCCTCTGTGATTGGCTCCCAGCCAGTCTTATGCATTTTTCACAGCTGGCATCAAGATAAACTAATTTTTTTCTAAATTGACCCCTATTACTATCATTTTCATAGCTCATAACTAATTGATGGAATACAATTTAATACAATGCAGTTAATGTTGCCACATCCTTCATGGCAAAGCATTTTAAAAAAAGAGGCTTAAAACCTAAGTTTCTCACCAGCGTGGGCTGAGGATGGATATAAAAAATAGAGAGGCTAACATAAGCCTAAGAGAAAGGAAAGTTCTAAGAAATAGGAGGATTTCTGCTGCCTATACTGAGAGAGAAAGGCATTATGAAAAACGAGACAACAAATGGTCAATAATTAATGACTTCGCCAAGATGCTTCTAAGAATTCAAGAAACCTTCCCAAAAGAGGTGACATATAAGCGGAGCCTTGAGAAGGAGTGAGGGAAGGAGGACACAAAGCTGGTGAGAAAAGGGGAAGCTATTCCAAGCAGAGGGCTGTGGAAAAGCAGATGTGGCCCCCACGACCTGACACCTGCCTTCGCCTCCCTGTCAATTCCTACCGCCACCCTACTACCTGAAGCATTATTCACGTATTTATTTTCATATCAAGTTAGACTCGCATGTTTCCATGTTATGGGATGGATTACAATCCATTCCTAGCACTATTCATATCAACAGTCAAATTGTTCTAGATTTCAGACATCGAGAGCCCCTTCAATATATCTTGTGTCTGTTAGACATACCTCCAACATTTCAACATTTTTGAATACTTTCTTAGTTTCTTGAACAACTCCTTTTGTACTTGTTCAGCTTTAGCTCTGATACTGACCATTCCTCCAAGGGGCCCTGGTATTTTTTTTAGGGGCGAATGGTATTTAGGAGCCAATATATGAATACTAGCTGTGCTCATTGCTACCAGTATTTCATAGCTGTCAACCTCTTTCGGTGTTCAGAGCTAGGAAAACACCAACAAGAATACACACATATTTCTGTATCTATCTATTTATATATTAAAAATAAGTAATTTATCTGATTATTCCAAGTCCAGTCCAACCTCCTGTGTTTATTCTAGCTGTTCCCTTTCCCTATTTATAACTCCAACAGAGGAAAATCTGGCACCTGTTAGCATCTTTGTGCCGTCCTAGAACACATAGTTATTTTGAAATTAGTTGTCTATACCATTGTGAAAATCATTCCTCCTAAGTAGACTGTAATATTTATTTGTAGAGAGTAAAGAGTGCAGTACAATATATAAATCTGAAGTGTACAATTTCATGAATTTTGATAAATGCCTGTATCCACATAACTTTCACTGCTATTAAGATAGAAAAGGTTCCATCACTGTAGAAAGTTCTCTCTTGCCTCTTCCTGGTAAATCCTCTGTCCAATTTGTTAGTGTTTCCTGTTCCGAAATATCATACATTAAAAAACCGTAAAGTGTGCTCTTTTTTTTTGCTTTTTTTTTTTTTTTTAGTATGCCTGTCTTCATTTGCCCAATATATTGTCTGAAAGATTTACCCATGTTGTGGCATGAGTCAACTGTTGTTGTTGTTTTTTCATTTTTATTGCTTAATAATATTCCACTGTATAAAAATTATTTACATATGAATTTAAATGGGGAAAAAGATGTTTTTAAGAGATAGCACTAATGCGAGGATATTTGACCTCTCAGCATGCTGCCTCCCTTCTGCCTTTCTACTTTCATCCTACTTACATAATGCTGTCAATTTAATTTCCTAAACACTATTCTCATCCTATTACCTCTTACTCATCAAAAACCTTTAATGGCTCCTGATTGTCCATATAATAAAGTCTCAACAATTTTAATCTGTCATTCAGGGTTTTTCATGCTTTCTTTACCACTTATATTTTGAATCTAAGCTCCTGCTACTCATCTTCATTCATCTTCAATTTTGTAGAAATGAGTTTTAAGTCCTTGACCCTGAGACACCATTGATTGAAGAGTCCATCGTTCATTTAATACACATGCTACCCCATAGCCTAACGCAGTGGTCGGCAAACTGCAGCTCGCGAGCCACATGCAGCTCTTTGGCCCCTTGAGTGTGGCTCTTCCTAAGCCTTAGGAGTACCCTAATTAAGTTAATAACAATGTACCTACCTATATAGTTTAAGTTTAAAAAATTTGGCTCTCCAAAGAAATTTCAATCGTTGTACTGTTCATATTTGGCTCTGTTGACTAATGAGTTTGCCGACCACTGGCCTAACGGATGGTAAGTGTTTTTTGAAATTGATTCTAAGACAACTCATGGTATTCTAGACATTAAAATATTTTTTAAAATGTGACTGGGAATTAAGGAGAGTTCTCATTGTTTTCCGGATATTTTCTGCTTTCTGTTCCCTGTCTAGAACAATTTCCTCTGCTGTACATGATTCATATTCAAATACTGACTATCTAAAAACCTATTCAAATGTCCCATGTCCTACAAATTCTAAAGAATGTTCCTCTTCACTGAGGTCAATATAATTACCCTACATGAACTCTCCTAGAAAAGTATTAGAACCACTCCTAGGCACTTGTCACTTCCTACTCTGGATTGGCAACACCTCTTCTTTGCAATTAGTCTACTAGTTGAGGGCAATTCAGCATTTATTGAATATTTCACACTCTCTTTTTGTCATGCCAACTCTAAGTTCTAAGTACAACGTCTATTGGGTATTGTGCAAAATATATTTGTTAAGCAAATAGCTCCATGAGAAACACACAATTAATAAACCTGGGGTTTCTAACACTTTCTTTTCATTTTGTCACTAATTAACCATGTAACCTTAGATAATTTACTTAACCTTATAGGGCTGAGGCCTCACATAACAGACGCAATAATGGCTGTATGAATACTCTGTATAAATGATAAACTGTAAGATCAGTTCCAGATATCAGCATTGCTTCCTCTTTGGAGAAATGAGGCAGTTGAACCTGATCTATTTCAAAAAGTCTGTAAGTAGCACTCCTCAATGATATGAATACAAGATGCTGCTTTTTCCTTAAGTCTGTTGGCTCAAAGCGTGAGATGACTGGAAAACCAGTTATGGAAGCTGCCTCAGAAAGCTGCTCTGGGCATTTGATGTACTAGTGAATCCCTACTGTGATTATCATTTCAGACAGCTTTGCCCCATGTGGACAGGTCAAATGAGACCAGAGTATTACGAACCAATGCTAATCAGCCTCTCTCCTGCGCTCTGACACCAAAGATGCCATTCTCACAAAGAAAGAGTTGGGTGTTATTAGAGCAATATAAATCACCCAAGAGTTTGGCTCAGAACTTTTTGTATTAGCTAAAACTTTTATTAATAAAAGTAGATTAAAACATATTAACAGTTCAATATTTTAAAGAATCACCCTTAGGAAATAGGCATATTGTGATTGGCTATAATGATACACCATAATTAATAAGAGAACTACAGCGTCATGAGTCCCATATCTCTGCATTGTGGCAGATTTTTCCAGGCCAGTTCAATATGGTTCAAATCAATTCACCTTATATTTATTTCAACTCACGGCAGTGTTAGGATATTATGGAAAGAACATGGTCTTTATTTCCCATCTTTGAATTCATGCACTTCAACATCAACTTCTGTTTCTATGACATTTGGCAACTTACCTAATCTCTCAAAATTTTAATTTCCTCATCTGCAAAAAGAGGGTAATAACCCAGCCGGAGTAGCTCAGTGGTTGAACACTGACCCAGGAATCAAAAGATCACTGGTTTGATTCCTAGTCAGGGCACATGCCCGGGTTGCAGGCTCAGTCCCCAGTTTGAGGTTACTTCTGTATCTCAAACCTTAATCTATACAATGAGACTAACAATACCAATCTTATAGAATGTCTATGAGGATCAAATAAGATACTAATATATTTTCTGGTTTCTAAGAGACTTCTGAATGTCAATGAACTATTTTTTATGTGTCCCTAAAAAAAGAAAAGATGGCTGATAATTAAGCTCTGATACCATGATTTCTTACCATGCAGACTGGTTGTTTTATAATTATTGAAAGAGATCTTTCAGTGTTAGTTTGATATAACTATCATTTATCATGCTTGGGTGATAAGTAAAAGAAATATAAGTGAAATAATTTGGTTTGGTATTCTTGATGAGTTTGACAACTATGAATTAATTTTTGACTCTGTTTTTCTACCCAGAATCATCCTTGGTTCTATTAAGAGTGTTATTGATGATAAAGCTTTTAATAGATGGCTCCACCACTGTCTCCAGGAATTCTTCCAAGTTGCTGACACTCATAGTGAGTCTTCATGCTGACACTTTCTTGATCTTACCAGAAAATGTCAAATGTCAGACAACACAGAGACTTGTATTCTTTTCTTAAATGGTCCTTAAGTTGAAGATTGTTGGCTAAACAGTCAAAGGATTTCACTTGCTCAGTCATTCACCAGGATTAACAACAAAAGTGTGTGCATATACAAACACTGGCAGCTATGCCATAACTGTTGTTTGGATGAGGAGGACTGTCAAAATGTCGTTGATCCTAAGATATTTTTTCTTCATGTTGAGTGTAAAAAAAGAATATGTTACATTTTATCCCACAGAGTCTTTGCAAAGCTCCTAGAAGATGAAGGAATATCAAAGTATTTGATAAAGAAAAATAAAATAGAGGGGGGGGGGAAACTAGCAATTTTACTTATCTCAGTTTCTTCATGAATTACCTGCATGGCCTTCCTTAAGACAGGAATTTTTTTTAACCTATAAAATAGGAATAATCTGAGCTGTATTGATTGTATGTGACAGTACATAGGTGAATGGTGGTTACCTGTAGAATGCCATGCTAATGGGGGTTGGAAGAATTGACGATGGAGCACAGAAGGTCTCATGGGTTAGGTCTCTTTGGGAAGGGCAGATTGAACTAGTATAGTTCCTCAGAAAAGTAAAACTAAGAAACCCATAATATTTGTTTTGGCCACAAATATAACTTGTTGGAGGTGAGAGAAGATGGGAAGTTTTGATGAGGAAAAAGAGAAAATAGTGTCGACATCATAGGCCAAAGTTGGGCATTCTGACTGGATAGTCTCAGACCGTTTAAGTTCAAGTTGTTCTCTCTGTCCTGGGCTGCTTGGCCACAGTGGGTCCAGGAAAAGGCACTGTTTGTGATGCTGAGGTTTTGGGGATTCCCACTTCTCCATTTAACCTGAATCCCAAAGTCCCTCATTCTGAGAGAAAAACAATGTTGCCTCAGCTTTTTGGTTCTGAATTGTATCAGTTTGACCCCTCAGTCCCTGGATGTATCAGGACTTCGAGAATGAAGCCAGCACCAGAGAGAAGTCAGTCAGGATAAGGGTCACCCCTCTCCTACCCCAACTTCCACGGTTCCAAAGGATCCCACAAGCTGAACGGGGCATTGTATATTTCACTTGCGATGACTGTACAACAGCTGTATCATCGATGTTGTTGAAGATATGAATATTGCTCAGAGTGTAGCATAAATGCCCGCAGTGAGCTGCAAATGTGAGTAAGATTGGCCCTGCCTGCATAGTAATTGGTATTATTATTGAAATGAATGGAAAAGCCACATAGGGATGAATGGGTGGGGCTGTGAAAGGGTGCAGCATGGGAGGCTAATGATAGCTTCATTTTTCTCTGATTTGTGCCTGTTCTTTCAAAATCCCCAGCCTGAGGAGGTGGAGGGAAAGGATACGGAACGGGAACGGAGTGAGGAAAGAGTGAAGCTGTTTACCCCCTATTCTATATCATGCGTCCCCTCTCTGTTAGTGCCCACTCTTGTTAATTGCAATAAAGCACATCACACATCCCCTCCCTGAAAGACTCCCTGTTAGGAAAGGGTAGAAGGATACACTCAGGTGAAGTAGGTGGGGGTGCGGGGGAGACACAGGGAAGAGAAACACTTCAGGTTAATTGGAGCTGAGAATATAAAATACTCGTCTTAAAGTGTGTGCTTCAGTTATGAGAAGGAAAGTGTCGCGATCATCATGTTTTCTGTGCAGGATTCAACACAGCATGGGTGTTTTAAAACAAGCGGTAATCATTTCTCATGGAGAAATGAGAAGCCGCAGCTCCAGGCTCAGGACAGACGCGCGGGAGACTTGCTCTTCATTTCCCCAGGGAGACACAACGAGACACGCAGGTTAGCGGCTGAGCCCCTCGAACCACATGGCAGAGTTGGTGACAGGGAGAATGCTATAATGCGTTCACTGCTTTACATGCTTAGCAGGAAAGAACACGGAATTCTAGGATTCTGAAAAGTAAGGAGGCAAGACATTTTGGTTTGGGAAATTAAACTGTCTGGCTTCCCAAGAGATGGTGAGGCAAACTGGTCAACTTTGGAATCAGGAATCAACGAACACAATAGTGTGACAATGATTCCTTTGGCCGGGTTGGCTATGTCCCTTCTTTTAGAGATAGGACCTTTGTGAGCCTTATGCAAAAACAGCCCCAGCCTCCTTCCACAGCTTGTTCTCATCCTGTATGCATTCATGTTAGGTCTCCGTTTAAAGATTCATTTTTGCTAAATAATAAACAATGCACTATATAACACCAAGTTTAACATTCTTAGAAATAAATGCAGGGAAATTAGTTACAATTGCTCACATAGTTCTTCAAAATGGCAACACATGAGAAGAAAGAGGGGTCCCTCTCACCCTTTTTTTTTTTGAAGACCATCTTTGTTTACTTCATTCCCAAGTATTAAGAGATTGCATGAGCCATTTGCATAGGATAACTAACATATACCACATCATTTGCACGTCTGCAAGTACACGTGAGTAACCGTAATTACACGTGACACCAATTACTCTATTACTTTGTATTAAATTATAATGGAAAATTCCACTAGAGAATTGAAGCCTAATTGCATCTTAATTTGCATAATTTTGCATATTAATTACATCTCAGATGAATAATAAATTTCAGCAGATTTTTAATTTATGCATAGACACAAAAACAAGTGGAGAAATAATTTAGAAAAAAAAATACCAGCAACTATTACTTAGGGCATTCAACTAATTTTGCTTAGTTTAGCAAAACAAAACTTGGTTTGTTTAATATAGCATCTTTAGGCTGATTGCTGTTTATTGCACAATATGTCAGTCTTGAAACATAGGTGCAGACATGGCTTTTCTTAATAAAAAAAAAGTGGTCAATTAAAGCATTTTAAATTTGGGACTTTATATTTTGATAAAACTGTCTTGGGGATAACGTTGTTTAGTTGGAAGTTATCTTTAATTGTGATACATTTTAATTGAGGCTTAATTTCTGCTGCAGTTATTTAAATGCAAGGGATTACAAAAAATAGAATGTAAAACTATCATGGTGAGGGAGATCACTAATAAAACATGTCAAATGCTTTCTAATTTCAAGTCTAGGAAGTCACCCAAGATTGTTTTGGTAATTTTGCATGAACAATTCAGAGGGAGAAATTCCATACACTTTTGTTTTGCAGAGAATAACAATTTATAGGAATGGCTTTTAGAGATGATTAGTATTTTCTAATTGTTTTCTTTGTTTTTCCTTGCCTGCATGATTCACAGGAATCGTTTCTGAGAGCTAGAGACTTTGGTTTGAAATTTAGTCACCTTTGCTCTGGATTTATCAAATAAACGAATTTATTTCTATGAGATAATTCACGCATTTTAGTTACATCGCTGGATGTGGGTTGATAGTCATAAGAAAACCCCAACTTGGGGGTCCTCAAATGACAGTAGGTAACTGAAAATCCATTTCATCCAACTCGCGCCTAAACCCAAGCCTCTGGCTTTCTACCTGCTGCCACTGTGAGAGGAGGCGGAACCCTTAGCTTTGCCTCCACTAAGTCTAATACTGTGATCATTTGCCAAATTATACAAAAGAAGAGGATGACAACGTCCCAATAAATCAGGAAACTGTCAAGATTCATAATCTCAGCCGTCATCTGGTTTCCTATAAAAGCCCTACTGGCATCCAATATCTCCCAGTTTGTTTTGCAGCTCTGCTGGTGCAGAAACTGGACCTGTGCCAGCCCGGTGCCATGCGGCCTCTAAGAGGCCATTCTATATGTCTTTTATCACATTAATCAGGATTTCACAACTGCACTGGTTTGAAGGGCTGTAAGCAAGAATTCTTTACAGCATGTGTTCCCTCCCCTTCTCCGGTGACCGATCACTGTGATCATTTGCTATTTAACAGACAACACTTTGAGCGAAGGGTTTGGATTTGTCTTTGTTTCCATATATTTCAATGTGTCCTGTGTACACCCAAAAAAAAAAAAGTTTGCCCTGTTCTTAGGCAAACTATGAGCAAAGGAAACGTAAAGACCGTCAATGCTTTCTTTATTTACATGCGTTCCTGTTCGATACTTCACTCTGGTTTTTGGTTTCTGTGAGTCAGGCTGCAGCCCTAGCAGCACCTTTAATTATGTGAATGCTGAAGAGCTGAAATACTTCAGCTATCAAAAAATAGAACTGCATCGATGATTCCATCTGTCCCTTTACTTTTTTTGTTCAGCCCTTTTGACCAGGTTCTTAATGTGAAAGAGAAATCTGAGCTGGAGGAATTCCTCAAAGGACGCAATTCTTCCAACATTTAAACAACGGTTCCCCCTTGTGGCCATGCTGGAGTACTGCTATTTGAAAAAGTGAGGAAGTAACATTTCTTGCAACATTAAAACGGATTAACCATGAACCATACAGTATTAAGCTTTGCATATTTTATTTGGAGGGCTTCCCAGGTCTCCCGGGCCTTTCTTACCTATTTTTCAATCAGGTACAAGGACTTCTCCTTTGAGATATAGTATCCACATTTTAGGACAATTTTGAAAATGTGAATGAGGATGTTGGGGAAAATGCCTTTTAGGCTCTCATGGAAGGCTTCAGACATGGAGTTAGAACTTCACTATTCACAGTATCCTCTCCTGAGGAAACATTACAAGCACAGAATTAAATTTAGACTAGATTTGTTCTTTCGGGCATTTTATCCTCAAAGTTCATCGGAGAGAGGGGGAAATCTTACACTTAACCAGTTGCTCAAAAATGGTCTTTCCAAGCACCTTTGATATAATGCTCTCAAAAATTTATCTTCAGTAACATTTCTCCAGGGGCCACCATCTTACACTCTCCAAATTACTGTGATCGAGAGCATTCTTCTAACACAGCAACTGTAAACAGCTCACAAAAGCTTTCTTTCGGTGTTAAGCTATGTGCAGAATGGCAACAGCCAAGAGATGTCCCTTAAGTAGATTTTTCTTCAGATCATGTTTAATGTAAAAGTAAAGTGGTGTTAGCAACAGAGACAAGAAGCTGCTCTTGTGGTCATTTGACCAGAAGTACCTAGGGGGGATCAAGATGGATGCGATGTCTCTTAGTAAACTTCAAAATCCCGAGTAATAAAAATACCATCTTTCAATTCGACGCCAAGGATCCTTTTTAAAGAATAAAAGCATTTGTATTTGTCAGGCCATTTTCAAGCTACAATCCTTCTCATTCACCATAGAGTTTATTTATTTAGAAGTTTAACATGGGGAGTGAGGTTTTGGATGGAAATGAACACTTTATGGGTGTCCTGGGGAGGGCGGTGGAAAAAGAGCTATTTGCCAAGAAGCGAGAGCATAGCGATCATATCATCACTAACACCAGGCTAGTGACTCTTCCGTTTCCAATCCCTTCCTCCCTCCCCTGCCTCCACCCACTTCAGGCTCAGTCACCACATAAGGCAGCAAGGCCACGGAGGCCACCTCTGCACACTTTGCTGACCAGCCTCCGTTTTATGCAGAAGAGCACAGGCAGTTCATCTTTAACTTCCCACCTGCAAGATGAGTCATCTAAGAAGCTCATGTAACAAAGGGATGTTACATGTTCAGGAAAGAGGACTAGCATCAACTTCACATTAGCCCGAATTCCAAAATGGAAAAGAATGACTTTCTTCAAATAGTGAACTTGAAAAGAAATCCATGGTGGTGTTTAGCTACCTCTTCCATGCTCACCGGGGTGGGAAGGTGTCCCTGTCACTTCCCAGGGAGTTAGTGCCAAGCAGGTGCCTGTGATTGCTTTCCTAGACTTCTCTTTCTGCCTTTTGGTACATGACAGCAATACAAAAGCAAATGACCGGGGGCAGGCTCCTCCTACAAATGCACAATTATTAGCGACTTGTGGGTATGTTTTTAATCATCAACTGGTTTCTATAGGATGTGTACCCTCAAACTCTTAATCTCTCCCTGTACTTGCTTGTGCTGTGTCTATTACTGTCACTCTCTCAGGTTAGCAGGTTAAAGCAAAATAATTCCTTAAAGGCACATAGAAAATGGATTTTAGGCATGGAAGGAGGTGGAATTGATCACATTCACAGATGCCAGCAATGAGAGCATGTACCCAAGAAGATGTAAATTTCCCAAATGGTCCTCTATGTTCAACCACCAAACCATTATATCACCATATAATATATATATCTATATATATGTATATATATAGATAGATATACACACATATGCATATATGTTGAGATATTCATATATACATATATGTTGAGATATATATATTCCTGGGACCCTATTCTAATTAAGACTACAACCTAGGGTTTAGCTGCGGGAGACAATATGTATTTCTTACTAGTCTTACTCTTGGCCAACCCCTTCTATTTTCAGATTCTCTTCGGTGAACATGATTCCTGATACCTAGGGCTCAGAGCCCGTGGCTATCATGGGCTTGTGGTTCTTTGGAGTTAGAAAGCTTTCTGGAAAGTATCTGTCTCCGCCTGCCGGCTGTGTGGAAGAGGAAAGTGAGGCTCAGGACGACAAAACAAACTGCCTCTCTGACCGCCCAGCCAGTGCATGTCCACCCCAACTACTTGAAGGACAGAAGGGAAAAATCATGTGGCAATTTCCACTTTCTGAAAGAGAATTTTTAGAGGTAATCTAATTATTTTATATTGCATTAAGAAAGAGAGAGGAAAGGAGGAGCAAGCTGCCAAAATCAGCAGGGCGAACTCTGCGGAAAACTTGCTTTTATTCAGCTGGCCATAGTCTTGGGAGCCAGACCAGAGGCCCCCGGACAATCCAGGACTGATCCACTCTTGGCAGATACCATTTTGGGGGGTGAGAAATCCACCCACTAGCATTTTTTTCCCCACTCTCATCTTCCAGATAAAAATGAGTGTTTAAAAACTGTGCTAAAATTTTCAAAAACACCTTAAAAAGATTCCATTACTTAAAGTGATTTGGATAATTGTGTTCAATGGTAGCCATTATTTAAAAATATAATTAGTTGCTGAACTCAGAGAAGGAGGGAGATTTCTGCAGGTGTTTCTCATTATTTGCTATGCATACAAACTATCTGCATAAATTACCATTATTATTCCAATGTATACTAAGAGACAATAAAGCATTAGCAAGCAAAGAAGAACGCTGTTGACCCGCAGACTGTGAGAGAGGCCTGGCTCCGCAGTAATAGCGCGCTGGCCTTCAGAGCGGTTGCTGCACATGTGCGACGCTTTCAGGATTGAAAGAAGCAATTTTTTCACCTGTAACAATATTACATATGGAACGTAACGCCATCAGAGAGATATTGAACGTGGAGGAGGGGGCAGAGAGAAACAGCCGGGAAACAATGTGAGGAGGAACAGTGCCGGCTCTAATTGTTTCCAAAGCTTTACACGTGCTCTAGGTGGGTATTTTGGGAGAATGTCTTTGAGTTTAAAGCCCCCATAGAATGCACAAATGGGTGTTTTTTAAGTATGTGGAGTCTTTCACATTTTTATTTTATGATGTTTCTAGAGTTTAACGGCAATTGTCAGCACTGTCCAACAGAACTTACTGTGATGGTGGAAACTGTCTGCACAATTCAGCACCACTAGCCACATGTGGCTATTGAGCACTTAAAATGTGGTCGGAGCAACGAAGAAACTGATTTTTTTTAAATTCAATTTTAATAAATTTAAATAACCACATGCTGAATTGAACAGCCAAGAACAACTTAATTTCACTGAGTTGTCCCTTGTCAATAAAAATAATAACTAATACCTTCTGAGTATTTACCACATACCAGGCACTGGGCTAAACATTATGTCATTTAATTGCCACAACAAATTTATGAGGTTGGTACTTTTATGGCAGAGGAGACTGAAGTCCATAAAAATTAAGTTACTTATCTTGAAGTCACCAGAGTAACATGTGAAGACATTGGGATATAATTTAGACAGTCTGACTCCAGATTTTCCCCCATGGAACTCTTGTTAAAATGGCATCAAGAAACATGCTATTGGATTCACTCCAGTTATCCACAATGAGTCAACTTCTATAGGCATGTAAGAAGCGACCAAATGATCAATGAATGTTATAGAAATGTGTGACATTGGAAGAAAGATTACCCAAAGATCACTCCGGTCTTACTACTGACAACATGGAATCCCAGAAGCGCTGAGTTCAAGTATACAGTCAAGTATTAGTCAGTGGTGGGAAAGCCTAGAACCAAGGCCATTGAGATGATAGATAGATAGATAGATAGATAGATAGATAGATAGATAGAAATATACATATTTATATATTTGGATATATATATATATATATATATCCCCAAACAGCATGCCACATAGTAAACATGTATAAAGTGGTGAATTTGCACCCCAGGGTAACCTGATGCAGCAACGCAGCAACCAAGAAGGAAGACATGGAAGACATGTTGGGGCCTGACTGTTGGCTGGCAAAGAAATAAAAAGCACTAACTTGGAATGAAAGCAAGTTATTGACAGCTTAATGCATAATTCTGCTTTTTATTTATCATCCTTGCTTTGCATGGGGAATGCTCCACCAATATACCCCAGCCTGTAGTTCAAGAATTCACAAGCCTCCTCGTGCTTAAGGCTCATCCAAGAAAGGAATGATGGATGCTAAAAGGGTGGTCAAGGAAATAAGAAGACAGAAATTTGGTTCAGCTTATTTATCTCTCGTAGTGCAGTGGGTGTTAGTAAAAAAAAAACAACCATGTGGCATCCTGTTACTCTAGCCTTTGCAGTACTCCTGGAATTCATGTAATCTTTCTGGGAGTTCTACACATCTTCTGACTAGACATGTAGCTGTATAGAAGCCCTTTGGACTAGAGGGGTCCAGAACATAGAAAAAAACCTTGCTTTTGTTTCTTAACTGTGTATTAGGCATTGTGCACGTCCTGGTTTGGTAAAATTACATCCACTGAATTTCAGAGAGGTTAAGTAACTTGCCCCAAATCACATAGCTCATGAGTAAAAAGCTAAGATTTCGTTTCTGATCTACTGAGATTTGAGAATTGGCCCTCTTTTTATTACTCAGACTTGCTCCTCCCTACCACACAATAAGGTCTGTGCCACTGGCTTTCATTCTGAAATTAATAGTCTCATTTTTTATGTTTGATGCAACCAGAGTTTCAAAGGCACAAACTAACTCATCAGACCTGCATAATGCTTGCTGATTCTGTTCCTTTCAACTGAACGAGGCACCACCCTCTCTATCCCTACCCCCTGCCTTCTGCCATCTCCCACAACTTTCCAAATTTCTCTCTTTTCACAGTAATTTTACTGCTCATCTGCCCAAACTTCCTCTGAGGAACAGAGTTAATTACCCCTCCCTTTAGCTCCCACAGTCATTCTTCTGGGTTTTTTGCACCCATTGCACAGTATTACAGTTATTTGTTTAGGTGCCCATGTCCTCCCCTCTGCTACTCAGGTGTGTTCTAACCCTGATCCTTTTGGCATCTTCAGTCATGAAGGAGGTGCCGACACACAGTAGGTGCTGAAATATGTGTTGAATTGAATCAAGCAGCAAATTCACACAAACTCTAACCAAATACTAATTAAACCAAGATATGCAGCATTTTCACCTTGACAATATTATTCAGTGAGCTAGACATAACAATGACATTTTCATAGTTTTATGTACATATTACTCTTAGAACTGTTTGCGTTTGATTCTGCTTCCCCACCAGACTGTGAGCCCCTTTAAGGCAGTATCTTATTTATATCAGTATAGCACATACATTAAGAACACAGACTGGAGCCAGACAGCCTAATGGGTCCCAAGTTCCCCCTCCTCCTTACTAGCTTTGTGATTGAATTGTACCTGAGTTGTAATTTATAAAGGTGACTGAGTGATGACAGGGAGAGGTTGATGGCATTGAAAAAAAAAAAAAAACAAGAGGTGTGGCACACCACTCGGGGCCGCAGGAGGAAGTGCCAAGTTCAGGCAGGAGGCAGATGAGGAGTGAGAGGAAAACCTAAATCTGCCTTGAGAAAGGCTGCAAGGCAGGGCAGAATAAAGTTTAGAATTGGCTGATTTGAATAATTTCAGCAGGTTTGGAGCTACCATCCTGATAGCTGGCCCTACCATTATTTAGGGCAAGGGAAATATTGGCTTGCCGTGTGAGAGGTAGATAAAAGGAGTAGTTGGGAGGAAAGACTCAGGGTTGGTTTGCATTTACAAGTCATGCTCTGGTCTGAGCCCTTTGCCATCTCTGAGAATTGGCTAGCCCTAGCAGAGGCGGTCTTTTCCCAGACAGCAAAGGATTTAAGATGTGAAAACATTATAGAAAATTTTAAAAAAACCATGAACAATACAATGACTTTGACAAGTTGCTCAACCTCTTTGTCTCATGTTCCTCACCTGAAAGATGGGGATAATAATAATTACAACATCACATAGGGCTGTAGTGAGAATTACGTGAATAAATATGTAAAATCATACAGAACAGTATGTGACATAGGAAATATGATATAAAAATTAGCAATACTATTTGTCACTATAACACCTCTCACAATGACTCCCACTAAGTAGGAGATGCTTGGAAAGAAATGAATGAATGCATGCATGAATGAGTGAAGAAGTTCCCATGATTATGCATCTTAATGTTAAGCAACCAATATTTTCAATTTCTTAGAGACAAAAAAATGAATCCATGGGTAAAATTGGCACTGGAGTGGAAAGATGAATCAAATCTAGAGAAGGAATAAGATTCCCAGCAAGTAAGTACAGGCTTTGCTGCCGTTTTCCTATAATGCTTCTTTTAGTTCATCTATCTCTGTCTCAATATTTAAGGCAGGCATTTGTCTTTCAGGTTTCTTTTGGCATCAGTGCAGTCATCAAATGAAACATAATTTCCCCCATCCATAACCCGGTGAAGTTTAGTTGGACTCAGTACCACTGCTCCTGCTCCCAATTTAAAAAAAGAAAATTTGCATCTTCAGACATCAGCAGCATGATACAACCTAAGAAATAAGTGTGCATTAGGACTCTAAATAGACTTTTCCTTTATTATCTGTATATAGCATCTATCTAATGGAAAATGAAGCAACAGCATCCATCTCTTTCTACTGTCATTAAAATTCAATAGAAACCAATGAACTCTCCTTGTTACAAACATAGGAGCTAGTGCCATGCTCTACTCTTAATGAACCTGGCATCTTGGGTGCATAAGATGTTTAGAGTAAAAGAACTGGATGACATTTCATCTACCCCCTAAATTTCCCAAAAGGAAAACAGTCCAATGCCCCATCTGCCATCTTTTAACCATTATGGAAAAAGGATTCATTTCTATGCATTCAAGACACTGAGAATAATGTCTTGTTTACTTAAATCACCATTGTGGCCTGATCAATGCAGATATTTACAGGTTTTGATACAAGATGCTTACTTCAGTGAACAATGAGGCTTGAAAATGTCCATCAAATGTATGCTTGATGCCTAAAGCTTGGATGAAATAATCCATATTATAAGATGGACTAGAGGCCTGGTGCACGAAATTCGTGCATGGGGGGGGGGCGGGGGAGGCTGTGGCGGGGAGGGTATGTCCCTCAGCCCAGCCTGCACCCTCTCCAATCTGGGACTCCTCAAGGGATGTCCGCCTGCCTGTTTAGGGATGTCTGACTGCCCGGAGTGGGATTGGGCCTAAATGGGCAGTCAGACATCCCTCTCACAATTCAGGACTGCTGGCTCCCAACCATTTGCCTGCCGGCCTGCCTGATTGCCCCTAACCACTCCCCTGCCAGCCTGATAGACACCTAACTGCTCCCCTGCCGGCCCGATTGACCCCAACTGCCCTCCCCTGCAGGCCTGGTCACCTCTAACTGTCCTCCTCTGCTGGCCTAGTCACCCGCAACTGCCCTCCCCTCCTGGCCTGGTCTCCCCCAAATTCCTTCCCCTGCTGGCCTGGTTGCCCCAACTGCCCTCCCCTGCTGGCCTGGTCCCCCTCAACTGCCCTCCACCTGCTGGCCTGGTTGCCCCAAACTGCCACCCCCCCCCCCCCCGCAGGCCTGGTCCTCTCTTGCTGCCCTCCAATGCAGGCCTGGTCCCCCCCAACTGCCCTCCCCTGCTGGCCATCTTGTGGTGAGCATCTTGTGTCCACATGGGGGCAGCCATCTTTGACCACATGGGGCGGCTATCTTGTGTGTTAGAGTGACGGTAAATTTTCATATTACTCTTTAATTAGATAGGATAAGTAACTTCTCCTCTTATTCATAGGAGTAAGTAGCTGCATTGGAATGGGCTTTGCATGGAGACTTTGGAGGACTAGATTTGCCAACCTCTAGCTATGAGACTGAGTAAATTATTTAAACACTAGAGGCCTGGTGCACAAATTCGTGAACCATTGGGGTCCCTTGCCCTGGCCTGCAGGATCAGGCCCAAACTGGCTCTCTGACATCCCCCGAGGGGTCCCAGATTGCAAAAGGGTGCAGGCCAGGCGAGGGACCCCACTGGTGCACGATCAGGGCCAGGGAGGGATGTGGGAGGTTGGCCAGCCAGGGAGGGACCATGAGAGAGCTCCAAGGCATGTTCAGCCCATCTTGCTCAGTCCCAATCAGCCAGACCCCAGCAGCAAGCTAACCTACTGGTTGGAACATCTGCCTCCCGGTGGTCAGTGCACATCATAGCGAGCAGGTGAGGGGGCCTTAGCATATCATTAGCATATTACATTTTGATTGGTTGAACAGACAACTGGACGACCGGACACTTAGCATCTTAGGCTTTTATTATATAGGACTAAGAGTCTTTATTTTCTTATCTGTAAATTGAGGACTTTAAACCAGGTATTTGAGATCTAGCATTTCCTGGTTTGATTAGAGGGTTTATACTCAAACTTTATGGTGCTACTTACCTACAGGTCAGTTTAGTAAGTCTGAATATCAACCATTTCACACAGACCTGATGTGGAGTTAATCAGACAACATGATGATTTCATAAATATACTATTTATACATTTATCTTTATAAATTTTTGGAGGCTATTTCCTATAACAAGAGGGCCAATTAAAAAATGAGTTGAGTTATAGTTCTTTATATAGCATTCATTTTTTTACACTCTTGAAGTAGAAAACGTTAGCTATTTAATTAGTCAGTCTCTTAATTTAGTTTGTAAACTCAGAGACCATATCTAGGTTTTACATAATATTGATTACATGATCAGGGCTCATTAAAGGATAATAATTTAAAAATCACTTTTAAGTGCTAGCTTTCTCTAGCTAATTTCCTTTCCATATGAATGCTTCATATTTTAATATATCACCCCTTTCTCCCATTTATTTATTTATTATCTTTGCTCTAGAAAAACCAATGAGAATTCATCTAGAATGATGACAAAATTAATGGAAATTTAAATGAAAGTGTAATCTTATTGGCATTTCATTTTTGATGACATAATAATAGGCTTATATAGCACCTTTCATCTATGGACCTCTAAGCACTTTACAAACATTAGTTAATTCGTACAACAATCCTGTGAGGTTGGCAATTATAATCAGCCCCATTATGTAAATCAGGGAAGTGCAACACTGGGAGGTTAAGTTCCTCAGGCAGAGCCAGCATCAGACCACAAGCTTTCCCACGCTGAGCATTACACGCCCAAAAAGACTTGTGGGAAGCCTACCATTTTCATTGGTTGCAACGAAAAGACCGCTTTTTCAAAGTCCCAAAGTGATGTGTAATTTTGTCACCTTCTCTGTGCTCCCCAGCAGATGGATGTGCAGGAACCGGAAGGGTAGGGGGAGGCAGAGGGGAACTTGCCGTGAAATGTGAACAGAACAGGGGTTGTCATGAATTTCCCACTATTAAGGCTGCAGCCAGGAGACTCTGTAAGACTCCATCTATTGATCAGAGACACTTGATGGAAAAACATATTCTCCCAACTACTAATGTGAATAGCAGAAAATTATAATTGCAGAAAAGTTTTATTGCTTACTGGTTGAAGGGCCTTGTGGTGGGTGCTTCATGTATGTTACCTCATTTAATCCTCCTAATAACCTGAGGGTGTGTTAGCCATTGCTGTGTAACAAAGCACCCTAAAACTCAGTGACTTCAAATAACATTCTCACTCACATAGCTGAGGGTCCCCTGGGGGTTGGTGGTATAGGCTGGTCCAAGCTGCAAGTCAAGCCCAGGTTTGCTCCATGAAACTCACCTCCTCTGTAGACAGTAGAACAGTTAAAGCATGTTTTTCTCATGGCAAACATATTTTCAACTGTTACTGCATCATATCTACTGATATCCCATCAGTCTATGCAAATTATGTGGCCAAGGTCAAAGCCAAAAGGTGAGGTACCCTCTGCCCAGCATGAGGTCAGTCAAGTTGCAAAGCCAAAACCACCCTCAGTGGGGTAGAAAAGTTTATTACGCCCAGAAGGTGGTGAAAAAAAGTGTAATTTTGAATAATAATATAACCTATCATTGTAGGTTCTTGTTCCCATTTTGCAGACAAGAAAGTAGGCTGCAGGCAGGAAAAGGTTCGGAGTTTGAGATTCTGTATTTCTCCCAACCCCTGCTCCCACCATTCTTTCTCTTTAAGCACCGAGCATATTAAAGGCTGCTTTCTCATCCCTCAGAAGCGATCCAGACCCACCTTCTACTCTTCACTGGAGACTGATGATGATGGAAATTACAGGGCCATGGACCTCTCTCCATTCTGGTTACGGCTTAAGCAAAGGCTAAATAGCCCTTTTTGGTTCTGTGCCTACAGTTCCTCATGGGACCAAGAAGCACTGAGCCCGCCTCATCGCTTCATCACTAGTGCATTTAAGCCATTAAACCATCCTGCTGCATTTCAAAGAACGATGCAGACAATTCACAGAAAGCACCCTTTAGCTTTTGGATGTATGAATTAATCATTTCAGCTTAACCAGATCCAGAGTTCACCTAAGGTCTCTGACCTCCCTGAGATAAATATTAAACGTGTCAGACTCACTCAGTAGAAGCCATGCAAATTACCAACAGTCCCTGGGTCAAGGATCTAAGAGGAGATAAGAAGTTCATATAAATCAGATCATGAGGTCAGGCGAGAATTTTATTACTGGTGTGAATACTGTGCATCGTCCAACACCAGCAGGGACTCCAGGAAGTGGGAGATGGGCTGAATCAAATCCTGTGATTTTGCTGGCTGCTCTATGTTTCAACTCTATTTTCAGGCTGCAAAATCATGAGCATAGGAAAAGGGAAAGATTTGCAACTTCATTAGTGTGTGTTTATTGGTTTAAAAGGCACTAATAATATGTAATATCTGCGAAGCTCTGAGGTGGCTAGAAGCTGCACCAGTCCAATGTTTGCTTTGCAGAGGGCGAGGATTCCCTGGCAGGGCTACGGGAGCAGCTGCAGGAGGAAAGGGAGAGGCAGAGGTACAGTGCCCTTGGCCTCCCCTCACGCCACTGCAGCAGCTGCATGTTTATCTGCTTTATCAATTGAAGTCCATTATGATTACATTTGAATAAAAGCATTCTGCTGCTTAGAACGTGGCTGAAAACCATTGGTTTGGATGATGTCTTTCTCTGCTATCATATCTGTTTTCTATGCCCAACTACAGTGTTTCTCTTGAACGTGGCCTTAACATTTATTTATTCAAGTTTTAGCTCTTTATGTCTCAGCAACGAACGGAACTATCTTTGACATGGTTTGCCTTTTTTTTTTTTCCCAAAACATGTCCCATTTTATTTTGATGGCTTGAAATCTTTTTGTTCTCTTCTCCTTCTGTTCAAGCCTCAAAATTGCTATTTCACTCCTAGCCTAGGGACAGGCATGTTGGATGCCATTTCAAATAAACTGTCTAACTGGAGATTGGAGAGGAAAACACTGCGATTTCTCAAGTCTAGGAATGGCTGTGTTTCACTTAACTTATGCAAAGTCTTCTGTGTCTCACGCTCCCTGGAGCTTCCTTTGGAGGCCTGACCGCTACCTTTCAGGAGAGGGGAGTTTCCTGCAGTGCATGGAAAAAGCAGCATAACCCAAAGGGCTTTGTCCAATCATTTCCACTTCCCATCTCTTTTTCCTGAGTGTCATGTATGGAGCGGAGAGACTGCAGACACATGCAGGCTATTCCCTGAGAACCAGGTTGCTCTGTATTTATACACGCCCACGGGACCTCTCGGACAGGTACAAAGGCCCTTCATTGAGAAGGATGCAGCTTCCTCTTTTAACACAATATTCCAAGCCGCCCTTTTCCTTACCAAACTGAGTACTGCCTCACATGAAACCATTCCCCAGTTCTTGGCTCTTGGAACTGTGCCGTCAGTGTAGCAGAGAAGGAAAAAACAAATTTAATCTTCGGTGATAGCCAGTAACTTCTGGTGTCTTTTGTAGCACCATCCCTAGTGGCAAATCTCTGACCCATTTAGACCACTGCAGCTGAGGACTTCATGGCAATCTCTTTGCTGAATTCTTTGTACATGATCATTGCATCTGCAATTATGTTGAAATCGAATTCATGATGCTTCTTGGTCACATTTGAGGGTTGTTAAAGAAAACAAGTTGGAATAGTCATTATGATCCTTAAACAGTAGGACTATATTGACCTTTATTAAATAAAACATAGTTACCTTCCTTGTGACACAGAGATATGCCTAGTTGAGGTCCTACTGACATTTTAAGTTCTTCCTCCAGCACCTAGTATGGATTTACATGCAAATCCTGATTCTGCAAAATGCTAGTTACTCAACAACTTGTAGTAGGTGCTGCCAGAGCCCATAGGTGCTCCATGCATGTAGGGCCAACTGCTAGCCCCTGCAAATCCTTGTCTAAAGGCTCTCCCTAGTGGCCAGATACATGTGCAAAAGTATGATAGGCTGAAAACACGGAGCATGAAAGCCCTTTCGGGGAACAGCCCAAACCCATGACTGGTAGGAGTCTGAGTATGAATATTCCAGGTCCATCAATGTTTAGGTGGGATAGCTCTGAGGGACCTTGTTCTACCCTGGCTCCCAGAGCCCTCCTGTGGGGTGAATCTCAAATTGTCCTCAGTGGTAGCTGACATAACATATCATTTTTGTTTTCTTCCCTTCCCTGACTCATTTCCCAAATGTCTTACTGGAATCTTCAGGAACTACCTCCCAAATAAACTACTTGCACTCAGATCCTTGTCTTGTCTCAAGATTTGTTTCTGGAGTAATCCAAACTAAAATACCATTTTGCACCTTAACTCCATCATTACTAACAGGGGAGAAAGTTTTTCATAATAAAATCTTTTTCAGTGTGCTCTTTACATATTTTAGGGTATTTATGGTTAGACTCAAATGGCATTTAATAGTGCCTGATCAGCACAAAGTATAGTGTTGACCACGGAGAGACAATTTCCATGCACCTCCAGATCTTCTACAGCATTTATGTGGAATTCTGCCAGAGCCCTCTTCCCAAAAGGCAAGCCAATGCTCTCTCATGTTGAAACCTGTCTGCATATTTTACTGGCAACCTTTCTGTCAGTCAGTTCAGGCTGCTATCTCAGAATACCATAAACTGGGTGCCTTATAAAAAAAACCAAAAAACAGAAAATTTATTTCTCACAGTTCTGGTTGCTGGAAGTCTGAGATCAGGGTGCCAGCATGACCAGGTCCTGCTGAAGGCCCTTTTCTCACTACAGGCAGCTTTTTCTTCTCATTGTGTCTCACATGGTGGAGAGAGGAAGAGAGAACTCCTTGTGGACCCTTCTATAAGGCCACTAATCCCATTCATGAGGGCTCCACCCTCATGGCCTAATCATTTCCCAAAGGCCCACCTTCTATTATCATCACATTGTAGATTAATATTCACCATATAAGTTGGGGGGTGGGCAGTACAAATATTTAGTCCATCATACTTTCCATCCCTGGAAGATAGATTGTAGCGTTAGAACAGCGAGAGCTTGTTGTGTTGTTGCAAACCAAGGATAGGGGGAGAGGACTGATGTAGCCGTTACCTACACTGATGTCTGATCCCTAAGTTTATGTTGTTTTCTCTTTTATGCTTTCATTTCATCCTTTTCATTCCTAGTTCCTCAGAACACTTGTTATACCTAACAGAGTTGTATACTGGTGTCCCAGACAATAAGGTGAACAACCAATTTAGATTTGCTCAGGGTTTCTCCAATTTTTAGCCCAGAAAACCCATATCCCAGGCAAACAAGGATCGTTAGTTACCCTGCTTGAAGAATGATGGCAAGAGGGTTGGGTCTGTGAGGAAGAGTGGTAATTAGATGGTGAGAGATGATGGAATGGAGCTCAGAGCAGTTTTCCAACCAGAAAGTGACAGACGCTGAGAGAATAAAGGTACTTTCCTGAGTATCCTAAGAGATGCAGCTCAGGTCATTAGATGCCCCCCCGGGACAGGGAAGACAAACAGATGATTTGAATGGTAGAGAAAAGTGTAACTCCAGAAGACTGAGAAACAGAGATCCCAGTGTTTCCAGTTTTAAACCATTTTTATAAGATTTGTAAGTGCTGCTAAGAAACACAGAGTTCATTAAGCACATGTGTTTAGATGTATCTAGAAAGGTCTCCCTGGCGACATGAGTCCACACTCATATTAAATTTGAGATCTTCCACGCAGATTCATTCTCTAACATCACTGACATAAAGTAGTGCCTTCTAATGAGTACGATTTATAGTGACTTTTAGTGACTCCAAAAAGGACTTGGAAACCAGTGTTAGAATTATGATAATTCTGATTTTAGCTACTTAGAGCAATTTTTTATAGGCTTTTCCTCTTCCTAGGCAACTGCTCTATCCTCAAAATGTGCCAGACTTGAAATCTCTTTGCTTCATTTCTACCCTAAGGATGAAATTTTCCCATAAACCAATTTTGCATAATGTACTAATATGATCTAATTAGAGAGTTTATCTTCCCAGATAAAGTCACCCAACACAAAGGAGTGGTGATAAGACTGGAACATTTTAGCCATCCGTGTAAAGTGTTGGCTCCGATAGTTTTGCCTACACAAATCTCAAGGCCTCTCCAGAATAAAGCCAGTTTTCAGAATAAACAAGAAAAAAGTTATCTTTAACCATGTGTGGCACCTTCCTCAAAGCCCCACTGAACCCTGCTGCCCGGGTAGCTTGTCCAGGCAGGAAAATAGAGCATGCAGCTTTTTCAAAGATAAAGAATGAAACTTTCTCCAGCTTGTCAATAAAGCTCAGTGTTACCGGCATCATATTTCTGTTAATGGGCTGTGACCATGTACTTGCTGTTTCTGCTTACAAATGATATCATTGCTGCTTCCTAGGTCAAAAGACCACTAATAGAGCTTCTCTACCTAAAGAGAGCACCCACAGGTATTCTTGAAACTCATTTTAAGAATAAGGCCGTGGGAAACACAGGCTGCAATGAAGACTCTATAAGGCAGATCCTTGTTCTTCAGTAAAAATCCTCATACATTCTAAACGGAATAAATCCAACCTAGATTATAAATATTATATCGTGCCATATGATTTCACTTATATGTGAAATCTAATGAACAAAATAAACTAACAAACACAATAGAAACAGACTCATAGATACAGAGGACAGACTGACAACTGTCAGAGGGGAAGGGGTTAGGGAGCTGGGTGAAAAGGGAAAAGGGATTAAGCAAAGAGAAAAAGAAAAGCTTATAGACAGACAACAGTATGATGGTTACCAGAAGGAAAGGGGAGTGGGGGAAGGTAGGAGAGTGTAAAGCGAGATAAATGGTGACAGAAGGAGACGTGGTTTGGGGTGCGAATACACAATACAATATTCAGAGGATGTATTATAGAATTGTACCCCTAAACCTTAAATTTGAGTGACCAATGTTACTCCAATAAATTCAATTTCTTTTTTAAAAAGTTAAAATAAAAGAAGAAGAAAGTCTGGTGGTTGCCTAGGAGGTGATGAACAAGAGCCACTTGGTGAAAGTTCTTTGTCATTATTCTATGGCTGCATGGCTGTGTGTGTGTGTGTGTGTGTGTGTGTGTGTGTGTGTGTGTGGCAAGGGATGGGGAGTGGGGGTGCTTTCTGCTTATCAGCTCCCAGTGCTGGAAGGCCAAGAAGAGACTGGATAGAGCCAAGAGAAAGAAATTATGGAGCAAACTACTTTGACTTCATTCTGTTGGGGATTTTAAAGGTCAAAAGCATTCTCAATGGTTATACAGCCTCCTGAGCTAAGAATAAAGCCTTGGAATTCGGTTCCAAACACGATCATTATGTATGAATGATACACCTTCGTATCCCCCAAGTCTCAGAAGCTGAAAGGAATGTGCAAAGTCAAGTACAAACCATGGTTTCCCGGGGAATTCTTTTCAGGCAAAAGTCAGTTATTCTCATAACGTGTGTTCCTGTGCTGAGGGGTATTTTACTGTATAAGTTGTCTGAGTAGCACACAGTGGATTGCCACCAGCCTCCAGAGCTGCACGAAAAGAAAATGAACGCTTCTGTATCTTGGTGGCTTATCAGGAAACATGGAAGAATTAATGTATTTATTCTTCCTTTTGAGATTAAATGTAATTGCTTTAAAAAGATAATCATGGTATTGTTTGAATTGTATGCATTTCTTATGAAGCACTAATACATTTTCCTGTAGCCCGACACAGTGTATGGTCTCTTATCCTCATTTCCCTGTGGATAAATACTTTGTTAATTAATAAAGTATTATATGAGCACTTAGTGTCTGCATTTAACAGTGCAAGGATTTCATTCAGATTATGTTAATAGATTGTTCGCATTATTTCTTGCATTAATTACAACTTCTTTCTGTGGTTTCATCATAAGAGCATTGTCTCTGTGAATACAGGGGGCTTTTTGGATTACATTCTTGTTTGACTGCTAAAGTAATGCACATAAAATATTATTATATTGAAAATGACTCGCTAGAACTTGGATTAAAAGAAAGAAACAGACATTCAATTATTTCAAAATCTTAGAGGCGACACAATTAGAGTCCGCCCTAGTTGAATTAAAATCAAGCAATTAGGGAATTTCTCTAGAACCCACAGTATCTTAATAACAAATTCATGAAATGGGTATTCCCCATCATGATACTTTAGGCATAATTATGAAAAAAATAAAAGGTTTCCTCCTAGTAATTGATAAATGTGTGATGCAGAGGAAGCATTTCATTCATACCAGTGGAGTGGGTATGAATCTTAGGCCACAGGTGTGCAGAAAATTTTACTTTATTCTCCACACATCAACTTAGTTCTGACTTCTCCCACTGGTCTGCTGGGGGCTTTAATCACAGTTATTACATGACATGTCCCTCCCCACTCACCTGAGCCCAGTGCTATACAGAAGTTCTGGAGTTTTAGGTAACTTCTAGAGATGAGGAAGCTGCTAGATCATCAGTCATCAGTCTATCCTGGTTACCGCTGAGCATTATGGGCCTGGTTCTCAGGGTCCCTTTGGGTCTGACTGTGCTCTGTGCTCAAGCAAGGTGGCATATTTTGGAAGGCTGGGAATGACTGTGCCCACTCCAGTAAAGCGCTTCCCCAGCCATACAGGAAAATCCCCTCATCGGTCTACACATGGAGCACCACCACAAGAAATAGGGCATTGCCACCCTCCGATTCTCTGCCTGCACCTCTTTTTCTTTTCTAGGAAATAGTTCCTGCCTCACACCTCTTGCTCTAACGGCCCTCCTTGCTCTCAGAAGTCATCTCAGCATTACCATTTCAGACTTTTCCGTGTCAGGGAGACTAGTTTCATATCTATACTAAAAATGTCTTCATTGTTTTTCTGAATTTCAAAGTTAGCTAAGTGTTCTGTCTTTTACTTAGCAACCCTACTCAAATCCCCAGGTTAAGATCCTTCTCCCCCAACTTCTCCCACCTTCTCTCACAGAAGACTGCTCCATTTAAAAAGCCATGGTCACAAATGTGGAAGAATCTTCAAAGGAAGCCACTGTTGTGTGAATACCCCCAAACCTCTAATGACTTTCTCAACCTGTGCGCCCAGACCCTGAGCTGTCTGAGAAGCAGGACACTGGCCTCAGAGGCTCAAATCTAACAGCTTCAGGATTCCACATTTAGGATAGAAATAAAGAGTCAAGATAAAAGTTAATTTTAGGTTGGAAGACAGTTTGTGCCACATTAAAAAAAAAACAACTTTATAAAACACAGTTCAGTTGTCATTATTTCAGTGTAGAATAATCAGGCACTCTGAATTCATGAAATAAACTTGAAAATGATTTTACAGTGCAGTTGAAATGAAAGAAGTTTTGGGGGTGTTTTTTTTTCCAACTTGATAATAGTAGATTTAGGAAAGTAGGCTTATTCCTTCAATAGTTCCCTTTAGAAATCATCCATTTGGAATATGAAGACTCTTATTATAACGAGAGGTGTGGCTGGGGATGCAGAGGCCATTGAACTTGGCAATTGTGCTTTGTCAAGCATTTAATGTAGTCAAGCAAAGGTAGAGTAGCAAGGATTGTTCCTACAGGAAAACAGATATAAACTTATAGGCTAAGCTTTACAAAATAAGAGGGCAAGGGCAAGAAAAGTAGAGGCTTTTATTTCCAGGCAAAATAAGAGCTGTATAGGATATGGTCCTTCTGGTTCAATAAAGTCTCCAAGATGCTTTCAAGCTGAACATGTTTCTGAGCCTTGCAAGGATATTTCATAAATGGTTTTTCTTAAGTTGTTGCTTATTAAATCAAATCGGAATCTGGCAAAGGAACAGCATGGGCCAGGGGAAAGCCAGTAGATGATGCATTAATGCAGCCTTGAAAATAATTTTCAAGTCTTACTCAGCAACAAAATTTGGTTACATTGTGTTTCATATGGAATGATTTCATTCCACTGTTTTCCTGATCGGCCCATCTTCTACAATAGCCATTTACATCAAGCATTTAAGGTTATCAAAAGGTATTTCTTATTATAATTAATTCTAAGGGGTAGGAGAATACCACCTTCTTTAGCAAACAGAAATGAGGAACTCTGACATTCAACCATTTTTAATACAGAAAAACATTATACAGAAAAAGAAATGGCTGTGGATTAAGGCAGATCTGTGTTTAAAACCCATCCCTGGCACTTACTAGCTTTGTGACTTGGGTAGGTCCATTAACCTCTCTGAGTCTCTTGCCTTAATTGTAGTATGCAGTAATAATGTCCTGCATACATGCCAGTTGTAAGAATTAAAAATCACATGTGTAAAGTGCTTCACACATAATAATACCTACCATTTAATGAGGTTTATTAAGATACCCCAAGGCTCATAAAAAAGAATTGCTAAGACCTCTTGAGTGACATTTCTCAAAATGTGTTGGGAAAACATTAGTCCTTATTAGTCTTATAAAGGGATTCTACTATCAAGTAAGTGTGGGGAATGTGTTGTTCTATAGGCACCTATTAGAAATTGTCAAACTCATTCATTTTTTTAAAGACTCTAAGAAACCCTGCAACTAAGAAATATGATGTTTTTGTTTAACACTGAGTTTTCCAAGATTAAGAATCTAGTAACCTTTCATTTGGCAGTGACAGAAATTCCAGTCTTGGGAAAATCTTGCTTCTTTCATCAAAAAAAAGAAGGTAGTTTATTGATAATTTGTTCAGTGGAGGACACATTTCCACTTGTGTTTATTTCAATATTGTTACCTCTCTTTTTCGCCAATTTTTTTAATATTCAGTTTCAATTCATGAAAAGAAATTTGGAGGAAATGTCATTTTTAAAAAATGTACCAATTCATTTTCTTTCCGAGGGACTTTCCTTGTACAACTATTAAGTTTAAAACTATTAAGGGACCAAGAAAATGCACGGATCCTTTACCTTATGAATAAATTTCCCAGAATCTGTGGATACAGATCCTGAATTGCCTGCACTCACACACTTCAAGCCTTTCTCCTCAGCTCATCCTCTATCTTCTGCCCTCGCTCACTGCTCTCTCCACCTAGATCATCACTTCATCATCCTGATATAAATATAATACACTCGTCTGTTTGTTCTGTCCTCAAACTTTAACTCTCCCACACCTAGGATCCCCATTCCCATGAGCACTTGTCTATAAACAGCATTTCCATAAACAGCTGTACAGAATGTTGATAAACCAGGCCATTTCCCCACCTGGGTTCTACATTCCCACATCTGCTTGACTCTCCTGCCTCCTAGGTTCTCCCAACAGAAATATTCTCACCTGATCTATCCCAATTTCAAAAGTTAGCTCCAGATATTTTTTAATAACCCAGAATCAAGTTGACAACCAGGAAATCACGAGTTGTTGGTAATACATAGATAGGGTATCAGCAGTGGTTGTTACATGGATGGTAGAGATGACTTGGTATTCAAGACAATGACATCTACTAGCAGATTAATTAGACTCATGTAGTGTTGGGGGTCTTTGGGAGAAGTAGTCTATTGGTAATAATCCAGAAGCTGCCAATTTTCTCCCATCGAGCTTTTTTGAGCGTTTTCATACCTGGCCATTGTGCAATGAGCCCAGAGATCAACAGCTCCGATCCCACAGGCCTTGTAGAACGTGCCAGTGTGAGAGGCAGCCAGAGCATTCATCCCACAATCTCGCTTTCTAGAACACCAAGCCATCAAACAGCCTGCTGGGTTGGCAGGGGCTGCCTCGGTGATGTCCAAGACCAGGGCCATGGCGGGGAGAGGGCTGAGGTGCTTTGGCAGCAGAGATGGAGAACGGCTTCTCAGCACCTGCCCACAGTATGCTTGCTTCCAGGTGCTATGACAAACACCTTGGCTTTTTTATGACTCTCTGAAATTATTCCTCAGCCCAACATAAGACCATAAACAAAGAGGAATATGGATGAGCTCCCCGAATAGTGAAACATAAGACCCCTATTTGAGCAGAATGCAATCTACCTACTCATAATCAATCTCTGGTCGTGTGTTTTTTATGTTGTTGACTTCATGCATATAAAAACTCATTGTAATAAAATTTAAGTGAGGGTGTTCCATCAAGTTTCAACTTCCCAGGGCAGGAGGCTTTTGAATAAAATGTCTAATGATAACAGCTAACACACACAGAGTGTACTTTCCAGTACAAGCACTATTATTCTAAATAACTCACTATTTTAATCCTCACAACAATCCTATGAAGTAGATACTGTTATTATTCCCATTTTAGAGATTAGAAATGAAGTTAAAGAACTCAAAATATAAGGATGAAGCACTGTGGTTGATGGTGAGCAGTTACAGAACCAATAGTCCTATTGCTGTGAGGAGGCAATAGGTATGAAAAAAGGACTTGAGGTTGACAAGAGGAGACCTTTGACATCATGACTGCCTGAATGATAATTGGAAGAAAGTCATTGTACTCACATTTGGCCTCAGTTTCCCTATCTGTAACATGCACTCATCTTTTCCCAGAGTATTTAAAAACCTCATGGAAATTCATAATGACTATTGTGAATGACACGGGAGCTACTATTAATAAGTAACTGAAAGCTATGGAAATGTAACAGCCAGGGTTTGAGCAATGATTATACCCAATTCCTTGTACAGCGTTTTGTCTCCTGCAACTAGAATTAGGAAATGACTTAGAGTGCTTTTTCTGGCACCATTCAGAGGACAGGATTCTGAGTGTCAAACTCTTAAGAAAAGGAGGCAGTCATATTTCATTCAGAGAGATTTTTCTAGTTTGGTCCAAATATTAGGTTGAGCCAAATAACATTTCCATATTCAATCACTTTTGACTTAGAAAATGATAATTCCATATGATCAATCTAATATAAAGTCCTACTTCCAGGGGCTTCTAGGAAAAAGCATGTTTGCTTAGGTTAGGTCTGCAAAAGTATAGGCTAAAATATCTATAACTAACCTATACCAAACCAATAGCAACCTTGAATACATGATTGGGAGGTTGGTTTGCAAACTCTACTCATTCTTTTGTTGAGTCATTCTATGAGATCACAGGTACAAGAAAACTTGGTGCAACCATGCTTAACCTTTTCAGCAGGAAATTGTAAATACAAATCTGTTAGACCTCTTGCAAAACAAATAAAACAAGACAATAATAAAAAAAAATTCTTTTCCTAGGATTATTCTTGTTTGGTGTTTTGCCAAGACAGTGAGGTAATACAATGGAACACTGTAATACACTTCTACAACTCCCACCATAATCTGTGATATATCCCTACGAAAACAGATTTGGAGTCATTCCAGTTCATGCTGTCAGTTTGGACTAAGACGAGCCGTACAAATGGGCAGACAATTTTTTTGGTAATGAAATCTAGATATTTGTTTGGAAGACCCTGAGCAATATCATTGGTGCTGTCTGATGCTGCAGTGCCATCAGCATGAAGTGGAACAGCTCTGCTCTAAAGTGCCTGGCAAAAAAAGGCGCATGTCTCTGCATCTCAGGAGCACAAGCAATAAACATCATGTTACTGTAAATTCCATTTTTATAGCAGAGATTAATAATGCATCAGCGTGCATTGCTTACTGCCATTCCAACGAATTTCCAGAAGACTTTTAATTCTAAATGTTAAAAAGACTTATTTATATTTTTCACATGATGATGTGTGTGCTGTACATGTAGTAAAAGATACAGACGCATAAAGAGAAAATACAAATTATGAATTTTAGAAGAATCATTTTTCTAGCCACAGCCATTTTTTGGTGTCTCTGGAGAGATCAAACGTGTCACTGCAAATATTCAGAAAGTAAGAAAAGAACAGAAGCATATTGATGCTATAGCTTCCTGGGGATTTCATTATTTACAACAAGTGAATTGTGCAGGTGAGTGCAAAGAAATGTTCTCCCAACACTCCTCCAAGAAATCCCTTAGAAATTGAAAATTCATGTGAAGGTTGACTCTGGAATGACTGACCTGGAAAATGCCATCTATGTGAAGGTGCACGTTCACCTTCGCATGACACACACACATACGCACGCATACTGTGTGCGCACATAATGTGCACAAAAAATACATGCATGGGTAAAATGTGATGACTAAGACCATCTTCCTGCAGTCAAGATATCAGTTCTTAAATTGGAAACTTCATTTTTCAGTCTCTGAAGTTATTCAGCCTCGCACTTGGACCACAGGTGGGAAATTATGTGCAGGAGGCCCACCTGTGAGCTCTTTGGCCAACTGTGATTAAATTAGCCAGCTATGCAGTTGGGTAAAAAGTACTTACTGTACCATCACTTGGATTGTTGAACGAGCTCTGCAACTTCTGATTGTCTCTCCATTTTTAGCTCCTCCTCTTCTTTATTATGTTATCCTAGATTTTTAATCGATCTTATTTTTAGATGTTAGATACTATCTCTCCCCAACCCACACTGTATACACACAATGTAGGTGGGCCACTAATTGCATGAGGCCATTAGAATAGTCATGCACTTATCTCTAGGGTCCATTCTTCAGAAATTGATTTTACAAAATAATCTCAGAGGGATGTACCCTGCTGTGAGATAATTGGAGTTTTGCTTGTGCTCACCTCACGTGGAAGATGATGGCAATTGGTGACCTAATATTAACTCCTCAATGCCTTCTTCCTTGTTCAGGATGGCAATGTACCCAGATAAAAATAGTCTATGGAAACTAAGAGATGACCATGGGACATAGTTCTAGCCAAGAGAAATGGCCAAGGCTTTCTGAGAATGTTTAGACTTCACAATGTAGGTAGTATACCTTCCTGTATGACCTTCTTTCTTCCTGTAATGGAAGTGAGATGAAGGTGTGGCCTGTATATTGCAACCAGGAGGTGGCAAGAAGCTTGGATTCACTACCTTTGTACTTTTTATTATTTGATCAAAGTAAACCTTATATGCTTAAATGACTAGAGTCATATTTTCTGTTATTTGCAGCTGACCTCTTCCTCAACTGACATAGAGCATTAGTCAGGGTTATCCAGAGTAACAGGACCAACAAAGATATATTGAAAGGAATTGGGTCACATGATTATTAAGAAGTTCCACGATCTGCCATCTGCACCCTGGAGATACAAGAGGGCTGACAGTATAGTTCTAGTCTGAGTCCAAAGGCTGGGAACCAGGACAGCCTATGGTATAAGTTCTAGTCCAAAGGCTTGAGAAGATCAGTGTTCCAGGTCACACAAACAGAGAAGGTAAATTCTCCTCTCCTCTGCTTTTTTTGTAATCAGTCCCTCAATTGACTGGATGTTGCCCACGTACATTTGGGAAGGCTACCTGCTTTACTCAGTCTACCAATTCAAATGCTGCTCTTGCCCAGAAACACCCTGATAGACATACCCAGAAATCTTTATCCAAATACCTGGGCACCCTGGGATCCACTTAAATTGACACATAATATTAACCATCACACATACCTTACATTGCCAATAAGGTATCAACAATGGGAGTTTTGAAAAATACTACATATAAACTAGACTTCTTATTACCTAGGGAACTAGAGGCACGATGCATGAAATTCGTGCAAGGGGCTCAACCCTCACAGCTCCAGCTGCCTTGACCCTCTCAGCCTGGCTGCCTTGCAGCAGCCCTGTGGCCCCGCCCACTGGTCATTACAGAAGGTCGTTCCACCATCTGATCTAATTAGCATATTAGCTCTTTATTATATAGGATTCTCTACCCAACAACAGCAGAATATACATTCTTCTTAAGGACACATGAAATATTCTCCAGAACAGACATATGGTAGGCCATGACACACTCTCAATAAATTTTAAAAAAAAATTAATTAATACAAAATATGTCTTTGTATTCCAATATAGTGAAATTAGAAATTAATAACAAATAAATTTTGGAATTTCGCCAAAATGTAGAAATTAAACAAGACACGACTAAATATCCAATGAGTCAAAGAAGAAATCACAATGTCAAATAGAAAACACTTCAACTGAATAAAAAGAAGGCACAACACAGCACAATTTATGAAATGCAGCTAATGTAGTGCTTTTAGGAAAATTTATAGCTATAAACACCTACATTAAAAGAAAAAGGAAAACACCTCAAATCAACAACTTAAATCCCCTCCTTCAGGCACGGGGAAAAGAGTAAACTAATTCCACATAAAGCAGAAGAAAAGTGATAATATGCATTTGGGTGGGACTCATATCTAATAATAACAATGAGATACCACTTCCCACCCACTACAATGGCTAAAATAAAACAAAACACATACATAAAAAAACAGATAATAACACATGTTGGTAAGGATGTGGAAAAATCAGAACTCACATGACAATGTCACGGATGTAAAGCTGTGCAGCCACTTTGGAATAAGTCTGGCAGTACCTGAAATGGTTAAACATAAAATTACCATATAATCTGTCAATCCCCCAGCTACGTATATACTCAAGAGAAATAAAAACATAAAACTTTCACATAAAAACTTGTACATGTATTTTTATAGCAGCCCTATTTAGAATAGTCAAAGGGTAGAAACAACCCAAAAGTCCATTATATGATAGATGGATCAACAAATTGGTATTTCCATACAACAAAATATTATTTGGCAATAAAAAGAAATGAAATGTTGGTACATGCTACAAATGGGTGAATGTTGAAAACTTTGTGTGAACTGAAACAAGCCAGTCATGAAGGAACAAATGTTGCGTGATTCTATTTATATGAGATGTCCAGGACAGGCAAACCTATAGAGACAGAAAGTAGATTAGTTACCTAGGGATGGAGGGATGGGGTAGGGGAGGGTTAGGGAGGATAGATGGTGCCTAAGGGGTATAGGGTCTCTATTAAGTTGATTGTGATGATGAATGCATAACTGTGAGTGTGCTAAAAGTCATTGAACCACACACTTTAAATGAGTAAATGGTATAGTATAGTACCAATAAAACAGTTTAACATAGAGTAATAGCCAAATGCCAGGGTCTCTGTAAAATGTGAAAAATGGGAATACATGCAAATACATAAATCATATATTTTCTTTGTCTGATACAGTAGTCACTAGCCACATGCGCCTATCTAAATTTACATTGTCATTAACTGAAATTAAGCATAATTCAAAATGTAGTTCTTTATTTGAAGTTACAATAGTTCAAGTCTTCAATAGCTACATCAGGAAAGTGGCTCCATGTTAAATAGTGTGTATGTAGCACATACCCATAATCTCAGAAAATTCTATTGGACAACATTGATATCTATAATCTATACATCATAAATTTAGTTTTCATATTAGTAAATTTATAAGTACAAATTTTCCTACTTAAGAAAAATTCCTGACTTGGAAATGTTTGTCCTTTCTGGTTGTTGTTTTTTTAATAATAATAGATGTGTGTTTTTTTTAATGTTCTTACCTTGGGGCAGAAAGGGGTGGTTAATCTATATTAGTTGCCTGCTCCTGTCTCCAATCTCATCAAGAAGTCCAGAACCATTGATATATATTTTCAACAGCACTTCAGTTTAAAATTTTATACAGAAGAAAAGTAGTTTGTAAGACTGAAGGCAGACAAAGATGAGAGTCTTGGCATATTAAGATCTTTTCTATTAGAAGGTAAATAATGAGTGTTAATTTAAAAACAAAGGTGGTTTTGACAGTGAAGTGCTAATATTTCAACATGATTCTGCAGCTGACAGAATCAAAGGCATTCAAGAGGAGGGTAATTTCAGTTGCTGTGTCACTCAAGAATAAGAAAGAAGGGGTAAAAAAGTATTCTATTGATATATGTTGTCTTCTGAGTTTGCTATTCCATAGTCCTCTGTGTCTGTGCACGCACGCAATTGACTGTATTTTATGTCACCCTGGTGAACACGGTATGTCAAGGCCATTAAAATTCAACTACAAAGGAACGAAGAAGAGAGTTCCAATGTTCATGTCTAGCAGGATCTTCCACTTAGATTTGGAGGCTTAAAATTAACTCAAGCAATATAAAAAAATATATAACAGACACAATGCAGAGCAGACAATCTCACAAAAGACTTCCTTCATGGCTCATCAGAGTACATTTCTTGTCAAAATACTCCCTGCACTAAGTAAAAGTTATCTATTCATATGAACACCTGACTTATAAAATCAATCAGGGCACAATAAGAAAGATGCCTGCTTTTTGCACGCATTCAAGTTGTTGCTTCCATTAACTTAACTTCCTAAAAATATATTTCTTTTTTTTTTTGCAGTCTGCTCTGCAGTACTCATTAACATCATAATCGCCAGCAATAATTGCCTGAAGTGAGTAAAGAAAATCACGAAAGATGAAGAGTTGAATTACCACTTAATGAAAGAAGAAAAAAAAGAAGACAATTTAAATCAACAGTCTACCATACTGTCACCACTCCCTTCCTTGAGAAAATGTATAGTAATTGTGTTTCTTGGAGCTTGATGTGTTTATAAATGAGGATTCTCAGACAGTGAGTTCTCAAAATGATTCTAAGGGCTTAATTGATGATATGAATCAGATGTACTCAAGAATATTTGCTCAGCAATCCAAAGATGCATTTTTATAGCAAGTTGCAAGATAATAGTATTTAGAATATTTCAAAATTATCTCTATGGTAATTAGAACTTCTGACCAGAAGAAATGTTTCCTCTTGGTCTTCAAAATGTGTAGAATCTATCAAGGACATGTTTAATGACTTGGGGACTTAATGAGTATCCCCAAACCAGCGTTTCTCAACTAGAGTTGGTTTCAATTCCCAAGAAACATTTGTCAATGTCTGGAGAAATTTGGGTTATGAGAAGTTAGAGAATGCTATTTGCATCTAGGACAGCTTCCTACAACAAACAATCATCCGGCCCAAAATATCAATAGTGCCATGAAGTGGAGGAATCTTGATTTATATCCACAAAAGGACCTAAAAGCTTACTATATAAGGTAGCAGCTAAAATAAAAAGATGATGTATCTTAATAATAAATAGAACACAAAGTAGTATGATTAAAGCTTAAAAAATTAATACAATATTTTACAAAATAATCATTTATTTTGCAGTTTAGTGAGCAAGCTAGAGCTAGGGAGATGGGAGAGGGAGGATAATGACACATTACTCCAGCTGCCCTTCCTGGCCAAACCTTCAGGTCCTGGTGATTTAGGTCTGATGAGTGTCAGATAATCAGCAGGCTCTAATTGTAGTAAAGTGTAATTATGATTTATCATCTTTATAGCTATTTCTTGAATCTGTAAACATATGAGTTATTATGAGAAACAGATTAAGTGGGTTGACAAGTTCAGCCAAGTGCACATGTGAGAGGATATTACAGTAGAATTTTGGCAGATGCCTTAAAACAGTGGTTCCCAAACATGAACATACATCAGAATCACCTGGAGGGTTTGCGAAAACAGACTTATGTGATGAACCCCTATAATCTCTCTGATCTAGTAGCTCTGGGGTGGGCTCTGAGAATTGGTGCTTTTAAAGAGTTCCCAAGGGATACTGATAATGCTGGTCTGGAACCCCTGTTTGAGAACCACTGCCCTAACTCAATGCATAGGCATCTTAAAAGGAAGTGTGATGCAAATTTTTTAGAGGTGGCTAAAACTCCTCCCCACAGCAAGGATATAACGGAGAAGAAGTTTCGAGATGAGTGAAGTGGAGGGTTTTGTGTGCTGTGAGCCCCATCTCCTCATGGATGGTAGGTGGTAGCTGGAGAGTGCAGGCACTTTCCATTATCAGTAGAGAAAAAACTTCAATCTGACCACTTAGACATGTTTCTTACAGTTTGTAGATATGGAGTGGACTCGTATTTCTCTCTCACCTGAGACATCTAAACAGCCAGAGAGACTGGTTGGCCAGCTGATCTGATGGCAGGACAGATGGAAGTGGGTACTGTGTTGGAATTAGCCCGTACTGCTAGAGTTTTTCAGGGAAAAATATGGATGTGTCCCCCACCGGTATGGGTTGTGTGCAAGGGACTCTGCATGGGTCTTCTTAAATTATGTCCACAAGGGCAACCGCAGGGCAGTAAGTAGAAAGGGCTGGAGGGATTGCTGATTGCAGGGGCTAGGAAGGAATAAGGTATCTGCCGTGACAGAGATACATTTTCCTTCAACAAAGTGATGACAAGTGGAAAACTTATCCCAGAACAAGGGGCATGTTGAGTTTATTTTTAAATGCCTGACAAATCTCAAGAGCAATGAAGCTAGGTAAACAGGAATCCGCCTGTTAGGACGTCTCCCCTCAGTGCACCTTCCTCTCTTGTGCCAACTCTGGAAGGGTCACAAGCAAGGTTTGTGAGGTGATGGAGAATGAATCAAATAAGAAAAAGATGCCAACTCCACTCTCATTCCTGACTCTAGCCTTCCTGTCTGCAGGAGGCCTGAGCGACAGGAGGAGGGGATAGTTTTAATTACATACAAGTGAGACTGAACTTTTAAGTTACTAAACCAAGTGTGTGTTTGTGATTGTAATTGACTGTTGAATTGTTAGTTTTACTGGAGAGGGGCCAGAAAGGTCAAGGGCTTGCCTGAGATTTGATGGAGGAGAAGGATTTGTTAACAGTGGAGATTTAGAAGGAGACTTGAAAGCTAAAATTAAAGTTGCTATTTCTTAGTGTAACTTCTTTAGGCCCTCTCCACTAACCCCGAGGGAACAAAGCTGCCATCCAACTTCCTACCTTCCCCTACCACCAAGAGAGGTTATGATCGGTCATAACACAACCCAGGATATCTACTGGATCAGGTCATACATAGTTTGGACAAGGTTCCGGTAACCATTGTTTGAGCCAGCTTCCACCATTCATCTTGACCTTCTGACCTCATCCTTAGAAGTTGAGGCCTCAAGCTTCAGCCCCATTCTCCAATTCATCTTTTATGAGAGAGTTTTCACTATGGTATTGAATATTCTCTCAAATATCAATAAAGGTCTACTTTGATTTCTAAGTTTCACTATTGTTTCTTTTAGACACCATTTCCTTAGGAAGTCAAAGGGATGTAGACTGATTAGCAGGCAGGATGCAGACATTTCTAAATTCCTTACTTTGATCCAAGCATATTTTATCTAATAAAATTAAAATTTCATACTGAACCCCTAGCAAGGCTTAAAATTGGATCCTCTTCCCCCATTTCACCCCCTTTCTTTTTTTAAGTCTCATGTGTCCATGATACTCTAGTGTTAACCCCACATCACTTGCATTCCAAGACAGGATAGGAAAACAGGCCTTATGTCTCTACAAATTATAGTAATTCCTAATGACCCTAATGGATTTGTTTTATTCTGAATTGCTAAGCAAAATTTTTCTGTTCATATTCTTGGTCTTCCTGAGTGACTGGTTCAGTCTCCTATCCCAATCAAGCCCTGGTGTCTAGTAATGAGTCTCTTCCTGCTAGATTTTAGTGTAGACTCTCTTTATTCCTCCTGGGCTTTGGTGATTTGCCCTGCTACCTCATTTTGAGTCCTGTAATTAGGCAGAATTATAAGAGAGCCCCCAAATGTATCTGCCCTTGAGTGTGGGTGGGCCAGTGAGCATGATGGATGTCACTCCATGAGCAGTTTGCATTATACAGTCATGTGCCACATAATGATTTTTCGGTCAACAACAGACCCCATATATGATAGTGGTTCCATTAAAATTATAATGGAGCTGAAAAATTCCTTTTGCCTAGTGACTTCATAGCCACCCTAACAGCATAGCTCAATGCATTACTTACATGGTTGTGGTGACGCTGGAATAAACAAACGTACTGAGCTGCCAGTCATATAGAAGGATAATACATACAACTACATATGGGACATAAGACTTGATAATGATAATAAATGACTGTTACCAGTTTATGTGTTTACTACCCTATGCTTTTTATCATTATATCAGAGTGTACTCTCTCTACTTATACAACAGATTTGCTATAAAACAGTGTGTCTTGTTATACAGGCGGTAGCCTCATCGATCTTGTGTTGGCTGTATCTCGATTGCACCATTTTCTCTGGTGCTTGATTTAATCTCTACTTCTTTTGTACAGTAACATGCTGTGCAAGCTTGTAGCCGAGGAGCAACAAGCTATATGCCATAGTGCCTAGGTGTGCAGTAGGCTACCATCTGAGTGCACTCTAGGATGTTGTCGCGATGATGAAATTGCCTAACAATGCAACTTCTCGGAAGGTATCCCTCATCATTTCGTGGCACATGACTGTATATCAAATGGTCAGGGATTTTGCATTCAAGCCATTGAATTGTGAGAAAACCACAGTGAGATTATCCAGGGTGAGCCTGGCCAAATCTAGATCCTTTCAAAGAGATTCTAGGAGCAAGCAAAAAGCAGCAGCAGAGACGCTCTCTGCTGGCTGGCCTTGAAGAGGCAAACTGCCATGTTCAAGAGAGGGCCACGTGGCAGAGAATGCCGGGGGGGCCTCAAGGAAGTGGGGGCCTCAGTCCCTCAAATGCAAGGATCTAAATTCTGCCAATAATCACGTGGCCTTTGAAGAGGAACCCAAGTTCTCGAAAGGCATGCAGCCCAGTCAGCATCTTTACTACAGCCCTGGCTGGTGTGGCTCAGTTGCTTGAGTGTCATCCTGTGCACCAAAGGGTTGCCGGTTCGATTCCTGGTCAGGATACATGCCTGGGTTGTGGGCTCAGTCTTTGGGGGCGGGGAGCATGCAGAAAGCAGCCGATCAATGTTTTGCTCTCACATCATTGTTTCTCTCTCTTTCTCTTTCCCTTCCTCTCTCTCTAGAAATCAATGTGTGTGTGTGGGGGGGGGGGGGGGGGGGGCAGGGGGAGAGCATCAGGAGATCCTAAACAAAGCACGCATTTAAGCTGTGCCTGGACTCCTGACCCAGAAAAACTATGAGATACTGAATGCACGTTGTTTGAGGTTGCTAAATCTGTGATATTTTGTCGCACAGTAATAGGAAACTAATATAGGTTCCCAGGTTATTGTTTCTACTAGAAGCAAGACTGAAGATTGGAGTTCTGAAAATTGCACATGCAGTTCCAGGGTCAGCCAGAAATTCTCTTCGCACTCCCTTCCCCTAACAAATACACACAGATGCACTCCTGCATCTCCAAACTGCCAGGATCTCTTCTGCTGTAGGAGGGGCTGGATTTAATTTTAGGTTTGGGCTCCTCCCTCTCCTGCACTGGGCTGATGATACCTGCAGCCCATCGATCTCGACTTTTTCTGAGATGAAACAACATCGCCCTTGGGGGCTCACAGGCTCAGCTGGGGAAGTTGCTTCCATTAATTGCAGTACAAAGAAACCTCTTGAATATGATATTGTGAAGTTTGTTTTGAAAATCATATTCCTTCTGAAAATTACCATTCATTATGCTTCACAGCCAAATCATTTTACTTGGGAGGATAAATGCGATTTTCTACCAGCTGAAGGGACCCTCCACAATGAAGCTGAAGGGTCATTTCTTGAGCAAAGACTGCCTCTCCTGAAGCTAAGCTCTTCTTGCATATTCTAGGGGGGGAAGGGACAAGTCACATGTAAGTGGAGAAATAAATCTTTGAAAGCAAGAGAGAACTCCCTTTGAGTTCATTTCTATGAGTATCTTTTTCTCATTTTGTTTGTCAAGTGGGAAGTGATGTAACTATCTGTATTTTTGGTGAAGATGTAATTCATCACTTCAAAATCTAAATTTTTCTTCCTGAGCTATAATACCTCATGGCCTCAATAATAGGACAATCAAATCAACTCAATGTGTCTCAAATATGCCATTTTTTGTGACATTCCTTTTCAAAGTCATTCTTGGCTCCTTGACGCTGTAGTTTCTTGATATATGCAATACCCTATTTATAGCTGTAAATTGTATTTGCTGGATAGACTGCAATGATTTGTATAGTGATTTGTACTGTGTGTCCTGAAAGCAACCACACAGAAATAAATTGCATTATAAAAACCGCATCTGATGCCTCAATCAAGTCTATTCATTATTATTTGGAAATTTTCACCACCCACAGGCCAGAGCTACTGCTTTGCATTTATCAGTGGTTTTTAATCCTCATGAATTCGAAATTCATCAGTTCCTAGTTATTTTCTAGATGCAACTGAATACCAATACTCATGAAAGAGCTATTTAGTTTCTGACTATTGCAGTAACATTCTGATTACAAATAAGTGAAACCAATTTTTTTTATCAGAATCCTTGCCTGGATAGACAGGGTGTGGCAAAAGTAGGTATACAGTTGTGAGTACACGAAACAGTTTTTTTCTTGTAATATTATTTATTAGTTATTGTATTATTTCCATATGAACAAATGTGTAAACCTACTTTTACCACAACCTGTATAAGTACTGAAGTGGGCAATATTAGGGAAGGTTGGTTTTTTTCTTGTGGATGCAAAAGAAACACTAACGATTCCTTTCCCTCCTTTGCTTTCTTTTTCCACCATCACAGGATAAGAAATGAGGGCGTAACTTTGTGCACCTCCATTATGGGGGTCACCTGAAGGCTCCGACTGTGTATGTATGTGCCCCCACAAGCACAGAGTGGAAAAGTATTCATCTCTGAGTCTTCTGTGCCTAGCAATGTGTTTCACGTTCCATAGATGTTAAATAAGTGTATGTTGAATGGCTCATAAGCTGAAAGATACTAAAAGGTGGAACATGCCCACCCCCACCCCCCCAAAAAAAGAAATGAAGGTACAGTAATAATTTACCATATTTAGTTACAGACAGAAATAAATATGCAAATTAATTTTAAAAAATATCCTAAAATGCCACGACTTCCTTTTGCATCTCCAATCATTGCCTGGGATAATTCAGAATTTCATTAGGTGCTTTGAGCTGTATTTGAGAAAAAATAATTTTGAAATGACCAATACAGCCAAGTGTTTGTTTGTTTGTTTGTTTTTTAAAAAAAAACTTACATTATTCCTTCTTTATATCCACAAACCCACTCCCTGAATATGGTCTACTATGATATTTTCTCCACCTTCTTTAGCCATGCCTCAGAGATTGCAGGCTTCATGAAGGTTAAAATGGTTATTTTCCTATTCACTGTTATATTCCCACAGTTTAGCAGAGTTAGGCACATACAAATATTTGTGGGATACATGAATATCTCTAAGCATTTAGAAATTTGGGTTTCCTTAAAATCAGAAAATGGATTAGATAAATCATGTTCAGATTGAAATTTCCCATCACTCCTTTAGCCAATCACTGTTTAGGAAAATTATTAAGCAAATATCTAAATATGTAGGGGGTGAAGGGGTACACACACAGCAGTATCCACAACCCCTGAGAGAGGTAGAAATCAAAATCTAGAGCATAAAACATATTATCTAAAATATTCAGTTTTTAACAAAAAAAATGCAAGGCATGCAAAAAAAATAAGATCATGGGGCCAACATCGAGGAAGAAACAATTTCTGCATATGCCTGCCAGCTAGCCATTGGATGTGGGTCAGCTGCCTCAAGAATGGGTGTGACCCTGGGCAAAGGATTACCAGGAATAATTCCTGGAGTTGGCTGACAGCTGAAAACTATCAGCAGGAAGTCTCCCAGTCATTGGGAGAAATCACCTTCTCCTTCCCAAAGGGAATTTTGGGCAGATCACCACGATATCAACTAGATGTTGACGGTTAAGCCAGCTTTCAAATGCATACCTTTGTGGCTTCAAGCACATGCTTTAACCCTTACATTATTATGCCTGCTGAATGCACAAGGAATACTGTTTACAACTGTTACCAGAGTTCTAGCCTCTCTAATGAAGCTTCAGGGCATCTGAAAGAGCAAAGCATATGCCCCTAGTTGGTTGTTCAAGTAAATGTTTGGTTTCACTGCAACAGTTGTGAACTAGATGTGTGAAGAGGCATGCTATAGCCTGACATCCCCCCTCCCTTTCTAGATATAGTGCAGTAACTCAGAGAACCCCCTCTGGTTTGTAGGCACAGGGAAATGTACACCAAGGCTCTGTGTAGGCAGGCACCCTGAAGACTTTCCTGATCCCCGGGAAGTGCTCTGCAGGAATGAGAGTGGGGTCTTCAGTAAACTCCCTCCAGCCCCTGTTTCCCATCCTCAAAGAGTAATTCATAGTTTCTTAAGAGAATACTAAACATGAACTTTTGTTTTTTCCCCAAGAGGTGCCAGATAGGTGGCTTAAGATTCACCGCAGGGAAGTCAGGGGTAAGTTGAGTGATTCATGAATGCTTCTCCTGGCCAATGAGGAATGACCTGTAAAAGAGGAGCCAGACATATCCAAACCAGAAAATAGGGTCTGCTTGGGTTCATTTACAAGCAGAGTCTAAAACAAGAACTACAGAGTAAGCCTTTTTTTGTTTGTTTGTTTTTTTGTTTGTTTTTGTTTGTTTGTTTTTTGTTTGTTTGTTTGTTTTAGGGAAGAGATTATCCCAAGATTCTAGAAAGTAAACTAAGGAGATTAAGAGACCGAAGAGCTTTAAAAGGAGAGTCTGTCCTCTGAACTGGTTATTGTTGTGAGCAACTTGCCTAACCCACCTCAGAACTGCCCAACAAGAATGGATGCCTGGGGCATTATTCTAGTATTCTAGTGACTCCAATTTCCCATTATGCAACCATCTCCCCTGGAGGTATTAAGTCTCCCCTACTTCCTTAGCAAGCTCCCTTGGTTTTAAAGAAAGCATTGAATAAGAACAATGGCAAATCCAGGTTCACCCAGGTCTGCATCCACAGGAACTGTCCAGCACAGCTGCTGCTGAAATCAGACATGAGCTGAGGGAATACTGTGGAGAGTGCCAAAGGTGTCTGCTACAGCCAGTGGTTGTCTAATTAGATATCTAAATGATTGTTTGAAAGATTAGCTCTCAAAAAAGCAAGAGTAAATAATCAACTGAATTGTCAGCTCTGTTCTTAGATGTCTCTGCTCTCTGATGTTCAAGGGAGCTTCCTTCTGTGCTCACATCAGAAAATATTTTAACCAATAGGAATAATTTCTCTATGGCATTCCTGCTTTCAATTCTGGCTCAATACTCTAAGAGGCAAGAGTAATTTATCCACACTGGACCTCTCATCTTATCCCCAGTAAATATCAGCTCCTACACCTACTAAAAGAAGAGGATGTCAGGAGATTATATAAGTAAACAGTATTTAAAAAATTGGCTGGTTTCTCCAGACTACATGTGTTTTAAATGATTAACCAGTGCTTCCTAAAGGAGCCAGTCACCAATAAAAAGGTTTTTTCATTTCGTTTGTTAAAAATCTGTCCTGGGTATTTGGAAGGGCCTCTGGAGCTAGCCTTCACCGCTAACTTTGTTGTTTCTGTGGGTTTCTGTATGTCTTACCTTCGAATTCTATGATTTCATTATATATCATGAAATGGGCTTCTGTTTCTTTCCTTTCAGTCATTCAGGCAGTTGAGATATGACATTTCACTTCATTTTGAGTCACTGAATATCATTCAGTAAAGGGTGGAGAGAGAGCTAAAGCAGGTGCCTTTTTCCTTGCAAACCAGTTGGCTTTTCTCCTACTGTTTTGGAAAACCCTGATAACATTCATGCTTCCAAATTTCTAGCCCCATACCTTTTTTTGGCTATTTCACTGCATTGAACCTTAAAATGCAATTTTTAGCACAGAAAACAAGTCCGCCTTCTCTGGCTGACATCTAGAGAAGAAAAATAAATATGAGGGTAGGTTTTATTTAGGCTTCCTTCCTTATTAACTGTGAAATGTATGAGTCTAAATAAGATGGTACAGACTCAAACTAAAAAGCTGGCTATTCAATAAAGAACAGAATATATCGTTTTTAAAAATAAGCTAGAGCTCTAACCGGTTTGACTCAGTGGATAGAGCATTGGCCTGCAAACTGAAGGGTCCCGGGTTCGATTCTGGTCAAGGGCATGTACCTTGGCTGTGGGCACATTCCCAGTAGGAGGTGTGCAGGAGGCAGCTGATCGATGTTTCTCTCTCATCGATGTTTCTAACTTTCTATCCCTCTCCCTTCCTCTCTGTAAAAAGTCAATAAAATATTAAAAATAAGTAAATAAAATAAAAAATAAAAATGAGCTAGATTTCTTTGTTTTGCATAACTCTCACAACATCTCTATAATTGCTATTGCTAGTCTAATTTACAGATGGGGAAACTGAGGCACATTGACATGAGGACCACAGTGTACACAGGTGCTAAGTAGGGGAGCCAGAATTCAAACCCAGGCAGCCTGGCTTTAAAAATCTATGCTCTTTACCACAATCTTTTGCTACCTCTTAGCTACCGTTCTCTCTTTAAAGTCTTTGGCATGAATTCACTGATACCTTGTCAAACAATAAGGAAGTTAAGGACACCAACATTATTTACATAAACTGTTTAAATTTGTTTGAAAATTAGCAGCAAAGCAAGAAAACATCTGATAATTCTAATCTTTATATACATTATTTTATTTTAGCAATTCTGATTCCTCCCACAAATCAGAGCTCAAGATTGTGCCCCTGTATTGTCTTATGGTACTGCAAAGTATCCCAAATGTGAGGGCTGCATTTTGGATATTTTTAGTCATAGTAAAATATGTGTAAGAATAGAATTCTGTTAGTTAGCTCTGACCTGGCTGCATCTTAAAATCACCAGAAAACCTCCCTAATATAGCTCATAGTAGCATATCAGCAGGCATACACACTGCAATTCTAAATTTTCTGGTTTAAGAATGTAATGATGCCTAAAGCACACTAGATGGCAACCTTGCCACATGAGCCCCCAACCTAAGATCAGGGTCTGAGGCTAGTTCTCATTTCTAAGTAGAATGTTCAAACAGTGAATGCAGGACTAATAATGAGTCTACCTCTCTGATTTCAGAATTTGAGGTCAAGACCTCTGGAAGGACTCACATGAAGTTAGAGAATTGTCCCCTGCTCAATAGTTCAATAAGACTTGTCCTAGGGAGACTTTTTTTCCCTGTGAGGCTAGGAAAGTTCACTTTCTGCTCCTTGCACAGTTGGGATAATTGTAGAAAGCTTCTTTGGGGGCCCATCAAAAACTCAAACTGTTTATTTGTAATTATACACTAAAATACCTGATTTCTTGTAGCTCTTAAAATACATGTTTAATTTACAACCATATGTAATGCCAGACATTGGGTATGTGTGTGTATGTATGTAATTTTTACTTAAAACGTCCATTTTTCTAAAACATAAGAGATTTAAGGTATGAATAAAAAGTTAATAGTCTCAACATTATCTATGGTCCTTTAGAGTCACTTAACACCTATTTTTTCCTCATCCCAGAAATGCCTCCCCTAATCGTTATCCTCATTAAACTCAGTCCACGGCAAACATTCCATACAAAATCCTCCGGTTAGCATATTCTCCTCTCTACTGGATGGAAGTTAAAGAGATTAGACGGGAGATGGAAACTCTCTATCTTACAATCTAAAGCAATGGTTCTCAACCTGTGGGTCGCGACCCCTTTGGGGGGGGGGCAAAAGACCCTTTCACAGGGGTCGCCTAAGAGCATCGGAAAACACATATATAATTACATATTGTTTTTGTGATTAATCACTATGCTTTCATTATGTTCAATTTGTAACAATGGAAATACATCCTGCATATCAGATACTTACATTACAATTCATAACAGTAGCAAAATTACAGTTATGAAGTAGCAACGAAAATAATTTTATGGTTGGGGGTCACCACAACATGAGGAACTGTATGAAAGGGTCGCAGCATTAGGAAGGTTGAGAACCACTGGTCTAAAGTGACAGACGTATTCCTACCACCGTATGGAAAAGCCTTGACCACATCGCCCTGTAGATGAAAAGACTGCTTCAGGTGCATTAGGCATTAAATCGGCTTTTGTGGGTTGGCTTTGGAACCAAGCACCATCAATGAGCTTGTGAGATATAGGTTCCTTGAGCAGTGCAAACTGTTCAAATGATTGAACTACAACCAGTTCCTAGAATGGAACTTTAAGATACTAATCTCTTTTGTCGTGTCCGGGCAGCTCAGTTAGTTGGAGCATCATCTGTGCACCAAAAGGTTGCAGGTTCAATTCCCAGTCAGAGTACATACCTAGGTTGCAGGTTCAATCCCTGGTCAGGACACATTTGTGAGGTAATATCTCTGACTTCTCCCTTCTCTCTCTCTCTCTCCCTCCCTCCCTTTCTCTCTCTAAAGAAAAAAAAAAAATCAGTAAAAGCATATCCTTGTGTGAGAATTTAAAAAGAGAGAAAAAATGTTCATCTCTTTTATTTTCTGTTGACCTCCTACAGTTTTAATCAGCTCTCCCAAGTCAGATGGCTGCTGGTGCTCCCATTTATCTTGTTACAAGTATACACTAACAAAGCAATAATTATGACATGACATAGGCTCAGTAGGATAATAGTTCTTTATGATTATCATCTTGAAGATAAAAATAAAACTCTGCATTTGGGAGTGAGAGACACAATCTAGGTGAATGTTTTGTAAAATATATATATGCCTAAACAACTGTCCGACCGTTAGTTCTACCATTCGCCTGGTAGCTATGACACACAATGACCACCAGGGGGAAGATGCTCTGACCAGTAGAGGAGGGAGCCTGATTCCTTGCAGAATTGGCAGTGGATTAGGCTGCTGCTGGGGCACTGTTGGCCCAAATCTGCTTCACCCGCACCCTGGACCCAGAGAGGTTCCTCGGACTGGCCTGTGGGCATCGGGCCGAAACCAGCTCTCCGACATCCCCCGAGGGGTCCCGGATTGTGAGAGGGCACAGTCCAGGCCGAGGGACCCCACTGGTGCATGAATTTATGCACTGGGCCTCTAGTGTGGAATAAAAACAATTGATCCTGAAAACACATCATCAAACTCTACTTTAAAGGTATATAATAAAGTCTTAATCTATATACAACATACTTGCAACTTATCCTGCTGCCCTTTAAGCAAGTTTATGAATAATTATAGATTTTTTAAAATAATTGTATGGTTATGTAGGTTGGCCTTCCTTCCTTTAGCAAAATAAAATGAGTATCTCTGTGTCAGTTCCTATTAAAGGGCCATAGTAGGATACGTGTTCTGTGTTATAACTCTTCACCTGTTCTCTAGTTGATGAAACCTTAGAAAAGCATTCTATGCACACTGAAGTACCATTTCTAGATTTGTAAGGACATTTCCAGCTCTGCTGTATGCTGTCATGAACAATATAGCATTCAACTCTCAGAACAACTTTTGAGTTGGAACAGATGCAAAGAAGTTGAGGATATTGTTGAAGAGCATGTGGTAAATTCTAGAGCCTGAATTTGAATTCAGTTCTCTTGCGTGGATGTCCAGTGTACTCACTGATTACAGTCATGTATAAAAGTCTGGATACTTGCCTATTTTTAAAACTAAACCTAACCACTCTCTGAGTGCCTAAGCCAGATGACTTGGCAAATTGTGGTCAATCCTGTTCTGTTGAGGGTAGCTGGTTGCCCATAACAGTGACCTCCTCAGTTATGGGTTTGGTTTAGATGAAGTCTCCCGGAAATTTGAAAATAAGAATTCGCAACCAAAATAGGTTTTTGCCTATGTGATTACATATAAAGGAATGAACAAGTACGTATAATTATTTATATTTGCTCTTGACTGTATAAAAAATTCATCAGACCAAAAATATTAACTGAATGTGGTCATATTAAGTTCTGCCTCCTCCCATTTTATTTTCCACTCCGTTGAGTCCCCAAACCTGATTATAAAATGAATCAAGCGATAGCCAAGGTCAACTACAGTTCCTTGGGAAGGAAAAAGACAGTATTGGGTGTCTCAACCCGGTTATGTGAAGGTATTTGGAAGAAAGGCCTACTCTTCAGGATCTAAATCAAAACCACTAATAACCTAACTTAACAAAAATGGATTCCAGGTCTATGGCAATTTTAACACTCTCCAGAGCACAGATGAAGCTAAAGCGACCCTATGGTTAACATCCAAATTGGTACACACTTGAGATGGAAGATAATCTCAAATAATAATAATAATAATAATAATAATAATAATAATATGTGAAACAGGGGTAAGCCACAATAGTCCTGGGCCTATCAGGATATCTGACTCTCCACCTATCGGCAGCCTGGTTTGAGAGTGAGACAGTAGTTTGGAATCCATGGTCAATATATGTCTTTTCTAGTGTTTGTCTAGTAAGAGGGGCCTCTTTGATGTATGTCATACTCTTTAGGGGAACCACCAGAAGATGCAGGACCCTGGTGTTTGCAGCAGTTAGGACTTGTACATTTTCCCATGGCAAGGTTTACTAAGGTATAGTGGTGTCTAGTGCAACACAGTGAATGACATTCCAGAGACCAGAATGCCAAAGGAAAATAGAATTATCTATATATCTATATATATAAAAGCCTAAGTGACCGAACAACCGAATGATCAGTCGACTGGTCGCTATGATACGCATGGACCACCAGGGGGCAGACGCTCAATGCAGGAGCTTCCCCCTGCTGGTCAGTGCATTCCACAGCCAACCTCCCACATCCGGCCAACCTCCCACAGTCCCTCCTCCCAGTTGGCTGGCCCTGATCAGCCCCAATCAGGACTGGGCAAGACAGCCCCGATCAGCCAGTCAGGCCAAGGGACCCTACCTGTGCACAAATGCATGCACTGGGCCTCTGGTTACCTATAAGTCCCAGAGAGGAAACTGCAGCAGGCCTCACAGGGCTGACAGGAAGTTGGATGATGCAAGGGCTCAACCAGTAGGTGGGGAAGGAGAGGAAGGGAACTGTGGCCCAGAGTCTTTAATGAGGTCCATAACACTAGGCAAGTGGGATTCCCTCGCTCATGGGGGATTGGTTAGGTTAAAGGTAGTTGGTGGTCCCAGGAGATTGTCTGGTGGGAACTTGAGGAACTTAGTATCAGATGTCCCATATGTTTGGTGAGCCAGAGCAGAAGTCCAGGAAGACAGGTGAAGTCAGAACATGGACCTTATCTAAGTAGAGCAGAGAAATGGGAAGTTTTGTTTTGTTTAACTGAGTCCATTAAACACACACAAAATAAATGCCGAGGCAGCAAAAATAATAGATGAGTATGACCCCACTCCTACTAGATTGCAAGGTAGAGAAGAAAGCATTTATTTAACAAAAATTTGGAACCCGGAAGACAAAGTATAAAGTGGGCCACCTTAGAGCAGCAGTGCCTGTAGTTAAAGACCACAGACTCAGGCAACTTTTCCAAGAAAGAAGCCCGAGGAATGATTCCTCCCACCTCTCTGTAACCCATCCCTCTGAACTCCCTCTGGGGTCCCCAACTGACTGACATAACTGGACACTCGAATGCAAAGGAGCCTGTTGTTGTCTTCCATGCAGGTCAGCATCCACAGGGAAGAGAGTGTGGTGGAGACAGGCAGACAGTAGATGTGGGGATGAAGAAGCAAAGGGAAGATATCTGCCCCACAGCATTAAACAGGTGTCCTGGTTACCACTGCTGCATAGCACACCACCTTAAACTTACTTCAATATCAGGACAACTCACAGTCCAGAAATACAGACCTTTCTTGGCATCCCATGGGAGACGGGGTTGGAAATTCAACCAAGGTCATGAGGACACGGCTTATCTCTACTCCAGGATGTCTGGAATATCAGTTGGGGAGGCTTTGGTGAGTGGCTTGGTGTCTGAGGGTTAGAGTAATCTGCTCACTTATCCACATGTACGGCAGCTGATTTTGGCTGTTGGCTGAGAACTTAGCTGGGGCTGTCAGCTAGAATACCTGAACATGTAGCATCTCCAGGACCTGGGCTGCTGCACAGCACAGTGGCTGAATTCCAGAGCAGATGTCATAAAAGAGAATCAAGTGGAAGCTGTGTGCACATTCATTAGCCTGAGATTTCACACAGCATTACTTATACTACAGTCAGTTTCAAGGGAAGAAAATAGAAATCTACTTTTTCCATGAAAATATTTGGATGGGAGAGAATGTGTCATCACTGGAAAATGCAATCTGTCATACCAGGTTGATAGAATTTCCTCTATTATTTTTAATATCATCATTTATATGCTTTATGTGCTTTCCAAAATAAACATTGAATTAATGTACATTTAACATAATTTGATTGATTGTATTTTTGGACATTACTTATTTGGTTGTACCCTATACAAATAAGCAATACATTGGCAGAAAGACCTAAGCCATTTTTTAAAGATAGATGTGATTCTTTATAATAGTATATGTTATTTTTATGTTTATAATATTATATAATTGTATAATATTAAATAAATTGGTATAATGTATTTATAAATCATGACTCTTCTTCCATAATTTTGATGTATTGAGTAACTCTAGAATAGTGTTACATGTCTATTCTGACATTTAAAATATTAGGTACAGCCAATCATTAGTTTTATAATGTAGAGATGTATACTTGAGACATTTTATGTTACATTGGGTACTTGTTTCTAAATGGTTGTAGAAAAGCCATAACATTTTGTATTTCTCCATAAAGTCTAGAATGGAATCCATAATCATACAGAGTTAAAATCTAATTCAACTATAGGTAATTTGAGTCATATGCTGGATGTATTCCATGTGTCTCAGAATGATTCCTTACTTGCTCCATGCATAGTTTCATTGTGAAGAAAACAAATTCTCTCTTGGGATTGGATTAAGTACTGGTAAAGTGATGACTCAAAACATCAAAATATGGGCAAACTTAACACTCTACATTGTCATATTTGACATCAGTAAATGGCATTTCTCTTCTTAAGGAGAACAGCTCATGTTAAGGGCTGAAAGATGAGAAAAGCCTGAAAAAAACTTTTGAATAAAGAAATTTAGGGCTATGGTATAGAACAGTGATGGGGAGCCTTTTGAGCTCGGCGTGTCAGCATTTTGAAAAACCCTAACTTGACTCTGGTGTCATCTCACATAGAAATTTGATATTTGCAACCATAGTAAAACAAAGATTTATATTTCTGATATTTATTTTATATATTTAAATGCCATTTAACAAAGAAAAATCAAACAAAAAAAATGAGTTCGCATGTCACCTCTAACATGCGTGTCATAGGATTACCATCACTGGTATAGAATGAAAATAAGCTTGGAAAGCAAGGGACGTAATCAAATTTGATAGTCAGTTTGGTTACAAAATCAGAAATATAAATGCTTTCATATATATTTGTTGGAACTTTGTAAATAAGTAATTATTAAATGTTACCATAAAATAAAAAATAATGGACAATCTGAATAGGCCTACATCTATCAAATAAATTGAATCAATAATTAATAACCTTCAAAACAGAAAGCACCAGGTCCATATGGGTTCACTGGTAAATTCTACCAGCAGAGAAAATACTTTTTAATATATTCTACCTGGCCAGCATCATCTTAATACTAAAACTAGACAAAGACATTACAAGAAAACTACAGATCAACCACTATCTATCGTGAGCATAGATGCAAAAATCCTCGATAAAGTATTAGTAAGTCAAATACTGCCATGTATAAAAATAAATATATATCATGACCAAGTGAGATTTATCTCAGGTAGCAAAGGCTGGGTCAACTAAAATCAATTAATGTAATAAAAATAAATTAATGTAATCCATCACATCAACAAACTCAAGAAGAAAAATTGCATGATCCGATCAATAGATTCAGAAAAGCATTTGACAAAAGTCAATACCTATTCATGATTTTTTAAAAAAGTCAGCAAAATAAGAATAGAGGGAACTCCTTCAACCTGATAAAGAGCATCTACAAAACACAGTCAACATCACACTAAGTGATAAAAAAAAGAAGTTAATGCTTTCCTTTGAACATTAAGGAAAGGATGTCACCTCTCACTACTCCTTTTCAACATAGTACTGAAATTCCTAGCTCTTACAATAATACAGAAAAAGGAATAAAAGGCACACAGATTGGGAAGGAAAAAATAAAACTGTCTTTGTTTGCAGATCACATGATCAGCTATTTATAAAATTTAAAAGAAGGAACAAAAATCTCCTAGAATTAACATAAGCAATTATAGCAAGGTTGCAGGATACAAGACGAATGTACAAAAGTCAACCACTTTCCTATATAGCAGCAATTGACAAGTGGAATTTGAAATGAAAAACAGTACCCTTTACATTAGCATCCTCCCAAATGAAATACTTAGATATATATCTAATGAAATGTGTACAATATTTTTCTAAGGAAAACGTTAAACTCTGAGAAAGAAATTAAAGAACAATACTTTCACAGTCATATTATGTCCTCCTTTGAACCCATGAAGGGCAACACATAAAGTATAGCTCATTATTAGGCATTTGAAACTCAATCTTCCATTGAGAAAAAAAAAAAGTGTTTTCTGTATGTAGGTTCTACTTTACTAGAAGAAAGACCTTTGAAAGGAAAAGAACATCACCAGCAATTTTTACAAACAGCCTTCTTATGAAATGTATGAAAAAATGGCTTTAGATTCATGGGTTCATTGTTACTTCTGACTTTGAAAATGTCATTTTAGAGCAAAGGCATCTTATATGCAGATATTATATTTTAAATCCTATATAATAAAAGCCCAGAGACTGAAATGGCAGAACGACCAGAATGACGCGAGACCAGAAAGACTTTGGCCCCTCGCCCCTGCTGGCGCTGCCCCCCAGTGGGGACCCCCACCCCAATCAGGGGCGTGGCTGGCCTGCAAACCACCTGCAGCCCCTTGCCCCAGCCATCCCCACCCCCCAGCAGGGACCTCCACCCCAATGGGGGCCGTGGCCACACTGCAAACCATCTGAGGCCCCTTGCCCTGAGTGGCCCCACCCCCCAGTGAGGACCCCCACCCCAATTGGGGGTGGGGCCGGCCAGCAAACTACCCTGGTCCCTCTTCCAGCCGGCCCCACTCCCAGCAGGGACTCCCACCCAGATCCAGGGCCCCCATCAGGGCAGGCTAGTGGGCCCCCACCCATGCACTGAGCCTCTATCCTATATAATAAAAGGGTAATATGAAAATTGACCCTAACAGAGGAAGGACCAGAATGACCACTCAACCAGTCACTATGAGTCGCACTGACTACCTCTTGGTCCCTTTCCCCGGCTGGCAGGCTCTGATGGCCCAATGGCAAACGGGGAACTGGGGATGCGTGGCAGGGGATGCAGGTGGTGCCATGCCAAGGTCCCCACCCCACTGGTTGCCCCACACATAGAGGGAAATCTGTGGCAGGGGCAGGGCTGGTGAGTGGGTGGAATGGCCGACCTCTTGGTTCCTTCCCCTGGCCGCAGGCTCCAATCACCTGATGGTGAATGGGAAACTGGGGGGTGGGTGGCAGCAGGGGGTTGGGACTGGCTATTGGCAGCCGGGGAAGATGGCCCTGATCACAGGCCAGGCCTAGGGACCGTACCTGTGCATTAATTTCGTGCATCAGGGCTCTAGTATTTGTATAAAATCCAATGACACACTTAAGAAACTTTAAAGAAATGTATAAGGACAGACAGCATCACCCATTTGATTGATAGTAAAAAAGAATCCTAATTTGGAATGTGGCTTCATGAGCCACACATTGTTTCTTTCATTTCACCTGGTACATTGAATAGCCCTTATTGTCACTAGAAAATTGCATCCCTTTTAAATGACTAGAGAATGAGCTTGAGTTTTTTTCAATCTGAATTCAGGAAGCTGCTAGCTAATGCATTCTCTTCAACTCAGAAAATATACTTTTCTGGGGCCTAAACAGTCAGGCTACCCTTTTAATAGCTGTAATTTTATGAAGGTATTTTCCTTGAGCTAACTTTTCTTGACTGTGACTCCACACAATTAGAGGTAAATCAAGCCACCTCTCACCCTCACCCTCCCACAATTAAATGCAACAAGGAGCAATAACCTCTGCTCTCTTCCTCCCAAGTGGAACCTCTGTCTGGGGCATAACTATCGGATTGCCACCTCCCTACCTGGGCACTGCCCTTACGGGTTGTTCTGACCCATCTAGTCTGGTCTGCATGTGAAAGGCAACCCCATACTTTAAGAACAGCTCTATTGCTATTTTATCTTTATTTTTAACTAGAGACCAGTTGCACTAATGCACCAGTGGGGTCCGTTGGCCTGGCCTGCACCCTCTTGCAATCCGGGACCACTCAGGGGAATGTCAGACTGCCAGTTTTGGCCTGGTCCCTGCAGGCCAGGCTGAGGGACTCCACTTGTGCATGAATCCATGCACCAGGCCTCTAGTATGCATATAAGATCTTTAGTTAATCTCTTCCCACCCTCCCCTCTCCCCTCTGAAATTCATCAGACTGTTCCATGTTTCCATGCCTGTGCGTTGAGCATCTGCCCCCTGGTGGTCAGTGTGCATCATTGCTACCGGTCGAATGGTCACATAGGCTTTTATATAGATAGATAGATTAGAAAAAACTCATTTAGCTTTTACAAAACCTCTGATTAGTCCCCTTCTGATATACTGGTCCTGTGCCAGTGACAATGGGCTTAAACAAAGGATCCATGTCCATATCACACTATACTTTACCAAGCACTCTCACATATTATTTACCATCCAGGGACACGTTATCTCCATTTATGTTTGCAGAGTGCTAAGGGGAGAGGGGGAGAGGTTATAAGGTCTAGCTCAAGATTACACAGGGAACAAATGGCAGAGCAAGCACAGGAGACGAGGTCCCCACACTCTCCAGAACCAGACTTGAGTAAGCATTAGAATCACCTGGGCATTTGTTAGAACAGATCTCTGAGCTCCAAGACCAGAGTTCCTGAGTCAACCCGGCAAACTGCATTTCAAACAGTTTCCTAGATGATGCTGATGTGTCCTGGACAGGGACCACACTTGGACAACCACTGTGCTAGAACTTGCCACATTCACATGTCTGTGTTATCTGCATGCCCCTCACTCCAAACCTAGACACAGTCCATAAAATGAAAACAAATATGTCACTAAAAGAAGCGGGGAAGAGAATCAAAATCTCGTTAGGCCTGCTACCCCCCTGGCCCTGACCCCTCACTCCGGAGTCCAGAGTTTACCATCACTGCTGTTGCACCACAATGCCCTGAGATTTAAGTGGTCACAGCCAGAGGTCGTGGGGAGAGGAGAGTGGATGGGCTTTGTGTTGACAAATGCATTTCCAGGATAGGATCATTGTGGTCTTTTCTGTCGATTTCATCACATGCTGTTCTCTCAACAGGCTTTCAGCATCTGGCCTCCACAGGAAACTCCAGATTGATTCTAAGAGTGAGGTAAGTCTTTATTTTTAGAAAACATCCACCATTGCTGAATGTCTTTGGTTTTGCTTCAGATTTGAACATAGATTCATTTTTAAAAGGCACTGGGGCCAAAGGAAAAATAAATAGTCGTGTTTGTTATGGGAAAGTACTGTCTTATTTTAAGAAGTCAGGGAAGTTAGCCAGCTACAATTTTAAACATTTTCAAAGCAAGAAATACTATGAGTTTAGGGAGTCACTTGGATTTAAATGCTAAGATAGCTTAATAATAATGATCATTTACTATGTGCCAGACACAGTTTTGATATATATCTACATAAATTAATTTCAGTTACATTTTCAGCATTTTTTAAGAAGTAGTATAAATATCTCTATTTTAGAGATGAGGAAACCAAGGCCAGAAGAGATTAAGTGACCTCCCTAAGAACACATAGATGGTATAGATGATTAAAAGGTGGCATTTGAATGCATTCACAGTTTGGATTCTGTGTTTGGGCTCTGAATCGCTATCTCTTCACTGTAGGACCCAACTTTCTGGCATGAATGCATAGGAAAGGGAGAAATAGGAATAAGGAAACTGTGCCCAGGTTTGATGCAATGCCAGGACTAGACTGGCAAGAGGCAATAACTTTCCATCATGAAGGCATTGACTTACGGTTGAGAACCAACAGTCCGAGTCCAAGACAGGTAATCTCAAACCTTGGATGACCCTGGATACTCTTTGCTTGTCTAGGTAAACTGCCTTGACAACAATAACAAATTAGTGAGTAGTAATGGGAAAATAACACCAGTGAATTGCATGACTCAGACATAGAGATAATTGAGGAAGGAAACAGCTCTGTTTTGTCTGATAGGTCTTAGTTTAGTATGTCTGTCTGATGTCACTCATTTCTCCTTTGAAAGAAAAAATAATTAAGATGACTAGTCTTTTGTCACATAATGAGTCCCTTTGTGACAATAACTAACATCCAGCAGAATGAAATACACCCCCATAGTTTTTTGGTTAATCTATCCAAGTGATTCTCTCCTTATTTTTATTTTCTCTTTTAATTGCTTAGAAAATTAAAGTTGGGAAAAGGAGAGGGAAGAGCAGAGGATGCCACTATAGAGTGTTACTGTCTCCACCTTCACGTGGTTACTGGGTGTCCAAAACCCAATACTGAGACGAAGTCACATTAGCCCAAATGGTGGGCTCTTTGCTAGTCAAACTGTTTTCAAAGACCCAACTTTCAAACTTTTTTTAGAAGTTTTGGACTTCTTAGGTTAGCATTGGGGAAACAAACAACTTTAACATACCAATTTCAGTTTACAATAATGGTTATATGTTATCCAGTTTATTTTTATAATAATTCATGAGCTAATTCCAGTGGGGTTTTTTTTGTGGGGAGCCGGCATGGCCGTGGCATACTCAGCCCCAGGGCACCTTATGTGCCATGCCAGCTCCGCCTGGTTCAGTGACCCTGAGTCGGGGCGATGAAAGGTTTAGAAAAGACAGACATGAGAATGAAAGCTGGGTCTCAGTGGGATGCTGCCCCTCTGATGGACAGCGCCGCACCCACAAGCCGTGTCTTTATTTTATAGCAGATGCCACGAGACAAAGTAAGGGCGTGATCAAGATGTTTACAACATTCTCGTTGGTTTCAATCCTTACTCAACTACATGCACCTGAACTATATCACTCAGGCACATGGGGCCACGTGTTCAGACTATAGGTTCAAGCTTACAGCTATAGCTGTTGGCTAATTGTGCTGGGAAGGGTCTGCCCTCCAGCTGGGACTTGCACATGGCAATGAGAGGACTATGCCCTCTCATCAGTCCAAGGCTTGAACCTGTCCAAAACACTATAGCAGCACCCCATAGTTTTTATCATCCTCATTTTCCAAATGCAGAACCTCATGCCCGGATAAACTCACATTGAAAAGCTTCTATTTAGTAAGTGACAAGTTCAGACTTGAACCCCAGCATAACAACTGTTAGGCACATTCTTACACTCCATTATGCTTTGCTTGGGGCTCTCGCCCCTCCTTGGACTCTCAGGTACATTCTTGGGCTCCATTATGCTCTACTTGGGGTTCTTGCCCCTCCGGGCAATTTTCTGTTATTCTCATTGTAGGTTTCATGATTAACAACAGCCTTCTGCTTCCAGTCAACTGCCTCACCCAGTTTCCAGTGACCACCTACACCTGGCTCCCACCTACACCTGCTCCCACCGGTTACTCTGACTGACCTTTACAGGAGACATAAACATCCCACTTCCCCTACTCTGCCCTAATGATGCTGTTTTGGCCTCAGCCCTTCTGCTAGCAGATGTAACAATCCTATATAATAAAGAGGTAATATGCAAGTTGACCCTCACACTCTCACAAGATGGCTGCCTATGACCAGGCCAGCAGGGGGGTTAGTGAGGGACGACCAAATGACTGAAAAAGCAGGCTGTGTGGGGCAACCAGGCTGGTGGGGGCAGGGGGGGAGGGCAGTTGGGGGTGACCAGGCCAGCAGGGGGGGCAGTTGTGGGCAACCAGGCTGGCAGAGGGGGCAGTTAGGGGCAACCAGGCTGGCAGAGGGTGTGCAGTTAGAGGTGACCAGGCTGGCAGGGGCGACAGTTGGGGACGATTAGGCTGGGGGGGGGGGCAGTGAGGGGCGACTCGGCCAGCTGGGGCAGGGGGGGGTAGTTGGGAGCCACCTGGCTGACAGCAGGGAGCAGTTAGGGGCAATCAGACCGGCAGGCAGGTGAGCAATTAGGAGCCAGCGGTCCAGGATTGTGAGAGGGATGTCCCGGATTGGAGAGGGTGTAGGCTGGGCTGAGGGTGCCCCATGCATGAATTTCATGCACTGAGCCTCTAGTAAATTTATAATTCTTTACCCATTTTGGCCTCATGTGTTCCTCCTTTGGCGACCCTCACACAAACTATAAAATTTTAGTACCTTTTATTTTTTTACTCTAATGTAATACTTGAATGTATAAAACAGCCTTATTGTATTCTTTTCATTGCAATTGAAGATATTCTCACATATATTTTTTAAAGGAACAGTGTGTTTTTCTCCAACCAAGCTAAGAGCAATATTTGAAGAATGCAACAATACAAATCAAAGTTCTGTTTTCAAATTGGGAGAAAAATATCAATAAAGAATTTTTAAATTATGAAGAGCCCTTCAAAATTATTTATAAAGTAGTTCTCAGATGTTCTGAAATATTAATTTGTTGACAGGGGCTAATTTTCCATTTTAAAAATGAATGTAAAGTGACAGTTTAAAAAATGAAGAAAACCCTTGTAAATGGCTGATGCACTTTATCAAGTGAACATCCAGGGAAAACCAAAGACTCAGTGTTTAAGGCACAGCTGCAGATATGGCTAATTTATTGAAAAAAATGGAGAAGTGATACCTCCCAAAATACATAATAGTATTAACAAAAATATAAGAATAAAAACTGAAATATAACAACAGTGGCAAATAAATAACAAAATTTATCAATTACAAAAAGTTGTGATCTACAAATTAAATGTAAGTTTCTGGTTTGACTTGGTGTAGTTCTAAGCCTTATATGGCTTTCCACCAATAATGTAGAAAGAACATGAGTGAAATAAATCCCAAGAATTCCTTCTAAGTAACAAAATAAACTGATGAACGAAGTGGATCCAGAGACATGGAAGCATGGAACAGAGTGCGGATTCTCAGAGGGAAGGTGGGGGAGGGTGGGTAGGTGGGAGGTAATCAACCAAGGACCTTGTATGCATATATGCATGGCCCATGGACACAGACAATGGGGTGGTGAGGGCCTGGGTGGGGGAGCAGGGGAAGCTGGGGGGGGGGGGCAGGGGGATCTGAGGGGGGTCAATGGGGTAAAAGGGGACATATGTAATATTTTCAACAATAAACAATTATTTTTTTAAAATCCCAGGAATTCTTTCTACCAATTAGGATAGAAATCAATTCAGCATATGAGTAAGTGCAGGTTAAGAAAGGGTAATGACAAGTCTCTAAAGTGTATAAATTCCTGACTTCTGCTATAGAATCTCAGCACAGCCAACAAAAACAGTCAGAAATCACGATATCCCTGGTCCCTATGTTGAATGGAGAAAATGGTCCAAACACCAATTGTATCTCGCCAAAGAAACAGCATTGCTGTCTGTTCAGAGTGAATCCAAACATAAGATATTTAACACAATACAAAAGAAAGAGCAATGTTGCCTACTTCCTTAGGAAAATACAAACTACTTAGGGTAAATGAAATAGAATGTCTAGACAAATATTACCACAATATTATGAGAAATGTGAGAGGATGTGGTGTGGCAAATATCAGAAAGAGAGAGATAGAGAGAGACAGAGAGACAGAAGGAGGGAGGGAGGAGAAAGGAAAAGAAAAAAAAAGGAAGGAAGGAGAAAAGCCTCTAAAAGGCAGATAAATAATTCAGTCTGGAAGTTCAGGAAGTAAATTAAAAGACTGAAAAATTACCCTTGAAATGCTTTACATTATAGCAGAACTTAAAAGGAACAAAAATTAAGTAAAACAAGCATTTAGATATTAAAGCATGAACAAATGTAAAATTTAAAAGTTATTATCAACCTAAAAATAGAGATGAAAACATCATTAGGGAATTAATAAGTTAGCAATAGCAAATAGTAATGATAATAATAGTTAACATTTATATAACAGTGACCTGCCAGGCACTGTTCTAAATAATACACACACACATATTTGCACACAGACACAAACATGGAACCCTAAAAATGACACCATGTTACACCTAACCTCACACCGTAAACAAAAATTAATTTGATGAAAATCAGAGACTTAAATGTGAAAGATAAATCAACAAAGCTTCTGAAGAAAAACCTTGCTGAAAAATCTTCATAACGTAGTAGGCAAAGATTTCTATACCAAAAGCTCTAACCAGAAAGGATTGATAAAGTAGACTTTATGAAAGTTAAGATTTTCTTGTTACATGTGCTCTTCTGAATACCTGTAAATTGTTTTTTGTTTCTAATTGATTTGCTTTAAATACACTGAAGAAACTTACACTGTAAATGAACCCTAAGGGTATGACAGCAACAGCAGCTATTCCTTTGTGGTATGAGTAAGCCAGATTCTATTGTATCTGTTTTCTTTTTTTATTATAATTCTGAACTGAGGATATTTTTCCATTGATTTTTAGAGAGAGTAGAAGAGAGAGGGAAAGACAGAAATATCGATGTGAGAGAAACACATTGATTGGTTGCCTCCCGCACATGCCCTGACCAGGCCCGGGCCTAGGTTCATGCCCTTGACGGGAATCAAACCCGGGACCCTTCAGTCCGCAGGCCAATGCTCTATCCACTGAGCCAAACGGGCTAGAATTGTATCTGTTTTCTAATTAAATTTAATAACAATATACAATTGACATGTTGAGATAATCTTTAAAACAGCACAGAGATATATAAATAGTTACTCTCATTCAACCTCTTTCTTTCACACTTGCATCCTCTTGAGGCAGTCTGTGGTTAAGAGCCAAATATTTACCTTTCCCCATTCTTTTTCAAACTCAAACATACAAGAGTTTATAAATCTACCAGGAATGTTTGTTTTCTGATATTGCATGCCTGTCTCCAAACTTTTTTCCCCCCTCTGAACAATACATCCTAAATAACCCTGGAGGTCAGCATATACAGACATAATTCTCCGTTGAGCAAAAGCTTCCATTCTCCAGCTGCTGGGAATTTCTGCTGCTGACAGCTCACACCTGCGCTCCCCCTTGGTGCTGCCCTGACAACAGAAAACAGCCTCACCCAAGGTAATGACCCCTCCTCGGACTGCCTGCAGCCAGTGATTGACTGACCTGGGAACACAAGGCCAAGTCTTCGGTTGCCTCTGGGTTTAACTCTGAAGGGCTATCTCAGCTCCAGAGTACCCTGAAGCTCCAGAGAAGCCTCAGGGGAGAGTTGCTGTGTTTCTGCCCAACCTTGCCTTCACCTACCTCCTAGCTTGCGTATTTCCTGAGATCTCTGAGCAAAAACCCTTTTCAAGCAAATCAAGATCTCAGGCTCAGTTTCAACCCAAACTCAGACAACTGCCCATGAGAAGGAGATGGGGTAGATAATGGGGACAGAGAGAAATAAATAAAACAGTAGAGAGACACTGCGTAGAACAATGAGTTTCATGCACGAAGAACTTGATTTTCAGAGAGATTTGAAGATGGCGGCATAGGTAAAAACGCCTGTCCTCTCCGCCTACCACAACCACATGAAAATTACAACTAAAATACAGAACAGCCATCATCCAGAACCTCTGGAAAGCTGACTGAATGGAAGTCCTGTAAATAGAGAAGTAAAGAAGGCACACTGAGGCTGGGAGGAGGTGCAGAGGCGCAGAATGGGCTTTTCTAATCGGGAGGGAGATCCTCTCTGCTAAGGCCTCCTGTGAGGAGCAAGGGGTCCCAGCCCCACACCAGACCCCCTCCCCCTGCCCCTGCCCAGGGCCCCAGAGCTGGGAAAAGAAGTCCCTATGGGTAGTAAGAACTATGGGCTGTAAAAACCAGTGCGAATTGGGGCTCAGTGACACAGAAGCTGCTGGGACCCAGCTGTTCCTCTTAAAAAGCCGGCACCAAACTGAGCTTACAAGGTCCCGCTTCCTCTGAACTCCAGCACCAGGACGAGGCTCTGGGGGACACAGACACATACCAGGAGGAACTGGACTATTTGGCATCGGGGCAGGAACTCGGGGGCGGCTTTCTCCCAGACGGAGGTGCTTGCAGGGATCATTGTTCCTGTGCTGGGATCTTCCAGGTCGCAGGGCTGACTGGAAGCCATTGCTGTTTGGTCCACCCTGGTAATTCCCTAAGACCCCGCCTCAGCCAATTTATAACCCCACCCAAGCTGTGTGCAACAGCTTTTGCCTATGAATGCCCTGTCCTGGCTCTGGCTAAAATCTCAAACACACTGCAGCTGGGTCAGGGAACCGCACCCCTATCAATAAGAGGCCAGACACAAGCACCAGCACCAGCCTGCCTTGCTTCATAGCTGGGCCTCATCCGGGTACTTCCATTTAGAGCTGCCAAGGCTGTCATACCTATCCAGGCTAAACATTTCTCAAGGCGCAGTGGGTCCTCAGCGATGGACTCAAGAGGAGAGAGGATAAACTAGAAAATGAAAGAGCCTAAATTAGCTTAATGTTGCTCAAGGGCCAGCTTCCGAGGAGGGTAGCTATTGATGTAAGTTACATCATTTGACACAGCAGAATATATTTAACTCTCATTATCACTAACCAAGAAGCTAGGCCTCCATTTAATGAATGGGTGTCTCAAGAAGTCATCCTCAAGGAGTGGATGAGTGACCACATTTTGGGATCTAATGGAAAGTAACTACATTTTTTGTAAGTTTTTGTATTGAAGCAGAAACAGAACAGGAGTCCTAAATCCCAGGTTGAAGAATAGGAAACATATCATAGAGAATTGCACCATGCTTGAAAACATGATCTGAGAGTCAGTGACATTGGTTTTTAACATTGGCCACGTTAGTGAGCTAGTGATTTGTAACAATGAACTACAGTCCCGGTGGGATGAGACTACCTCAAACTTTGGGTTGTTTGGGGCATCCCTGCTGAGCTCTGTTCCATCATTTGTGTCAGCAGGTCAGCTGTGATTGGTTGGCTCAATTCTAGAAAAAAAATAGAAAATCTTATTGAAAGACATTAGAGAGATTCTTAATAATGGAGAATCATGCCATGTTCACAGATAGGAAGGCACAATATTGTGAAGATGACCCTTTTTCTCAAATTGATCTATAGTTCAATACAATTCTAATAAAATTTCCAATAGTATTTTTATTGACCTTAGCACCCTGCTGCCTCTCCACCCACTGCCTTTTAACTCTCTGCCTGGCAAGAATAGGCCCCCAAATCAGACCTTTTCATGAAGCCTCCCCCAGACCCATAAACCTACGCACAAAGCACAATAAAATTGCCCTGAATTGCTCCGTCCTCTGTGATTTTAGAGCACTTTGGACATCTGTACAACTCTCCATTAGAGCACATATCACATTTTCTAAAACGACAGCTTTCCACCCACATCTGTTTTAACTTAACTTGTATCAGCGGCAATCAAAGGTGAACGAGGAGTCTTTTTTTTTTTTTTTTTGCTGACAGTGTTGGCCCAGTAAGTCATGCATGTTAAAGTGAGTCACTGGAGAAAGGCAGCATGAATGACACAGTCCTGAAATTTTTAGAGACATCTCCTCCTCTAGTCTCGAGCCTCAGGAGAAACACAAACCAATAAAATAGTTATTAAGAAAAGAAAGAAGTTGATGAGCTGGAGAAGATTAAAAAGCAGATCGGTGAGCGGTATGAACACTGAACCATTGCCCTCTTGCTGAGCTTAGACTACTTTGCTGTGTCTTAATTAACAAGTCTTTTGCCATTGCCGGCTCAGAAGGCTTCAGACAGCAGTGCTTCTCATAGACTGGGTTGCATATCTTCACCCTTTAAAGGAACCATGTGGTTATAAGCTTATGAACCAGATATGGCTGTTTGAGATACACTTGTAAACAGAATCACATTATCTCAGTGGACTGATTCCTTAATGAAAACTAGATAATTTGGGGAGTGGGGTACTGCAGAGTTCTCTTTTAGCATGCTAAGTATAAGAATATTACTGCTGTAGCAAATGAAATAATATTAAAAAGTAAATCCTACGGATGCAAATTCTGGGAGAATTCAGCTCACTTTCCATTCTACGTTTACAAACCATAGCTGGATATTTGGAACCGTATCAGAGAGCTCTGCAAATCAATTAATTCCTGCTTTTGTTTTTGCACTGAGATCAGCTCCATGACATGATTTTCATACACTTGGGCTTTTATGTGGTGGCCAAATAGACAGATTTTCCTCGCAGACACTGTTTTTCAAAAATTGAGCAAATTTTTTTTTCATAGTTCTTCTGTTATTTTCAAGAAATTTTAATGCCTTCTAATCACTGACACCCACTACGTTGAAGTCTATTGATGACAAAAGAGAGAAAGAAGTCCTAATTGATAATGACACTAATAGAAAGAAACTATAAGGTATTTCTAAAATATGTATGATCTCTCACCTTTTTTAATTATGCTATGTATACTGTGCCAAACAATAGAAATAAACATTTCTCATTGCTTTTGTTCATTTTTTCTATGTATAATTGTTATTAAATATTTTGTAAATAGATAACAAAAGAACATTTTCCCATTATGCTGTTTTAAAATTAATAATAAAAATTATGCATGTCTATGTTAGATAATTAGGAGATAAAAACCTGTAATAAAAAGCCACAGTCACACATAATCTCACCATTAAAGAAAGCCTATTATTAATATTTTTGTGAAGAATTTTCATGTCATTTATCTATGTATGAGCTTATTTATTTTTACAATTTTAAATTATAATGCACTATGCTGTTTTATCGTGCTTTGTTTAGTCAATATGTCTTCAGCATTTATTTATATTTTCCGATTTCAAAATTTTAACACGTGGCTTTATTTCTGTCTCATGTCTTGTAATTTGTTGCATAACATGATTTAAAATGACTTTAAAATTATCCAAAAATGATTTGATTTAAAAGCAATTCTATAGAGAAGCTCTAGCCCAGCATTATGCAAGAGAAAATAAAAGCCACATATATAACTTAGAAAGTTCTAGTAACCATATTAAGAAAAATAAAAATCTGGTATGTAACTCACACACAACACATCTTACTTCTGACGTCCCACATATCAAGTACCCAATAGCCACCCGTGGTGCGAAGCTGCTATCTTGGGTAGTCTGACATTTTTTACTTGACTACACTAGATATCAAACTAACAAACACAGTCAAACTAATTCATAAAGATATGTGATTTCTTTTGTATGGCTCTGTTTAGCAATTTTCTTCTTTTCTCCTATCATATTAAACCCCTAGGATTCTAAGAGAAGTTTCACATATGTATCCCCTATGATCTGGAGATGATAGCTTCTTAAAGACCCACCCCCGCCCTAGCCAGTTTGGCTTAGGGGAAAGAGTGTGGACTTGTGGACTGAAGGGTCCTGGCTTCGATTCCAGTCAAGGGCAGGAGGCTACTAATCCATGTGTCTCTCTCACATTGATGTTTCTCTCTCTGTCTCTCCCTCCATTCCACTCTCTCCAAAAATCAATGGGAAAATATCCTCAGGTGAGGATGAACAAAACAAAAAATAAAAGACCCTCCCCCTCTGACTCTTTTCCTGATCTTCCAACCCTCACTCCCATCCCCAGTAAATAGCCCAGGGTTCTAGAACGGTGGTCCTGAATGCCTGCTTCTGCCACTTTATGCCCTTGTTGTAAAGAAGTTCCTCCGTCTCAGGCCTCATGATTTCCTTAAGGTCTTGCTTCTTGGGGATAGTTTCTGGTTAGTACGTTCATTTGCCCCCTTACTACACGGGGCAGCTGTGCAGTCTGTCCTCTTAGCAAACAGTCTTCACACTGGGGTCTGCGAATCACCGAGCTCCCAAGGGGTACATGGGCAAGTAGATATTTTAAGAGAGTTCATTTCTAAATCCTCAGCTTCCATATATATTCTCATGTAAAATGAACCTGCTTTTACTATTTCACAAGTTCTCCTTTCTCTCCTCCCTTTTTACAAACAACCCTCAGCATACCGTTTACTCATGCCTGGTGTCACTCCGCTGCTGGAAAATCCCCTGGTGTACAAGACAAATAATCATTTCTAAATGTAGGTGCAGGTGCCAAGAAGGCAATCCTAAGGTAGCAGACCCTCTTTCAGGCCAGGTGCTTTCTATGCTCTGATCTCCATGGCTCATCTAAGTGGGTTATCAGCTGATAAATTAGTAAAAATAACGTTGACAGTAGATCAGTAGGTGATAGCTGACAGAATTGAAGGGCTATTACTAGTAACATAAATCTTTTCATTTCTATCTATTTATTTATGCAAATACATTTTCTCAGTACTTACATCAGAAAAAAAATTAAATCGGAGTAAAACTGATGCTAAACTCTATGTTTACAAAAAAAAGTATAATTCATCTTGTATACATGAAAAAAATCCCCACCCATCTCCTTAAGAAATATAATAAAGTTTTACTTTTTATGTTTATTATTTATTATGTTTGTTTATTAGTATCCATTTTATTAGCTATGCATTAATAATAGCTATAAAATAACTCAATCTGGAGCCTTATTATAATAAGAAGTAAAATATTTAAATTTAAATTTATATGCTCCATTTTGTTTCAGAAAATTTTTATAGAGTAATCAATTCTAGCCTTTCACATATAAAAAATATATTTTCAAGATAATATCCTATGAAGAAAGTACAATAGAAATATGAATTCAAGGAAATGTGAATTTCATGTAAAAAGAGAATATGTAAATATTTCGACTCATAGAAATTTATATATGTTTTAAGAAGAACAGTGATATTAATATTAGACTAGAGGCCTGGTGCATGAAATGCATGCACTCAGAGGGGTCCCGCAGCCCATCCTATGGCCTCTCACAGTCCAGGAGCCCTAGGGGGATGTCCGACTGAAGCAGAGGTGGGAGAGGCTCCCACCACTGCTGCTGCACTTGCCAGCCATGAGCCCAGTGGGAGTGCACTGACCACCAGGGGGCAGCTCCTGCATTGAGCATCTGCCCCCTGGTTGTCAGTGAGAGTCATAGTGACCAGTTGTTACAAGGTTCAGTCAATTTGCATATTAGCCTTTTATTATATAGGATTTGTTAGAATTAAAAAAGAGGCATCAAAATTTCATTATACTAGAAATTTCTTCCTTTGTACTTATTTAGAGGTATGATGAAATTTCTTTAATCCAGTAAAAATGTGCAATAGGACACAATTTTTAAAAATGAGATAGTACACAAAAACATTGAAGAATCCATAAAATTAGCTCAACTCACCTGCAACTGGTCCTTGGGAAGACCTCATTGCCAAGACCTTTAAACATTCTGCAACTCAGTCTCCAATTGGGATAAAACTCTAATATTAATAATATGGAGTAATGGAGTAATATGATTTATTTGATAATGTTGTAAAGATAAAATGCGATAACTTGCCCAGCCAGTGTGGGTTAGTGGTTGAGCATTGAATCAGGAAGTCATGGTTCAATTCCTGGTCAGGGCATATGCCTGTTTTTCGGGCTCAATCCCCAGTAGGGGATGTACAGGAGGCAGCCAACCAATGATTCTCTCTCATCATTGATGTTTCTACCTCTCTTTCTCCCTTCCTGTCTCTGAAATCAATATGAACATATTTTTTAACATGAGATAACTTAATGGAAAAGCATTTTGTAAACTATGAAATATTGAGATGTTTGTTATTTAATAACTTTTTTTCATCTGTGAATTCCTTTACCCAAAAATATATCTTGAGCATCTACTCTGTAACAGAAATTCTTTTGGATTTTTCATATACAATGATGAAATAAAAAGGGGAGGTCCATGTATTTATAAATTTTACATTACAGTAGGACTGGCAGAATACACAAATAAGCAGAATCAAGATCATTGTAGTCACAGTATTAGGAAGGAAATAATACCAGTTATTTCAACTCACACTGAATTTCCATTTCATAGATTTTGAAAGAAAAGTACAGTGCTTTCATTACACATAGAACATCTTTTTCTCGATGTTCTAGCACAACCAAGGCCCTCACAATAGTTCACAGCCAGCCCTTCTGACATTGTCCCCTACATGCTCCACTTTGTACTCTGTGTTCCAGCCACTGTGACCTCTGGACTGACCCTTGACCAATCCAGACATGCTCTCTCCTTAAGTGTTTGTATGTTTGGACTGGCTTTGTCCTGTCTCTAAACTTTTCCAATATGCGCGTGGATAGTTCCTCCAACCCCTTACATTCTTTTCCTTACATTTAATCTTCTCAATAAAGCCTACCCTGACCATCCTAGCTAAAACTATACACTGTTTCCCCTGTCCTCCAACCCCCTTTGCTCTATTCTCTCCCACCTCCCCCCCATAGGACATCACATTCTAACAAACTACATTATTTATTATTTCTGTGTGCACCTTCTAGCATGGAAGCGCCACAAAGGTCTCTGCAACTTTGACTCAATAGTACAGTCCAATCACTAAGCAATAGTTACATTTCGTTGCAGTGCTCTCCCAGAGGGTGCTAACTGTTTTACTAGTATTATTGCTATTTCATTTACTAGTATTATTGCTAACCACCACATTAGATAGATTCCATTGTTGTTTCTATTGCTACATAACAAGCCACTCCAAAACTATGTGAGTTGACACACAACATTTCACCACCTGTAACTATTTGGTGGGTCAGGAATTCGGACATGTCTCAGCTAGAAGGTTCTTCGGAAGAAGACTCCACTCAGATCTGGGGCCTCAGTGACCCTCCTTGTGGCCTCTCTGTATCTACACGATTCTTCCTTCATCTAATAGCCTTGTCTGAGTGTCTTTATAGCATGGCATCTGGCTTTCCTGAAAGGGAGCTCCCAGGCTTCTTAAGGTTTATTACTGGAACTGGTACAGACTCATTTCCTCGGCAATCTACTGGCTAAAGGAGATCACACGGCTGGCTTACATTCAAGGGCATGGGAAATTGAATCTACCCTTAATGGATGAAGCAGCATGGGCATATGAAGAGAAAAGGGAGTGATGGCAGCCCACTTTGGAGACTGTCTACTGCCATTGTTCTCCTATTTCAGATGAGGAACTCGGAGAGATTAGGTTGACACATTAATAGGTGGCAGAAATGGTGGTCAATCTAGGTTTCACTGATCCCAGAGTCTACATCCTGAAGCACTCTGCTTTCACAGCCTCCGGAAAGTGGCTTCCACTCTGGCAGACGGGAGGTCTGGACCTTCTGAGACAGATTCTTAGAAGGCTGGAAAGCAGGCAGGCCCCTGGGGAGGCAAGTGTAAGGGTTCCAGGATCCCATCCTTGCTTCAAGCAGAAGAGCTCAACCGCAAATTATTTTACACATCGAGCTTTCCACTGAATTTGATTCGAAGAAGGGATTCCACAGATTTAGAGTGCAAAGTGTCCAAAACAACTATCTGAAGCAAAAACGAGTTTCTGTTTCTGTGAGTTAAAATCTCTAACATAGTCCAAAACTGTTCTTATTTTGTTTATAAAAATAAATTTTAAAGAGATAACAGTTTACCATTTCATACTTATTTTACGCATATGTCAAGGGTGATTTTTATACAGTGACGTAAAAATAGTAGTTTTTGTGGGAAGGTTCCTTTTGAGCTCTTTTGAAATGTTATAGCGTGTGAAGTATCTAATTTCAAGCCGATAGAGCAACTTACATTTCTGCTGAGTTCTTCACAGGGATATAATTTGGGGAGCGATTTTCCACACAGTTGATGAACATGTTACATTACAATTTTGTGCAAATTTGGCACAATATTATTGTAAATTCTAATAGTTCTGTTTTTTCCATAATACTGTATACAATGGGGATGGAGGGAAGGCAAAATGGTGAACAGTCACCCTCCCATGCTTCATCCAGAGGAATGCTCTTTCTTTTTCTTTTATACATTAGATTTCTGTACAAAATTTTATTTGAAGAAAGCCATCCACAGCAATAAAGTAATAATACAGTTTTAAAACCATCTCAATCAATGTCCTCTAAGAAAAATAGTTTAACTACAAAGTCTATGGTTTTCTAGTCACAAAGTAATTCATTTTCCAAAATCTATATCAAATATAAGGGAGCTGATAATTTTATGAGAATTTTTGGCTATGGTGATATTGATTGGAGATAGACAATATAAGAAAGGATGAAAAATTTCCCTTCATATGCTACTGAGGAGCTGGTATAAATACTTTGTCCTGGTATCTTTATTTTTTTTCAAGATCTCTTGAAGGTAGGTAAGATGCTCACAGTTTATCTAGAAATATTTTTAACTTTCCAGAAAACTGCTCTAGATGACAAATGCATAGATTTTCCATTCAAGAGATCAGCGGATGAAAAGAATAACTGGCCTACTGCTAACTGAGCACTACTAGAGAATAGAAATGGTCCTAATTTTTCAGTAACCACAGTTCAAATTTAATTCAAAATCCATTCCACTTTCTTGATTAGTTTTACTTTGTTTGCATCCAAAACCTTTCAATATGTACTTTTTAATGAGCACTCTGTTCTCCGAACAATTCACTTTGGTTTCTGAAGTAGCAACCTGAGAAGCCAGGATCCCTCTAATTCCCCCTGGATGAGAAAAGAGCACTGTGGATACTCATTCCACATAGTGAGTGCTGAAATCATCGGGTCCTGTCAAGTCTCTAGAGAAAATATTAAGTTGCTCTACATGGGCTTTGACACTGGCAGTTAGTTGATACACGGTGGATCTAGAAAACATAGAGCATTTCATAGAACCAAAAGAGATCATTTTCCATAGCCCAGGATGCTCTCTCCAACTGTTAGAACAAACAGACACCAGAGTTCTAGCAGAGAGAAAGTTCCATTTCAAGACAAATTAGATACAGAACTAACGTCAAGATACACAGTTTAGAACCTATGTGTGTTCCGGGTTCACAGACTTGAAAAAGGTTGCTAAACTAAAAAATGTATGGAACCCATGATAAAAGTAACAAAGTCAATTAGCAGGCCATTATAACAATTCAGATTAAGAATGGCAAGGAGATGAACTAAGCTAGTAAATACGATAGAGAGGAAAGGATGGATAGTGTGGTGAAGGCTGTGGAAGGGGGAGAAGGGGGAGGAGGGGGTCACTGGGGAAAAAGGGGACATCTATAATATGTTCAACAAGACAAATTTCAAAAGAGAGATAAGCTGGTGCAGGGTGATCAATGGTCCTGGTTTGTGCAGGACTGAGAAATTTCCCCAAATGTAGGAATTTTAGTTTTAAAAGCAGAATATTCCTCTGCAAACTGCAAACTACCTAGTTTTCATGAGATTGAAGGGATTCCCAAAATACAGGGCTTCTACTGCTAAAACTGGGACCATCCTGAGCAAACAAGGATAAATTGGTCACCTTACCCAGCTATCCTTTTTCTTATAATGGCCCAGCCTTAGCGTCACTGTAGAAGCTCTTCCTTCCACCCATGACATTGAAGCGATGCCCCTTGAACACTCAATTACATCTGGAAAGCTTCAGACAATCCTGTTCTAAATGTTACTGGAACGTCTTGAGATGAGCCAGAGAGGAAAAGGCACATTATGTGGATGAACAATAATAAGTACTTTCCTGAATGCAATCAATACGAGTAAGTACTGTTTATCTTCTGAATATAAAATATGCTATACATTATTTTTAAAATACAGTAACCCCTTCAAGAGATCTCATTCTTAGGAGAAAGATAGAAAATAGAGATGATTTTAGCTACTTCCCCCAAAATTCTTCCATGTGTATTTAAATAAGCTTTTAACAGCAATTAAAATTGTTAGATGTTCCCGTTTTGTTGCCTGTGGCAGTGAAGAATGAGTAAGCATACAAAACGCTATCTAGGGAAGTGTTTGTTGAAATTTGAACCTAATATAAAGGCGCTGCAGTGTGAGCTTGTTGTTTGATAAAAATACTCCTCATTTCCAAAAGTCATCTAAGGCCCCACTTCTGTGCCATCCTGTACAGAAATGGCATCTGGAGCCACAGCGCCTCCCACTTGTTCAAGCACTGGACTCAGGCATTCATTCATCGCTCATTCCTCATGGGGGCAATCACAGTCTCTATGGTACTTGAATCAGTTTTGTGAATGGTTTTTACTTCGAATCATTTTTTCCACTAAGCACAGCTATGATATTGATTTTTAACAAAAAAAAAAAAAAAAAAGGAAAGCCATTGAGGCTGAGCCTCATTCCAATGTATGTTAGCAATGCTTTTTATGCCTTGTTTCTTCAGATCTAACCTCCTAGCCCACATAAAAGATTGTGACTACTTCATGAAATTATCAGCAAAAAGAAAGAAATGAAAAATTACTACAAATTATATTCTTTAAGACGTTGATAATTTTGTTCTTGGAAAACAACCTCTTCGTAATTTTTGCCTTACAATGTGAAAGTGTCGACCTTTTTTTTTTTTTTTTTTTTTTTTTGTAAAACAATAAAAACCACAAGTGAGATAATTTAAAATTCTGATGATTTCATTACTTCAGAAACTGCATATTTTTGTCTTTTCCTTTTAATTAAAAATTAAATATTGTACTGTTTTAATATTAAAGAGGAATTTTATGTGTGTCTCTCAGAAAAAAAGTAAAGTCAGGCAGCATACAGGATTTAAGTAATTGTGTAATAAAATGATTAATTAATGGGCATGTAAAAGTTACTGAGCTATTAATTCTTGTTCTTATTATAAACCACTTGCACAATAGGTTTTATTGAAATTTCCATCTATTTTCTATCATATTACCAATTCAAAATGAAGTTATTCTTTTTTAATATATTTTTATTGATTTCAGAGAGGAAGGGAGAGGGAGAGAAAAACAGAAACATCAATGATGAGAATCATCCATCCACTGTCTCCTGCACGCCCCCTACTGGGGATCATGCCCACAACCAGGGCCTGTGACCTGAGCAGGAATCAAACTGGTGACCTCCTGGTTCATAGGTCAGTGCTCAACCCCTGAGCCACACCAGCCAGGTTGAAGTTATTCTTGAACATAACCTGAAATTATTCTTTTCAGATATTTCTTAGAATTTAAAATATTCTCAAAGTACTGTACTTTCTCAATCCCTGTGATACCTACTATAGCATATCTAGATCTTCATACTTCCTGAGTCTGAGCCTGCTATGTCCTCTGCCTCTACACACAGTTTCAATAACTATATAGTATTCTTAATACATGTCCTACATTTTCTAGGTAACAAATATGTATTGTGGTCAGTACTAAATGCTAGGGAACCCCCAAAATAAGATTGACAGAAAGTCAATCCTGAACCACAAGTCATGCAATAATTACACAAAGCTGTAACTGACACTGCAGGTGTTTTGCAACTCACTAGATATGATTACATTCTCTACTTCAACTTCACTTTTTGAATTCTGCTAACCTCAGGACCACCTGAATGCATATTCCAGGGAGAATAGCCTGAAGTAGCAGCCACAACTTTGAAATTAAAAAAAAAAAATCAAATCCCTTTATTAAAAGGAAACACATAGCAGAACTTGAATATGAAAATTAAGTTTCTGGAAGATATGTCTTGTTTACCCCTAGGCTTTAGAAATAACTTTACCACATACCATGCACCATCAGCGGCACACATACTGTAGCTTGGGAAACTTTAAAGGAGATCTACAAAAGATAAGTGGCCATAAATATTTTATCAGAAGAGTTCAAACTCCAAAGATAAAAAGGAAGTTAGTTTTCCATGGCCACATTAGGCATCGAGCATCAAAAGTTCACCACCTTGATAGTTTGAAAAATATGGATCCAGGAAAGAGCAGAGATACAAAGAAAAAGTCCCAAGGGTACTCTGCTGAGACTATTTAGATTTAAATGTCCTCTCTTGAGTTGACTGTTTGACCTTGGAAAAGTCATAGCCTTTAGTAGGTACCATTCTCCCTCTGCAAGAATAATGGCATGGTCTCTCTGGTCTTCTCTAGCTTTGCCAGCCTATGATTAAAAATGTACTGAATTTCTTGTCACTGGACTGCACTCCACTTTGAATTAATGAACACAAAAGAATGGCAATAGTTCCTACCTGCCAAGCTCACCAACAGAAGTAACTTTAGCAACATAATTGTAAAATACAGTTTGATTGCCTGCAATTTTTAGGCTTCTACAAAAGGGAAAAAAACTAGCATTAATTGAGCTACTATAATGTGCCAGTCATTGCATATTCCACAGTAATTTATATATATAAAAAAAATGACTCAACACTGTTTAGGGCCAAAGTTGATAGAATGGAATCACATAAGAAAAAAAAAATCACATTTCAAAACTGGGGAGCAGTAAAAGAAAAAATGAATCTTGAGAGTTGAAGTGATGGCCAAGATGAGAAAGAATGAATATTAGAATTATTTTAGAGAAGAGGAATTTTGAGCTGAATCTGTGAGAAGATGATAACTAACTAATAGAAAGAAGGAAGGGAAAGTAGATGTTGAGTTGGGGAAGGAACAAAAATGCAGTTGAAGTTTCTCTACAGTGCAAGACTTTTGAATGGAGTTAGTAGAATAAGAAGATGGCAACATGAAGACCATAGTTACGTTCTTCAAATCAATACACATTGTGTAAATGACCTACTATGCACAGGAGACATACGTCTTTATTGAAAACCTACAAAGAGCAAAAGTCCAAGCTAGATACCATGAAAAATACAGAGCATCTAGACTGCAAACCTGGCCCCCAAGAACTCTCTAAGTGGAAGAGCCAAAGCATTCAAACATTGAAAGGTAATGAAACTAAATTTTACAGAAGTCAAGACATTAAAAAAAGACATGTCTTGGTATTTCATGAAACGTTACCAAATAAAGAAATTAGCTAGTGCTACTACAATTCAGGAAAGAAAGAGTCCATGGAACTGGCACCATGGGGTAAAAAAGAAATGAACAGTATGATGTCTGAACACCAGGAACTTATAATGTTTAAATATCGACTTCATCAACAGTTGGAACTGCTCATCCTCCCTACCCCCTTTTCACCCTTTTATTTCTGTTTTCCGTTAGCTGAGTGATGACGGCATTGCCATTTACACCAGCACTGAGCATCTATTCTAATCTTCTGCTAAAACGTTGGGTTTAAATACATACAAACGAGCAGCAGGGGACTTGAAAAAGGCTAACTTTATACATATATTTTTTTCTTGTGTGAAAGTCTAAAAACAGAAACCAGGATAGAATCTAGGAAAGAGAGGAGGGTGTAAAAGCCATTCCTTTCATCTTTAATGCACTGGACTGTTCTGTGAATTGTCTTCATCTGTATGTAAGCAAAGTTTTCCTTTCAAGTTCTTAGGGGCAGCGAGGATTGTAGCTGGGATTCAATTTTCAAGTGTCACAAGATGACTCCCAAGCTTATTTTGAAATTTTCAACCTGAACATGAATCGAATTCTATAAAAGCTGGAAGGGACCTTGGCGATCTGAAACTGCTCTTCCTTCTTTCTCTATGTGAATCCCAGAGATATTAAATGATTTGTTCAAAGTCTCAAATTTAGTTGAAAATGAGCTTGGAATAAAACTTGAGTTTTTAATGCTCAATATTTTTCTATTTAAATAACACCAACTGACAGTTTCTTCTTAGAATTTAGTATGAAGAAAGGTTTTGATCTCACTCCCTAGGCCATGTTTTAGCCTCTAATATGATCAGAGCTTAATTTAGTGCTCAACTAAGCCATATTCCTTGCACAATAAATTGCCCCTTCCTTTATATAATTTCTAATCTTTCCTGCCTTTTCTTCCAGTGTAAAGTGATACATATTCATTGTGAAAAATCTGGAAAACATGTCAGACTACAAAGAAACAAAAAGTTCTACAATCCCACCACTCATATTACTTTATTTGAACTACTTGTCTGTATATGGCTTTATTGTTAACTGCCTTTACATATTTTAAGTAAGAAAAGATTACTTTATGAATAAGTTAATTTCGTTAAGGAAAAATGACATCACCTCGCTTTTTAGACATACTGACCAGTCTGTTAATATGTGCAGTCCATTTAGCTTAGCAAGCATCCAGCAAATGGAGAGAGGCCTCCTGTTAAAAACATGCATTCCATGGGGAGATTGAAGCCCTAGAGCAGGGAAGGGCCATGGGAGCTTGCCTTGGACTCACAGTGAGTGGTTAAAGACTTAAGAAATATTCTGTAACTTAAAAATTTTGTGATTTAAGAAATGTGATACATCATGAGAGATAAGTTGAGCTTAGAATATAAATACATTATTATAATGTATCCATTCAATGATTTAAACAGAATTTTGGATAGCATACCACTTCTCCCCTCACTTTTTGCATTTAAACAATCAGTTCAGCAATATTGAATAGACACTTCTCCAAAGAGGATATATAGATGGCCAATAGACATATGAAAAGATGCTCAACATCACAAATAATCAGAGAAATGCAAATATAAAACCACAATGAGATATCACCTCACACCTGTCAGAATGGCTATCATCAATAAATCAACAAACAACAAGTGTTGGTGAGGATGTGGAGAAAAGGGGACCCTCATCCACTGTTGGTGGGGATGCAGGTTGGTGCAGCCACTGTGGAAAGCAGTATAAAGTTACTTCAAAAATTAAAAATGGAATTGCCTTATGACCTACCAATTGTATTTCTGAGAATATATCTAGAAAAACACACACCTTGAAACACTAATTCAAAAGAATATATGCACCCCTATGTTCATTGCAGGGTTATTTATAATACCCAAGATTTGAAAGTACTTCAAGTGCCCATCAGCAGATCAGTGAATAAAAAAAAAAATCCATGGTACATTGACAATGAAATACTACTCAGTCACAAAAAAAAGAAGGAAATCTTATAATTTGTGATAGCATGAGTGGACCTGGCAAGTATTATGCTAAGTGAAATAAGCCAGCAGAGAAAGACAAATATTATATGATTTCACTTATTTGTGAAACCTAATGAACAAAATAAACTAACAAACAAAATAGAAGCAGACTTGTAGAGACAAAGAACAGACTGATAGCCATTAGAGGGGAGAGGGGTTGGGGGGCTGGCTTAAAAAGGTGAAGGGATTAAGCAAAGAAAAACACCACCTCATAGACACAGAGAACAGTATGGTGATTACCAGAGGGAAAGAGGCTGGGGGCAGGTAGAAGAGGCTAAAGGGAGGGCTAAATGGTGATGGAAGGAGACGTGACTTGGGGTGGTAAACACACAACACAATATACAGTTGATGTATTATAGAACTGTACACCTGAAACCTATATAATTTTATTAACCAATGTCATCTCAATAAATTCAATTTAAAAATAATAAACAGCTCTAGCTGATTTGGCTAAGTTGATAGAAGGATCCTGGGTTCGATTCCAGTCAAGGGCACATGCCTGGGTTGTGGGCTCGATCCCCAGTAGGGGTCATGCAGGAGGCAGCCAATCAATGATTCTCTCTCATCATTGATGTTTCTATCTCTCTCTCCTTCTCCTTTCCTCTCTGAAATCAATTTAAATAATATATTTTTAAAAAAATAATAAACACACACATGTTCTGTTAGATTATATTTTTCCCATCTAGGAATTTCCATCAATCTAAACCCATGAAAATGTAAGAGTAAGAAATAGCATTGTTGTCCTGGCTGGGTAGCTCAGTTGGCTAGAGCATTGTCCTGTACACCAAATGGTTCTGGGTTCGATTCCTGGTAAGGGCACATGCCTAGGTTGCGGGGTTTGATCCCCATCAGGGCATTTATGGAAGGCAACTGATTGATGTTTCTCACATCAGTGTTTCTCTTTCTCAAATCAGTAAAAATATATCCTTGGGTGAGGATTTTAAAAAAAGAAAGAAATAGCATTGTTTTAATAAACCACTGAGACATAGTGTTTTTATTAAAGTACTAGAGGCCCGATGCATGAAATTCGTGCAAGAGTAGGTCTTCACAGCCCTGGCTGCCTCGGCCCTCACAGCCCTGCCCCCTGCCCACTGGTCATTCCAGGTCGTTCCGGAAGGTTGTTCTGGAAGGTTGTTCTGCCGTCCAGTCTAATTAGCATATTAGGTCTTTATTATATAGGAAAATCTAGATTATCCTGGCTGTGACTATAATTCTGGTGGTTTTCCAGAGTATCCCAGTTTCTACAAACTTTGAGAGTATATTGGGAACGAAAGGCAGTGATCATACCACTAGAATCAAGTTTGGGTGGACATCCGAACTGGACAATTCTAAAGCATTAGTAAGAAAAATTAATGAATTTAAGCCATTTATATTAAAAACAACAAGCTCAGAAGCCATAGGTTTTGACAGGTTATTATTAATACACGAATGTATCCTGAGTTAATAAGACTACCCAATATAATAGTCAACAACATTTACTGTGTATAAAGAACTTTGAATTAGGTGTTTTAGAATACAAAATAAAAATGAGGCATATGTTATTATAATAATATCTTCCATGTCACATATTACAAGTTTTAAAGATTATACACAAATATTTTGTTCTAGTCAGTGAAGTAGATAGGGAAAGTATTATCTCCATTTCACAGGTGAAGAAATGGAAACTCACAAAAATTAAATGACTTGTCCAAGGTCACCTCAAAATCACAAAGGGAATAAATGGTAGAGACAAAACTAGAATACAACACCTCTGAGTAGATGCTCTTTCCTTCCAATCAGCCTATAAATTAAAAGAGTTCTCTTAAGGAATAAAAGTCTTGTTTTCAGAAAATGTTTAAGAATATTTTCAGCCCTAGTTGGTTTGGCTCAGTGGATAGAGTGTTGGCCTGCAACCCAAAGGGTTTGATTCTGGGCAAGGGCATGTACCTCGGTTGCAGGCCCATCTCTGACCTGGGCCCTGTTTGGGAGGCAACCAATTGATGTGTTTCTCTCACATCAATATTTCTCTCCGTCTTTCCCTCTCTCTTCCACTCTCTCTGAAAAGCAATGGGAAAATACCCTCGGGTCAGAATTAAAATTTTTTTAAAAAAGAGAATATTTTCAGATCCTACAGTCAAATACATGAACAGCAGTGAAGCCTTTGTCTGTGCCCTGTAAATGCTATAATTAGAAAATGGACGCAAAGAGGGTCGAAAACCATCCAACATGCCTGGGAGCTCCTAAAGCTCTTTTCAATCTCACCTAGACTGAAAAGACAGCATGGAGTGTTGGGAAGATGTTAGTTTGAAATCTCAGGAGCTTCGGGTGAAATCTTATGCTGGCTCCTGTACTTGAAGGCAAGGAGAGACCCAAGAAAGGCCTATCACCCCAGATTAGTGACTGGTCATTTTTAAAACAGGGGGAACTTACAGGAAACTTGTCTTGAGGGGGTCCCATGACGAGTAGATCTCGGAACTTGCCGTCAGAATCTTAAAAGTTTCTATAGAGGCCTTAATGGGGTTCAGTGTTGTATACCAGCCAGGCCCAGAGAGTCTCGACAACACATCGTTCTCTCAGGGAGTGTTCTTGAAAATGGCGCCAGCTTGGGAACAGTGGGCAGGGTGTATATTACATGCCCAAGCCCTGGGGGCAGCTCTGGAGTCAACAGGAGGTCATGTCCGCTGGGTGGCCTCCCCCTAACAGGAGAGAATCAACTTGAAACAATAACAATTGCCATTAATACCTGGCTTTTGTTCTCACGTGAGTTTAATGTATATTTCTTTATTTGTCTTACATTTTCCCTAGAGTTATCGACTTGAGCCCAGATAAACCCCAAGTTCTTATGGAAATACTTAGAATCGGTAAAAAGGGATTTTTTTCCATCGTATTTTGGGATACTTTTGTAAGGTAACTTCCTTTGAAACTTGAAATACTAACAAATGGATGCGGAGATTTTAACCCATGGATTTATGTTTCCTTCCATTGCACCTGGGCTCTGTGCCTGCTTCAGTTCTGGCAGTTTAGGAACCAAACCTTACAAAGCTGGTAGCTGCTAATCCCTCTCTTGGGACACTCAGTCTTAAAACCCCACCATGCTGTAAGGAAATCCAGGTGTCTATGGAGAGAGTCACATGAAGAAGAACTGAAACCCCAAAGCCACTGCACTGGCTGAGCTCCTAGCTGATAGCCAGCACCAATGGCCCCCATGTCGGTGAGCCACGATGGAAGTGACTCAGAAGTGAGCACCATTGAGCCCTGTCAAACTGGCAGATCTATGGTGGGGGGGAGAGGGGGGAGAAAAGAAAAAAAAAAGCAAAACCTATTGTTTTAAACTAGTGTAATTCAAAGTTCTTTATACACAGTAAACCAGTTAAATTTGCCTAGGTTTGTTTTTGTAGCATTCTATAGCACAATCACAGAGTGTACCTTGGTCCGAATTTAGGGATTTTTGTCTTTTACCCTGTAGAGCAGGGGTGGGCAAACTTTTTGACTCCAGGGCCACAATGGGTTCTTAAACTGGACCGGAGGGCCAGAACAAAAGCATGGATGGAGTGTTTGTGTGAACTAATATAAATTCAAAGTAAACATCATTACATAAAAGGGTACGGTCTTTTTGTTTTTTAGTTTTATTCATTTCAAACTGGGCCGGATCCGGCCTGTGGGCCATAGTTTGCCCACGGCTGCTGTAGAGTCAAAGACATGATGTCCTGCTCTGTAAAGATGAATCTCTTCAAAAAGGCCTTGGGTTTACTCTATTGTGTGTTAATCCTGCCTTCTTGTGGTGTGGTGTTATTGAGGTGGTAGAGAAAGTTCACATCTCCAGGATAGAATGGGTCTTCAGTAAAAGGAGTTGCAGTTCTTTTTGTCAGTCATTGGGGACATTTCCTTTAAAGAAAAAGAATGTGATTTTTGTGACAGATAATTTCTCATTGCGTCTCTTTTTTGTGTTTCTTTGATTTCAAGGTGCCAGAGGACTTAATATGCTTACTCTCTTATCAAGATCATGTTTTAATTTCCAAGTTTGGCCTCCCCCATGCCACAAACACTTAGGAGGAGCAATGGGTCCTTGTTTAGTGCTTAGAGAGGGCCTGGACCCCAAGGCCACACAGGTGATGACAGTCCATTAAGAAAGACTCTTGGGTGATGAAAACATAAAAATGTGGTGAGATCTACCTCCGACAGGCCAATAGGATCCAGTCTCTCTGGACTGAACATGAATTTAGGGTAGGAATCTTGTCATGCCTAGTCCAGTCCCTGACCGACAGTAGGTGCTGGAAACGGGACTAAGACAGTGAGTGATAAATGCTGGGATCCCTTTGCAATAAAATCTAAGCTTTCTTTGGGATTGTCATTCTTAAGCCTCTCTTGCTGCTTGTTTCTTGCAAGTGATTTCATGCATTTGGCAACATTGATCAAGTCCCCCAGGAAACCGTTTTTACACACACACACACAGCCCTAAAGTGCAAATTTATAAACCTGAACCATGGTTGTCACTTAATATAGTTTGTGATGAACTCCAAGTCACTTCAAGGGAGGCATTTTTCTGGCTTCATGGGTGTTTTCGTGAGCAAATTTCGTAAGCGAGATTAAAAAATAAATATGCGTCTTTGGATAAGTTCAGCATTTGCAGTAAATTGAACAGAGCTGAGTAATGGCAGCAGCAACAATGAAACCATGCTTTTTATTAATCTCACAGAAACACAATCATTGCAATAACTGACAGCAGCAGTCTGGGTTTTCTGGGACCCGCTGCACCGCCCAAACAGAAGCAGGGACTCCCTGGTCTTTCTCTCCCCGCTTCTGCCCTAGAGGGAGCCAGCAGAACCACCCGCATTTGGCTCGGCGCGCCACGTGGGGGACACCACCCGCGCGCGAGCTCAGTTTCCGCAAAGCTCAGCGGGCTGGGGACTGCAGGGTTCGCGGGAGGACGGGAGCCGCCCGAGAGCCCAGCGCAGAGTTCAGCCGGGCGGGGGACCCCGTGCCAAGCGCCAGGCCCGCTGAGGAATCCCCTCTCCAGCCAGGCGCGCCCCCGCCCCGCTAGAGGCGCCGCGCAGCCGGATCCGCCAGAATTTCAACACAAAGGGAATCCTCGGCCGCAGGAAGTGCATCACTAGGCAGCGGGACGGAGGCGGGGAGAGGGGGTGCTTCCCTCCCTCCCTTCGCCCCTGCCCTCCCCGAGCCCTGGGCAGCGGTGACGGAGCCCTCAGGGTTCCCCTTGGCCGCAGGAGCCGGGGGAATTCAAACAAGGAACTACCCCCCCCCCAAAAAAAATAAAATAAAATAAAAACATAAGTGGGGAACGTGCGCTCTCGCCTCCAGCCACGCCCGAGCGCCAGGGCGGCGGGGACCCGAGCTGCCTGTCGCCGGGGTTCACACACCTGTTCGCTTCCCCCTCCTTTTCTTCCGGGCGCCCCAGCACCTGGGCCCACGTTTGTTTTTCTGCCCCTAAGCTCTCGACTTGCTCCCTCTCCTTCCCTTCCACGGGTCTCTGTCGGATCCCCGCGCCGGGTTTGGGCTTGGTTCTCCCGGGCAGGACGTGGGGACAGAGGGAGTCCCCGCGTGAGAAGAGGGACAGGGACGGGGACGCACCACTTTCGCTTTCCAAGACACTTGTGGTTCCAGGGACTCGGCCGGGCTTCCTCCCTGGAGGTGCCGGCCTTGGGGGGAGCCTCGCCGTGGGGCCAGGGAAGAGGGGGCCGGCTAGGCTAGTTTGTGTGAAAGCTGTTTTCATCGGGCAGCCTTGCCGTTTTCACTGGCGCTGTCATCTGCAAATCAGCAAAAACAGCAAACTTTTCAAGAAATATTTTGTTCACATGTCACCGGAGAGAGGGAAGCCGCCCATTGTCTGCGTGAACAGCTACTGTTATCATTTTCGGTTTGAGTTTAGAATGGCTTGGGGGGGCCGATGGCCATTTGGGGCGAGGGGCTGAAACACCCCCTTTTTTGAGCCCAGGAAGGAGAGGTGGAAACCACCCCACTCATCCCCCCGCAACCCCGGCGCTTTGGACCAGTTCCCGGGTGGAAAGACCTGGGTGATTGGAGAGGGGGCCGCGCAATGAACTCCAGGCGCCTCGCGCTGCCGCGGGCACGGGCAGGTGCGCCAGAAGGGGGCCACCTCCCCGGGGGCGCCGGGCCGCCCGGGCTGGGCTGGACACCACTGGGTGGCCTCCCCCTCTCAAGTTCTAGGCGGAGGCCCGGTACCTGTCCGGACCTATCTCCTCCCCTTTCTCCAACACCACACCCACGGGACTCCGATCTCTTCGAGAGAGGGAGCGGGAGCGAACAAAGGGGTCTTTGTTCCCTGGCTCCTGGGGGGTGGGAGATGCGCTCGCTTGCATTTCCTGGCGCCCCTTAGAGACCGGGAGGCTCGGCGCCACCGAGCGAGCGTCCAGCGCTGTCCTCCGAGACCCCAGTGACTTAGGTCAGGGCACGGCGCCCGGGCCGCTGAGGGCTCCTTCCCGGGGGGGGCGGGCGGGGTGGGGGACGAGGCACGCGCCGCGGCGCCGGGCGGGCACCGCCGCCAGCCGAGGGGCGGGGAGGAGGGCGGAGGGAGGAGGGAGGGGGATCGGCAGCTGGCAGAGGTGGAGGGGGCGGGAGAGGAGCCTGCGCGGGACTGAGCCTGGAGGTGCGGGGCGGGCTCCCGGAGCGCTCTCGGGGCTGCTCCTGTCTGAGCAGCAGCGGCTGGAACTCGCTTCCTCCCTCCTGCCAGCCTCCCCCTGCCCTTGGCTCGGCCCCACCGCCACGCCAGGCCCCCCTCCCCGCCATCCTCTCGCTCCCCTTCTCCCTTCTTGGCACTTTCCTCTCGAACAACCCTCCCGGACAAACTTTGATGGAGAATTTCACACCACGCTGGAAAAATGCCGGTTATGAAAGGATTACTGGCGCCCCAGAACACCTTCCTGGACACCATCGCCACCCGTTTTGATGGAACACGTAAGTCCTGCACTTCGGCGAGTTCCACGGTTATTTTTTGATAATGATGTGTGTGAGTGTGAGTGTGTGTGTGTGTGTGTGTGTGTGTGTAGAAATTACTTTCGCTCCCACCTTCTTTTTGTGCAACAGCGGAGTGAATTTCCTTCTGTTCCAAGGTGTCTTTTGTGCGGAGAAATTTTTATTTCCTCCCATGGTCTGGTGCAGCGTGAACACTTTGGTGTAGTTGGCCCCCTTGATTTCTTGGGGTTCAAAAGAGCCCGACGACTGATCCCTCGTTCCCGGTGGGACCTGTCTTTTGGGTACCTCTTTCAGGAATTGGTTTTTATTAAGTTTATGAGGGGAGAGTGGGAATTGTCCATAGTGGTGAATCTGCCACCGTATCCCACAATCTCAAGTCCTCCTCGATTAGAGGGAGAGTTTGGGATGTTCTTCGTCCATGGAGCTTCCTTCTGTGAGGTCTTTCGGATGGCATGGTTTCCCATGGGAGCTTAAGAACCGCAGACTAGAATCAGGAATTGCCAAGTGTAAGCTTTCTGTGGAATTCTAAGCATTGTGAGTCTGTCAGAATCTTGATTCCTGCTTTAAACTAGAAGAGTGCACCTTTCAGCCCTGGAGTTATCCTAACACTGGAGGAGAAATTGTTGGGGAAGGAGGAGCTGGGCATTAGAAAGGCTGATCTTACCAAAAAGAAAGTTTCGACATTTTTTAGGGCAACTGTTATTGGACGTTGGGTTGTTTAAGCGGCAGTTTTGTGTGTGTGTGTGTGTGTGTGTGTGTGTGTGTGTGTTGTGGTTGTTGTTTGAGAGAGAGAGAGAGAGAGAGAGAGAGAGAGAGAGAGAGAGAGAGAGAGAGAGAGAGAGAGAGAGAGAATGCTTGGAGCAAGTGTTCTATTTCAGGACCATGGTCAGGTCCTGATTCCGTCCTAGTCTTTTCTCTAGCTCCCTGCTTGAGCCCTTTGGTCTTTCCAGTAAGCTTTCTCCCGGTAATTAGAAGTCCATAGTCACATCTCCAACAAATGTTCTCAGCTGGTTTCACTATGAATATCCATTCACACTTAACTCCTAGCGTATGTTGCTTCTGTGCTATCTTTCTTTTTCCTTACTATTACAGCAGACTCATAGAAACTCGTTTATTTAAAAGGCTTTTTTCAGTGGTTCAGGTATCAGTGTGTGTGTGTGTGTGTGTGTGTGTGTGTGTGTGTGTGTGTGTGTCTTTACTATGAGGCTGTTTCTTGGAGCTGGTATGGAGAGCTCATTTAATTTTATTTCCACTCCAGTGTTCTAGATACACACTCGATGCTGGGAAGTAGCTCCTGGACTTTTGAACTTTGGGAATACTTGGAAAACTTTACATAAGGGAGAGATGAAGCCTTTACTTGATTCTGCTCAACTTTTGTTTTTGACATCCAGCCTACTCATGGTAGTTGGGGTGGATATTCTCCCAGTGTTATCTTTAGCTGTAGCCATTCTCTCCCTTTTTATATTCTAGATGTGTCAGACAGCGTAAGAAAAGTGCAATGCCATGATAGATCTGTCTTCCTTAAATAATAATTTGATAAAAATTAGTAATGAAATTCCAAGTCCCTGCTGTTGCCATTACCTCCACCACCTAGCCACCACACAAATTTACCACTGCAGACCTTAATCATGCATGATTGGGGAGAGGGGGTGCTATATTTATTACCTTAGGAAGTAATCAGTTTTATGTGGATGTTTGGTCTTGAAGTTGCAAATTTAATCCCCTCCCCCAAAGCCTTCTGACATTGATCACAATGTATCTATATTGAAAATGAAGTAACTGGTAAAAAGTAGTTGCTTATATCATTGTCATTTAAAATTGCATGGAATGCCTTGTGCACTGAATCATCCCAGCATAGCCCTGGGAATCACCTCAGGGTTCACTTAGATATCAATTGTTAATGAGGGGCTTTGGATCCTCAGTGTGAGGATGCCTCTATCACTATAATATTTGACAAGCAGAGGGCATGTAGAGAGAGATAGGTATACTAGTGATTAGGCATTTTTCTATTTTAACTGCACATTAATGTTAATAAAATGGGTTAGGAATTTTAAATCCTTATTTGGGAAGACCATCATCATATATCAGCTTTTAGAATAATTTTTAAAAAATTAAAACTGTTGGAGTGCATGCTTGGTCTGTGATCCACAGCTTCTGGGGAATTCCTGGAGGGAACCACTTTGTATGATATCAATCTGAAAATCAGTGAAGCACATTTCAAAGTGATGAGTAACACAAATGTTTTGTTTACCACATTTGCTGGATATTCCTTGTCCCAACAAACCTCATCCAATAAAAGATTGTACTTTCACGTTTGTTTTTTGTTTGAATTGCAGGATGACTTGAATAATCTGAAACTTAAAAAATACTTTAAGCAAATTTTCATCCACAAATTTCACTGTGTCTAGAATCATGAGCATACCCTTTCCCTGGTTAAATATTCAGTTTATCTTGTTATGCTATCTTTTCTGTGTTGACACAGTTTTATTTAAGTAAAATTACTATCCTGGAAACTCTTTTCCTATCATTATCCTTCTTTCTCTTGATTTTTTATAGTGGTCATTTATTTTCTTGTGCAAGATAAAACTTAGCAAGTTTTAATGTTGCTAAATTGTTACCCCCTCAAATAAAACCTATCCTAGAGAATGGACAATGTCATTATACTAAAAATGCAATGTGCTTACTTGTTAAAATTTTTCTGCATTATTTCTTAGGTACATTTTATTGTCATGTTAGTTTCTTATTTTATTTTCGACAATTCTGATAAAAAGCAAGACAGCAAACAATAACCCTGAAAAACCACTTTGCTAACTTAACCATGATGTTTGTAGTATTATTGTTAGCCATACTGATTTAATATTTTGATAGAAAATAATAAAACAAAACAGCATCTAACATTTCCCCGAGGGGAAAAAAACAAGTATATGACAAGAAAAGCCTACAACATTATCTTACTAATGTATCAGTTGGTGTATAATCACAGGGAACATAAAAAAAAAAGTTAATAATATACTTTATCACCTAGTGACATTTTATTCTTTTATGTAATAGGGTATTTTTTACTTTTAATATTTAAGAAGTGAGCTCTTTGTCAGGATTGAAAGACAATTGTGGACCATTAATTAAAATTGTTTTTCTCATATACAATATAATTTTTAAAAAACTATTAGAAAATATTAATCCTTTTATATAAAACTACCCTAAAATGTATTTACTCTTAAAATATCTTCTCATTTGTGTTTAATTCAAGTACAAATGAGACTTAGAAAAACTAAGCCCTTGGAAATATTGAATATGTATACCCCATTTTAGGGGAAAAATAACTCCAATTAATTTATTTAACTCATTGCATGTAGCCTTATTTCTCATTTGAAATACTCTAAAACACACACACACACACACACACACACACACACAATCTTAACATTATCACCTACATATAGTTCACTCCTCCATAGTTCCTTTTTTAAAAACACATTTAAAGTATTTTTTATTTTTTATTTATTTATTTTTTTTAATATATTTTATTGATTTTCTACAGAGAGGAAGGGAGCGAGATAGAGAGTTAGAAACATCGATGAGAGAGAAACATCGATCAGCTGCCTCCTGCACACCTCCCACTGGGGATGTGCCCGCAACCCAGGTACATGCCCTTGATCGGAATCGAACCTGGGACCTTTCAGTCCGCAGGCCGATGCTCTATCCACTGAGCCAAACCGGTTTCGGCTAAAGTATTTTTTAAAAATATATTTTCTTAGTAGACTTTTGCTTTAAGTACATGAGTATTAATCTGGACAAATGGAAAGTATAATAACACAAGTACATATTTTATAAAAATAGTTTTTAGCACAGATATTTGCCACAGAGTACCATTGGAGAAAAACACATTTTTGAGAATATAATACTTTCAGAGGGAAGTAGCCATTCTCAAACATAATGGTACATTAGCCTATATTTTCCAGTCATATCAAAATTTGGCCAGACTACTTCTCCTTTGGGGTTAATGAGGCAAGATTTAAGCTTTAAAGGAAGTCTGGGGCCCAGTGGACTCTATCAAGGAGATTTCAGTCAAAGCGTTCAAGAACTGTGCTTCAGAAACTCATTCATGTTTGCATATATTTTATGTACTCCTGTTATAGGCTGTTCAAACGGTCCAAGAAAATTTGTTCAAATCAAAATACTTCCTTTTCAGGGGCAATTCTCAGTGATTTTTTTTTCCTCTTTATGCTTTCATCAAGTTACATAGATCTCTTAACATTAAAAGCATAGAGAAAAGGGTAATGTACCCAATGTCCTCGGAAGGGGAAAGGATAAGGTGAGACTGTGGAGATCTGAAGTCTTTGCTTAGTTGTAGTCTGGAAAATATCTTAAATTAAAGGCAGTTAGCCAATAAAAAAAATAGCTCCATTATTACGGGTCTGAGTGTATAAAAGGCTATAATATGAAAACAGGAAAAGGCTATTACATGAAAACTTCATAGATATCTCCCCACAAATGGAAGATTCTAAAGACTTTTTTAAATTTTTACATGGTATTATAGTTACTTTTATTGCTCTTCTTTATGTTTAGGGAGGTAATTCCTGTGTTCATTTTCTATATCTGTTTAGCAAATTTTCACAAACTTAGTGGTTTCTTATCTCACATTTTCTCTAGGCCAGACATCCAGGCAAGGATTAGCTGGGTCCTCTGCTCAGGGTCTCACAAGACGGCAAACAAGTTGTCAACTGTGAGACTGTGGTCTCAGCTGAAATTAGAGGCCCTCTCCCAAGCTCATGTGGTTGCTGGCAGAATTTAGTTCCTTGTGATTTTGTGATTGAGGTCCCTTTTTTCTTGCTGGCTGTCAGCCAGGGACTTTTCAGCAGCTAGAAGCCACCCTCAGGTTCTTGCCACATGGCTTCTTCTATAGGCCTCTCACAGCAGAACAGCTACGTCTTCAAGACCAGCAGGAATGCCTGTCTTTTAAGAGCTCACTTGACTAAGTCAGGCCCAGCTAGGGTAATCTCTCTTCTGATGAACTCAAAGTCAACTGATTATGGATCTTAATGTCCTCTGTAAAACCCCTCCTAAAATCATATGTCCTGTCCACATACCGGGGAGAGGGATTAGACAAGTGTGTATACAGGAGTTGGAATCCCGGGTGCTGTCTTAGGATTCTGTCTACTCCAGTTGCTATTGCACTGCTGTACTATCATACAAAATGTAACGTTCTTGCACTTGTTCTTCATGAGACAGGTTTATTGAGCACACCCTGTAATCCTACATGCACAACTCTGCTGAGTTCATGTCTGAAATCTTTGTGAATATAAGGCCCAGCTCGCTGGAGGTGGGTTTTCCTTTGCAATGGGGGATGACATGAGTAAACCTTACCTAGGACACGTTCAGTCAGTTGTGCTGTCAGAGTCTTCATTCTCTGGTCTGAGAGTAAAGTGGGAGACATAGGTATATTTCCAGAACATTACTCCCTGTCTCCTGACAGGGTGCTCCCTCTTTCCAGATAAGGAAGGTTACATGGGGTCTATTAGCCTATGTATAGGTATCTTAGTCTGCCCTGGATGGGGCACCAGTACAAGAATGTGGCATCTGCAAAGAATGATACCAAGTCAGATCCATGCACACTAACGTGACTGGGCTGTTTCTGCCTTATTAACTTTATTAACCAGGTCATTTCTGGGCCAACTATTTGGACTGTTTTGAAACAGTATGTTTCTATCTCTTTCTCATGCCTATAACCATGTTTAACATTTAAGAAACTCCCCACAATGCACTGGTGCATTGAAGTTGGTTGGCTGTGTTAAACCAAATAATTTTTTTAATTTAAACTTAATTCCAGGTTTATTAAAAAATACATAGGAAGAGAGATGGAGAGGGAGGAGTCAGAAGAGAAGAGAAATGAGGGAATTATTTATTCTCATTCTTTGGCCTTTGTAAATGAATTCTTCACCCTGCGAAGGACTTATCACAGGGGCTCTCATAATTTCCCCACTATAAAGTATTTGATTTTGATATACAAGAATTGGATTAACATGTTTACCAAAAATACATTTTTTTTGATGAGCAAGACTACAAATAATAAGAAGCATTCTATTACATAGTCTCTAAAATATTAGATAATTTTGTTTTGACATCATTATATAGAAGGAAATAGATAACTAATGTGTCAAGAACGGAAGTTATGCTCACAATATTTTCTTTTTAGACTCTGGCATTTGCCATCACCTGTAGACCAAGGCTATGGCATGATCCCTCTTCTGGCATGAGAAACATATGAAAAATCTTGAGTTGCCAGTTTCTGGGATATCCTAGGCATACTGTACTTCTGAGAGGGCACAGTCTTTCTGAAGAAATTTTTACTGTAGTCATTCCATCAGCCAGTCAATCAATTACTCATCGCTTCAACAATATTTAATTAACACTGACTATATACAAAGTTATTATGCTAGGAACTTTGGGATGAATCGGGCTTGTCCTTCTCTCAAAGAGGACAATGAATGTATACACAAATTGCCATAATATAGGAGGGAAAGGGATAAGAGTATTCCGGAGCTGTAGGCAAAGGGCTGTGCACATTTTGATGGGGTGGAAGGGATAATTTCTGTGAGGGAATGGCCTGAGATGGCTTCATATAATAAGTGACTTCTGGGTGAGAATGATTGGCTCATCTTTCTCCCTCCCTCTTCCTCTCTCTCTCTAAAAATCAATAAAAATATTTTTAACAAAAATATTTTTTAAAAGGGTAAGGGCAAAAGCTATATTCTGTGTACTTTGCCAATTTGTGTAGCACTTCTTACTGAGGCTAACATGGAAGGGGGCGGGGGTCTTCAGGGAGAGGAGCAAGTATCTTTGAGAATGTGAAAGTGGCAAGGTGGAGGCAGGAGGACATAGAAAGCCTATTAGGCCAGACATGGAATGTCTTCAAAGCCAGAGTGTTTGCATAATAAGCCATTGGAGCTGATAGATCCATGTCTTGGCAAGAGAACTATGGTACCATCTATGCCTGGAGTAAAAGCTCTCAACCCTGCCGAAACCGGTTTGGCTAAGTGGATAGAGCGTCGGCCTGCGGACTGAGAGGTCCCAGGTTCGATTCCGGTCAAGGGCATGTACCTGGGTTGTGGGCACATCCCCAGTAGGAGATGTGCAGGAGGCAGCTGATCGATGTTTCTCTCTCATCGATGTTTCTAACTCTCTATCTCTCTCCCTTTCTCTCTGTAAAAAATCAATAAAATATATTTTAAAAAAAAACTCTCATCCTTTCTTTTTTAAAAAAATATATATTTTATTGATTTTTTTACAGAGAGGAAGGGAGAGAGATAGAAAGTTAGAAACATCGATCAGTTGCCTCCTACACAACCCCCACTGGGGATGTGCCTGCAACCAAGGTACATGCCCTTGACCAGAATCAAACCTGAGACCCTCCCGTGCTCAGGCCAATGCTCTATCCACTGAGCCAAGCCAGTCAGGGCTCTCAACCTTTCCATATTCCACAGGTTGATGCATAATATTGGAGAAACGTCAACCTTGAAACTAACAATGCCTTTACACTTGGACGGGGGTCCCATAGAATGCAGTGGAATGGGTGTATTCATTGTCTTATGAATGCCTGCTTTTGCCCAGGAAGCTAACTTTGTCTTAGGAAAGGAAAAGATTCATTTCTGACCACATAGCTGAGTCCCCTTCTCCACCCCTGTGTTGTACTATAGAATTATGCCTGCGGAGAGAAAAAAGGATTGAGAGTATGCTAGAATTCAGTTCCAGTGAAGTCGATTGGAGAAATGCCAACAGTAAAAGGTACAGAATTGCAACTACTGCAGAGATAGTGGGGTTCACCTGGCAATATATTTTGCTGATATAGTCTGACTATAGGTTTTAAAATCCGTTTTGGTTTAGCAGAGTCTACAAACAAAAAAGAAGAGACTTCAACTTTTCCTATGGCATATTTAGCAACAGGAGCAATTAAAGAACTTTTTCAGCGATTTAAACAGTCAAATATATTTCTTGGCTTAAAAATTCCCTGGAAGATATATTTTGCTTACCTTTATAGCTGTTAATGCAACTAGCTGTATTCCTTAAGCCCTCCAAAATTCACGTCCCCAGATGAACTGATAATCTCTTCTAGCCTATGAAATCCATCTGTCTTCGCATGTTTTCTGGCCCCATTGCTGGCATCACCACCCACCCATTTCTCCCAGCTCAAAAAAGGAGTGGGCCTTGACTGCCCACACATCTCCGTGGTTATCAAGTCTTTGAGATTTTACTTTAGAAATGGCCTAAGTTGGCTCCTCATCACCTTCTTCACTGCCTCTGTCTTGGTTTGCATCTGCTGTTTCTTATCTACATAAATACAACCTCATTCTAATTAGACTCCTGTGGTCATAGGCCCTGATCCCACTCACCCGAAACCCCTGCAGGCTATATTGTTCCCAGAGTGATTTCTGTTTAAAATAAAACAAAACAAAACAAAAAACACAGTATGACTATTTAGTCATGTAGCCCTCCTACTTAAAACTATCCATTGGCTCCCTGCAATCTCTTGGAGAATATCCAAAGTCCCTAGTGTCTTCGACTCCAAGAGGATTCTGCAAAATCTTTTTCAACCACTGCTTCCGAGGCTGCAGACACACGCACCCCCAATCATCTGCTCAGTCCTGCTTTTGGGCCTCGGCATGTCACTTGAGCAGCAAGATCCTTTATTGTCTTCCAACCCCATCCTGAAGGTTACTGTATATGAACTCTTTCTGTGAAGCTCCAGGTAGAGTTAGGTGACATTTCCTCCATGCTCCCACATCTCCTTGCCCATCCCTCTAGTCAGCTCTTAACCTGGGCTCTAATTGTATGTGTTCACATTTTAACACTCAACTACCACCTCCTGGAAGCCCTGACTGTCTTCATTCATTTTGTATCCCCTTAGCTGAGACTTGTGCTTGGAACAAAGTCTTTGTTCAATAAATGTTTGAGTAAAAGACTTAAATTCCTTTAAAGCCAGCGTTGTATATTAATTAGTTGTCTTTATTTCCCTTTAGTGATAGCTGGTGTTCCTTTTATTCAGTAAGGGGTGATTAAATTTAGCTTTGAAATATAATTATAAGACTGGCTTCTAGCCCTTCATTTTCACATGTTTTAAGTACTAATTTCTTTAATAAAACTTGAATGATAACAGTGACTAGGATTTGGGGCATGTCTATTTATAGGTTCTATACCGTGCTGGTGTTTTATCTGTTCCTACCACAATCCAACAACCCTGCAAGGAAGATGGAGCCCCCCTTTTTGTTTCAGATGACAGAACTCAAGCTCAGAATTTTTCTACATAATTACACTAGCTTACTATAGCCTGTGACTTTTTTTTTTTTTTTTTTTTTTTTACTATATCACACTGCCTCTAAATGTGGTATTTCTTATAGTATGTATAAACAGACTGGGACAATCTGTGGTATCATTTCTAGTTTCTATCTCTTGTAAGAAGGGATTTCTGCTTTAAAGTATTTAGCCATTTCAGGTTATAGGGTTTTTTTTCTGTTGATATATTATGCTTTAAGTACTTGTTATTTATATATTGTCCTTAAATAGGCATTTCAGACACATTTGGGACTATTAAATGCAAAGCAGTTTTACTCATCAAAGAAAATCTACTGTTTGTTTTGTTTGTTTGTATCTTTGTTTTTAGAAATAAAGATATCTATTTTCTTTGAGATTTTGGTGCTTTATCTGCTGACTTTAGAATCTCCTTGTGATTTTTTTAAAAACTGTCAGGCTAATCCCTCCTTAGAAGATATTCAAAATCTCATAGCTATTATATTGACATCATTGTGTGTTTTTTACTTAATTTAATGTAATTTTATTTTTCCATCACCATGTATCTGCCCCTACAGAGGGAATTCTTCTATTTTGAGTATGCTTTTATTGGAAGGAATAGAGCCTCCAGTGTCAGGTGCTGTTGACATCTTTTAACAGAAATAATTTACCTTTTCTCTACAATGAACATACAGGAAGAAATAACAGGATCTCTCTCCAACTCTCAAATCTACTAAAGCTTTTTTTTTCTTCATGTTTTCTTTTGTACTATTACATCTTTTGGACAGACTTCCTTATTGTACTTGTCAGTCCAACTGAATTTCTTATTCTAGTTATTGACCTAGAGGGAACTGAGTCCAGAGCACTTAATCTTTTCACACTTTATTTGATTTTCTAAAAAGAAGGCTGCACATAAGAAGTTCAGATGCTATTGACAAGTCAAATACCTAGTTGGACAAGAAGTAGACTTGTTCGTAAGTGTGGTGTTCTGACTATTCCTTCAATGGAGAGAATAATGTGTGAAGGTAAAATTGGGCATTTTTATTTTACCTTAACACCTAAATAAATGTTTCTACTATGATTCCATGAAAATGGAAAAGAATTAATGTCACTGGACTGGAACTTTTGTATTGTATTAATTTGGTATACCTTTATTTAGGTTACATCCAAAAATGAGCCCACAACTCTCTCTTAACAAATGTGTGAATCCAAGATTTAAGATATAGAGTCAATAATTACCAAGAGTTACTGTCTCCCTGTACAGTGCTCCATATCATGTAATGTAGTTTTTTATTTAAACAAACCAAAAGTTACAAAATTAAAGATAGTAATAATTATAAATATTTTGAATAGCATTTAAGTATATATTTTTTTCTTCCATCACTTGAATTGCTTTTTAACTAATAGATGAAAAGTGGCTTCCTATTATAATTTTAATGTACATATGTTGAATATTGTTTAATATATTTAATATCTATTTAAAATTCCTTTTCTGGAGCATTATTCATTTATATTCATTGCCTTTTATTAATTTTATTGTTGGCATTTTCTTTCTGACTTACTTTGATGTGTGCTTAAATCTGAAAGATACCTGGCAATAATACATATCTTTTCAAAATAATGTTTGAGTTTTTTACTTTACCCGTAAATATAAGTAAAGCTTTTCAAATTGTATTCTATAGAAGGTAAATTATATATTATTATAAACTCAGTAAAATGATCATTAAAAATAAAGTTAGTTTGTGGTGACAAGACAAATATAAATTTTGGTAGAATCCAATATCATAGTAAAGAGAATGTTTGTTAAAAAAAAAACGTGTGAAGCAGAAGTGTGCTTGGACTTGGTTGTGGTGTACACATAATTAATTTTTGTGTTAAAAATTTTAATGTTTTGTCAATCACTGTGGAGGCTGTAGTGGTCAAAATGACCAAATATTTATATTTCATAAATTAGTTACATTAGTTACACAACATAATATGTAATGTTAGATACAGAAAAATATTTGGCATGACAGTACATGGTTTCTTTTTTTGCTGCCATCATCAGAAGATAATATTAAAAGTAAGTTACATGCACACACACACACACACACACACAAAAGTAGGTTATATAAGAAGTCTAAGGAATTGGTGGGAAATTTATCCCATAACTTTAATTATTAATGTAAATATAAAATAATTATTCAATCATTTATTTTAATATTTTATACATATGTGTATATATATATATATGTATGTATGTATGTATATCTCTGTTTGATATGTCTTTAACTTTGCTATGCTAGAAACTTTGAAATGGAAGTCACTTGGGTCTGTATTGGCCTCTGATTGTTCCTAAATATTTTTATTGTCCCCACTTTAGTTGAAAGGAGACAAAAGGAACCTTGAGAGGCTCAAAATATTTGGTCCCAAAGCTAGTACCTGAGAAGGCTTGGCTTTTACTCTTATCCTATAACTAGAGGCCCAGTGCACGAATTTGTGCATGGGTGGGGTCCAGCTGGCCGGACTTCAATCAGGGTGGATTGGGGCCAGGCCTGTCAGGAGGAGGAGACAGCAGGAGGTTGGCCAGCCAGCCTCTCCCTATCAGGCCAGATCAGGGCTGGGCTGACTGGGGGGAGGGGCTGTGGGTGATTGGCCAGTAGGCCCCGCCCCCAACTGGGGTGGAAGGGGCCAATTGGGGGCGGAGCCGGCCATGGGGAGGGGCTGTGGGTGGTGGGCCAGCTGCCCCCCCCCCCTCCCCCCAGATCAGTCAGTTCGCTGGCCGTAGTGGGCGTTATAGTGACCGGCCGTTCTGGTCATTAGGGCATTTTGGTCACTGGCTCTTTATCTATATAGATAGATTGCAAAACCCAAGTTCTTCCTTCAACTTTGCTCTAATTTTACTTTGAAAGAAGGAAAGGGAAGAGAATTGACATTTAATGAGCTACCATGAACCCAATGCTATGTTTGATATTTTCATCTATATCAGTTTATTTAATCTCTTAATAACAAAAGGTAGATGTTTTTACCCCTACGTTAGAGATAGAGAAATTAATTAAAGCCCAGAAATGTTGAATAAATTGTCAAAAGTCACACACTTTATAAATAGTGAAGCTGGAATTTATACACATGGTTTTGGCTTTAGCAGTCTGTGTTTAATAAAAAGACAAAAAAAATCGGAGCTAAATTATAAAGCATTAAATTTATATGACTAAGATGTTAATGATTAAGGCTGACTTCCTTTGGAGACACTTACAAATCATTTTCATGCTTTTTAGGAATACATTTTTGGGAAGACTCAATTTAGAAAGCTGCAAAGTGGCAATGTTTTATGAACAGCATATAGTGGGTTTACCCAGGAATTTCTCTCCCTTGTTATAATAAGTACCCCAAGGCAGCCTTTACTCGTCTATGATTAGTTGTACTGATCCAGATTGTTGAGTGTATGAGACTTGAGAAACAAACAAAATTAACAACGAAAATATTGAAATTAATAATATGAAATGACTATTTTAACACTAAAATCATATTAAAAAGGTAATGTTGATTTTTTTTTCAATGGTACAGACTTATTTGCAATATTAGTTATCTACTGATTATTATAGCTCAGATGTTTGTGAGTTGCCTAGGGCATAACCTGATCCAGATTTGGCTTCCCTGGCTTGCCCAGGGTCTTGGCTGGGCTTGCTCATGCATATGCAGATTTTCTACAGTTTCTGCTCCCCTCTAGGCTTGGCGAGTGAAGTTTAACTGGGGGAATTTCTGCTCCTTATGTCTCTTGTCATATGCTGGCCCGAGCATGATCTGTGGCAATAGCAGAGGTGCCACAAAGCCAGCCCAATAACACAAACAATTCTCAAGATTTTTCTTGTGTCACGTTTGCTAACATCTCATTGGTTAAACTAAGTGAAACGAACAAACATAGGATGCCCCTCAATGAGTAGGCACAGAAAATTATATGTCACAGGAGAATTGGAGTCAATAACAAAATGTATCCCACTTCTTATTAACGTTATCTTTGAGAAGGGGAAACATGTTTCACAAATTAAAAGTTTTTAAAAAGAGATTAGCCATGTTTATTTTCTTTGTAGAATGACAGTCTCGTATCTTAAAATAGCTTCCTTGTTTCCTCACATACTGTTAAAATTTAGAATGAATACCTTAGGATAGAAAATCTATGGTGCTACTTGTGAAATCTATAAAACTGTTACAAAAAGAGCTGTTCATAATATTTCTATATAATGGGAAATTATACATAAAAAAACACAAGACTCTTGAAATTGAATTTTGTTCTGTTACCTTATCGGCATGCCGTCAAACAATGGACACACCAGAGGCTTGGGGATAACGACAAGAAAACGAATAGATTTCTTTAAAGTTAAGTCAAAGATGGTGATGGAAAATAATTTTAAATCTATACTCAACTAAAAAGCAACAGGGATATCTAGAATCTTTAAAGAAGGTTTTATGGATTTAGGCCCTCAGTGGCTTCTATAACAGAGTCGCCAGTGTGTGCTATTTGATACCAAGGGACAAGACCACTAATGGTTAGTTAGTATACCAGGGTTAAAGCTCTGTTTACTGCAGCTCAGCTCTGGTGCTGGAATGGCAGTTGTAAAAGACTGGAGAGATTAGATCGAGCCTCTTCTATGTACTAGACATTGTGATATATTTGTACACTATTTCCTAATTTTCTCTGTTACAAGTGTCTCTTTTATTTGTTACTCACAACACAATGAGGCAGAAACTTCATCCCCATTCTACAGATGAGGAAATTGAATATTGACTGGTTTATAATTACTGAGCAGATGAGTGACATAGACAGAACTGGGTGATCATCCTAATTGTCAGGCCTGTGTTTTTAAATTATATTATATTGCTTCCAGAAAGGGTTGTATGGGGGAATTAAAAAGATTTGCATAATAGAAACTTCATAAGCATGAAAGCAATGTTGCTTCAGCTAATGTAGATGTATAATAGCTTATTCAAAATGTTTATTTTTGTAAATCCCCAAATCTGGGCAATTTTCCATTATTTCCTCTTCAATAGGAAAGATTGCACATTGATATTCTTTTTTGTCTCAGACCTAGGATGTGATTCTCCTCATTCTCTTGAAATGAGATATTTCTGAATTATTGTTTTGTAGGACTTTTTACAAGTTATTCATTTATTGAATTAAAAATATTTAAGGTATGAGAAGTGCAAAAGTGAATGGTAATTTTCTTATTGTACCAGGATTCTAGAATTTTTCTATTCTTACTGATTGGAAAACAATTCTATTCTACTTTTTTCCATATTTTTAAGAGATAATTATAGATTTTAATGCAGTTATAAGAAGTAATAGAAAGGATGAGGACACATTTGTAATACCTTAACTAATAATAATAAAAAAAGAAGTAATAGAGAAAATTTCCATATACCCTGCATCCAGTTTTGCCCATGGTAGCATCTTGTTTTACTATCGTATAATATCATCAGGAAGTTTACTTTGATATAATTCATCTACCTTATTCAGATTTCATCAGTTTTACATGTACTCACTTATGTTTAGGTGTGTGTTTAGTTCTATGCAATTTTATCACACATGCAGATTTGTGGAAAAACCACCACAGTCAAGATACAGAACAAGCCTGGCCAGTGTTGCTCAGTGGTTGAGCATCAACTTATGAATCAGGAGGTCATAATTCGATTCTAGGTCAGGGCACATGCCCTGGTTGTGGGCTCGATCCTCATTGGGGACTGTGCAGGAGGCAGCCTATCAATGATTCTCTCATCATTGATGTTTCTATCTCTCTTTCCCTCTCCCTTCCTCTCTGAAATCAATAAAAAAATATATTTTTAAAAAGATACAGAACTATTTCATCACAAAGATTCTTCATGCAACCTTTTTACAGTCACAGCCACCTCTCTCCCTACCCCATGACAACCACTGATATGTTCTCCATCTCTATGATTTGTCCTTTCAAAAACATTAAGTATATAGAACAATGCAGTAAAGTACTTTTGGGGATTGATTTTTGTTTTTTAGTCAGCATGAATTCCTTGACATCTATTTTACTAGATACATCTATGTATAAATAATTCATACTTTTCATTGCTGAGTAGTATTCCACCCATTCTTGGGGGGAGGGGGTGTTTTAGCTTTAATTTTTCTCATCTGTAAATTATATGGAATGGACTATTAGGATTTGCAACACCAAAGGGCTAAGATGATTTGCTTGAAAAAAAAGGCTTTAAAAAATGCTGAAACTCCTCCAAATTGGCAACAGACCTAGCAGCTATAAACCTTGAAAAGATGGTCTGTGCTACCTCAGGTATTTGAGCATAGTCCCAGTCACATAATAATTATTTTCACATATGAAGGATGAAGAGTAACAGCTTTCACTAAGTATTTAAAGGAGGTGACTCATTAATTTGTTTTCTCAGAAAACTTGTGGAGATGCTGTATTCTCATCTCTCAAATTAAAAAAAACAACACATTAAAATAATGAGTTCAACGGCTTATCTATGAAAGGGATTCATCTGTTGTATTCTTAACTTCCTATTTTTTTGTTATTCTTCTTTAACAGTTCCCCCACCTCTAGCCCCAACACACACACTCACACACACGCACACACACACACACACACACATACACATATATATACACACATACACACAGCTATTTAGAATTTAGTATTACTTCAACTAAATGTTAATTGTTTCCAAAGTATAATATCTTGTATAATGTAGTAATGTCTCATGCTTAAATAATTTAGAGCTTTTTTTCAATGTCGGAGAGTTAGACAAGAAGAGATTTAGGAATGTTGTAAAATGGATTGTGTTTCCTTCTTCCTCAGGCTTAAGGATCCTCAAAGTTGAATGTTTAGCAAGTGTATGTGTTCTTGTGGCATATATAAATAAAGGTAGTATTTTTAGTCCCACAGTCTCATTCTTGTTCAAATTTCCTTATTTATTTTTATAAGTTGTATGTATTTTGTGAGCCATGTGAATTATTTCTTTTTGGGGACAATTCATCATATACATAAACGTAAGTTTTAAGAAAACTTTTTTTTTAACTTTCTGAGAAACTTTCTCACTGGCTCGGTGTTTTCTAGGTTAAATTAACTTTCTTGGAAGATACAGCTCATATTTTTTGCTCCTGTTTATTCTATGTATCTGCTTATTTTTCAGAAACTAAGATTCAGGAGAAATGAATGATCCCTGCTTGCAATATATTTTTGAAGTTGTCATTTATTAAAGGTTGATGCAAATGGTGGAGCTACATGGCCATACTTCACTTCTTGGATCTATAAATAAATGAGTCTATCAAGAGTAAGATTCCATGAATGACAGAGCTGGTCCTCTGATTACTTAATTCACTCCAATGAGTTCATGTATACTCTCACATTAAGTGACTGTGACATTTTTTGAAATGAGCAAGAAAACATGCTAATTGCTTCCATGGCTGAGTTTATCCCATTACCTGGGATGAGAAATATCCCATTACCTGGGAGTGAGACATGGCTCTGGGCTGCCTGTATAAAATGAGAAGCTAAGATGGGGTTGAAATCTAGACTAATAACTGGGGCAGTTTTGCTGTGTTGGAGCTGGAGAGTGACTAAGTTTCCTCTGCTCACGCAGTGGTGAAGTATCTTCATTCTGAATGTACAGGCACTTGACAGTGTTTGCACTCAACGTGTGACGATGGAAAAATCTCTTCTGAGTGCAGCAGTTCCCGTTTTCAGTCATGTGGGAGGAGGGACTGGGAAAGGCTTTTGATTTTTGTAGAAAGTTGCTGTCTGTTAATGGGGTTTCTATGTAAAACTTGCTCTTTTTTTCTGATATTTGTTACTGCACCGTAATGGGAATACATTACCTTCCTGGGTTGGGCAAGTTATGAAAGAGCAATATTTTGTAAATTATGCTGCTTCTTAGCACCTAGATTATTTTAACAAAAAAAATTGTATTTGGAATTCATTATGGTATTACTTTATTATTTTATGTCACTTCATCACTTTTTAGGTGTAGACTTGTCTCCTATACAAGAATACATACCTCTTAAGAGACAATCTTCTCTTTTTTTATGATCATCTCTTCAGTGCCTTGCAAACTGCCCCAAACATGGTAAACATACAAAAAAAATTGCTGAAGGTTTTTAACCTGATAAGTGTGAAACAAAAATATAGAAAGTGGTTTTCTATTCAACTACTTAAGGTTTTTCAAAATCCCTTGGTCACTTATACTCAGGAGTCATTAAAGACATCATCGTCATCATCATTGTCATTGTCATTACACCTCCCATTTATTGGCCTCTGTGCTGAGCATGTTTTACACTTAAGTTCATTGAATTCACACAACCTGTGTGGTATTTCACACTTCCTGTTTTACACATGAAGACACTGAAGCAGGGAGAAGGTAAGCAATTTACCCAAGTGTCATAGCTGAAAAAATAGAAGAGTCAAAATTCAAACCTAGGTCTGTCGTATTTCAGGTCTGGGCCACCATGTGGTTGCGATAGAAGGTGCCTTTTTACTGCACCCCACTCCAAATCTTCTTGATTGTATAAGTCTTTTGTTTATTTGTTTCATAATTCCTTTATTCCATCCTTTGCTATTTGCTTAGTTACTTTCCTCTGTGGATGTATTGTTATATATTGAAAAGAAAAGAAAGGTTGTCTAGGGTTAACTGAAGGAATAAAGATGACAGTTGCATATTTATATTTTATCAAACATAGGAGATTCATTTCCTTGTAGGTGATTCTCAACCCTGGCTGTAAAATCAAATTGGCTTAAAAGCAGTTAAAAACTGGAGATCACCAGGCTCTGTCCCAGAATTATTGAATCAGAATCTCTTAGGCATCTGATTAAAAAGATACAAATGCCAATGTGTTTCTTATGTGCAATTGGGGTGGACAATCGCCCCTTAAATCTGTAAGATGGAGAATTGAAGCTATTTCCCCTGAACAACGGACCGTCAATGTGAGTGGTATTGCCTTGAGTGACAGATGCCTGCACAGCTGCCAGGTTTTTCCCAATTCTTTTATTCTATAAATATTTATTGAGTGTCTACTAGGTGCCAGACAATGTGTGAGAGCTTGCACTTCCCAAGTGTAGACAGCAGGAAATAGTTCAACCACCCAAACTGTTTTTTTTTCCTTTTAGTGAAAATTGTGAGATAGATATAGTGTCTACAGCACACTTAGCTTCTCATTTTTTAATTCTTAGCTCAATTTATAAATATTGCATAGAGATAAGGAATTTAAAGAAGAGGGAACAGTGGAGAAAGGCACAAACTACATGTGGACATATATTATGGCAGAAGAACACACTAAATCATTAATGTACGCTATTCACAATGTATGATTTATGAGATGATAGAACGTTTAGACCAATCTATATATATATAAAACCTAAGTGACCGGCTGACCGTTCGACTGTCTGACCAGTAGCTATGATGCAAACTGACCACTAGGAGCAGGGCGGGAACTTCTCAGGGTGGGCGTCAGGCAGCCAGGAGTGGGGCCTCAACTTCTGCCGTGTTGCCATGGCAACGCGGCAGAAGTTCCCGCCCTGTAGCTGCTTGCTCATTCACTTACTCGCTCATTCATTCACTCATTCACTTACTCATTATTCACTCACTCACTCAGCAAACCCTCTCAGGTCCCTGGCACCAGGCCAGGCACTGAAGTTGAAGCAGGATAAGACAGAGCTATGTCCTCAAGATGTTAGTAATTCAGTAGGGCGAAGCAGGCACATGAACGAGGCAGTTGTACGCACAGATGCACTGTACTGGGTTCTGTGAGGGCAGTAACTAATGCCGACTTTGTTCTTTTGATAAAATGGGGCCTCAGGAGCCAGGCCGTCCCAAGCCTGTAGGCCTGTGCCTAGGCCAGGAGCGGCCGGGGTCCCAGAACATGACAGAGGGGTGCAGGTCAGGCTGAGGCGTCTGGCCCCATCCTTCACTCCCCCCGCCATCCCCGAGTGCACAAATTTTTGTGCACCGGGCTACTAGTCTATATATATAAAAGCCTAAGTGACCAGCTGACCGTTCGACCATCTGACCAGTAGCTATGATGCAAACTGACCACCAGGGGGCAGACACTCAATGCAGGAGCTGCCAAGCTATGGTGACTTGGCAGCTTCAGTTCTTGGGTGACGCACCCAGAACCAGAGAGGACGGAGCCCAATTCCGGGGCGCGTCACCAGAGAACTGCCCTCTCATAATCCAGGACACCTCAGGGGATGTCAAAGAGATGGTTTTGGCCCAATCCTTGCAGGCTAGGCCGAGGGACCCCACCGGTGCATGAATCCGTGCACCAGGCTTCTAGTATTTAAATATATTCTCCCAAGAACAAAGGAATTATATCTATGACTATGATTCTCACTGTATGTTCTATACATTCACATTCATCCTCAAAGAAAATAGTTACCTTTGCTTCTGCAGGACTTCTTCCAGGAGCACACGTTCTTGGCAACTTTGTTGATCAGATTTGGCACCCAATAGTTCCCACAGACGGTCTCATTGATATTTGACCTGTTCTAGTGTCTAGTATTTATGTGTTGTGTTCACATTACTTTTTTCCCTCCCATCACTACAGCTACACCACAGTGACTCCTCCCCATCAGCATCCCTGCCCCCATCGTCCACTGCACCCCCTCCACATCATCTCACTCTTGTCTTCTGTGGCTAAAAAATTTTTAAATAATACAGAAAGGAAAAAATGCTTAGGGGCAGATACCCTGGGGCAGGTGTTTCCTCCTTACTCTTTCTTTAGCTCCTCTCTAGGCTCCATACCTACCTGTAGTGGGTTTCTTCAGTAGGGTTTCAACATCATTATGTCTGACCTTAGCTCTAGGCCTTACAAAGAAATTCTATTTTTAAAGATTTGTGTGTGTGTGTTTTTCTGTATATTTTAAAATATATTTGAACAGAATACCTCTCTAAAACACAATTATAGTGGTTTCTTTAAAAATAGTATTTAAGATGCCTCCAAAGGGCCTATATAAACATTCTGGCTTGACAACAAGTTAACAAATATCTGGATTTACCACAATAAGCTTTAGAATTAAGAATAATTATTAAGAATTATTTAGAATTAAGAATGTGGATTAAGTATACACAGTTCTTTCGGCAAGTTCACAAATCTCTGTATTCCCTTTACCTTTAGGGAAATGGAAAAATATCTTGGATGAGGTCAAGAAACTAGTTAAGAATCAAAAATTTATTTTCAAAGCTCTAATTTAGACCTCCTTCAACTTTTTAAGAAATATTGATTTTTAAGTGTTCTCAATCTTAAGAACTAAATTAAAACTGAATTCTCATGTTTTTGTGAATTTATTTTCCCATTGTGTCTTAAAGTATGTTTATTATTCAATTCACCTGGCATCTACTGTGTGCTTTAGAATGTAACTAGCAAAAAGATATTCACCATCCTCCAGCAGGGCATAGGAAAAGGATATGAGCATTATTATCTCTACCAGTAAAATCTGGAAAACTTTACAATGGAGAAATGTATACAATTGGAATTACCTTGATTTTTGTATAGTCAAAGTTTGTACCTGTTTCTTTTAAGACAAAGAATTTTTTAAGTCAATCCATATTGGGTTTCTTTAATTAGTGAAAAGTATTGCAAAGGATAGAAAGAAATGTGCCAGTGTATCCCTTTGAATTGGATACTAGTCGTTTTATATTTTATTTTATAGAGTATTTGACCAACTAGTCATAATATGGTATATTCTTTTTTAAACCGTGAATCTGATCTCATTGCCCTAGGTGAAGTTTCATGAGTTTTAAAAGACATTATCACACTGGGATAAATACTTTCTCAGTCAAAACTTCTGATAACGGATTACCTTTGTCTAAATATAGCAATCTAGAAATTCTCTATTCACATTTAGCTGAAAATAAATGCGCTCTCTAAGAAGTGGTTGATTTAAAACATGCAAATAATGGTTCTGTTATTTTATCAATCACACTTTTTTCATATTCTTCCATAAAATGGCAATGAATTTGTTATACGTTATGTTCTAAATAGTTGAGGTGCTATTTTATAGTAATATTTTCTACAAACTCCATGAGCACATAAAGACTAATTCTTACACACTTTCTAGTATATTTCATCTGGAAATACTGTAATATTACCTTTTAATCAGTTCTAAAATAGTTTGTTATCTTAGTTTTTTTCTGTTAATCATTTATTGATCTAGTTAAATCTAAAGACTGACTATAAATTTGCTCTCTTAATACTCTGTGACATTTCAGAGGTGGGAAAAAATCTACTCATTACTTATATTTACACTTGAATTTAAGCACAAGTTCCTATACAGTACTCAGACTTCACATTAGACATTTTCTTCCACTAATAAAATTTTAGCAGCTGTGTGGGAGTTTTAGGTTCAATTTAGCTACATTAGCCTGTTTAGAAATGATGCTACCTAAAATGATATAAGTTCAAATTATGATGTACCTCCTCTGGACTTGTTTTCTATTATTAGAATTTTCTCAGAAAATGCATGCTGTTGAATTTGGTGTGAAATATTTGTTAATCTCTTGTCTGTTAATATTTCACTCTCAAGTAGATTCAGAAGGTCTTTTTTGAAAGCCCCAAAAGAGATCTGAAGAAGTATCTTATTTCAGCTTCTTTGAAGATAAGGAAAATGAGGCTTAGAAAGGCAAGTGGACTTGTCCAAGGACACACAGCTGGTTAGAACCCATGCTTATCCAGTGTCATGTCCATTCTATAGCTGAATAAGTGAAATTGGAAAGAATATTTGACTTGGATACCTTAAAATCTCTTCTCTATGTAGACTTTTGGCCCAAGGGAATGGACCTTTAAGATAACAAACATATTAACAACAGTGACTATAACACTGACATTTTAGTATGATCTTTGAAATGATCATTTTGTAGACATTGTAAAGTTGAGGTTAGGCAAAGGAAGAAAAATGAAAATATAATAAGGACTCGATTAAAAAGACCTACTAAGGTTTAAAATCTGATTCTGACTCTGCCAGATTTTTTATAATAGGCAGTGTCTTTATAGAAATTGCCCTACCAAAACACTGAATGAATTCTTTTTAAAGTATATATTAACACCGGTGATTACTGGTTGAGTGTAAAGCCTTATCCTGAATGTCAGGCATATTCCATTTGGCCTCTCTGTTCTCTGAGATTAGAACCTTCATTTTGCAGTTTCTGTAGCAAAAGTGACTTTTAATGTACCGCCTCACCCCCCACCTCAAGGCAGGGAGAGAAGAATCACTTTTTTATTTTCATCTTGGCAAATTAAAAGTTCCTCACTGAATCAATGTTTCAGGATTTGGATTAAGGTTCCAGTATCTAAAAATAATAAAAAATTGCCATTAAGTTAAATATCTGTGTTCCATATGGTATGAATTTTATTTTCTTTGTGGATAGTCACATCCTGGTCATAGAGTGACTTTCCTCCCTTTAGCTCATAGAAGCTCATCTAGCAGCATTCTGGTGTCTTCCTGTGGACAGACATGAATGTGGACAGAGCACCATTCTATTCTTGAAACGTATCTTCCCTAACCAGTTTAGCACACAAGAATTTTCCCTAATCAACATAGCGCTTCATTCTACTTTATTCTGTACTACTTAATATTATATTTATCTTGTCATGATGAGACACTATAAGCTCTTAAAAAGCTTAACATTGTAAATTCAAATTTTCATTCACTTGTTGCCAAGTCAGAGCAATTATTCATTTAATAAATGATTATTGAGCATTTACTATATGTCAGGCACTGTTCTAGGTACTAGAGATATAGCTGTGAATAATTCAGAGAAAGCTCCTTTCTTCCTGAAGCGTATATTCTGAGGGTGAGCATGGGAGGGCATCCCAAACACACAAATAAATTGAGTTTAGAGAGAGATTCAGTATTAAGAATATATAAGAGAAAGGAAGAAGAAAAGTAACTAGGAGAAAAGAGGTTCTTTAGATAGGATGATTACCAAAAGACTCTGTAAAAGTGATTTTTAAGTCAATATTTAAATAATGAAAACAAACCAGCATTGGAAATATTGGGGATGAAGAGGGAACATTCAAAGCAGAAATGACAAAGTTGTAGATGTGGTGGGACAGGAGGGGGAGTGTGATATGAAACAAGTTCTGAGTAATAAGAAAAGACCTGATCAAGTAGGGCCCTATAGGCCATAGTGGAAAGGAGTTTGGATTATGTTAAAATTGAAATAGGAATCTAGGTAAGGTTTTAGTAAATGGATTAATATTATCATTTTGTACTGAGAGACATAATAATAGATAGACATGAGTGAAAGCCATCTCTTCATGTATTTTTCTCTGTAGATTGGAATGGAAAGGAATCTATTTGGTGAGTCTCTTTAGATGTGCGTGTGTGTGTGTGTGTGTGTGTGTGTGTGTGATTGTATTGTGTGTGTTGATCCTCTCTATTTTTGGTAGTTATATTCTATAAAGTGCTATGAATACTGAATTAGCTACAATTGAACCAGAGCTTCTAGGGGAAATATAGGGTTATGTTCCAGTGAGTCTCTGGTCACAATATTTTTGTAAACTGATCAATACACATTTTTGTTTTGCATGTGTTTTCATTTAAAGACATTTTACTTAATATGTATTGTTGATTCATTAACATTGGACTCATGACCAACAGCACTATAATTCAAGCCTGAATGAAGCTTATCTAACACATATATTTTCTCCATAAGGCATAGCATTCTTGTGCTTAGGAACTCTAGACAGCAAAATCACTAGACAGCACTCTTGATGACCATTTAGACAGTAAAATCACTGATTGAAAGGACAAAAACGTGAAAAACATGGCATTAAACAAACTTTGCAAAGGACACTTGTTTACAGTATGAAAGCTGAAACAAGAAGGCAGAGTTGCCTTGTTCAATCTTAGGTGGGGACATGTCAGGTGACTTATTTTTCAATGCTCTGTGTGTGTCTGTGAATGATTGTTAAAAGCACCACAGATATTGACTTAATGGTTACAAATAAATTTCAGTGAGTAGGCAAATTCCAAAATAAGGAATCCACAAATAATGAAAATTAACTGTATAAAGATGTATCTATAATATCTTGGTTAGTCTAAGGTAGCAATTATCTTCTAGTATGTTCTATCCTCCTAAATAATAAAAGGGTAATACGCAAATTGACCCTAATGACGGGGAACAACTGGTCACTATAATGCATACTGACCACCAGGGGGCAGAAACTCAACATAGAGGCTGCCCCCTGGTGGTCAGTGCGCTCCCACAGGGGGAGCTCTGCTCAGCCACAAGCCAGGCTGAGGGCTGCAAGCGCAATGGCGGTAGCGGCAGCCTCTCTCACCTCTTCTGCAGCACTAAGGAAGTCCGGCTGTGGCAGGTGGACATTCCCCAAGGGCTCCCAGGCTGCCAGAGGGATGTCTGACTGCCAGCTTAGGCCCAATCCTCCGGGGAGCGGGCCTAAGCTGGCAGGTGGACATCCCCCCCAGGGGTCCCTGACTGCGAGAGAGTGCAGGCTGGGCTGAGGACTGCCCCCCCTCCCTGAGTGCACCAATTTTTATGCACCAGGCCTGTAGTTATTTTGTAATACTTGATGACTAGCCCAGCCCATTCCATGCTTCCACTTATTGTTAGTTATAGAAAAATATCTCTAAGTATAATTATTATTATATTTTATAGACATGTATTAAACTTGAGTATTTAAGTGCATGTTTATTTAAATACATGTATATTATTTATATGTACAAACAGAGACAGAGCAAGTGAGAGAACAAGAATAAAAGAGAGAATGAGAGAAAGGACATGTTGATGTATAGGAGAAAGTAATTTTTTAAAGTAATCAATTTCCTAATTATTCATGTATTACTGTAGCAGCCTACTCAAAAATTCTTTGAAGTACATAAAATTGACTTAACCTCTTCTGTTTATAGACAATTGAATTGAAAAGCCTTCATAATTAATATGTTCTTAACATTATTATAGAATGCAGTTAATGGGAAGTCATCCATCTTCTGACATAGTTAATTCAGTTTTTGCCACACTTATAGCACCTGAATTAGAACATGTTATTATATATAAAAGGTGCTCATTTGCTTTGCTTTTCTTCTTCTTTTGAAGATGAAGGCCAGTGAAACATTTGTTAGTATATTACCAACTCAATTTTTGTTTATTTATTGAAATTAATTTATGCCTCTAGTAACACTGAATAGCTCAGAAAAGTAAATACAGTAATTGGGTGGCCTTTCCCAGGAAATTCTTCACTGGATTAGTAGGACCTAGAATTAATGCCCCTTAGGAATAAATAAATTCATCAGTTTGTATTATATTTTGTACTTAGAGATGTTTTTTCATGGCCATAGATTTTGGGGAACAGAAATACTTGGTCATTTTAACTGTTTGGTTCACTTAAAAAAATCATTGGGAATAGAGAATAGAAGGCAGGTGCTCTGTCAATTTCCTAATCTTTAGGCTCCAACTGAATGTCTCAAACATCAGTTCAATCACTACTTATGCAAGTCACTGTTACATGTTGTTGAAGAGGTGGCTGAAATAGGATAAATCTTTCCTGTCTCAATACACTTACACTACAGATAGGTAAGATTGGCTTGACTAGAACACAGAATAGAATGGGAGAGTTATATAAGAATGAGCAACAGGGATTATGAATTGATATATGATGAGAAGGCTGCTTCTTGAGAATAGAGAGGGGAGCATTCTGACTGGGACTTGTATTGTGAGTAGACTCTGATAGGTAGAGAGGGAGCGTGTAATTCTTCAGCAGATTTTGCTGGAGCAGGGCATTCTAAAAGTAAGTAGTAATAGTAGGGCAGTAAATTCTAGGAAGGCTGGAATGGTAATTTGGGCATATTCATATCTTGGAAGCAGAGTAATATGGTTAGACTTCAATAAATAGACAATGGGGAGGTATTGCAAAATATTGAGCTGGTAAAGTCAGAGCCTTAGTAACGAAGTTTAGATGGGTTAGAGAGATGAGATACCAGAGGCAAAGAAGCCAGTTAGGAATTGTGTTAAGGGTATCAAGGGACTTGAAGGTACTCTTAACACAAGAGAAGGCAATTTGAACTAGAAAGATGAGGATGAATGTAAGAGATGTTGTTGAGAAAATGTATGTTGTTAATATAAGAGATACTTTCACTTGTCTGAAAGATATTTTGCCCCCACAATAGAAATTACATTGTTCTGATTTACTTGGAATGGGAAAGTTTAACTGTTTCTCTGTAGTTTTGGCAAATGTACTTATCTGTTTTGTTAGATACCATATAGGAATTATTAATTTTTGAGTAACAGGGACAAAATATTTCAGTTAGCCTTAAAACTGTGCTGATTAATAATTTAATCTTTCTTAGACATTCAGAAGATACTTTTATTTTATGCATGGGCCTTAGTGTCAAAATTAAGAATATCAGTTACTTATGTTCTATAGCATTGCTGATTAATAGAATTTAGAGGGAGAACTTACAGTAATATACTCATTTAATCGAAATTTATAGAAATCTGCTTAAGTTATCCAGTATAGAAGCAACCTTTGAACTCAGCTTTGTTGCTTATTTTTGCTGTTAGTTATTATTCTCCAAGATGAAAGGTAGTGGAGATAATTGAAATACTTGCTTTCTCACACACATTTTACTTAAAAATAGAAACATTCGACTCTTTCTCAGAGACTTTGGAAGATTTAATGGCTATTTCATGAGCAAATTTCATTAGGAAGACTTCAAAATAAATACCTTTGAATAAGTTCAGCATTTACAATGCATTTAAGACAGCTAAATAATAGTTGAATCAACAAAACCATTCTTTTTATTAATCCTACAAACACAATAATAGGATATTGTTATTTAAGCTAGCCATGGGGGAAAACGGGGGAATTAATGCTTTTATTTTTGTAATTGAGAGAGAGAGAGAGAGAGAGAGAGAGAGAGAGAGAGAGAGAGAGATTTGTTGTTCCACTTACTTAGGCATTCATTGGTTGCTTCTTGTATGTACACTGACCAGGGATCAAACCCACAACCTTGGTATATCAAGATGTGGCTCTAACCAACTGAGCTACAAGCTTGGGTGGAATTAATGCTTTTTCAAAGAGACTACAGGTATAGACAGAGGAGACATCTGCATCTGTACACATGGACTCTATATATTCTTAACTCTAATCTTTGTAGAGACCAGACTGATGGATGTGTTAGGGGAAACCTATACTAATAAAAGGGTAATATGCTAATTACACCAGGGGACTGGACATCTTCTGGATGTCCCACATTCTTCCAGACAAAGCCACAGGGTGGGGGCTGAGACGGAGGTGGTTAGGGGCGATCAGGCCAGCAAGAAAGGCCAGTTGGGGGCCATGAGGCTGGCCAGGGAGGGCAGTTGGGGGCCATGAGGCTGGCAAGGGAGGGCAGTTGGGGGCCATGAGGCTGGCCAGGGAGAACAATTGGGGGCCATGAGGCTGGCAGGGGAGGGCAGTTGGGGGCCATGAATCCGGCAGGAGAGTGGTTAGGCAACGATCAAGCCGGTAGGCAGGCAAGTAGTTAGGAGACAGCGGTCCCGGATTGTGATAAGGATGTCCAACTGCTGGTTTAGACCCCATCCCGCTGTGGGACACCCCCCCCCCTCCCTGTGCATGAATTTCATGTACTGGGCCTCTAGTATAGGATAAAATTAAAGAGAGGAAGAGGAAGAAAGGAGGAGGAACAAAGGTAGATCATAAAGAGATGATCACCAAAACCAAAAATTTGTGTGTGTTTTTTTAAAGAAATCAATGGTATATAAATATCTGTCAAATTGGTGTAGAAAAAAAGAGAAAAGACAAAAAGAAATGAATTTGGAATAAAAAGGAGCACATAGATATTTTTTAAATCTCTGTGAATTCCATGAGCATCTCTAAGCCAAATTAAAGAAACATAAGAAATAGATGAATATCTATAGAATTATAAATTTCCAAAATTAATAGATTTTTAAACATGCATCACCACATAGCCAGTAACAAATAGATTGACTCAAACATGATTATACTCTTCTCGTATGGCCCCCTGTCTTGCACAGCAATAGACATTTTAGAGCACCCATATTTATGGAACACATACTTGCTAGTCTGGACAAATTGTTTCAGCAAAAAGAGCACTATTAAATGTTTCTTAACTTAGAAATCTTGGTACAAAACTGGACAAGGATAGAAATAGAAAGAAAAATTAAGAGCTGATTCCTTCTGAATGTATAGACATATATATATATATATATATATATATATATATATATATATATATACACACACACACACACACGTGTGTGTGTGTATGTGTGTTTGTATATATGTGTGTTTCTATAATAATAAAAGCATAATATGCTAAGTAGAGCAGACAGCCAAACGACCTTCCAGACATCATTCCGGACGTCCTTCCAGATGCAGCTGTGGTGGCGGGAGCCGAGGCAGAGGCGTTTATGGGCGATCGGGGGTGATCAGGCAGGCGAGTGGTTAGGGGTAATCAGGAAGGCAGGTGAGCAGTTAGCAGCATCAGGCAGGCAGGCAGAGTGGTTAGGGGTGATCAGGTAGGCAGTCAGAGGTCGTTAGGGGTGATGAGGCAGGCAGACAAGCAGTTAGGGGCAATCATGCAGGCAGGCGACTGGTTAGGGATGATGAAGCAGGCAGGCAGAGTGGTTAGATGTGATCAGGCAGGCAGGCAGGCGAGCAGTTAGGGGCCAGCAGTCCCAGGTTGCGAGGGGGATGTCCCGATTCCTGCAGGATCGGGCCTAAATTAGCAGTCAGACATCCCCCAAGGGGTCACAGATTGCAAGAGGGTGCAGGCTGGGCTGAGGGACTCCCCGACCCCTGTGCATGAATTTTGTGCACTGGGCCTCGCGTGTGTGTGTGTGTGTGTGTGTGTGTGTGTATGTGTACTACACAGTAAATTCATTGTCTTGTGTGTGACATTTGTATAGAAAATGACCAAATACCTGGGTATCTGTATCACAGGAAAAATATAGTTTTACATCAGAAGAAACTGTTACTATAGCACGGCACAGTAATAAAGAAGACTCCAGACTGTAAAGAATGGCTGCTCCTCCCATCATGAAGTGGAATCTGGTTCTCCACCCTTGAATCTGGACTTGGTCATGTGCAACAGTAGCTTTGGCCAATGGGACAGTAGCAAATCTGATGCAAGAAGAGGCTTAAAAAGTTTTGGTGCATTGGTTCTTCCTCTTTCTTGTGGCTCTGAGTCCTGATATGATCATGTGAACAAGTGTGGGCTAGCCTCCTGCAGAATGAAAGGACAAATGAACAAAGAGGTCACAATAGTCCCAGCTGAGCCCTTGAGGGCCTGCTGAATGTAGCTCTGGGAGTGAGCCTAAAAGAAAGCTGCAGACTGGCTTAGCCAATGTGCAGAATCATGAGGAAATAATAAATCATTGTTACTTTAAGCCACTAAGTCTGGGGGTATCTTGTTATTCAGCAAAATTTAAATTATACATTAAAGCATGATCACATGCAAGAAAAAAATTTGTAGTTCTTAATGCTGCTTTAGGAAACACCGTAGCAAAATAGCAGAACTTTCTTAATGTGATTAAACTTATGTGTCTAAATCTTCCAGTTAATGTACTTAGTGGTGAAGGTTTAAAAGCATCCTCTTTAAAATCTGGAGCCAGTCAAGAACCCCGCCATTACCGCTTCTATGTACTATTGTGCCAGAAGTTTCAGCCAATGTAATATAATAAAAAGAGGGAAGAAAGTATACAAATTAGAACTCTCCTAAGTGCAGATGATAAGACTGTGGAGGAAGCCCTGGAGAACGTAAATACAGTTAGAAAAAATACACTGAAGATTATGTTAGAGCAACAAGGTACAGAGACATGCTCCTCTGGATGGCAAGATTTATTATTTATTAAATTACAGCAAGTAGATAGCAAGTTAATGTGCAGACATAGAAAAATGACTAATGGAACAGAAGACAGCCTAGAAACAGACATAGATATTTATAAAAAACTTGCCGAAACCGGTTTGGCTCAGTGGATGGAGTGTCGGCCTGCGGACTGAGGGTCCCAGGTTCGATTCCGGTCAGGGGCGTGTGCCTTGGTTGCGGGCGCATCCCCGGTGGGGAGTGTGCAGGAGGCAGCTGGTCGATGTTTCTCTCTCATCGATGTTTCTGACTCTCTATCCCTCTCCCTTCCTCTCTGTAGAGACTCAATGAAATATATTTAAAAGGGAAAAAAAACAACAACAAAAAACAAAAACAAAAAAAAAACTAATAGAGGGCAGAGTTGACATTACAACTGAGTTGGGAAAGGGTGAAAAATTAAATTCTAAGTGGTCTAAAGAATTAGATCAATAAATAAATAACTTTAAAATGAAATATAGAAAATCATAGAAGAGGAAATGCTTCCATTAATCAACGGAAGTCAGGAAAAGGGGAAGATGCTCAATCTCACTAGTAACCAAGGAAATGCAAACTAAAGCATTTAACATCTACATAGCACATATATAGATACTTTGAAATATGTTCATAACATGTATTAGCAAGAATTTAGAGGAACAGATTTTAAACATGCTTATGTTAGTATGGATTGGAACAGCCACTCTGGCAGAGCAATTTGCCATCATAGTAAACTTGAACATGAGCATATGCTTTGATAAAGCAATTCTACCTTTAGAAATATGTTCTAGACAAGAATTCACTACCAGTACCAAACAGACATATCCATAATGCTTGTCGCATCATTATCTGTAATAGCTAAATTTACTATAAACTGGATAAACACATTTTGGATGTAATCATATAATGAAATACTAAACACCTATGAAAATGAACCATCCATAACATGGACAAATCTCAAAGGCACAATTTTGAGGGGGGGGGGGGTGGGCAGGGGGGAAGCAAGTATGTCATTGTTTATAGAAAGTACAGAAATATGTAGAAAATACCATATGTTATTTATAGACATATCTATGTAGTAATCCTATATAATAAAAGGGTAATATGCAAATAGACCAAACGGCAGAACAACCGAGCAACCAATCAAAGCATAATACGCTAATGATATGCTAAGGCTGCTCAACCGCTCACTATGACATGCACTGACCACCAGGGGGCAGATGCTCATACCGGTAGATTAGCTTACTGCTGGGGTTTGGCCAATCGGGACTGAGCGAGATGGGCTGGACACACCCTGGAGCCCTCCTGTGGTCCCTCCCCATCCCAATCGTGCACCGGTGGGGTCCCTCAGCCTGGCCTGAACCCTCTCACAATCTGGGACCCCTCGGGGAATGTCAGAAAGCTGGTTTCAGCCCGATCCCACAGGCCACTCCCCTTGGGAGGGCACCAAGCTGCAAGGCTGATGGCTGGTAAGCAGTTGGGACTGATTGGGCACGAGCCTGTGGCAGGCACAGTGGGGCAGGGATGAGCAGGAGTGGCAGGTAGGAGCTGCAGGCAGCATTGGACTGTGGGTTTCAGCCCAATCCCTGCAGGCCACCCAAAGGGACCCCACCCATGCACGAATTCGTGCACCAGGCCTCTAGTAATATAATAATACACCACTTCAGAATAATGGATACAGCTGTAGAAGTGATGGAATTTGGATACATAAGCACTTTGACTGCATATGTAATGCTTTGCATTCAATAAAATCTAAAATAGAAATGAAAATGTTATTAGTTAATAAAACTGGTTGGAGAATACAAGTCTTTCTAGATGGTAAAGATATTTCATTTTTTAAAGTAGAGTTAACTCAAATTATGTTGTTGCTGATGCAGGACTTTTCAGAACTTTTATTATGCTAGGAAGCACTGTGACTCACTAGGAGGTAAATGTAGTATGCAGTGCTATTCAAACTCATTTGACAAGGGAATGGATTTTGAAGATATATATGGAACACTGACACCAGATTATTGTAGAACAACGCTGTGGAATTGTTTTGTAATGCAAGTCCCTGGGGCCTGAATGAGCATCTGCCTTCTGGTTAAAATATTTAACCAAATGGGTGAGGCTTTGTTAATTACGGTTTAGTTTTGAGCAATTTAATCTAAAAGTTATTAAAACTTGTGCCATAAAATAGGCTTGAAATTTAAATGTTTTAAAACAGATTGTTTACAGTTTTATTAAGGTCTAATTTATACCCTGTGATTTTTTTTTTTGGTGACTGTACAATTCAGTAATTTTTAGTGAAGTAGGGAGTTGTGCCACCACCACCACTGTCCAGTTTTATAGTATATCCATCATCCACCAAATTCCCACCAGCCTGTAGTCAACTTCTGTTACCACTCCCAGGAAATAACTGATTTGCTTTCTGTCTCTATAAGTTTGCCTTTTCTGCATATTTCATACAAATGGAATCATAAGAGCATGCAGTCTTTTGCATCTGGCTTCTTTTGCTTCACATGTTTCCAGGCTCATTTCATGTTGTAGCATGTGTTAGTATTATGTTCCTTTGAATTGTTGAATAGTAGTCCATTGCATGGATATACTGAGTTTGGTTATCCATTCACCTGAATTATTCATCTCAATTATTTCTAGTTTTGGGCTATGAGTACTACCGCTATGAATATTCATATACAAGTCTTCTGTGGACAAATGTTTTCATTTCACTTGGGTATATTCTTTTCTTGTTAAATTTATTGGGATGACATTGGTTAATAGGATCATGTAGGTTTCAAGTGTACATTTCTATGATACGGGATTTATATATTGCATTGTGTGCCCACCACCCAAAGTCAAATCATCTTCTATCATCACACATTTGTCCTCCTTTACCCTTCACTGCCCCACCCCTTCCCTCTGGTAACCACCATATTATTGTCTTTGTCGATGAGTTTCAATTTTATATCCCACATAATGAGTAAAATCATATGGTTCTTAGTTTTTTTCTGACTGACTTATTTCGCTGAGCATAATATTCTCAAGGTACAACCATGTTGTCTCAAATGACTGTATTTCATCGTTTCTTATGGGTGAGTAGTATTCCATAGTATATATATATATATATATATATATATATATATATATATATATACCACATCTTTATCCAATCTTCTATTGAAGGGCACTTTGGTTGTCTCCATGTCTTGGCCACGTAAATAATGCTGCAGTGAGCACAGGGATGCATTTTTCTTTGCAAATAACTCTTTTGATGGTTTTTAAAATAGATACCCAGAAGAAAGATTGTTGGATCATATGGTAACAATATTCTCAATTTTTGAGGGACCTCCATATTGTTTTCCATACTGGCTGTACCAATTTACATTCCCACTAGCAGTGAATGAGGGTTCCTTTTTCTCTACAACCTCTCCAGCACTTGTTATTACCTGTCTTTTTGGTAATTGCCATTCTAACAGGTGTGAGATGGTATCTCATAGTAGTTTTGATTTGTACTTCCCTAATAGCTGGTGAGGTTGACCATCTTTTCATATATCTGTTGGCTGTTTGTATGTCTTCTTGGGAGAGATGTCTGTTCAGGTTCTGTGCCCATTTTTTAATTGGATTGTTTGGTTGGTTTTGAGTTGTATAAGTCCTTTATATATTTTGGGTAAGCAACACGCAAAAGGATGAAATTAGATTAGAATTTGTTCCCATGTACAAAACCTAATTCAAAATGGATTAGGGACCTAAATATAAGATCTGAAACAATAAATTACATAGAAGAAAACATAGGTACTAAACGTCTGAACCGTGGTCATGCAGAACATTTATGAGATTGACTCCAAAAGCAAGAGAAATAAAGGTGAAAATGAGTGAATGGGACTATATCACACTAAAAAATTACTGCACAGCAAAAGAAACCTACAACAGATATTTGCAAACAACAGCTCTGACAAGAGGTTAATAGCCAAAATATGTAAAGAACTCATACAACTCAACACTTGGGTAGATGTATATGGATGGAATTGTTGGGTCATTGAAAGGTTATGTTTACCTTCTGAAAATACCGCCAAATTACTTCTAGAGTGATTGCACAAATTTACATTTCTACCGGTATTATATGAGAGTTCCAATTCCTCCACATCTTTGCCAAGACTTGTTATTGTTTTGTTTTTATTCATTCCTTTCAAGGGGGTATGCAGTGATATTTCAGTGTGGTTTTAACTTGCATTTTCCCAGTGACTAATAATATTGAATGTTTTTTCATGTACTTACTAGTTATTTGATGTCTCCTTTAGTGAAATGTCTATTCAAGTCTTTTGCCATATTTTAAATTAGATTATTATTGTTGTTTATTGACTTATAAGAGTTATAGTCTGGATAAAAGTCTTTTACCAGAGACAAGGCTTGCTAATATTTAAAGTGGGGCTTTATTTTCATGTGCCTCACATTTCTCACATGATCTTACTTTGGGCAGACAGTACTGCTGAGGAGATGATGTAAAAGAGGGTCATTATCACTGTGCCTCATACTTTGGGTGGTTAGCATATTTGTGCTGCTATCATTTATTTACTCTTTTTCTCTCTAAAGGAGAGTTGAATCTTATGAAAAACATTGATTCTAACTTATTAGAACTCATGCATCCCAATTACCAGAGCTTCTGTCAAAGTAATTATCTTATATTTACTCTCTGCATTTATTCCAAAAATATAACCCTGTTCAAAACATTCTTTGAAGTTTTCTCATTATTTGCATTCCTAGCCAGTGTTAAACTCCTGCACACAATGTACATACACACACACACACACTCACATTCATTTTCTCTGCTTCAAAATAGAAGTTAATATTTTGCTAATTGCAGAAGTCACCCCAAACTCCATTTGGCAAGATTAGTATCTCATGGAAAATAAGGATTTAGTGAGAAAATGATTTTAAAAAAACTATGCTTTAAGAAACAACGGTAAGTAAGAATTCTAGAAGTTAAATGCTTGTACAGAAACAAGATTAATCAGCATTAAAACTTGCTGGGGTAGGTAACTCTTCTCCTGAATCACCTTCTCAGATCCTCTAGGAGACATTGCTGTATTGACACAATCCACTGGGGTGCATTATCCCCCAGTTTTATTTTAGGCCGAGTTCTTCTCTTAAGAAAAGGGGGAAAAAAGTTACTGGCTTGAAATGAATGTCCTTTACACTTGAATATGCCTTTTGTTTCATTTTCAAAAGTCTCTCCAAAAGAAAACGTTGTATAAACACCTGGCATTTCACAAATTATTGTGTTGCTTAAGGGCACTTTTCCTGGGCCTTGTCTTTTATTCATATATTGAAAGGGCAGAGCATAAACAGATCACTTTTGTGTGCTCTACCCTCACATGATGGAAGAGGTAGGGCAAGGAGAATAATGCATATACTTTGATGTATTCTTTCTATTCTGTTGAAGGATAAATGTAAAAAAAAAAAAAAATGAAAAATCAACTCCCATATGGATATAAAATAAATATGTGTTAAAGGCTTTATTTAACCTATTATTAAAAAGGAAGCTATGCAGATGTTACAAAGTTCAAAGGAAAAGTCAATGAATCTCACATTTATATGGAGCAAAGACATGTAGAAATGAATTTACAAGAGAGGAAACTGGTTTTTTTCATGGAGGACAGAAAGGGGTAGGGGGCAATGCATGCTGTTTCATTGGAGACATTAGTAATCTTTTCTACTTATCCCAAATATCTGCATAGTCTTAAGCAGGGCTTGTTGATTTTTTTCTGTAATATGCAGGTAGTAATTATTTTAGGTTTTACGGGCCTTATGGTGGGAACTCAATTCTGCTATTGTAACATGAAGCAGCCATAGACAATTTGTGAACAAACGTGCATGTTACATTTGAATAAAACTTTAATTATGGGCACAAAATTTGAATATTATATTATTTTCATGTATCATGAAATATTTTTTTGCTTTTTATTTTTTCTCAATAAAATTGGGATTACAGGCCATATTGGGCTAACCTCTAATCTACAGGGAGTAACTTGAAAAATTCATAACTAAAATTAGCACATATTTCCCAAAGCATGGATTAATTATAATCAATTATTCTATATAAAAGTATAAATATATATATATTTACCTATCTATGAATATAAATAAATAGTAACAATATAAGAAAAAATAAAGCCTTATGCAAAAACAGCTGGAAAACCCATGATTGGCCAAGTAAAGATTATGATACCTTGTTGTTGACTCTAGTTATATAACCTCAGTTTATCACCCACTTTGCTCATAAGATTCAACAACATATTATCAAGTCAATATTGCCTTTGAAAATAAAATTCTTTACCCTGAAGTGATTCTCTTTCAGAAGTGCCTTTACCAAATCATATGGTGTTCCAAACATATTTAAAACATACACATGAAACCCATTTGTTAACAAGTATTTAAGAAATAAATGGAACTGTATAAACTATAGATATGAATATTTCCTTTCTAGTAAAAATATTTTTTAAATTGAACATTTAAAACAATCAAAACAGTCCTTGAGAATAAACTTTTATCAGCTCTCATATACCCATTGACTGAATAATGATTCCATAAATCAGAAACAGCTATAAAATTATATCTTTTATATATTTACTAGAGGCCTGATGCATGAAATTCATGCAAGAGTAGGACTTCCTTCCTCCGACTTCCAGCACCAGCTTTCCTCTGGCACTTGGGACCCAGGCTTCCCTCACAGCCCCGGCTTCATCTGGAAGGTTATCTGGAAGGACTTCCAGTCTAATTAGCATATTATACTTTCATTGTTATAGATGATTACATTACCTATTATTGTGTTTATTTCTGCTATGGACATACTAGGGGCATCAGATATATTCTTGGGATTCATGAGCTCTTAATAGGTTTTTAAATATGTATTTTATTTTTATGAATGGTTTAATAAAATTATAAGCATATTGTCTATTATCTGTATTCCCCCTTTATGACCAAGACTGCTATACAACTTTTATTTCTATACATGTGTTTATTTATTAGTGGGCTTTAGCCTATGTTTTAAAGTCTAATGTTTACTATAACATTGGTCCAACTATGAGCTTTGGCTCCTTGTTTCATGTTATACAAACATATTTTAGAGTGGAGCTCAGCAATCTTTCTGGAAGGGATAAATATTAAATATTTTAGGTTTTGTGGGCCATATGGTCTTTATCGTAACTATGCAACTCAGTTGTTGTAGCATGAGAGTGGCTATCAATAGTATGTGAATGAATGAGTGTGACTGTGTTCCAATAAAACTTTATTTACAAAAACAGTGGTGGGTTGAATTTAGCCCAAGGACTTCAGTTTGCTAACTCCTATTCTAGATAGGATTCTCAAAAGTCTAAAAAAAATCATTCTATAATTATACACTATTTAACAAAATTATTCATATAAGACATTAGCAATAATAAATTGAGAAAACTATTATCTGCTTGACAACCTCATCCTTCCTTTATAACATTATAATTTAAAATTCGGTCATTATTAACACTTTATGTTACAATAAAGATTACTAGGTTTTTCAGATTTGTTTGTTTTTTAATAAAAAGCTCTTACTTGAAGAAAATTTGCCTGCATTCAATAAGTTTTTTACACAGAATATGAGTAACTGCTTTTTTTAACTCAGCCATACCCCTTTTATATATTTGAGTAACTACATAAATTGCTAACCATAATCCTAAGTACTATGTAGGCCTTACCTTTTCATGCTCATCTTGGAAGTGCAGGATTTTTAGACTGTCAGCCAAATCAAAGGTGTTTGGATGAAGAAATTTCAATGTTAAGATGCAATAGTCGGTCATCCTCTAACAGACCAGAAAGAAAGTTTAAAAGCTCTCAATTCCCCCAACATCTGTTAGGTGAATGATTTGCAGAATTTATCAAAATTGACATTTCTTTTTAAATATATTCAATGACCATTCAATTACTAAGTTGATAAATTTTTATAAATGCATCTATAAATATACTTATTTGTTAATTTTGATGAATTTAACATGTTTTCTACATGAATAATTTAGGTAATATAATCTCTTTTAAATTACTTTTAAAGCCACTTTTAATTTTGTCTTTTAAAATATCTTTTTAATTCTCAATTAATATTGATTTAACTTGTTATTTAATTATTTGTAAATTTTATAGCAATTCATACTGTAGAACTACATTAATATTTTTTAATATTTCTGTAAATTTTAGCCCATTGGCTCTTTTGTCTTCATAGCAATATTTTAAATAATTACTTGGTTGAAAGGTAATTTTTAAAAGGTCAAAGGATGATTTAATCTTCTTATGGATATATTTCAAATTCAGAAATTTGTAATTCATATTCAGCAAACAAAATTTAGAGTAAGATCACCATCAAAAATCTGATTTACAGTTACCATCAACATAGCTTTACCTATAAATGTTCAAAAACAAATACATTGATTTAAAATGTTAACTATTTTGCTAGTAGTTATTACAAAATCATGGCTGATATGCCTTTTTAAAAAAAAAAAAAAAGTTAAACTTACTTAAAGCCCAAAAGTATAAAATGAAATTGCAGAGAATTTGAAAGAACTAATAATAGCCAAAAATAATTCCAATCACATATAAAATACTCAAATTTTCTATTTTAATTGATAGAAATAACAAAATCAAGGCTGATGTATTCATAACAGATTTATAAAAGGAATATATAGTTATTGGTCATAATTTTAAAATTTATTAACACATTCCTTCAAGAGTTTATAGGGGTCCTCAAACTACGGCCCGCAGGCCACATGCAAATACAAATATTGTATTTGTTCCCGTTTTGTTTTTTTACTTCAAAATAAGATATGTGCAGTGTGCATAGGAATTTGTTCATAGTTTTTTTTTTAAACTATAGTCCGGCCCTCCAACCGTCTGAGGGACAGTGAACTGGCCCCCTGTTTAAAAAGTTTGAGGACCCCTGGATACATTTGGTAAAAGGTAAAATGTTGGTGATTGTTTAATTAATTGATCTGGGGCGGAACTGATCTACAGCCGGCAGAGACAGCCCTAGTTAAGGGAAAGAAAACAGTGTTGCTTTCCTTCCATTGAAAACTTAAGTTGGGACACCAGAATCACGATTTCCGTGAAGTTCTATAGTGAAGTAAACATTTAAAAACTGGTGTTGACAGTTGTTTTTTTCTTGATTCAAGAAACTAGTAAATGCTTTCCTCCATTTGCACCTACAAAAGTTCAAAGGAAAGTTTTATTCAGTATCCTCTTTTTTGTATCAGCAGCTGTTCATGTTTGTAACAAATCTACTTCCCTCTAATTCTCATAGGAAACCTAAGCCCCTTGTTGTTTCACTGTCATGGACTAGCCCTTCTCATTAGCGGCCTTCAGGTGCTATTTGTATGTTCTCATCATTCCATTCCATCTTCTTTTTTTAAATTTGTCTTTATTGTTGAAAGTGTTACAGATGTTCCCTTTTCCCGCCCATTGACCCCCTTCACCCTGCCCCCGCCCCTCCTAGACCTTCACCACAGTATTGTCTGTGTCCATGGGCTATGCATATCTGCATATAAGTTCCCCTATTAAATCTCTCCCATTCTAACGTCTTTTAGGATCCGGCACTGTAATTCAGTTAGAAGCTCCATGGTTCCTTTATAACAATTATGATCTCTCTCTCTCAACTTCCCCTCATCTTGCCAAGAGCAAAAGTTGAATGGATGCCTCACTATATCTAGTCCCACACTCGACTAGACAAGACTACATGTTTCCAGTAGATCAAGGACTTTTTTTTTTACCCCAAAAGTATTTTTAAAAGAATAAACAACCCAAGTGAAATTAAGTTGACCTCTGATGAGATAAAAGGAATAAAATCTATAAACCTGGCTGCTCTGAAGACCTTTTTTTTTTTTTCGGGAATAGCTTTGTGGAGGATATAATGTGCCTGATTTATTTATAGCCAAACAAGTATTAATTGCATGGACAAGAAGCCTAATGGCTTTAATGTGGAAGAAAATAGGATGCTGGTGGAAGTTAGCTAATTCCTTAAAGCAACATGTGGAAATGACAAAGTGGCAGTAGTTTGCCTTTCACGATATGTAATGGATGGAACAGCTTAGGACAGAGAACACTCATGGGCAATGTCGTCTTTTAAGTCTCCACCTAAACGTTCTCAAATTCAAGCCTCGTGAAGGTAGGGGTATCTTCTGCAAGTTTGTATGATAGCTTATTTCAAGTATAGTGTGTGAGTTTTCTTTTTAAGGAAAGGAATATATACGTTATATAGTATATATAAAATAATGCTTTTGATATTTATTAGAAAGTGGTTGTCAATACTTTAATTGTCCTAATTATCATCCACCTGTGAACTAGATTATTTTGAGGACTTGAGGAATTGCCATATCTTAAAACTTTCAAAGAAACTTTTGTCTTCGGAAAAGAATAGTAATAAACTGTCCATTGGAAAATATTTTTAAATTACAAAATTAACACACGAGTATGCAATTCAAATAGTACATACATAATATGTATAGACTAAAAAGTGAAACCTCCCTCTAACTCCATGATTTACACACACACACACACACACACACTCAGTTGAAGAATTGATGTCTGGTAATTGTATTCCCCTCTGTAAAGGGTTTTAATATGCATCCTTAAACACTTTCTTATGCATTCATGTATATAATAAAACTGGTTCATATTTTGATGTTTTGTAAAACTTTTCTCACCTCATATATTTTAGAGATCTCTGTGCTAGTAATATATATTTCATTGTTCATGCTTGCATATTCCATAGCATGGATAATTTATGTAATGGAAATACCATAGATGATTCCATAGTATTGCTTCATCATAATATGTTCCATAGAATAGATATATCTTTTATCACATTTTGCTTTTTTATTGGCATTCAGGTTGTTTCCATTTTAACTATTAAAAAATGCTATAATAAAACTAGGTTTATTCAAATTTCCCCTTGGGAAAGTAAAGTTATTACCTGTTTTCAAGTATTGGCTTTCCTCCATAAATCTGAAATTGTACCGTCTTGTATTTCCAGACTGAATGAGAATTGTTTTTTGTTTGGCAGTAAACAAAGTTTTAAAGACAAGAGTTTTGCCTCTGGTTATTTTTTAGAGGAGAAAAGGGACAGGGGCAGTGACCTTCAAACAGTTTAAGCCTTCCTTGAGTGTCCTAAAAAATGTTTACCTAGAACTTTGTCTCATAGTTCTAGCACAGTGATGGCAAACCTTTTGAGCCCGGCGTGTCAGCATTTTGAAAAACCCTAACTTAACTCTGGTGCCGTGTCACATATAGAAATTTTTTGATATTTGCAGCCATAGTAAAACAAAGACTTATATTTTTGATATTTATTTTATATATTTAAATGCCATTTAACAAAGAAAAATCAACCCAAAAAATGAGTTCGAGTGTCACCTCTGACACGTGTGTCATAGGTTCGCCATCACTGTTCTAGTACCTGTGCCCACTCTTGGAGTCTCTCGTGTCGGAATTCCTGCTTTGCTAGAATATACTCATGTTTGTTTTGTTTTGTGTTGTTTTCAAAACAAAAATAGTCACCAACCTTGTCAGCTACTCTCGTTGGTACCTTACAGGCTGTAACTTTTCTCTTGACTGCCTATGTCCCAATTCTTCTTTAAAGAATCCCTTTACCTTAGGGTTGCTTAAGGTTTTCTATGGCTGAGAGCATTATTACTCAGTTGGATTTTGAACTCAGTTTATTACCGTCTGCTTTATATCTTCCAGTAAATTAATTGTCCAAAATTTCCAGTGCTATTTTCTATTGACTTTTATTTTTTCATTTGTCCTTTTTGAGGGGATTTGGGGAATGAAGAGATTTGTTCCATCAGTTCTCTTCCATCTTGATTTAAGACCGCATTTCTTTTATTAGTGACATAAAATGTCTCTAGTTAAATAAATGATGAACTCGTTTTGGCTAATTGATTATATTTTTCCAAATTATTCCTTTTCAGCTTTTAATGGAATTGCTTGGGTTTGTGGTTGAATTTGATCCATTATATTTATTTTTACTCAGTCTGATTCCAGTAAAGAGATGATTACTTATCTTGTTTTCAGTTTGAAATAACTGTAGCAGGTATATTTAGAAATGGTCTTTGAACTTGCTGGACATTTAAGCCAATCAAATATTATTAGAAGCACTATTATTCAGGTTTTTTACTGTTTTAGTGCAGAATTACCACAGATTTGTCATAAAAGATTTAACATTTCCACATCACATTTTAGAAAAACTCTAAACTGAATCTTTCTCATTTTAAAGCATCAGGCGAGGCTCATACCATGCAAGGATTATTTTCATTACCTATTTGACTGAAAGTTTTAGATTCTTTAACATATGCCATTTTTAAAAATAGTAAAGAGAACATCTTCTAGTTCCAATATTTAAAAAGTCCTCTCTTTGCAAAACCTGTAATTTAGTGCTCAACACAAAGCATATGTGTGAGAATTGAATATTAATGCAATTTAGCAAAATCTCTGCACAGAGGAACATAAGAATAATCTTCTGCATCTCCATGGACACTAATCTCTCCGTGCCTTTGAGTCATATCATTCGCTCTCTTTCCTCCATATTTTTATTCATCCTCTTCTTTCACAATTAATTTCACACTTATTCAATGTCTCATAGAACCAGGTACTGTGTTAGCACCAAAGATAATTAAATAAGAAATATACAAATATAAATATACAAAGATAAATAAGCCATAATTCTGACCTCATATTTTGACCTTTCTGTAAGTGTGAATTCAAATGGTAGGGATGGAAATGTTCTGTAACATGCTGTATAAATATAAGTTGCCATAGAAGGTATAGGTAAGAACACAACTTAATTTAAATTTCCAGAAGAGATTTTTTTAAAGTTATAAAATTAGGCCTAAAAGCTTTCAAATTGTTGTTTCAAGTGCTAAGTATTAAGTTGAAGATAATTATGCTGTTGCAAAAGGAGGAGATTCCTCAAAGAAAGAGCTGTGCCACTGAAGAAAGTTTGCTTTAACTTTAAAGCTGCAAACATTTGGAGGAGCTTATTAAGTATGAATATTTTTCTCTTGTACTTTTTGTTTGTGTGGAGCAAAGGTCAAGTAAGACAGTAGGTGTGAAAGTGTTCTGTAATCTGTAAAGTGCTGTATAAATATAGGATGTCCAAAAAAATGTATGCACACACTTTGATAATTATAAAGGCAGTGTTTATGAAATTACATTTCATTTTCAAAATTGAGCTATCAGCTGTTAAAATGTGTGTACATTTTTGGGGACACCCTGTGTAAGGGGCTGTTATTGTGGAAGTACATGGTGTTAAGAGACTATACAGATCTGAGCTTACATTGGGATAGGAAAAGACAGTAGACTAAGTTTTAAGCAAAATTCTAACAGCCTATCTATAATAATAAAAGCGTAATATGCTAATTAGACCGGACGTCCTTCCGGACCAAGCTGGGGCTGTGAGGGCCGAGGCAGAGGCAGCCGCCGCGGTGGGGGCTGAGCCTCTTGTGCATCGGGTCTCTAGTATGTTATATTTTGAGATTCCATTTCCAAAAATATCTTCTGACTACAACCTGTTGTGGCTTTTGAAATTAAGCTAGAAAAATTGCTTTTTTGTGTGATGCTGATAGTAGTATACATAGGAAAGTCGTGTTTTTATAATACAGTAGGTTAATGTTTGATATATTTTTTGCCATATTTTTACTAGCTCACAATAACACTTTTGACTAGGTCTTTGTGATGCTATTTTTATTTTCATCATCTTTATCGTTCCATTTTTATTGACGAGGACGTAAGGATCAACAGTTAAATAACCAATGTGGGACAGGCTTAACCAAGACCACCTCACTTCTGCTTTCTTTCCATTGCTAAGAGCAATTTAGATAATGGAGAAAACAATATGGTTGGTTTAAGTCAAGAAATGCTTTTTTAACAGGTGGGATTATTTTTAAAAGTTAGAAGAAAAGGGGTAGCAGACCATTTCAGGGTAGGTTAAAGACATTATGAAAAATGTGAAAGTGACAGCAAAAGTGATTAATATGACATGATACGCTTTAAGGGGAAATACCAATAACCCCTATAAACAAATGTTTCCCTGAGCTTTGCCAGCTATGAACATAAGAACACTTCAATCATCTTTTGCCACATTGAGGCTCCCAGGAGCACGCCCATGCCTTTTCCCTACTGCCTTCATTTGCCCATGTACCTTGGCTGGCCTCCTGCCGTTTCAGGACTGCAATGTCTTATGGGTTGTGAAACACTTCTTTTCCCCACCTTTTTAGATGACATCCCAGAGTAGAACTGCTTGGCCCTGGCATTTAGGGATTCCCCCTCTTTGATTCCGATAGCCTTCTTCTTCCTCAAAGTACATTCATGCTGACAGAGTAGAGGAACCAGAGATGGTTTCACATCCCTGTCCCCAGCACCCAGACAGTCGTAGGCATTTGCTGTTCGGTTTGATATGGAGCACCTATCACCCTCCTTGTATTTGGGCAGAATTTACCACTGTGGATCGGATTGATGTGCTGCAGTGTGCTGGCCTCTCCCTACAAAACTGAAAGGGGAAGATATACCATTTACCTGGTAATTCTGCAGGAGCCAGGGCACAGCCTGTGACCCAAGCTGGGCCTATCAGATGTTGCAGCCTGAGACCTTGATTCTGGAGGAAGTGACTCAGGAAAGCAGGGTCAGATAGAAGCCATGTGACGATAGCAAGGTTAGCATTGATGGCAGTGGCTCTTGCAGTGGTCACACCTTGCAGAAACATCACAGTCTTTTCATTGGACTTGTCTGCTTCTTAGTCATCCAGCTCAAATCTTTTCTGGGTCTTGTTTGTGTGTGTGTGTGTTTTGTTTGTTTTCTGTTGTTGTTTTTTTTAGTTTGCATTGTACTCTAACTTTCTTGCAGATTCTTTAGTAAGCCTTCTATCTTTCTAATCACATTTATGGTTTATTTTTAAGGTAAAATATCTCAAGTTTATTTTCTTGTAAGAAAGTATTCTGACTCAAAACAAAAGACTCCTTTGCCAAGTCTGGCTTATTGCACCATGCTGACATTTTTCTTGTATTAGTTTCTCCCTAAGAGGCGCTTCGTCTGCCTTTTGTTTAGCTCCTATCTTCCTCTGCCACCCCTGAAGTGGCCGGGTATAATCCTCATGAAAGACAGCTCCATGCCTTTCCTGAATCTTCTTCTTCACAGATATATTGAGAAAATCATTAGATACTATTCAAGGGATGAAGAGAGGGGGAAATACCACCTAATTCCATGTGTTAGGAATTTTGAATCTGTGTTCCGGTCCAGTATTAATAATATTCTCACTTAATGTTTATATCATTTTCATGAAATAAACACTTTTACCCAATAAAAGACTTTGAAGTGGAGAAAAAAAAAAACGACTGAATGTCTTCATTGGAAAATTAGGCATTCTTTAGCGATGGTCTCTTCCCAGTGATATGATAATAGGGAGGTCGTTGTACCCTTCCTTGTCTTTGGGCGCTCTACAACTCTGCAAATAGTAGATAACTAATAGCAATGCAAATTGTCCATATCCTTAGATGTACAAATACATTTTGTCTGATGAAGTTAAATTGATTTCCTTTCCTCACTGTGGAAGAAGCCAGCTTTTAGTTTATTTGTAAGTTCATTTCAGCATTTCTTACCAGAACCAATGTAAATGGTTCTTTAGATTCTCCTCTGAGCTAGTTGTAACATCTGACTGGTTATCTCATTAGTTAATAAGTTAAATATAATCTTTGACACCTGCACACTGTAAATTTGTATAAAAGATTTTATGTTTTAAAAAAAAGATCCTTTAACAATGTCAGTTTAAAAAATATTACACTTGTAGCCTCCAGTGATTTGAACATAGCCAATGAATGATTGACATAAAATTTAAACCCAGCTCTGGCTGATGTGGCTCAATTGGTTCGGTATCATCCTGTGCACTGAATGGTTGCTGGTTCCATTCCTAGTCAGGGCACATGACCTGGTTTCAGGCTCAATCCCTGGTAAGGGGCATGCAGGAGGCAGCCAATCAATGTTTTGCATTCACATTGATATTTCTCTCTTGCTCCCTCGCCCTTCCTCTCTCTCTAAAAATCAATTAAAATTTTTAAGAAATTAAATCCAGATTTTCCAACTTCAAATTCAACAATATTTTTACAGGGAAGAAGTGATAAGCAAAATATGGGTCCGGCCACTTCTGTCCAAACCTATAAAGTAGTTTTAATGAGCTTCCTGCCATCTAGTACCTCTCCTGTCCCCCAATTTTACTTTACAAACTACTGACAAATTATTATTCTTAAACAATGCTTTATCCATTTCTCTTTGGATATTTCTCCCAATGAATTCCATGGTCAATTAAAAATATTTTGAACTACTAATCTGTACTTCACTACTAACTGCAGAATTTAATTTTCCCACTCACATCTTGCCCTATATACCCTCCAGTATTATTTCACAAATAATATACCTTATACTTATTTTTTTTCTCTCTGATTTTTTGTTGTTGTTGTTGTAAGGCCTTTTCCCACTCTGATTTGCCAAATCCAAAAAAATCTTAAAAGTCAATTCTAATCAATTTTCATTTCTCCCATAATGTTTTCCTGTCACAAAGCCACTGCTCCCTCCTCTAAAAGTATAGCATTTGTCTATCCAACCATTTGGCAGTCAATCTTGCAATTGTTTTGGGACATGTAGGCAATTTTGTACTATGCTCCTAGAGGCAACATGGTACATAGGTTTTGAAACAGGCTGTCTATTTCAAACAGAGGTTTGAAGCATAGGTTTTGAAACAGGCTGTCTAGCTTCAAATCTCAGTCCTGCCAATTCCTCCCTCTAGAACCTTGGGAAAATTATATAACTTCTTTACCTCTGACATGGAGAGTTCCTATTTGAATGGATTCTTGTGAGGATTAGATGACTTAAGTCAGGTACTTATAAATATAAGTGTATGTTGTATAAACTTGACCATTATTGTTATTGTTTCTATTTTAATCATTCTTGGCTTATTTTCCTAACTGAATTTTAAGTTATGTGTGGAAGTAATTTTTTAATAATTTGTACAGTGTATGTCACAGCTTTGCTGCCCAATCACTTGGAAAGGGGAGCTACTGAAGGCTTTTGAATAGGGTTTTATGTGTCAAAGGCAGTGTGAAGCACCATGCATCAAGGGGTTGGAAAGGCTGGCTCAAGGACTACTACAGATATTCCAATCATGCAATAATTTTTTATTCTTCTCCAATCAACAAACATTTATTGAGTATTCATCATATGCCAGACATAGAGATAAACCATGAGTATTCAGAGTGAACAAGTAAGTAACCATTACAATCTTTAGAGCACTTAACATCCAGTACAGGAAAATTAATAGGTAAGTGAATAGAGGCAACCCATTGCTGAGCTTTCTAATCTATATATATAAAAGCCTAAGCTACTGAACTACCGAACTATCCATTGACCGGTCACTATGATGTGCACTGACCACCAGGGACAGACACTCAATGTATTGGATTGGGCTTCCTCCTGTCTGGATCGGGCCTGTGGGGAACCAGACTCCCTCCTATCTGGATAGGGCCTGCAGGGATTGGGTTGAAACCAGCTATCCAACATCCCCCGAGGGGTCCCAGATTATGAGAGGGCACAGGCCAGGCTGAGGGACCCCGCTGGTAAAGGAATCCATGCGCCGGGCCTCTAGTAGAAGTATATATAGGCACAGGATACAGTGGGAAACAAAGGCATTGATGGAAATGGTTTCTCTGAAGAGGTGATTCTTAAGCTAACCCTGAACAGGAAGCATTGGGAGGTAATGGTACAATAAGAGTACTCTAAGCAAGTAGAGCAAATTTTTGGATGCCATAACCAATATGGTGTGTACGAGAACTTCAGCAGGATAAGGCATGGCTATAGCACAAAACAAGTTGGAGAAGTAATGGGGCTCCACCCTGCCATATAAAAGATTTAGACCTTTTCCTATGGCCAATAGAGAAAGAGTGGAGATTTGAATTTCTATAATAAATGATCAATAAGATTTACAGACTATTGTGATTCTATATTATGCTTCATTTTAATATTACAGAAATAAGGATTATTTTTCATGGGAACAATTAATGTGATAGTGACCACCCCCCCAAACACTGAGAATGTAGACTTTCCCAAACAACAATAATAACAAATTTCATCCTCCCTGTTTTATTAACACAAAAAAATACACTCTATTTGGTTTTTAGAATATCTCTTAGAATGTAGAATTCCATTTAGTATGCCATAGCTTTTGTGATAAATTAGCTATCTCAGTGAGAATAGGGATCTGCAGAAATGAGATACAGATCAGAAAAAAATGAGGGCTAAAGAGATAGGAAGAGAGAGGTCCCAAACAAGGCCATTACCTAAAAGAACCACAAAGTTCTTTGAACCTTGAAAAACCAGAACTTCAAAGCAGTGGCTCCTGGCAAGTGAAAGAACAGGTGATGGAGACTGGCTGGCTGGCCAACATCTGCCTATTATCAACTTCATGTTTATGGAAGAAAATTATAAAGTAGGAAATATGCAGTACGAAGGGATAGCTTGACATTTCGAAAGCTGTTTTGACTCTCCCCTCAAATATATAACTTCTACCGCACTGCATGCTCTTGCATTCATTGTATTGTGTCATCCTACTAATATATGAAGTCTGATGGTTAACGTCGATAATCACGATGAAATAAATCACATTGTGTGTAAAACTGAGTTTAATTCTACCCTGTTTCTATCTGACAGGGTGCTTTCAGAACAATAAGTTCCACAAATGTCAGAGCACAAACAAACCTTCATTATAGAAGCAATTTACTAATGTTACATAAATCATGATGAGAAACAAAGGACATCGCGGCCTAAGAGGCAAACTTTTCAATCATCTAACAAAAGAACACTCCCTCAAATTTATAAATATGTATTCTCAGCTGGTAATATTAAAAGTTCTTATAGCTGCTGGATAAAAATTATTATTTATGTATTTCATGCAGCAGAAATGTGCTCATCATTATTGCTGAGAACAACTCATGTATATATATTATATATTTACATATTTACATAAAATAATAAAGTGCATCGAGGTATGTATTTTAGAAATCCTTTAGCAATGGTTACCTACAGTTTTTAATGATAGGGAACTACCTCTCATTCTCGTAAGCAAGAACTATATTCAGTAAAATATGTAAATCACCAAGAGTCCTTGGCATATGACAGATGTGGTAATAAAGCAAAGTAGTGTGTAATACAATAATATTGTTTCAATTTAAAAAGTGAGTGGTCCTATCTGTCCTGATGAACTTTTATTCAGCTGATTTCATCATCTAGTGCCACAGTTAATAATGAAGGAGTTCAGATTAGGAACTCTCTTTAAACTGTTTTAAACTGTCTATAAACTCTCACGTATTGTGAATACTTTAGTACAAATTTTTATTATGAAACTGAAGAATATATATCCTGTTCAATGAATTTGTAGGCCTAAAATAAAACTAATTAATCAACTTATTCCCCTATACCATTCCAGAATCTTATATGAGGTAGTTTTCAGAGATACAAATAACTGATTGCAAATAAAATGTTTTTTCATATAAAAATAGAAACAAGAAAATAGGCAAAGAAATAGAGTGAAGAGAAAAATAGAAGTAGAAAAAAGATAAAGACCTAAGGAGCATCTTGATGTAAAAAATGATCTTGACAAGTTGCTAAATGTGGTTCAAAAATTTATTCAGATCTAATAGTAAGCACACAAAAAACTTACATATTTTTATTTTTAGACATTTATTTTTAAAGATAATGAAGGAAAATTCATAATAATCTATTAAATGAATAAAGTTTACTAAAATTTTATATTCTACAAAAAATTAATATTCTAAAAAATAATTCTTTAAAATACTGGAAACCCAAACAATATGGCACCCAAGGAAAGTTGCAATGATTTAATTACCTGGATAGTTGGGATTCCCACTTTTTTCCCCCTGAACAAATGCTTTATTATCAGTATATAATCAGTATGATGTTGACTTAATTATGGCTTTCAATTTTCCCTGTGTCCTGTACAATGTAAACTAATGTTAGTTCAGCTTCATCTTTATTGACTAATTGTTGTTATACATTTGGTTTCACCCTACAGGTCTCAAAGTTGTTTTAAAAAAACAACAACTTAAGACATGAAGTTCTCCATGAGATAATTAAGACTCATAATAAAGGATCATACTAAGTGACATAGGGGGGGTAACTGAATATAAACGTCTAAACATTTTTTAATACAACACCCCACCAATTGTTACATATCAAAGTCCCCTTAATTATCTCATGGAGATAAGACATGAATATCTCCATACTACATTGGTGATATTCTACCTTTAAAGTTGAGGTATTAAATTAACTTTGTACCCACAGGTTAGGCATAATAAATGAGTGAGATAATAAATGAGTGAGATATTTTTAAGTATGTAAGTGGACATATAATTAATAATTATTATCTTAAAAATTGTATTTGATAGTCATAAATGCTACTAACATTTTATCACCTGTGTCTATTTTGTTCCTCTCTAATTCTTTCACCTAATTAGTTTTCCACATTCAAAATTTATCAAATATTTTTAAAGGGCCAATTATGTGCAGTTGTGTTATTTAATCTCACAATATTCTCTCCCTCAGGGATATTAGCATTTTTGTTTTACATGTAAGAAAATGGTGGCTTAACAATGTTAAAGGATCATACTAAGTGACATAGGGGGGGTAACTGAATATAAACGTCTAAACATTTTTTAATACAACACCCCACCAATTGTTACATATCAAAGTCCCCTTAATTATCTCATTAGTAGATGCCCTATTCAAATCTGAATTTTATGTCATTAACCCTGTGCCATTCACCTTAATTCAGGGACCTCCTGGTGCCTTAAGTTATCCATATTAATATTATACATTGAGTCATTAGTCCAAGACAGAATAAGTACATTATATGTCAACTCTCCCACATCAGACATGAGTTATCTCCTCACTAAGCTCCATTTCTTACCGCCCCCTCCCCGCCGCATTATGTACACTTTCTCAACCAAGGAAATGACAGTTAATACTTTAGATGCTTCACTTACACAGGGTGGGGCAGTAGTAGGCTTACAGTTATGAATATGAGAAATGCAGAGTTTATTCTCATATTATTATTTATTAATTATTGTATTTTTTTAATATGAACAACTGTAAATCTACCTTGTCCCACCCTGTATTGCTATCCAGGGGTAACAAGTTGATTGCTTTTACATTTTAGACCCAAACCATTAGATGCTAATTTATATTAGTCCTTAAGTTCCTTTTCATTCTAAAAACAATTCATTAAATTCTTTTCATTTTTTGCACATAACACTAAAAATAAAACAAAATGAGCAGTCAATTCATTAGGTTTTACAGATTCGTCACCAGTTTTAAAGATAAAAACTGACAATATCAACTTTACTAACATATATCCTGCAACAAGTTAGGGAGCTAGAAGAACTGGATAAAAAATACCTTTATTGGGTTAAGGGTAGAAGTGCAAACAGGCCTCATGAGGAGGATGACCATATGTTCTGCTTTGCCTAGGCTCATCCTGGCTTGTGCCTGTCCTCCTGTCATTCACTCTGATTTAGCATCTATCCAAATTGTTCAGTTTTTTTATTTTTTTAAATATATTTATTATTGATTTCAGAGAGGAAGGGAGAGGAAGAGAGAGAGAAAAACACAATGATGAGAGAGAATCATTAATCAGCTGCCTCCTGTACGTCCCCTACCCGGATCGAGCCCACAACCTGGTCATGTGCCCTGACCAGAAATCAAACTGTGACTTCCTAGTTCATAAGTCAATGCTCAACCTCTGACCCACACCAGCCAGACATAATTTTTCAGTTTTTAAAGACATGTTGTTATTGCTTATTTTTTATTACAATGAGGTGGGATGGGTTTGATAAGTTTCTGCTTTGCTTGCAGCTTCTGCCATAGTCTGGTCTAGTAGTTTGTGAGACCCAAGTGCAATGAAGACCATCCTCACTTCAACTTGTGGTGAAATCTGAAAGACAGTGATCAGCCTGTCTCTCTAGTCCCACCCTCTCTAGCTACAACTTCCCTGCAAAAAAACTGCATGCATTGTCCTTGCTAGTAAAACAAAGCTTGCAGACCTCAGAGACTAGGAACAGCTAACTCCTTCTAGACCAGATGCACAAAGGGGCCAGGACACCAATGCTTGGGGTCAGTAGGAAATGTGGGAAATTCTGCTTGTCATGTGGGAAATGTGTATGACAAGTTGATAATGAGCAGTCCTGCTCTGTAGAGAGTAGTCTATAGTGTATTTGTCATTTATCGTATTGTACTCTCCTGCATTGATTGGAAAACCTTTCAGCAGGAATAACAGAGTAAAGGGAAATGAATATTTAATGTGTTTGGTAATGAAATTATAGTTCTTTAAAAGAATTGATGGGAAGCATGTAACTTGCACAAAAAGTTTGTTAATATGTACCACCCATTATGGGGACCATAGATATGTCAGTAACTACATGACCACCAGAAGGTGCAAATTTGTTGACAAAGCACCAGTGTTCACATCACATCTGTTTGCATTTTGCTCAAAATTAGTTAGAAATTTAGAATCAACGAAAGGAGTGGCAAAAATATTCATATTTTGAATATGCAACAAACTGTAATTATTGTAAATGGTGTCTGCAAACAGAAACATATTGAAATTGGTCCTTACAAAGGGAGAAACAAATTAAAAGAGAGCTCAATAAGCATGAATGACAATTTTTAAACTTTACAATTATACTTTGCAATATCTTGAGTTATGGGAAGAATTTTTTGTTGGTACTTCTCTCTTTAATGGAATATATTTCTATATTTTGAAGTACTTAAATTTGGCAACCATTCAGAGGAATCATAATAGAGAGGGCCTATTGATGTATCAAATCTTATAGAAACATTTGGCAAATAAATTTATAAATAAAAGTAAATAATATATAAGAATATTTATGTTTCAATATAAAAAATATTAAAATTGACGTTATACTCCATGAATCATAATATGCTTTTGCTTACCTGGTACCTTAGCAGTTATAGAGATGATATTTTCAGTTAAAAATTTTATGGCCTACAAAAAAAAAAGGGTCAATTGAAATGTGCACAATTTCCTATGTATTGTCCATCTTTGAAGCAGTTTGCTGGTAATTTTTACCAAAAATATTTGTAAAATAATAAGACTCTATTGAAAAATATACATTTTCCAATAATACCAGTGACATAGTACTGGAGAGAGATGTGGATAAGAACCTGTTTAAAGCATCTAATTGTGTATATATACTTTTTCAACTTATGTTGTTTCTAATCTTATTTTTCTTGCTGAATTTTTATAGGGCTTTACAATCCTTTTAAAAATTTCTAACTCTTTCAGAATATATTTCCTAAAATTGAGGACAGTCTTTGATAAAAGCAGTACAATTATTAGTCTCTGGAAGTGAACATTGCTTATGTTCAGATAAGTGAAGAAGTATTTTAATGTGGTTTACTACCCAAGATATGCACTATTTTTATTTTTAGAAAGAATTTTATCTGGAAAATAGTTATTGAATAGAACTTTTTTATTGGTTCATGGGTTTTCAAAAGCTTGGGTCTTGAGACACCATTGAAATGACGTTAGTAGTGCTGGTCCATTTTTAATCTAGATCAGGTTTCTCAACCTCAGCACTACTAACATTTGGGTCAGATAATTATTTGCATGTGGGGTGGGAGGACACTGTCTTGTGTGTTATAGAATTTTGAGCAGCATCTCTGCCCTATATCCTCTAGATGCTAGAAACATCAGGCAGTTGTCACAACCAAAAATGTCATCAAACATCGCCAATGTCCCCTGAGGAGCAAAACCATCCTCAGCTTTAGATGAATCACCCAGAGGATGAATTTCAGGGGGAAAGACAAGTGGTAAAATCAGACAGATAATTTGGAAGACATAGGGATGGAAAACATTGGAATAAAGAGAAATGAGGGAAGTAGGGGTGCTGGGAGAAATCATGGGTTTGTTTTTTTGAAATGGAGATTCAAGGTACCTAGGTTATATTCAAGCAGATGGGTCTGACAGACAGTTGAATATACAAACCTGTAACTTCGTGAAGAAGTTTCCCCTTGAAGGAACGTTTTGAGTGTTGTAAGCTAAAGTGAGGATGGACGTGTATAGAGGAGCAAACAAGTGGGCCACCAATACAACCTGGGAACATAAAGAAATAGAGGGGTGGACAGCATGAGAGAGAACTAATTATTAAAGATAAGGAATGGTCCAGGGTAGGAGAAGAGCTAGGAAAGTGTGATATCATGTCTGTCAAAGAAGCCTTTCAAGAAAGAAGCTGTCTTAGTAGCAATGCTAGGGAAAAGCACATTCAAGCAATAAATGTAAAATGTTCTTTGGGCATAGCAGTCAATTTGAGAGGGAAATACAGGACTAAGTGGAGGCTGTTATTCTGCTCTATAAACTTGGTGGCTGACACATAGTGAGTACTCAAAAATGTGAGATGAATAAAAGAATAAATAAGTAAATTGTATTGAATTCTACTGAAAAAGTACCTCTTTTGAGAATAGAGAAGCAGGTCTCTGTGCCTATAATAGTCTTTGACTATAACAGTATATCAAATATCATATCTAAGTACCTTTTGGTAATGCAAAATGTTCTCTGTGTATGAAGTATTTTGAGACTTTCAGAAATAGGCACTTCAGAGATATATTTTAATACATCCCTTTCCATACCAATATGCACATATAGACAGTTGAATTATGCCAGTCACAAAATAACTTCACTGTGGAATTGGACTCATTTAATTTATAAATGATCATTTGTACATCCTGAAATATGTCAAGTTGTGCCTAGAAGGCTGTGAACAGCTGTGTCGTGTAGCTAATGAATTTTATCATCAGAGATGTAAAAAGTAGATATAATACTTATCACCAGCATGATGTGTTCTAGATAACAAAAGTAGAGAGAAGGTTTTCTTGCATGAAATTTTAATGTACTTGGTATGGATTTAAGAATTACTTTTTCTACATGTAGTTCATGGTATTCAGTACACTTAATATCAATTTTCAATTCTACTAAGATATTTTTTAAAATAAGAAACTAGTTTCAGCTTAATTTCATTAAACACTAGCCTATGTAGTCTTTTCGCTTATTCTAAAAGTTGAGAAAGTCAAATGTTAAATGCTATAGAAATTCATTTTTTAAGTTGCAGTTGAAGGAAATTAGTCATTTACTCTTCCTGTCAATGCTACAAGAAAGGAGCTGTGCTAAACTTTGTCAGTTTGAAATTTTTCACATCATGATTTTACTCACGAGACATTTTTTCTGTGCATTTACTTTCAGAGTACACATTTAATGGTTCAAATGTCATTATTTTTATTCCCATTGTGCATCTTCAGTATATAATAAAATACCATGAATAAGAAAATATTGCTAATAATCTCTTCAGAAGTTGTCTGGGTGCCACCAAAGCATAAATTCACTCTCCTTTTGTAGTCAAATTAATACCTTAACTCTATTTAGACATACATTTTCAAGGACTTGAATGATTGAAAAGAGTAATGCGTGATTCTCAATCAAGTGAGTATGACGTGCATACTTGTCTGTACTGATACACTACTAAATAACGACAAGGCATAAATAATAAGCATAATATTATAATCCTTATTCTCAGCAGCTTGCAAGCCTGTGGGAAAGTAGGGACCATATGTAAATCAATAAGAAAACAATTACATGCTGAGCACTCTAGGACTCTGTGCATGGGTAGAAAGTATTTAGGATAAAGGACAACCTAGAAGGCCAGAAGTGTTCTTCATCTATTTTTATGTTGATTTTGATAATGGTCCCAAAGAGAAACTTGTTTTTCCCAAGTTCTACTCTAATCTTTTTTATTAGAGGGAGATGGGAAAAGGGGAATTGAATTTGCCATTTGGAGGAGCACAGGATTAAAGCAAGGGATCAAGAGACAACAGATCTTGAGCATTTTTTGACCTGAAGGGTATTTTACTGTACTTTCCTTATTGAGGAAAGAGAACCACAGGTCTGCTTTGGGCATAGCTAATTTTCCTTAGTCCTTTGAGACTCCCAGTAGTAGGGAAGTTGGTCCTTAAAAAAAATAACTTAAAGTATATATTAGCAACTCTGTCACTTAGCTTTTTTGGCAAGAGCTTTATTTTTGGTTTTTAAATAATATGCCTTTTTACTTAAAAATATTCATTGTAATTGCTACCACAAGCAAACCAATCTTCTGTTTTTGTACTTAGAAGTTCATTCACCGATTAAAATAAATCACTGAAACGTGCTTTAGGAGAATAATTTATATTCCTTGAGTACAATGTCATTGTACTTCCTGGGGCCAAGAAAGTATATTCATCTAGCAAGTAATACTGATAAATTTAAGAAAAGATTGAACCATTTTAAAATAGAGTACGTTGTTGCAAGCAAAGCTAATTTAATCTTGTGGAGTTGGGAGGGTTACTTAACACTGACCCAGAGGTAGGCTATTACATTGGAAAGCATTCAAACCAGTCATGTGGACTACCTCAAATTATCCAAGAGATTTCAATTCCCTTGCAGAAGTAAGCAAATGATTGTGTCTTCACATCTGCTCTCAGTACAAAGCACAGCTTCGTCTACTGGATTCCAAACCAAAGCAGCTTTGCTTATAGGAAGATGTATTGTCAACGGTAGCATGAAACCTGAGAGAAATACTGTCTGTTCACTCTTCTGGAGTTGCCAAGAAGGGAAGTCACAGACATGAGCCATGTGCTTGCTAAAAAGCTGGCAGAACCGTGAGTGGAAGAATTGCAGGTATCTGATGAGGTGTCCATCATCTGTGTAATATATATATACTTCTGCTTGCTCAGTATTCATACAGCCTGGGCTAAAGTGGAGGAAAAGCCTCAGGCTCTGAGCTCCGAGAATTAAATTCTTTGGCAGGGGGTGGGGGTGGGAGTGGGGGGGGCGGGCGTTTACTGGATAGGCTGATGCTAGAGATTTGTCTCAAGAGACCTGCGTTCCAGACCTTCCAGACCAAAAGTAACTGAGTGATTCTAAACAATGTATACGCTCTCCTGGTCTTCTCTTTCTTTCTTTGCAATATGGAGTTTGAACTAGGCAATCTCTAAGGTTTCTGCCAGTTTTAATAAAAGGCCCTTATAGAATTTCCTACGTATCCCCAAGAAAGCCTTGAACATTCTGTGAGTGAACACACTTGCTATCGCATTTGAAAATGGAGAGAGAAAGGCAAAGAATGGACAGCCATGCCGGCTCTCAACTGTGATTCCTTTTCTCCTCCTACTTGCTCTCTTTTCCCGTTATCTGATTTTCTCTCAAGTGACATTACCCAAATGCATAAAATGAAATTATGTCTGTTCAGACTGAATGCCTAGCGATGATGATGAATGTCCTGGTTTTTGTACAGGACTTAGTGGAAACCAATGCAAGAGCCCTACCACCAGGTTGAATAACACCTTTTATTTGACATTCCAATCTCTTTTGAAGTGTAAGATGTGAGAGAATTCATTTTAATATTTTACCTCCTTTTATATAATACTATCTTTTTCAACAGTGCTTTCCTGAAGATCTGAAACCTCACTGTGTTGGGTTCTGACATTGTGAAATGGCTGCTTTAGTGTCGGCACAGATTAAGTTTCATATGCTTAACAGTTTTTTAAAAAGTAATAAAAGCGGAGCATTGACCTATGTCCAAATAGGAGTTATTCATGTTTCCTAGTGAGTCAAATAAGAGATCAAAATAAAGGACCTTGGTAAGAAGCTGACAGTAGATTCCTTTGATAGCACTACCTGGACGGAGTCCTGTTACTACTGCACCCTGGAGACATGGTGAGTTTCTGCTAACAGTGCTTGTAGGTACCCTTTTCACAGCAATACAGAGTCAAAATCTCAGGAAAACTTTTCTCTACTACTCAATATTCAAATATTTATATTTTAATAATGCCTAGCTAATGTCACTCTTTTCAGCCCTCATCTAGAAGGTCTCAGTTCTCTAATATGGCCATAACACCCAATATTCTCATTGACCTTACATTTTCGTCACTTATTCTGCATATATCGGCTACATGCCTACCATTTTCAAGGTATGCATGGCAAGATAATGTGTGCAGAAAAGTCAGAGTTCCCATCCACAATGACTTACATTGTGGAAGGGGGTACAAAAAACTTACAGTGAGAAAAACAAAAGAGCAAAATGCCAGCATGACAGTCATAGAACAGATGTCACAGGAAGGGTTTTTTGTTTTTTGTTTTAAACCAAGTACTTTGATTTAAAGCCAGGGAGCTTAATACTGAGTGAAATAATCAGGGGAGGCTCCATGGAGGAGGTATCGCTTGAGGGAGCATTGAAAGGTATGAAGGACTGAGATAAGCAGAGAAGACAGGATGGTGTGAACTAAGGCAATGTTTCTCAAGGGCCAGCTGTACCACTGATGTGCACAATATACAGATATAATATTAAATAATATTGAACCACACAGGGAGAAGGTGTTCTCTTTTCAATGGTCTTTCAATACTTGTATTCTGAGAACAAAAAAAGGGCCCAATTTCATGCTAATGCATGTTTAACCACTTTCCATACTTGCTAGTTAACTTCCTCTTCCCTAGTCCAACTTCCACTCTGAGGAGGTACAGCTGCACTTCGATGATAGGCCAAGCTAAATTATCTCCCTAAAGAAAACTTTAACACACAGCCAGAAGGGTCCCAGGTTCAAAGATGATGGCAGACACAATAACCATAATTCAATAAAAAGTTCCTCAGATTGCACTTATTTTTTAGTTCTCTTTAACTTATGGAAAGTAATCCTGGGTTTTCATTTAACATTGTGATATAAAATGTTTTAATCAAATAAATGTACTGAAGGGAAAACATACAATTTAAAGAAAAATGGAAGCAAATAATAGTACAAGTGTTATGTTGATAGGACAACATTTATTTGGGTGCTATTCGAATAAATTTTGGAAAACACTGAGTTACAATGTAAATTATACTTGGGATGGTAAGTAGCTCAGTGTGATAACAAGGAGAGTCATCACAGGAACTAGCTAGAATAATATTTGAAAGACAGGTTGTGAGTAGGTCAAAGAGAACAGAAATACTAGATTCATGAACTTTATTTATGTTGTGTCTCTTCTTAGGATTCCATACCACCTCCTTTACCCAGATATTAATAACTATGGTTTATCGTTTCCTTCTCAGATGCCCGGTATTGTAACATATTGTATATAATTATCACTTCTTTTTTTAAATAACAACCACCCTAAGAGGAAGGAATTAGCCTGAGGTTAGGAGTGAAGGGTCTTACTAAAGGGCACATAGCTAATTGGTCATACAAATGAGTTTGGAACCCAGGCCTGTTTCATTCCAAAACTTCTCTTCTTCGTCATGCCTGGAAACCCTATTCATCTTCAAGCCCCAACATCAATACTAGCCTTTTCTGTCTAAGCCCAACTTTCCAACAGATGGCCAATTTCCTTTTTGGCCATTCTCCACTAGCATTATGCGTTTCTGGGTAGTGATTTCCTTTTCCCTTCACTAGAATTGTTTATCTGGCCATCTGATGACTAGGTTGTGAGTACCTAGAAGGCCTATTCACATGTCCCAAAGCATCAGCACTGTACTTTTCTCATGGTCAAGGCTCATATTGTTTGAATTGAGCTAAATTATCTCCCTATGCCATGGCCTATCATTGAAGTGCAGCTGCACCTCCTCAGAGTGGAAGTCGGACCAGGAGCTCTGGAGATGATAGCTCATGAACTACCTGGAAAGGCTTTTGCCTTTGTCAGATTCCAAGAATCTAATTAATTAATTTTGAGCAAATCAGCCATGCTTTGGATTGGTTTTTAACTTTGGACTCTTTTTATTCCTGGGTTTTATAATGTCTGGATTAAATAGCACCAAAATGGATACCTGGTAATTATAGACTTCTAGATCCCAGAAGATAATTTTATTTTTTTTATTTTTTTTTCCAGAAGATAATTTTAAAAAGTATCTTGCCCCAAAAGGCATATGATAATTTTAAAAAGTATCTTGCCCCAAAAGGCATATGAAAGCTGTTCAACCTCACTGGCAATTAGGGAAATGCAAATCAAAACTACAATGAGATACCACCTTCTACCTGTTAGAATGGCCATTATCAACAAGACAAGAAATAACAAGTGTTGGAGAGGTTGTGGAAAAAAAGGGAACCCTCATTCACTGCTGGTGGGGATGTAGACTGGTACAACTACTAGGGAAAGCAGTCTAACAACTCCTCAAAAAATTAAGAATAGAGCTACCATACAACCCAGCAATCCCTTTCCTGGGTATATACCCAAAAAACTCAAAAATCATGTATTCACAAAGATATATGCACATTGCAACATTATTCATGGTGGCCAAGACATGAAAACAATCAAAGTGTCCTGCGATAGAGGACTGGATAGAGAAGAAGTGGTACATATACATAATGGAATACTACTCAATCTTAAGAAAGGATGAAATAGCACCCATTTGTAAGAAAATGGATGGGCCTTGAGAACATTATGCCAAGTGAAATAAGTCAGTCAGAAAAGGCTAAGAACGATATGATTTCACTCATAGGTGGGATATAGAACTGAAACTCGTGAACACAAACAGCAGTGTGGCGGTTGCCAGAGGGAAGGGGGTTGGGTGGGTAAGGGGTCCTAATATAAGGTGACAGGAGAAGATTTGACTCTGGGTGGTGGGCACACAGTGCAATATACAGATCTTGTTACATAGAAACCCACACCTGAACCCTATATCCTTATGTTGACCAATGTCACCCCAATAAATTGAATAAATTTTAAAAGATTTTAAAAAGTAAATGTAGCATAACAAAAATTTTAATTTTTATCATGACATTACCCCCCTTCCCCCCAAAAAAATAAAGTATCTCTCCCAACTCTTTCATTTTATTAATGAGGAAACTGAAGACTAAGGAAGTGTCATGAGTTGCTTAAGGCCAATAGGGCAGGCCTCAATGAAAGGTCTCTTGATTTCTGGTAATAAATTATCTTCCATATTGATGACTTTGAGCTTGGAGGTCATGTGCTCTTCTTCCCGCCCATTGTAGGAATTCCTGACGAGAGTAGTAGTGATGTCAACAGGTGCTGCTTGTGAGCCTGGAACAGTAACTCACTATTTGTTAACAATCTATTCAATTTTAAATTAAAGAGCGCCTTTTTCTCTATTGAACCCAATGCAAGCTTATAATCATATTTATTGCTCTTCACACCAGAAGCTTCTTCCAGTGATCCTCTTGTCCTGAGGCTTTAGCTACATCTGTAAATTGAGGGCTTTCAAATTTGCAGCTCCAAACCAACCTTCTTCTCTGAACTCTAGACTCATATAGTGCCTGCTGGATATCTCCCTTTGAATGTCTAATAAGCCTTTCAGAATTTTATTTTTTATTATTATTATTGCTACAAAAAGCGTTATTGTTTCCATTTGGTCCAATGCATGGGAGAGGGCTCCAGGGTGGTTAAAAGGATGCCTAGTGGTTTCAGGGAGAAGCTCAGGCAAAAGCCAGACCCTAAGGGAATCCAGAGGGGATCTGAAAGGCCTCTGGGCTCCAAAGGCTCCTAGTCACGCTTGAGGGTGAGTCTTTGGAAGAGATACTCACCCAGCCCAGCCTCGGGTCTGGCCAGCCTGCGGAGGTGAGCCAGGTGTGGCCCATCTTCTTGATGAGCTTCACCTGCTCACCCGGAAGTGCTTCTCCAGGAGGTCGCAGAGATGAGGGCCTGCGCAGCCAGAACCCAGGGCCTGCAGCTCCACAAGGGCCTGGCTCAGGGTCCTCTCCAAGGCCAGGGCAGCTTCCATGGCGTCCTGAGTTTTGCCCCAGTCATCCCGGGACGCTTCAGCGCGTCCTGGAAGAGAATGCGGCCACCGCGCTGGTTTTGCATCTTTAAGAGACGCTGGGAGCCCTCGTGCTTCTTCTCCACCAACTCTCCACCAATTCGTGGAAGAAATGAACCACGCCTTTGAGAGCCACATCGTCAGGGTGGGAAAAAAAGCCCAGAGAGAGGTAAGTGGGGGAAGCCCGCAGATGCAAGCTGGCCAGGCAGTTGACCACAGCCTCCACCTCCGTGGAATCATTCTGACGAATCTGGGAGCTCATGGTTGTTCAGCAATAAGCAGTTAAGTAGGGAAAAAACAAAACGGTGTTGGCTAGTCTCCGAGTTGGTTCTAAAGGTGGTGACTGGATAAAATGCTAGAGAGTGGTCGAAGGCTGGAAAAAGGGGCATCCCTGGGTCTGGAAGTAACCTGGAGGCTTTGCACTTCTAAAAAGCAGTGGAGATGGGCAATCTGCCATTTACTTATTGATGCCATAGCTTGGCATCACGAGATAATAAAGAAAATAGCAATAACAATTGCTACTATTTGCCGAGTACTTACCATATGCCAGGCACTGTGCTTGGCACTGTACAAAATCTCATTTAATCTACACACCTTTACATAGTAGATGTTACCCCGTATTTTCTAGAAGAGGAAACTGCAGAGTGGGTATTAGCAGGTGCAGTGGGTGCCTTATCCCAATCCCCTTTGCTGGGTGGGGTATGTCAGTTGTCAATTTGTTACCTCTCAGCTCCGAAAGGACCCTTCAATATATGCTCTGTATTAACAGAATTCCAGTAAAGGGCACTAGAGGGACACTGTGGGAGGAAGAGGCTCTTCTGCCTGTTTCACAGTGGCATTGGAGGTTGACTATGAGAGTGAGGACATCCAGTGAAGCATCAAACCCCCAAACACAGCCCCTCTATAAACCCGTGGTCTTAGCCTAGCCATAATCTTTCCAGAACCCCAGCACAGCTTGCACCCTCTTTCCCTACCCCTGCCAGCACCCAGACCTCATACACCCACAGCATCGGTTGCTGATCGCCTGCTCCCCACTTGCACTCAGCACTCCAGAGGATGATGGCCTGTTGTTTGCCCAGCAACACGTATCCTCTGCAGCCTGGCCAAACCAGCATACTTCTCTACTGTCTGGTGGGCTGAACATTACTTTCTTCAATTATTCCTTCTGTGGATTCTGTCCCCCAGCCCTAGGGTACTATGCAGTTATTCTTTCCTTATCATTAGTAATTATATTAAAATTTTCCTGCTTTACTTATTGTATAATTTTTATATCCAGATTGGACCCAGACCACTATAGACCCATCTCGTAGCTGCTGCAAGCATTGCCTGCTAACACACAGCTGCCAGGTTGCTCAGATAATTGCTGTCAGCCAATGAGAGCTGCTTTGCCTAAGAAATTAGCACCCTCCCTAATCCTTCTGCTCACCTTTGGGCCAGAGCCAATGACTATCCCACAAAAGTCAGCTCCTTTGACTTCAGGCAGACAAGTCTGTAGTGCAGTTTACCTTCTAGAGCTCCCCTATCAACCAGGTCAAAGCGAAGATGTACGAGAAACCCTGTCCTGTCCGTTCTCAGTCTCTCTCCCCTGCTCAGTCCTGCCCTCCTCATTCCCTCATAGTCTTTTCCGGAGAGAACTTCCTTAACAAAGTGGGTGTATCCTAATCCTGTGTCAGGCTCTGCGTTTGAGGAACCTGACCTCTGACCTGTACCAAGGCCACAGAGCTAGAAGATAATGGAGCTGGTGATTGTGCCAGGTCTACTGGCATCAAATCCTGTCTTCTTACCCAGCAACTTCTCTGGATGAGGAATCTCCCACCTCCAATGTGTTCCCCCTAACCCAGTGGTTCTCAACCTTGGCTGCACATTAGAAGGCCCAGAAATCAGGATTTTAAAAAGATTCCCAGGTGATTCTAATGTGCAGCCAAGGTTGAGAACCACTGCCCTAACCCACTGTGCCTTCTGTGCTAAGCCATCTCAGCCTTGAGGATGGTCTGTCACTGGTTCAGAGTGAAGTTTGTGATCCTGGCTCAGCAGTATCCAAGGCCTGTGCCCACTGTTCCCAGAGGGCCATATGCCACCTAATTGTTTCATGGAGGCTTACATAGCCCCTGCTGTTACTCCTGCTTCTCTTACTCTTCTTTCATCGCCCAAGAGTGCAGCCCAACATCCTGACCCTCCCAGTTCCCTGAGGTGAGTCGGCTTGTTTAGCTAAACTATCCTTCTCCTGTCAGCCACATTTATTTGGGCTAGACTAGTTCTCGGTGCCCTGGGAATTGTGCACTGGTATTCACTAAGGTTCAGAAACTAAGATGACAGCTTGACACTTGCATACCTGTTAGGTAAATAATAGTTTTTATTGGGGGCCATAGCAGTGAGTTTATTTATAACTCCTGCCACCACACACGAGCACTTAATGGGGTGGTGGGGACAGACAGTCGAAAGGCTGCTTAGGGACCCAGAGGAACTAGGAGGATGGAGACTTGGCAGAGATTGTATGTGCCAATCTTGAAAGATAATTGGGCCAACACCGAGTGAGAGCAGCGTGTTCCAGTCCGTTCCATTTTCAGATGCTCTAACACAGAGTGAAAGATTCGGCAGACAAGTCAACAGGTCTTGACTTTAATTGTCTCTTTTCCATGATCCCAACATGTATTTTGGTTTTGTGGGTTGTTCTTTGACCACCACATGCAGAGATACCTTTGGGGGGTTGTCAGCCTAGGCAGTGCTCCCTGGTCGACTCTGACTCCTGTTTTCCCATTTGGTAGTAATTACTTGACAGTTACACAACTTCCCTCCCGTCCTCAAACATGTACACGTGCTAATAAATAGAAGACCGGTGCTCTAATTGTGGGCTCTCCTTTTTTCAGAGAGGCAACCCATTCCCCTTCAGAAGTGGTGTTCCCCTCTCGTCAGCATTGCCACATTTCTTTGTGGCTGGGTGAAGTACAGCTGTAGCTAATCCAGCCACAATTTCAGTTGTCCCACAGTTAAATGAAATTATTAGCCATCCCCACAGAGTGTCAGCAAACTGCAAATAGAAATGCGCCTTTGCAGGCAGCTGAATCCAACTGGGAATTGAGAAATTAATAGAAATTTAGAATAATGGGCAAGCTTGCAATGAACTGTTCATGAGTTCAGAAACCTAGTTCCTTTGGTAATTTGAATGAGCAGTTTTGCTAATAAAGTTTGTCTGTGTTTCATGAACCTTCTGGATCTACCCGTCATTCACAAACAACTTGAATTACCACTTTCCCGTCAAATGTTGCCCTTTCCCTTAGCTTGCCAACTGGCTCTGAAAGCAGATTTTCTCCACTGTAGGCAGGGAATGGGGGGAGAAAAAGAGGAGAAGCTTTTAGCACCAGCTGAGTCAGACTGGCTTACATCTACATCAAGGATGAAGCATGTTTATTTCATGAAGGTAACTTTGGATGAATTTCAAGTGGTACAACTTTTATTTGAAAGGGCAGCCATTCCCAATAGAAATCCCCAATTATGATCACGATCTACCCACAGTTCTTGACCCCTCTACTTAGTAGATCTGCAAGTGCCATGATCCCATTCCTCTGCCTACAGTGGATTTAAACTGCAGGAAAACGAGCCGATGTCACTGGCACCTTCAAGCTTTTAACAATCCTCTAAGTCCCCACACCAGTAAAGCATATTAGAGTTTGCTTATCACCTTTATTTATGTGCTTTTAACTTTTCTCTCCCCAGTGAAACAGAAATGCATGTCCCTCAAGGAAACACAAAGCATTGCCCTCTCACAAATACATCAGGAACCCCTTTTGCATTCTCTGCAGTTTCCCCAGCAGTTTGAGTGCTGTTCTCAAGGAAACGGTTATCAACAGGATTGATTTTTCCATTCGGCCCCTGGGATTGCAGCAGCCTGGCCGCTGGCCAGGTGCAGGGCACTGAGGCCTCCCGGAGGCTGAGGAACAATTCAGGGATCCCAGGGCAGGTTGAGCAGCCAGGAGGCATGGCTTTGATGCAAGTAAAGCAGGTTGGCGAGGAGCTCTAGTGCTAGGTTTTCCACTACATTGCAGCCGTGCGATGGTACAGAAGATATTTAACCTCTCTGAGACCATTTCTTCATCTTTACATGGAGACGGTTATGAAGCTACTGCAAGTGTTATTTGAGGGATTCATGTAAAGTCTTAGCATCAACCCTGGTAGAAGGCTAATATTTTTGCTTGGGTACAATTATCATCACCGATAATTAAGATTGAGGGGCTACCATCTGCTGTTCTTCAAAAGTGTTCTTTCTAGTTTATTTAGCTATAGGGATTAAGGAATTTCGCCTTACTTTTCTGTAATTTCTAAAAATCTATTGACTCTAAACTTTTAAAATAGGTGGCCAGTTTGTGAGCAGGTGAGCACACATGTGTAGGTATGAGTAGTTAAAATTAACACACATGTTGCTTTCTGGAGGCAAACATTTTTAAGAGCTTAAAAATTTGTCTTACTATATGAAGTCTTTTATGACATTTTTATTTTTTAATTTGTTCATCAAAATTTGTTTGTAGGAAAAATACATACTTGTCTGTTTACGTATTTAACAAATACTTAATTTTTACTGAGTGCTAAGCATGTTCTAGGTCAGTTACAAATATTAACTCAGTTAATTCATATTACAATACTATGAAGTCAGGCCTATTATTATCCCCATTTTACAGATATGTACAATGAGGCACGAAGAAATTAAGCAAGTTGTTTAAGATCCTATAGGTAGTAAATTGCTCAGCCAGGATGCTAATCCAGGCAGGCTGGTTTCAGAGTCTGTGCTTGCAGGTATCAGGCTAGGCCAGGCTAGCCCATTTGTACTGTGGGGTCTTTTGAATAACAGGAGTTGGGATTATTTGAATTGTTTTGTGTGGCTGTCAGGATGGGATTTCGAGGTTGATACACAGTCACCTTCTTTAGTCGGTGTAAGGCTGTGCATTAACCAAGGATTTTCCCTTTGCATTAGGAAGGTAGCAAAATGGTGTGAAGGACTCCCTCTTAAGAACCTGTGTCATGTGTATTAAGAGCCACTGGAGTTGAGTAAATTAGAGCCTGTGTTATGTGTTTGTGTGTGGGTTTGTTTTGTTTTTTAATGAATCTAAACAAGATTCTTAGACCTTTGGCATTCTGAATCACTTTAAGAATCTCTTTTAGTGACTCAAAGTAATTCTGTTCCATTCAAATAGACCTCTACATTGAGACCAAGATTTATCACTTATCTTTTATTTCTTCTCGTAAATAAACTCATAAGTGTAAAAATATGTAAAATACTAACCATAACAAACCACGTGGACTTCAGAGATTTTTTTCTCTCCAGCTTTAACTGGCTCCTGTACGCTTTGGAAGAAGCTGGTGACTTGCTTGTCTTCCCTCTTCAGTGATTACCCCTGACTCACCTCCAGGGTTGGTGTTGCTTTGACAATACCATCTAGCATGTTTTTATTTTGAAAAAAAAACACACCACGAGCTTCCCTCATGCACATTCTCCTGGTTTCCCTCCTACATCACTGGCCATTCCTTCTCGGCTGCTTTGCAACGTTCTCCTCTTTTCTGAGACTTCATCAAGTGGTCCAGAGCTCAGCCTTTGGGCAGGGCATAGCTCCGCTCTGCTCAGAATGCTATGGTGACTGTTCATCCAAAGTCCTTGGGTTAAGACCCTTTATCATCTGTTCTTTATCTCTTGCCTAATTGCTTATTGTATTAGTTTCCTAGAGTTCTTAACACAGTACCAGAAACTGAATGACTTAAACAACAAAAATTTATTGTCTCACAGTTTTGGAGTCTAGAAGTCTGAGATCAAGGTGTCGGCAGGGCCATGCTTCCTCTAAAGGCATGAAGGAAGGATCTGTCCAGGCCTGATCCTGGCTTCTGGTAGCTTCATGGCTTATGGCAGCATCACTCCAATCATCACATGATGTTCTCCCTGTGTGCACAACTCTATGTCTAAATTTCTCCTTTTTTATAAGGACACTAGAGCTATTGGACTAAGGGTCCACTATATTCCAGTATGACCTCATTAATGGCACCAGCAATGGCTCTATTTCCAAATAAGGTCATGTTGTGAGAACCTCAGCACATGAATTTGGGGGGAACACAGTTCAACCCATAACACTACTAATCTTCTCCTTGATCAATTTTGGGACACCACACTCCTCTCTTTGCTGTTCCTTGAATACTTACTTGGATGTCCTCCCGCCTTGAGGCCTTTGCACTGGCTGTTCCCTCTGCTTGGAACATCCCCACACCCCAGCTGTTCACATGGCTCGCAAACTTCTCTCTCTCAAGTCTGTCTTCAAATGTGTGCTCCTCAGTAACGCCTCCTTCCCCTGATCCTCCTGCATAAATTCAAACCTCCACTCTTCCCCATGCCCCTCAGTTCCCCTTGTCTATTGTTTTTCTTTTTGTGTGTGTGTGGTACTTACCACCTGATAACATGCAGTACTTGATCATTTGTATCATCTTATTTACTTGTTTTGCTGTCTATTGTTTGTCTTCCCCCACCACAACATCAGAATGTAAGCCCAATAAGAGGTTCTCTGTTTTATTCTCTGGTGTATTCCAGGCACCTAGAACAACAGTACTTGAAAATAAGGGCAGGTCAAAAATGTGTGTAGCTTTTCTATTTTTCTGGGTGGGTTTAGTTGTAGAGATGCTTACCTTTCATAGATTGGAGTGAGGCAGGTGGGAGGAGGGCGGAACATGCCTTAGACTGTTTTCTTGATCACTGTGGCATCATTTTCCCATTGGACCTTCCACCTGGGACTTTAGCCAAATGTCATGTTCAGGATGACTGCAAATCCTAGTGGGGCTTGCCATCCCTCCCTTCTGGAAATTCAGGGTGTTTTGCACATACAGGATGAAACCACAACCTTCTGATGATACGATTAGAGGCCTGATTTGACTTGTTACATTGAGGCTCCTGGAAAAAACTGATAATCAGGTTGAGAACGGAGGCATCATGACTTGCTGTGATTTTCCTCCTAACATCAGAAAGCAGAACGCTCCTAAAGTGACCACAGAGTGCTCTGGGAGACAGTTCTCTGGCTTCACTAGAGTGGATGAGGTTTAAACGGCCCACAGATGCCACTTCCAATTTCCTTAATAATTATGTCAAGGTCTCTCATGGGCCCCTGGCCAATGTCAGGAGTCATTCCCAGCAGAATCACTGAGCTAGCCAACCCACTGTGCACTTCTTGGTCTTAAAATCCATCATTTTATATCAAAGTTATCGATTTGTTATGATCCTTTGTCCTCATCAATATTGTCTACTTTTTATAGAAGGTGGAGTTTAATGACGGCAAGCATTGTTGGTTTTCATTCTGTTGTCCGCATGGATGCTGGCCCAGGTATATACTTAGAAATGCTTCTTAAACTGGTTGTATCACCACCCAGCCTTACCTTGGCCATTTTGATTTAGTTTTCTGTGTGTGTGTTTTATTTTTTTTTAACTCATGAATGGCTTTCAAAAATAAATGCTATAACACCACTTTAAGCCATTTTTCTGTCAGAAGGAAGATTGGTGGTTTTAGAAAAGCATGGAAAAGTGTTTCTGACATCATGAGGCCCAGGCGGTGAACCATCTCAACAAGGCATCAAAAACGAATGAGACTTCATAGGGGAAGGCCTGGCCACATAGATGCGGGAAATGTGCCATTGATTTTTTTTCCTCCACACTCATTCATGGATGACAACATTATCCATGACTGACCATAAAACAGCAGGGGTATTGGGAGATAGGAGCTGATTGAGGCAACACATTTGATCCCTCAATCCACACATAATAAAGCCATCTTATTCCTTGCTCAGCCACCTGTCATATGCTTGCTGAGCAAACTCTCTTGTTTCTCCCTAGTCCTGGGGGTGTTGTCCACATGCATCAGTCTAGAACAGTGGTTCTCAACCTTCTGGCCCTTTAAATACAGTTCCTCATGTTGTGTCCCAACCATAAAATTATTTTCATTGCTACTTCATAACTGTAATGTTGCTACTGTTATGAATCATAATGTAAATATCTGATATGCAGGATGGTCTTAGGCGACCTCTGTGAAAGGGTCATTCGACTACCAAGGGGGTCGCAATCCACAGGTTGAGAACCGCTGGCCTAGAAGAAAATGCTGGGTGTGTTTGATTGCAGATGTAGCTCTTTTTGATGGGGATGGATCCTTTCTGCAGCGAATTCACGAGGAATTTATGAAGCTCAAGTTTCAGGGCCTGTCACTTGCCTTTGGTAGGGACCACAGAATGTCCCATTCATCATTTCTGTTTAAAATTTTCCAAAAGTAATATATTTTAACCATAATAAGTTTATTGCCCTGACTTTTTTCTTCATTGACATGCAGGCAATTTAGGAACCCAGCTAAAGTGGAAGTTGAATTGCAAATGCATTTATTTAGCTTAGGTTGAACAGAATATATTTATGTATTTACTGGATTTGCAGTAATTTCCAAGTGAAGGTATTGCTAGTCGTCCCGGGGAAGGAATGAATGACTCACAGGAATTCTCGGGCCACCCACTCTCCCACTCCGTAACTCAGCAGGTGTCAGAGCACAGCAGTGCAGGCCTGAGCCTTGTCCTATGATGCCCTGCACCAGAGCTATGTGAACGGGGGAGGAGAAAGGAGGATGGAAACAGACAGAGCCAACCATTGGTCCCTGAAAAGTATCACAAAGGGTATGTCAGGCAGTCTATAAACAAAGCCATTATGTTATTTTTCTGGTTTTTCTGATGTTTGTGTTTGTCAGATTTTTACAATTTGTGATTATGTTCATCCTACATAAATCCTCCTTTTTACTTCTAGTGTATTTTTCTTACAAATTTCCCCCTTTTTAAAAAAAAACAACAAAAACCAACACCTTAGGATTTCTAAAACCCAGATCTCCCCTGCCTCTACCTTATCAATTTTATTTTTAGTTAACATTAATAATTTGACTGCCCTCTGCAATTTCTGAAAAATATGTAGATATTAAATAATTCATTCTTATCAAGTCTTTAAGTGTGAAAAAATAACCCTAGCATTCCATTTTATAGGACAAGTGGAGTCAGGAAATTTGAGTAGGTTTTCATAACCTCAAAGCTTCAGTGAATTCCCAGAGTTCTTATCTATCTGCCTTCCAAATGGAGCTATGTCATCTACATAGAAAATTGCACTTCTACATTAGAATTTTTTTCTAATTATTTGTACATACTATGATAGAATTTCTAAATGACACTTAGTTGGATGCCTTTATTCTATGTATACAATAAATACTTTGGTTAAAATAAACATTTTATATAGCCAAAATATTCTTAAATTTTCTGGGAGAAAAGGTGATGGTGAAATGTTTAATCATTTCTACTTGAACTAGAATTGACTAATTAGAGTAAGTCAAAGCATGTGCATTTGTTTACAGGGGATAATTTTGTTTGGCATTTCCAATCATCCACATAACTGCAGTAAAGATTTCAGAAAACATCAGTAATGCCTTGTAAGACTGCCTGTGGGGTGACAAATAATACCAGCTCACCCTTTGAATAAATTGCACTTCAAGAAAAATAGTGATAGTAAGCTTTGATAAAAGTAAGTGGTTCAGAACTTTCCAGCTCAAGTGTAAGCCAATTGTAGAGCCTTTAAAACCTTTGAAACTGCTGCTTTGACAACAAATAAATCTGCACCAAGATCACTAGCATCCAATTTGTTCCAGAATACTTTATAGGAGGAAACCCATACAGAAAATAAAAGAAAGTCTCCCACAACAGGCCTTTCTAATGAAGAAGGACCTGCATTTCCTCTCCCCAGAGATTTCCCAAGTGATTCCCATGCAAGTGTTGACCTTGACCAAATCCCTGAACTTCTTTGGGTCTGTGCCCTCATTTTATAAAACAAAGGGTTGGAGCCACATCCCAACTGTACATTCCAGATCTGGTACAAATATTCTGTGGTCTATATCTCAATGTATTAAATGGGTCAGATCCATAAAGGAGAAGAAAAGTAATTAGAGTAATTAGCAATTACTCTAGGTGTAACAGATGCTGTGGGAGATGCAGATACCACTGGAGCCCTTAAGATTCCACTGAATTATTGCTTGATACATGGGCAAGAGTTGCTAGAGAGGATAATTCTAGTTTGAGATCAACAATTCAAAACATAGGGCATTAGAACATTCACATATTATTTAACAATTCTATCCTAAGATCTCTACTTACGGTTAAACTTGCATGTGGACAAAACTACCCACCACTGTCCCCAATGAAGTAAGTTTATTGCAGACTGACATTTATTGCAGTCTGTTAAACAGTCATATTTTTCCCAGCATTAAACAGGTAACTGACTCTTGAGTTGAGCCTCTGAAGAAATAATTGCCTTATGTTTTGGGGCCACATTATATTTAAACAACAACAAAAAAAACGTATCTGGAAACTATTCCAATTGAATGCTCAAGTTACCTATACTATTTAAATGTTTACTTCTTTTTCCTCTCCTTTTAATTATTTGCTTATTTACATATTTATACTAATCTTGTATATTAGGTTTGTATATGTTAAAGGTGCTTATTTGGACTCCACTGCCTCCAAGTCTCACTGAGCCACTTAGGACTGTGAAACTTCAAACTTTTAGCCTCTTCTACCAGGGCTTTTACCATGTACTTGTCATTTTCTTCAATTTGGGGGAAAATGTTTTAAATAATTTCTGCCTTTTTAAAGATTGTACTGCTACTTTATTTTCTAATTTCATCTCAAATATTTTAATCTTTAATATCTTTTCTGAGATAAAAAATATATGCAGTCAGGGAGGTAGAGATGTATAGGAAATTATTTGAAATCCTATAAGTCACATTTGGTAAAGCACAGAGAAAATAATAAAGGCAGATTTAGATACATATTTACACATGTTTTATTGATTTGTGTGCTTCCCCCATAGGAATATGTGTGCATATCTTAAAAGACAGAGCCAAGCCTTCTGTTAAGACTAATTGGCAAGGAGTGGTTATTCACTTAGTGATTTCAAAGTAAAGATTTTTTTTTTTTACATGGGAAATAGGATAGCCTAATTCAAACAGGAGACCAATTTTTCTTGGACATGGAATGAAGTCAATTCTGACATATTTCCATGGTGAGTACATTATATGTTTCAACTTAGAAAATATTTAACCTTATTCTAGCCATTAGTTTTTGAAGCACTTGACAACATAATTCATTAAAATCTGCTGTGGAGCCTGTGAGCAATTAGTCTGGCAATGTTTATTTTTGTTTACCTGAACCATGCTTGCTTTAAAAATCATGAATTCTAGCTAGTCTATTTGCAAAAATTAAAAAAGCTTTATAATGGTCTGAAATGTCATTTAATTCTTTTTTTTCAATGGCATTTTATTCCCACAAGGGTGAGAGGAATTGATTTTTGTTAGGGCTCACTTTGTTCTGATTTTTAAACAAAATGTATCATTGATTAGAATACAACCAGACCTTTTGCTATTTTACCAAAATTAGAATCACTGGTCATTCTCACAGATATACAGGGTGGTGTAAAAGTAGGTTTATAGTTGTGAGTACAATGAAGCACAGTGTTTATTCTTTTATTATTATTTATTAATTATTGGATTACTTTTCATACAAATAATTGTAAGTCTATCTTTGCCCCACCCTGTATTTTGGGCAAGGTGTTGCTGGGTACTGTACTAACAGATGCAACCACATTTAAGGCCCAGCCTCTCACATCAAGGGCTTATAGCTTAAAATGACGGCAGATATACAGAGCTCTAACACAAAGATGGTTTTGGAAAATTATAGAAAAGAGTAAAAGACAGTTCAGCTGATGACAAGGGAAGAAAACCAAAGGTAACTGTGATGAAAGAGCAAGAGAAAAAAGAAGATCTGAATGGTACATTGATGTGGCTTCAGGAATAGACCAAGATAAAGGGGGAGATAAGGATGTAATCAGAATATGGAGAATTGATGCTAACCTGAAGTTGTTTGGACTTCATTGTCAGCCTCTGAAATCAAGACCTACTATGAAGGAAGATTTGAAGAGACATAATAGAGGTACAGAATGTTGGAAGAATGGTCCATAAATTCTAGTCCATTGTTCTACAGTAAGGAAAGTGAGGCACACAGAGGATAAGTAACTTACCGGAGGTCACATAGAATCTCAGTAGCTTAATGGGGCCAAACACCCATCTGCTGAATCTCAGCCTACAACCATTTTCCATCACATCATGTAGGCCAGTGATGGCGAACCTATGACATGCGTGTCAGAGGTGAAACGCGAGCTCATTTTTTTGGTTGATTTTTCTTTGTTAAATGGCATTTAAATATATAAAATAAATATCAAAAATATAAGTCTTTGTTTTACTATGGTTGCAAATACCAAAAAATTTCTATATGTAACACGGCACCAGAGTTAAGCTAGGGTTTTTCAAAATGCTGACACACCGAGCTCAAAAGGTTCGCCATCACTGTGCTAGGCTATTCAAGGTCAAAACCTTCAGCAGTTGCTGCTTCTTGAATATGTAGTAGATTGGCCTAGTTATCATTGCTTTTTAGTCTCTGTTTTTCTCCCAAGAGCTTCTAAGAATGATAGCTTTCTTCCCAATTCCTGAATGTGGTGGTATGTTCACCATAATAACTTTCCTTTCATGTGTAAAACTCATAATTCTTACAAACTCACTGGCTAACTGCCTGGCTTGTGGCAGGTGGTGTGTTTTATGGATGTGGAGTTGACCGTTCCTGTAGTCCTTATCCTTGAGAACAGGCTTTCTATCTATTATGGGAGTCCTTTTTTCTTGTGCTCCCAGATTCATAGATGGCTGATTTGGACACTGCCTTTATAATTAAAGTGTGTGTCTATATTTTGGGGAAATCCTATATTTATTTTATAAAATGTCTGTGTGTGTGTGTGTATATATATATATATATATATATATATATATATATATATATATATATATATATATATTTGTATGTGTGTGTCTGTGTATGTAAAATTTTTCCTCAAATGTTATAAGAGCATGCTTGGCATTTTCTAGAATACATGGCCCTCAAACAAAAGTATATTATACAGTCCTTGTCTTGGTAAGGCCTCGGCAACAACAAGAGACTGAGTTGCACTTTGGAGGCATCATGCTTTATTTGGCATTAAGTTTGCTGTTGCAGCATCACACACACACAGGAGAATTCACTCTGCAAGAAAGGCAGCTGTCAACTGGCTCATGCTCAGGCTATGCAGGTGCCATTCACATGAGACTACTAGACTGTGGTCTAGATAGCACTCCTGGAGCTCTGCAGGATTTGAACTCATCCTAAAAATCTTCCCAATGTTTTCAGTTACAGGATGCAACACTAGCAGACATGATGTCTCATTTGTGTACACTTCTGGAGATCCATAATATCCCGTTCTCTCATCCCTGGCCACAAGACTTAGGGTCTGTTTTTGAAGCTGTACTCTTAAGTCTTCACCTGGACTCTTTACTGGACTCTTCCTTTTGTCTGAATAGATCCAGCAACTCCTTCAAGCCACTGCCTGGAACTTGTTACTTACATTCAGGCATAATAACGGGAAATATCATTGTTCCCCTCTAGAGCCAACATCACTCTTTGGGTGCCTCGGCCTGATTTTCCCACTAATCTTGAAAACATCTCCCTCCTACTGCACTGTCTTCTTTAGCCTAGCCTCTCTTGTCCTTGACCCCTCCTTTCACTCGTTTCTTCCCAACCCAGGCAAGGTTGCTATTCTCCATAGTAATAGTGATCTGTGCCCCTAATGAGCCAATATTTTGTTTTCTTCTGATACCATAGAGAAGTGGGGGAATGGGAAGTAAGATGATAACACATGACACTTTTCCCATATTGAAAACGTTGCTCCTAGAGGTGACTCATTGTGTACATGAGAACTCAAGACTTCATAGCAATCACCATTGGTTATATTTGAATATAAGTGCTTTGTTCTCAGTACAGAGTTTCATAGGATATACACACACAGACAGAGAGAGAGAGACATGCACAAGTTATAAATGGTTCAGAGATATAAGACATAAAAACTACCTACCTCTTATGAAGATTAGGAAAAGGAGTTTAGCACAAAACAACAACAACGAAAACTTTAAAACACCCTGGTTATGCCAGAGACTCAGTGAAACATTCAGTATGGACTATACTCTCACAGCAATCTTGAAGTGTAGATGACCTTGCAGGCTCAGCATTACACCTCAGTGAGCTGTAACACAGTACAAAGCTGATGGCCAGATTTGGGTGCAAGTCTATGTGGATTGAAGGATCTTGTGTTTCCACCATACATGATGCCTATGAAGATAAAAATGCTTAGATGGGAAGGGTGCTACCATTTGAGGCAGCCCTCATTTGCTATGTGTTTTCATGTCTTCCTTCTTCAGATCAAATTACATAAAAATCCCATGAGTGGAGTACAGGTTATTGTTCCAACTTGGACGTCTGTGTGGAGAGAGGAGACTAATTTACTCAGGATGACATAACCACAAAGGGATAAGCCAGAATTTGGGTCCAGACAGTCTGACGCTGCAGCAGGGTCTGGAAACTGCTGCCTGCAGGCCCTATTAGGTTCACCTCCTGTTTTTGAACAACATGTGATCAAAACAATATTTCATGACGATACTAGTTTATGTATTTTCTATGGCTTCTTTCATGCAATGACAGAGAGAGTTGAGTATCCATTATGGAGACTAGATGGCCTTCAAAGCCTAAAATATGTTGTCTCTGTCTTTTTACAGAAATAATTTGCTGATCTCTACTCTAAAACCTTACCCTTTAGGCTATCCTTTTCCCACTATTTTATGTTAGGCTTAAATTCGAATTTCTAGTTGGTTTTGCATTATGTGAGAGTTTTAAAATGAAAATAATTATCTGGGACCCTTTGGGTGATAGTGGCACAGATGTGAAAATTTAGGAGCAGCTCAATGAAACCATAAATTTAATTTGATATTATATTGATGGAAAATATGATAAATGTTCTACTCGCACCATTACTAGCTCTGTGACTCATTAGAAAAATTCATCCCAATTGACAAGTAAAATGAAGGTTTATTTGTGTGCTACATTACCAATATATTTAGCTAATTTCTATTCATTTGTATTCATCGGGTTATTTTCCAAAATAGATTTTTTTAAAAAAAAAAACCCAGAACATTAGCTAGAAATTATGAATAAAACCACACACTTAATAGTTTGCCTCTTAAGGCCTATGGAAGAGGTTAAGGAATTAACCTCGCTATGAAAAAAATTGATAATCAAGACACCTACGATGTGCCATGCACTTTATTGGGTGTAGCTGATATTACTCCAACAACACCATTTCAAGGGCACCAGGGCTCAGAGGTAAAGTAACAGCTGCAGGTCATGCCTGCTGGTGAGTGACAAAGCCAAACCGGAGGTTCCAACTCCAAATTTGGTATATTTTTATAAAACAAATTCCAAGACAGTTATCATTTCAGCTTGTAAACTAGCATAGCATTCTTCATCCAGGCAGGGGTCCAACTGCTTCTCTTTCTAAATGTTGCCCATCAGTTGATTCTCACTTCAATCTGTTATTTATTAGCTGCTCAAATGTAGAAAAGGAGTTGAAGTGGCCATTGAGTCATAACCACACACACACACACACACACACACACACACACACACACACACAGAGAGAAATAGTTGAAGACGTTGACCAAAAATAAATGTGTTTTAGTAATTTGAGAGTGTCAATAAATTTTAATTCCCAGTTTTTATAGAATTCAGAAATATAACCTTCTTGGTATGTGTGTAAATTTTACTTGTGGTGGTGGTTACCTCAATTTTGCAAGTAGCAGACAATAAACATAGAAGTTTAATAAAGATTATATAAGCAGTGGACTATTTCACACTTAGAACAGATAGCACAGATAGGAGGCTTGATGATGAGAGAAGAGAGGTCAGCTACCAAGACAACTTAAAACATGGTTTTAGATAATGGTAATGAAAGGTTACAGCAAATATGCATAACATGTCATTGGTTCCATAACATCAAAAACTGTGCCTTCTTTTCCTTTTCAAAATGTTTTAGTCTTAAAATAGGTATCTTTTACAATCAGACAAAACCAACTATCATCTCTGAATCTTTATATAATGCAAATATGTATTCGCTTGTGCCCAAGAACAAAGAGATTGCTTGTACTTATGCTTAGAAAATCTTGACACTTTGGAGGAAACAAGGACAGTGTGAATACTTATGAGATGAGTGTGTACTTGTGTATGTATTTTTAAAAGACTGAATTCCTGGTGGTCATGTAATTTGGCACAACCGTTTTGTTCTTTGGAAGGCGACTTTGCAATTTGTGCCAAGAGTTTTAGAGCTGTTCTTACCCTTTGAAACAAAACTTAATTTCTAGGAATTTGCTTTAGGACCCGTGTGAAAGATGTCCATCATTACAGTAGGTAATGAATGAAACATTTTAAGTAATCTAAGCAGTCAGGCCTAAGAAAAAAGTTAACCAACTATAGCATAGCCAAAGCATGAACTACTTTGCAATCAGTAGCATGATGCTAAAAATGCATATATATTATCATGGATAAAACTTATATTAATTGAAAATAAGAGATCTAATTTTTTTAAAATGTGATCATATCTCAGTACAAAGTATGCATATGTACCTCAATGATAACCCTGATCAAAATGTGTTGTATTTTCTTTTTAATTTCTACATGTTCCCCAGTAGATGACATAATTTGAGGCCAGTGACTGTCTTATTCAGTGCATTCCTTTTATTATGCATAATGCTTGGTAGACTGTAGATAATCTCTAACTTCTTTTGAATGAATAAGAAAGGTGAAAAAAAGCCTTAATGTAGCAGAATTGTGATTTTGGTACATTTTACATTTTATTTAGTACTTTATTACACATGTGACCAGAATAAACAATTTTTAAGCAATAGTAAATTTATATATCAAAAAAGAAAGATGGCATCTTTTCTCCAGGATTGCTGGTAGCTTAGACTTCTATTGTTGAAATGGCTCTTTGTAATGTGGCTCTAAGTTTAAATAACCGTCTTAATGGGCCCACCTACAAAAGCAGAACAGTTGCTTGGCTTCCTCTCTACCCCAAGGTATTGTTTTACAGAATGAAAGTATCCAACAATGCAAACCTGCATCATTAGGAGCTCTAATTTGGGGGATTGAGCCTTGAAGTAATGAGTGTTTGGGGTCTGATTCTGTGAGTGCTACTCACTTTCAGCTTTCATTTCATCAGAGATCTCATCTCGCTTCACCAACATTCCTTTTCCCTTAGAAACATCTTCTACAGTGGCCTTGCCGGATAAACACATCTCAGCCTCAGATATAAGTCAGTACTTCAAATTAATTACAATGAGTTGAGACCTGACACCAAAAGAGGGTATACGACACCTAGCTCAAGTCAGAGGCCACTATGCTGACTTGTTTTTAAAAATCTTTGAATTACCCATTTGAGATGTTTGTTTCTGTGTCTTAGTTGGAATTTATTTTTAGCAAGAGAGTAGTGGAGAGGAATTAGTGCTGCAGAATTTATCTTTTTTAAAAAAAAAAGAAAGAAAGAAAAATACATTGTCAAACAGAAGCCTTCTGCATGATAGGCAAACAAAACACACCTTACAAGTTTATCACTTCAATCAATAGACTGTGAATGTCCTAATATAACTGGAATACGTCATCTTAGTTTGGTTGCCAAGAAGATAATCTGATTCCTGATTTTATTTTCCCAACCATATCCTTTACTCAGAACCTAGAGCTGAGAATCCTTCAACAATTTCTGTGGAGGGATATTTTATGTAGAAAGATTTGATCTATGAGAAACCAAGGGACCCATCTAACAGAGGAGAATTGCCATTTGCATGTGTTCCGAAGGCCCAGTTCACCATTCCCATTTCATCTTATGCTTCAATTCTTCAGGCTCCCATAAAATTAGAAATGATCTACAGTAGCCTATAGGGTGCTTTTGTGAAAATTAGAAGCGGCATACTTGTCAGGCAGATCAATTAGTAAAAGAGGCCTCTTCGGATGGACTAAGTAACCCCCTGAGGTGCAAGGATGGTCATCAGCCCCTGGTGCCCCTTTGGCTGGGATCCTTTGTGAATCAAAAGCACAGCTCTGGATGGCAGTGCCGGGTAAAGGGTGAGTCTCCACTCATTAGTGTAAGAATTGCAGGAAGTATCTGCAAGGTATGGTATGAAAGGAATGCATCCAGATCTGGATTGGCATGGGTCACATGAGCTTCAGTACCCACAGGTCTATTGAAAATAGTTCTTGACTATTTCAGAGAATAGCTAATGCCAAATCCAGTTGTATGAGTAACAAACTATTGTAATGTATTGCCATTATTTGACCTACAAAATGGCAATTTCCTATGGTTCAACCAAAGTACTTCCCCGATCAGCACTTCTTGGCCATTTTTTTTATGTTCTGATTTCAAATGCTTTTGTCTATTATCCTTACACCTCATAGATTGATATTCTTTCTCCATATGTAAGCCGAGGTGGTATCTTAAAGTTTTTCCATCTCTATGCCTGGCCCTGTTAACTCTTGTTAATGTTGAAAACAGCTTTGATTTGATGTTGTTACTGTCAGCACACTTGAGTGAGTGCCAATATAAGCATACCACAGGGAATCGAGGATTTTTAATAAGTGGAAAAACTGTAGCAAAAGAGTCACCAGCATCATTTGTTAAATATACCTAGGAAAAATGATGACTGGATTAATTGTGGGATAAATAGTTTGCAAAATGCGTATACTGGTTTTGTAGGTTATAATGCTCAGATATGGTTTAGCTGTTTGTATGGAATAAATTAGTTCTTGCCTCCCAATAAGAAAGGTTATTCAACTTTTTTTATTAAAAATATAAGAAGATATTTGAATGAACTTTGAGAAACTCTGACACTCATGCTTATGTGCTTTACTGCTTGTTTATTATAGAAAAAAAAAGGAAGAAAGAAAGGGAGGGGGGGATTGAAGGAAAAGAAGACTGGAGGGGGGAGGGATGGAGGGAGGAAGAGAGGGAGAGATGGAAGAAGGAAATTTGTTAAATATCCATCCGTAGAGGCATGGGTAGATAAATTGTGTTATATGCCTACAGTGGAGTAGTTAAAATGAAACAGTTCAATGTATAGTTATCAATGTGGATAGATCTCAAAAACAAAGGAAGTAGGGGAACAGACTTCAGAATGAGCCATAAAAATGATTCAATTTTTATACAAAAATATTATGAAAATGTAAAAACAAAGGTGAATTGGATGCGTGCTCACTCCAGGATTATGTGTGCTTCTGGGAAGGATGAGAGTGACGAGCATTGAGAAAGGCATGTGCCTACATCTGTAATATTATAAAATTGGAAATTAGTATGGAAATGTTAGTACTCATTAATTATGGATGATAGGTACTGAGGTGTTGGTCACATTTATCTCTATTTTTTATGTTTGGATATTTAATAATAAAAATTACATAACAATGATCATCTATGTAAGTCCATTATAACTAGGAAGGATCAATATTACCAAATAAATGAATTTTTCTTAAAAGTTTTGATGCCATTAATCTTTTGAATGCCCCCAGATTGTCTCAGGTACTTTGAAATCAGAGTCACAGTGATCTAAGGTCTTGAGTACAAGGTATGCTAGTTGGAGTGACTTGATTTTTTGAACAATTATTTTAGGAAAAATGGCCAAAATTAAGACCAAGAAAACTGACTTTTGGCACAGGTATTTATTATACTTACTTGGGAAATAGACATTATACATTTATTTGGTCAAGTAGTCAGATTCTAACAGACTTGTAAGTAGAGATAATTTTTTTAAATTGGTCATTAAATAAATACTTTTCTGTATCCAGATGGGGAACTGCGGTGGAGAAAGGCAGGGAAAGCTTGGTGGCACAGTCTTCCTTGTATATTTATCTTCTAGTATAAATAACTGAAAACTCATTTAATGGTACATAGTGGCCTCACAGATTCCCAAGCCGCTTCGGGTAAACTAAGTAGCACCTTGAGGTGCAAGGATGGTCATCAGCCCCTAGGGCACCTTTTGGCTGGGATCCTTTGCAATTTGCCCTCCCGTAGCTCTATAGCACCAATAACCTACGTGGAGTACTGGGGCTGTAGGGCTTCATAAAAGTTGTTCATCTCTCTCTCTGCACCATTCAGAAAGTCTTCCTTTGTGTGGGGTTGAGTTGGGAAACGTTTTGGTGAACAACAACAATAAAGGTGTGGATAGTCATATCTGGATAAGTCACATGCACTCTGTTCTTGTCTCCTGTACTCGTCCCCCTCCCTCTTCAACTGTTAATATGTTTAAGCCCAATTACTCTAGTGTCTTTAGCTGGGGAGGAAGGTCAACGGGAAACACTGATGAGTGCACTGTTTGTGTGGGTTGAAGATGGGGTGAGAGGGCACTGGTTAGAGTCAGGTATGTAAGAGAGACAAGAAAACTAAGATGGGAGAAAACTGTTAATTTCTGACTCTTCATTATACTTTACTTCATCTCCGACACTAGATATGTGGGGTTTTTTTTCACACATCAAGCAATTCTGAGACACCAGCTGAGTGTCCTGCAATGTAACATCAGGTCCCACAGGTTAAGGTCAGTCCATAAGACCGCCCCCGCCCCCTCTGCAGATGCCAGTTGGAAATCCAGGTTGTCACCTGTACCTCTGACCAACTGTCTATAAATTGGAGATTTCCTCAAAACCCCTCCTGGGGTTTGATTAATTTGTAGAGCAGCTCACAGAACTTAAGAAAATATTTTACTGCTATATTTCTGGTTTATTAATAAAGGCCTATACCTCAGGAGCAGGCAGATGGAAGAAATGAAGACATAATATAGATTTATGGTAAATCACAATATCACATGTAGAATTAGGTAAAACTATTACACTCTAACCATGTTATATACACCCATTCCTCAGAATCTAGCAAAGGAAGACATGATCTAAATTTGCGATGAGGCAAATAAAATTATTCACTTTGTAAATTAATTAAACAAGGAGCCATTCATTCGACTGAGGTGGTAATACCTTAGCATCCTATATAAGCAACCCCAAACCTAAGCCTATAAATGCCTCAAGGTTAAGAAATTGAAACCTAAGGATAATCAGTTATAAATGCTTAGTAGGCTTTAAGCTATAGCCAATCAAATAAACTCCTGTTTTTGCTTTGGCACCTTCTCTATGTCTTTCCCTTAGCTTTTTTTGGCTGGGCCCTCCAGACCACTTTCAGTTTGGCCCTGCTCTATTGAAATTGATTTTGCTCAAATGAACTTACAATTTTTAATATACTTCAGTTTTATCTTTTTTTTATTGTCTAAAGTTTTACATATGTCTCCTTTTCCCCCAAATAATCTCCCCCTAGCCATTCCCACCCTGGGCAAGCCCCCACCGCCCCAGAGCCTGTGTCCATTGGTTATGCTAATATGCATGCATACAAGTCCTTTGGTTGCTCTCTAGCCACCCCCTGCATCCCCTACCATTCGTCTCTGGATCTATTCTTGTTCATCAAACAATTTTATCTTTTAAAACTGCCCAAATTGCAGCCTTAGAATGGCACAGTTTCCATTAATAGGTGTTCATATAGAACATGACTAAATGGAGCTATCTAAGACAAGACAAAGAAAAAGATAAAGAAATAAATTTTAAATAGAAATCAATCATACCTTTCTGTAATACAATAGGTCTCAATATTCATTGTATTAAGTGCCATACATATATTTGCTAAAAATATTTTAATGCCATCATTTTAGAAATCAGTTTTAAAATCCAGTTGAACTTCACTTTATTATTCTACTTTGACTAATTGCAATTTCTTTGGAAGCCACTTTATCTATATTTCAATATTTTTATCTGCACTATAGAATGGTATGAGTTGGTAGGATGTAAATGTATCTTTCATGGTCAAGTTAAACAATACATGTAAATGAAGTAAAGAGCAGTCTAGACTTTAGTTATTTACTTTGTTTCTAAAATTATAATAATAAAAGTGTAATATGCAAATCAACAAAATGGCCAAACAGCAGAACGACCATCCAGATGACCACGCTATGACATGCACTGGCACCAGGCCAGCCAAGGCAGATGCAATGCGATTGGTCAGGGGGCCCCGCCATCTCCCCATGATCGTCCCATAGAGGGAGGCCCAGGCCACCAGCCAGCTGGGCGATCATTCTGGGGGGTTCTTTGATTGCCCCAAAGGGGGAGGCCCAGGCCACTGGCAGGGGCGATCAATGGCAGGGGAGGGCTCCATGATCGCCCCAAGGAGGAAGGCCCAGGCCACCCTCTGCGGGGTGATCAATTGGGTGTTTCCTTGGAACTGGGGAACCAGAGGTGCGTGGCGGCTGATGCAGGCAGCACCAAGCCAAGGCAGGTGCGGGTGGAGGGCGGGGCCACAGGGCTACAAGGCAGCCAGGGCTGCAAAGGCCTACCCTTGCACGAATTTCATGCATCAGGCCTCTAGTTATTTATAAATCACCTGGGAATAGCATTTGATGGGAGGTCACAAGAAGCATCTGCATGTAGTTGTTGTTGTTAACTAATGGAAGAGTCTCCAGATATTAGTCAGGCATTGTTCTCAGAACTGCCATAGACTTTGTGGGAATTAGACAAAGGCCTGCATCTTCTAGTGGACATGGCCCAGTACCAGGGCTATGGCTTGATGAGCTGGGTACAGACTGGATCTCAGTCCCCATACATCCCTCAGCTGGACACACTTGCTCGGACATGACCTGCTCAATTGTATGTGCCAACCCTGGGTGTTCTCTCCAAAAGCAATCTATACTAATAAAAGGGTAATATGCTAATTAGACTGGCTAGACTGGATGTCTTCCAGACGTCATTCTGGACGTCCTTCCTGACAAAGCCGAGGCCCAGCCTGGGGAAGCCGCTCGCGGTCCTGGGTGCCTGCAGGCAGCTGGAGGGGAGAGAAGCCCAGGTCCTGGGTGCCTACTGGCAGCCAGAGGAGGGAAGCCCAGGTCCCAGGTGCTGGAGGAAAGCCAGTGCCAGCAGCTGGGGGAAGGAACGCGTACCCTTGCACGAATTTTCGTGCATCGGGCCTCTAGTGATAGCTTATAAAACCTTGCCCTTGACTTCAGCATGAGGACCACGCCCCTGCATATTAGAGGGCAACCATAGTAGGCACACTCACTAGACAGCAGTGCATTCCTTGAGTTCAGTGATTTACATGAATCTGTACAGAAGCAAATACCAGCAAATAATTAGGGTCATATAAATGCAGCTGATGAATTTCCTGTACTTTACTGACTGTGCTTGGAACAAATGCAAATAGCAAGACTGAGAAATCTGTTCCATTAGTGTATCAGCTCTGATAGATCAAAGTGCATGAACCACTGTGGGACCCAGAACAAGATCAAGGGATAATGTAGATTCAGGCATGTGTGTGTGTGTGTGTGTGTGTGTGTGTGTGTGTATTTGTGTGTTCTAGGAACCTTTTGTTCCAAAACAATTCAAATCCAATATCTCTGTTGCTTAGAAATAATGTGATTTTTCCATTTTGAGACTATTGGCCAAGGGGTGAATATATACATATATACTTACAGTAATTTATAATTTATATATGTACATCATATATCCCATATGTTTTAATGGTGACAAATTTAGCAGTTGGATTTGGTATTTGGTAAGAAATAAAATAGAAGTATTTTATTTCTATACTTAGAAATAAAGATCTCCCGCATTCAGGGCTTGGTTAGGAGAAACTCTTCAACAAATCATGGCAAGATTATTTCTTAGATTACTTTTTAATGGATTTAGAAGTCATCGAGGTCAAATTTCGGCTGTTCTTTATCGTTCGCTTCCTATTGCATCTGTGCCGGTCACCCATGTCAGCATGAGTACCCTCGATACCAGGAAGTTCACATATTTGAGGTAGCTTGTGACCTTTTAGGCAGCCTTTGCTGATATAATTATATTCATGATGAGGAGAAATCTTTTTCCTTGTGGTACCATCCGCAGGTCTTGCTTCCGCTTCTTGGACAAATCCAGAGGGACACAACTCTCTCTTCTATGTGGCAATACTGCAAATATATGAAACAGTATAATGTTCCCATTTATAAAACAAACTGCAAATGGGGGGAAGTCAGGAAGTAGAGAGTATTCGAAGTCTTTGTTTTTGCAGATATTTGCACCCTTCTCTGAGAATTTCTTATTTGTGTAGAATAATGGCACTCTTTTTTGTGATTTCATTATCACATGGTGAGCAAGTATATTTTGCTTTCCATTTGCAGGTGCATAACAATGCCAGAAGAGCTTGACACGGGCAAAAGAGCCACTTACCTACCCTCCCTGTCTCCAGAATTGTAGGCTAACAGAAAACAAAGCAAAAAAATAAAAAAGGTTTAGGAAGATGCTACTTAGTGTACGTAAACATTGTAAAATATGAGGTACACCTTGTAGGCTTTTCTCTCAACCTACTTTTGTTGGAAATTATAGAATTTGATACATGTCTTTAAGGTAATTTGGTATCAATAAATGTCTAGCAGTATATGGAAAAAAAGGTATCTTATAGTCTTTTTTTTTTATTCTAGAAGATGTATCCAAAATTCTAACTTTAATTTTTCCTAACACCAAAATATTTTAAGGAGCAGACCTAGAAATTTTCCAGAAAACATACATAATTCCCAGAATAGAGGATTAGCTAAGCAATTTTTGGTATATTGATCATTATGTCACCATTCAAATGATGGTTATAAAAATAGGAATAAATGGGGAAGATATTCATGAGATTGTATGTTTCCGTTGGGAATGCTTTCAGCTTCAAATATAGGAAAACCCAAATATCAGTGCTTTAAACAAATAGGACTTTATTTTTCTCACGTCATATAAAACTGGACATAAGCTTTTGCTGGCATTGGCTCTGCTATTTCAAGATGTCATCAAATATCAGGGCTTTTTATCCTGTGTCTGAGCTCAAAAGGACTTGGAGATCATATATTCAACTCCCTCACTTTGTGCGTAGGGCCAGTAAGGCCCAGGAGAGGAGGCGACTGGGTACATCCACCCCGCTTGTCACTGAGAGAACCAGAATCCAAATCTAAGACAACCTGGTAGGTAGACCAGAGTTCATCCAAAGTATAAAATGTCTACTAGATATGTTATATTTCATATTTATTTCTCTCATGATTGAGGTCACAAGGGTGCTCAACCTAAAATCTTATCATCGCCAGAAATGAGTTTTTTTCATAAAAAGACAGTTTTCTTTGTTGCAGATTAGGTGGCTGCCATGGTGGTGTCAAGTCAGCGTAACTCAAATGTACCAATACCATTTACTTAAGAAGAAGTGTGTGTGTGTGTGTGTGTGTGTGTGTGTGTGTGTGTGTGTGTGTGTGGTGTGGTGTGTGATATATTTAATTAGAAGAAAATAACCACATAATGTGCTTGAAGATGGGATATACAACAATGGACCATTTCCTTATGGAGTTTACAGTCTAATGTGTGTTTATAGTTTTGTGTAAAGTGGGCTTGGCTGACAAATCATAAACTAACATGTTGAATATCATTAAAAATTATAACACTCATTCTTAAGGGGAACAAAACAGGCTATAATGACATAGAATAGTGGGATGGGGTGTGTGGAGGGGGTTCACCTATTTACATAAGATGATCAGGGAAGAACTCTTGGAAAAAGGGACATTTAATCTGAGACCTGAAAGGTGAAACACAGGGAGAAGGAACCACATGGGCAATTTGAATGAGCTGAAAAACATTCTTAAATGCCAGATACTAGGTAAGGAGTGAGTGAAATCCTAGGCAGCGTATTACAGGCCATGGTAAAGGACATTTGAATTTTATTCCAGTTGCAATGGAAAGCCTTTAAAGAATTTAAAATAGGAGATTGATAGACTTGATTTATTTCTGCAAATATTATTCTAGGCAATGAGACCCAGAGCAAGTGTTCAATCCATATGTGGGGGTAGGTTAGCACCCTTCACAGTCACCGTATTGGTATCACTGATTCATGAAAGAGTGAGGTCTCCATTACTAGGCGATAGTGTTTCACAGAGGGGGATTAAAGGAGTATAGGTTGGGCATTAGGTCCTACACTAACCTTTATCATCCTTCCTAAACTTCGAGCTCCTATAGATTTATGAACTAAGCAAATTATTGAAGGTCTTTTTAATAATTATAGAAAACCATAAAAATCAAAGGGGTTATTATTTAGAATGGAATTCTCCCAAACCTTAGAAATTGAGTATATACTTATCTACAAAGGAGATACCCCTTGCCAAGCTTGGGCTGGAATGTATAATCTGAACCTCCTTCCATTAGGGTAGACGGTCTCATTTTTTATGTAGTATGTGTCACCTAGCGATTTTGTTTACTAGTAAAATGAAGATCCTAGCGTCTGATACCTTGGGGATTCAAAATGAATAGACCTGAGGTGACAACTGAGAAACTGCAACATTCATAAGCACTAGCAGATTCCGATGAACGTGTGGACCAGAGCTGCGCATTGGGAAACATTGGACTTAGTGACTGAACCCCTATTCAGACCCTAACTGTCCTTCACCTCTAGCTGTCCTCCAGTGACATCAGGGATATTGTAGTTCTAAATATATTTTTACTTGCTGTGTAGCGTTGTTAGGTTATTCAACCTTTCTGTGCCAAGGTCCCTTCCTCCATAATGACACCATGAGATGTCGTTGTGATGACCAAACACCCAAAATGCAAAATGCTGACCTGAGCGCCTGGCATATCACAGCTGCTTAGTAAACAGGGGCTATTATCTGCTTTATTTCCACCTGTCTAATTTGGCTGCCTCCTTCCTACTCATCCCAGTTTCCTAATGCAGAGTCAGCATTTGCCTGTGTTGGTTTGTTTCTCAATTATTGCTGTCTTCCTCTTGCCTCTGCTTCTCCCATGAATTCCCAGAGACCTGCCTTTTGCAGCTATCACCTTAATTAAAGTTTTGCACTCTCTCTGCATTATTATGAAGACAGTGGAATAAAAACACTAACGTCACAGTCATGGAATATCTATAACTACCAAATTAGTTTACTCTTGTGTTTCCTGCGACTTAACTTCCAATTATCTCTTGTAAAAGCACTCATCTTTCCTGTTTAATCTAACATGAATACTGTGAAGCAGAGGGGACTAGGCAGGAGACAGATGAGGTTCTGGAAAATGATACCGTATTATGGAAAACATTTGAATTGCATTAGCTTCCGCAGAATATAAACAAAGCTTGAACAGAGAGAGAAAGGTCAGTCCATTCTGGGGCACTGGGCACACTGATTTGTATATGTTTTCTTCAAAAATTCAGACTTAAAAGGGATCTACTGGTAAAAATATACTATGTAAAATGACTAAAATTTGGCTGAATCACTTTTTTTTCAAATCGTTATGTATGTTTAAGGTCAAGATCCTATTCTAGTCTGTTTGAAATTATAAGGAAATATTCATTGAATTAAACATAATTGCAAGGAAACTCTAGGTTGTGCTGGAAGAGAACCAGGGGACAAGTTAAATTACATCTTTGGAGAACCTGGGTATTCATAGAGTGTGGCTGGTTTCATTTGCTAGGGTCCATGTAGGGCCAAAGAAAATGCCGAACAACTAACTGTTCTTCAGAACAAAAATATTGTCATGTGAGCGTCCGTTGTCTTTTAATAAACATCTATGAAAAGTCTCACAAAGGTATAAAATTTAAACCACTATTAGCCACATATTTGGTAATTTACGTTTGTTTGAGAGAATGAAGTTGCACTAAATGAGAGTTGTGCCGGAAAATCCAGGCCCCACAATTGCCAGGCACTAAACCCTTCCTGTCACTTGCCACCTGACTCTCTGTCCACCTTGCCCTTCCTCCAGGCTAGCTGGAGTTGGGATTTTTATGCCATCCAATTCTGTATATTGAAAAGGGGGAGGGTTTAGCAAACACTGAGCTTTCTCCTCCCTTGCTCTCTGCAAACGCAGGGGAAAAGCTTGACCTTCCCAGGAAGCTGAAACTATGGTTCGTATTGGATTCAGGGAAGGAGGGAGAGCAAGGGACAGGAATTATAATTATGAAGATGCAGGAATAATAGATGCACAAATGCAGAGATATTTACATCAGACCTAGTTCTTTTTTCTAAGCACTATTAGGAACAGGTTAGGCTACCCTCACTAGGGTAGTGGTTAAAATGCAGCACCCCGGATTAGAAAATTACAAAGGAGCCCCTTGAAGACCCCCAAGGCTCTCTAATGAATCCAAAATGCTTAATTCGTGTGCACACAGTCGTTTTCTTTCCTGCGTAGAAGTGCCTCATAGTTTTGGGGGGTTTTTCATTTTCTATTTTGGAGAAAGGTCTTTGTTTAGCATTATTTAGCTCTCTGATTTTGCTCGATCAGTTTTCTAATAGAAAATGAAATTTTCTCTCTTGGCTTACCCAGGTCTTTACTAAAAGTAACATGTCAGGATGAAAACTGCAAGTATTAGATGGGCTATTTAAGGAGGTTCTGAATTTTATTTTTAAAGCAAAGGTGCTAGTTATAAGTGATTCCTGTTAAATAATAGATTTAGCTAAAAAAAAAATGCCCTCTTTTGGTATGCTTCAATAAAAAGTAATAGGTTACAAGTTTATTCCATTCATTTGCTTAACAAATATTTGTTGAGTAAGACAAGAACCAGAGAAAACTGGGGCACATTTTAATATTTTTTCAAATGTGTTCATAGAGAATTAATTGTGAATAAAAAACAAACATTTTTTATTACCTTTGAGATTTTCTGAATCTTGTCCACTCATTTTACTTTTGATGAGCACTGTCACCTACCATAGTTAAAAGTCATCCTTAACAAAGTTAAACTTAGGTACTGAACTCTAAGAGGCTATCCATGTAAAAAGAATTAGTACAGCTCATCCTTAAGCTCACATAGTTTAAAAAGTGGAATTTGCAAAACTTACTGATGATTTTGCTAATACCAAATTAAGATAAATTGTGTACTAAATTTGCTTACAATTTATTTATAATAATGAATTTTTTATTATTAGAAATTTTAAAATTTAGCGGTTTTACTTCCTCATGATTGTTATTTGTTTTTTATCATTATCATTTTTCCACTTAGTGGTTAAGTAAACTTTAAGGAGATAATTTTGAATAGGTATTAATACGTATAGTACAAAATTCAAAAATTAAAAAGGGCATATGATGAAAATAAGTCTCCTTTTTATTTTCTTTTACCATCAGCCACCCAGGGGCTCTCCCTCAGTCATTTACTGTCACTAGATTCTTGGAGAACTTTTCAATATTCTAAACTTCTCAAGCTTTAACATGCGTATGAATTTTGTCAAATTGCAGATCTGATTCAGAGAATGTGGGGTGAGGCTTAAGATTTCACATTTCTAGTAAGTGCCCAGTTGAGGCTGATGTTGCTGGACCAGGACCACACTCCCAGTGACAAAGTGATGAAGCACATTTGTTTATATTTATTTCTGTGTTTGTTTATTGGAATGAAGAAAGCGAGGTATCCTTATACACATATGCAACTTAGTGCTTTTTTGACTATGCTTTCAGCACCAAAGTTCCAGCTTTGAGCTTTGCTCTGTTACAAAGTTTCCTTCTAATCTTTGCCTATTAAACAATGAAAGCTAGCAATGTGACCATTTGGAGCATGCCACTAGGTAATGCTTAAGTTGTAAGAACTATGAGAATCTCTCTGCACACTTTTCATCTGTTTTTGGTTTTTGGTGGTGTTGTTTTTTAATAAGGTTAGAAATTCCTCAAATCCAAGCAACCTCCTAAATTTTGGCAGAGGACACACTGAGTACTTTAGCTTGCAGCCAGTGCCATTAATCTGATAAAGATGCCATCATACTTGGAAATGATACAATTAGATCCCTGAAATCAGAATAACGTGCAAAGATCATTTAAATACTTTAGTCATAGACATATTCTACCTGCCTGAATAAAATAGTCTCAAGAGATGGCTATGCTCAATATCACCCGGGTACTGATGTTGTCTTTGTTGGACCTATGGGCATAGGAATTCAGAAGCCATGAGGGCAACTCATAAAAGAAGAAAAGTTCAGGTTTATATCCTGCCCTCTGCAAGAACATGAGGCCTAGAGGACTCACATTTGCCCATCTTCTTCGACTGCCGAGTCTGTTTCTACAAGTACTTCCGAACAACACAAGACTTGGTTTAAAAGACAGCCAGTATCAGAGGCACTTTTCAGAAATCACGATTCGGACCACTCCTGGTCTCAAAACCTGTGTCAGTGGCAGAGAACCATGGGGGTACAGGTTTCTCTTTGATGCCAAGTTAGTGCCTATCTGTGACTCCTTTGGTTTGAATGGCTGCAGAGGTCTGCCATGTGGAGAGTTCTTAGACTGGCTGCTGAGATGGTTTTGTTTTGAAGTACTTGAGGCTGCAGGATCTGGCTGCAGGGAGAGAGTGACCTGAATCTACCTAGTCCTCCAGAGCATAATTCACAACCCTAGGTTACATAAACGGTGCACGGTGTCATAGAAGAAAAAGGGCACAACCTGAGTTTCAATTGAATTAAAAATCTGTCAGGCCCGTATTAAAATTAAAAAAACACTCAAACAAACATGAAGATACAACACCACAACATACAAAATTCCCAGGGGATTTTTAAGTTAAATGTGAGTTTTCCAAACGATATGGAGCTTACTTTTATGCCTACAGGCCCCATGGAAAACACATGTATTGGCTTTAGCCAGTAGAAGGAATGTTCCAGTGGGAGCATTTATTGTAATGAAGGAATTCTTACCATTTGCAACAGCATGGATGGAACTGGAGAGCATTATGCTAAGTGAAATAAGCCAGTCGGTGAAAGAAAAATACCACAAGATCTCACTCATTTATGGATAATAAAGACCATTATAAACTGAGTAACAAAAATAGATACAGAGGCAGAGCAGCATTAAACAGACTGTCAAACTACAGAAGGAAGGCTGGAGAGGGTTGGCAGGGGGGGGGGGGGGGCTAAGAGATCAACCAAAGGATTTGTATGCATGCATATAAGCATAACCAATGGACACAAGACACTGGGGGGGGGGGAGGCTGAGGGAAGGTCAATGGGGGGGGGGGGGAAGGAGACAAATGTACTACTTGTTGTAATATTTTAAGCAATAAAAAAAAATCAGACAAAAATAATACATGAGGAGATAGGAAACAGGTATTTTGAGGAGATAGGAAACAGCAGCTACATTTTCTTGCCTCTTGCATGCCTCGAGTGGGCAAAATATTTTGGGACCAAAAAAGTTGCTGTCATATTTTTGAAATAATTGACTTTCTGTGGGAAATGAGAAAGTGACATAGAAATTGCTGAGAGACCCAGACTGGTCTAGGAGCTGCCATCAATGAGCTTTTAATAAATAATCTACATAGAGAAAAATCTGTGACTGGGCTCTTTGTAGGATAGAAGAGATAAAAATATTTCTCTAGCTCTAACCCATTGCTTCGAGAACAAGTCACTTCTTTACAGAAAAAAAAAAAAAATGCATGTTGTAGTAAGCGTACTCTGTCACACAGACCTGGTTTTAATTCCAAGCTTCAGACCTTGGGCAGGAGACTGAAGTTGTCTAGGTCTCAGTTCTCTCATCTGAAGAGTAGGGGCAAGTACAAGGATGTAAGGCAGCGGTTCTCAACCTGTGGGTCGCGACCCCTTTGGGGGTCAAACCACCCTTTCACAGGGGTCGCCTAAGGCCATCGGAAAACACATATATAATTACATATTGTTTTTGTGATGAATCACCATGCTTTAATTATGTTCAGTTTGTAACAATGACATTGGGGGTCACCACAACATGAGGAACTGTATGAAAGGGTCGCGGCGTTAGGAAGGTTGAGAACCACTGAATTGTAAGGGGTAAGCAATGGACCGATATTTGTTTCTCCTCTTCTCAGTGTTTTTCCTTTCTATACCTTTGTATTCCAGCCCTTATTCCCTTTGTTGCCTGGGAAGTCAACAGCGACTAGGACATCTCCATTTGAAAGAGGAAATGCCCTATATGAGGAAGTCAGACCAACTGACCTGGGACTCCACCAACCCTGAGATTCCCTCTGCTAATCTCTGAAAACTTTCTGTCCAGAAAGCTTTGAGAGAAATAAGCTGCCTACTAGTAAAATGTAAACACACTTAGATCGTGCTGTTTATTGGCACTTCAAAACTGAATATACCTAGAAACAAGTAGAGAAAGGCTGTGCGGCTGTGCGGCATTTAGATGCATATCACATATGCATAATTGATTCCTTAAAAGGTTAAATACCCTTAGCATATGTATGGATAGTGATACACCCATGATGAGCTCATAATCATTATGGCAGTGGCTTTGTTTTGCATAATTCTAAAGTAAATGTCATGTTTCTTCTTTGGAGATTCCAGGACTGGTATTCAGCAAAGCGTGTGTTTGCAAGCAGATAGCTGGGTAAGAGGAGCTACTCATTCCCAGGCTGGAGGACTAATCATGTAGCTAGTACACCAAGCTTTAAAAGGCGCCAGCCACTGCCACTAATTTCTCTTTGGAATTGAAATGCGATTGCATATCGAGGACAAGTGCTAAATATAAACAGAAACGGCCAAATACATGACTTTTTTTTAGCTTTGTTTTTGCAGCATATTTGCAGGAAGAATTAACCACCCAAACACACTATAATCCTTCATTAAAACATGCAGATCAGGCAATTTGGTGAATCCTTTAGAAGCTTTTTTTTTTTTCAGAAGCTTAGTGTACCTCTAAAGGAATGGTCTTACATTCATAAACAATTATAAAGATGCTAAGAAAATTAATAAAAGAATCAAGTCACTCAAAATATGCAGAATGAGAGACCATAGTATATGCCATAATAAGCAGAAAAAAATAGGTAATATATAGCATGAGGATAGGTATGTAAGTGGTAAAGACTATATAAATGGGAAGAATTATTACAAATATTCAAGTTATGGGTTCTTCATTGGGGAAGGAGGCAAATACAATTTATATGGTACACGCAGGGGTTTTTGCTGTAGGAGTGTTCCATGTATGCTTATTGTTGTTTTTAAATACTATTATAAAATATTTTTATATATGTTATATTTCCTAATTTTTTTAAATGATGAAAGCAAAATAATAAATCAAGGTGAAGAGAAAGTACAAATTAAGTTATTTAAAAAAACAATATAATATAGTTTAAAAAGTAAATATGTTTATCTCAAGCTGATGGATGTATCTTCATATTATACTTTTTAAAGATTTAAATATATGACATGTGCAAGGCTCAACTAAAGCATAAGTCCCTAGAAGGGTTGAAGTATAAGTAGATGGATGAGAAAAGGTATATCAGATAAATACTAACAAAAGATAACTATTGTAGCTATTTGAACAATGGGAAAACTGGACTGTAGGACAAAATGTAATGTTATTTATTCTCTTTGTCTCCAATTCCTCTTTCTCCATTTATCCTCCAAGCCTACTCCATCCAGGCATCTGCTCCAACCTCCCAGGACTTTTGATAAATCATCTCCGACTATTTTTTGTCCTATTATTAGCTAACTATTTCCAAAACCTAAGATCTTTAATCTTTCAACTCTGGTAGGACATATTATCTATGTACCATTAATTTGGTAATCATCATATGCTATAGTTTAGTGTTATTGATATTCATGCATTTCTTTAATTAAAATATAATGTCCGAGAGCTAGAGGCTATACCTTATTTATTTTTTAACACCTCCTGTCACCTCACCCTAGGACCTGCCATATGGTAGAACCATGTCACCTGGCACATACTAGAAAGTCAATAAACATGTCAGCAGTCGACTGAAAAATGGCTTCTGAAAGCGCATTAAAAGCTCTTTCGAGATGTTTGAGTACTTTGCCAATGCTATGCATTTGCATTTTCTAAGCAATTTCTCAGCCAAAGTTTTAAAATGGAAGAAAGAGCAAGAGAGACTATGGTTAGAGAGTGACTAATCCAAAACTGTAAGGAGTTGGTGAGGCTGAGCGTCAACAGGAGGGCGCCCCCTTCTGGATCTAGTTGGGAACTCCCATATGTTCATGACTGATCTTTAAGAGTGGGGACTGCATGTAATAAACTTCTTGGCTCTCTGCACCTGGAACGAAGTCCAACATAGTACAAGTCAGTAAATACTTCTGCAAAGTGTGCAAGAATTAAACATTAGTCTGGGATTATTTAATTTGCTCCCATGGCTTCCAAACAACCTATTATTCCAGGTTTTCCACTGTGGATCTTTAGCTCTGGCTTCTCCCCACAGGGAAAGGGTGACTGGCACTTTAAGGAGAGAATGGTGGGGTGGGGTGGCGGAGGTGGAGTTGTAAAAGAGCCAGACCCTCCCATGTGGGATGCAAATGTCAACACCAGAATTTGTACTCTGGGTTTACTTTAGGGGCTGATTGGAGCAAAGCTGAATGGAGTGAATTTGATTTGGCCCACTGATGGTAGACTGAAGAAACACATGACAAATGTTTCAAAGGAAGCCCATGGAATTGATCTTCATTCAGTGCTTGTCCAGCTGGCCATCAAGAAGTAGCTGGAATTCCTCCTTTGTCATGACATACAAGACAGGGTGTCTGCTGTAAACCTCTTTTAAACATACTGGTTTTTTTGTTTGTTGTTTGTTTTTGTTTTTTTGAATAGGCAATACATAAAGCATATGTTTTAAAATTCAAAGGGTACATGGTAAAAAAATTAGTGTTCCTACTACCTTTGCCCAAAGTTGCTTTCTCTAGAGACATCTACAGTTACTGGTTACTTCACTTAATTTTAGCTACATAAGCATTTCATATTTGGGTACACATATATAGGTTTATATGTATTTATACTATATTTTTAGACAAATATTGAATCTTGATTTTTTAATTTATTATCTTCAAAATCTCAGTCGTGGTTATTGTCTGGGATATTGACAGTGATCAACATTTTTGTTCATGAGTGAATGAATGAATGAATGATTTAATAATAGCGTCTAATTCATTCTGAACCTAGAAGTTATCCACCAACATTTTATAAATGCTTTATCTTTTATCTTATCTCCATTATGCAGCTGTTTTGCCTATAAAAAATCATATGCATCCTTCAAAGTTCATCTTGCAAAAATTGGTTCTGCAGGAGGAACCTTCCCTGAATATTGGCTCTCAGTGTCTCTCCAGTTCTCTCTAAGCACTTAGCAATAGTCTACCACATTTTAGTGTCCTCTTATTCTCATTTGTTAGTATAATGGCCATGAAGATGTGAATAATATTCTTAATAATTGTTTTCATTGAGTGCTTATTTGTATCAAACACTTTGCTAAGCACATTATATGCATTATCTCCTTAATCTCTACAACACACCTATATAAAGTTAGTAACATCCTATCATCCTGTAGCATGCCTGCCAATGCCCTTCCAGTATCACCTTGACTCACCCTTTAGATCATGAGCAGACTGTTTCCTTATGCACCAGTGGTTTCCAGCATCTTGCTGCCCAAGTCATCTCTACAAAATGTGCTTAGCCCAAGTGGGTAGGTCAGAAGTGCCAACATACTGTCACCCCAGAAGTGACCTTTAACCAATAAAGTATAGATGTTGATGGATAAATACACCAGCTTTCTCTCCCCTCAGTGAAAAAATTTTAAGTTGTGTTCTAATCAGTCACTTCTGGGGTCCCTGTGTGATTGAGTCTCTCAGTTGCCCATAATAATAAAACCCTTTATTTTTATCTCACTCTTTATTACCCCCCCCCCTTCTTTTTCTCAATTTTCCATTTGTTCACTTTCTGGAATCGCCTACCAAATAAACTACTTCTACTCAAATCCTTGTCTCAGAGTCTGCTTCTGGAGATATTAAATCTAAGGAAGCTGAGGTTTAGAATAACTTTTCAAGTTCATATATACATCAAGTGGCAGATTCAGGATATGAACAAGAAGTCCTATTCAAAAGCACCATACCTTTTTTACTGCAGCGTAGTATTCCATTGTGTAGATGTACCACAGTTGTTTTTTTACCCACTTAGGCTGTTTCCAAATCTTAGCTATGGTAAATTGTGCTGCCATGAACATAGGGGTGCATATATCCTTTCTGATTGGTATTTCTAGTTTCTTGTGATATATTCCTAGAAGTGGGATCACTTGGTAAAATGGGAGTTCCATTTTTAGTTTTTTGAGGAAAAAAAGAAGGAATTCTTACCATTTGCAACAGCATGGGTGGAACTGGAGAGCATTATGCTAAGCGAAATAACCCAGTCAGAGAAAGATATATATCACATTATCTCACTCATTTGTGGAATATAATGAACAACATAACCTGATGAATGAAAACAGATCCAGAGACAGAAAAGCATCAATCAGACTGTCAAACCTCAAAGGGAAGGTGGGGGAGGGTGGGGTAAGGGGGAGAGATCAACCAAAGGACTTGTATGCATGCATATAAGCCTAACCAATGGACACAGACACCAGGGGGGTAGGGGCATGAGTGGGGGTTGGGGGGGGCAATAGGGGGATAAGGACACATATGTAATACCTTAATCAATAAAGAAAAAATAAAAAGCACCATACCTTCCTGCCAACTAGATAGTAAATGCCTCAAAGCAGGCCATGAGTACTGTGCTCCTGCCAACGGTATATTCAAAATGCAAGCCAAAGTCAGAACTTAATACATACTCTGCCAAGTCAACAACGTTCTATGTTTGTAGTCTCTTTTCCACCTCAGCACATCAGGACATGCATTTTAAGCACTGTTAGCTAAATACATGTGCTCATAATTTGTTACTGAAACTGATTTAAAGGAAAAAAATCTGTTTAGTTGCTGAGGGTCTTCTCATTGTTGTTTTACAGACAGCAACTTCATCCTCGCGAATGCCCAGGTGGCTAAGGGTTTCCCCATAGTCTACTGCTCTGATGGCTTTTGTGAGCTTGCTGGATTTGCCCGAACTGAAGTCATGCAGAAGAGTTGCAGCTGCAAATTCTTATTTGGGGTTGAAACCAATGAGCAACTGATGCTTCAGATAGACAAGTCACTGGAGGAGAAAACGGAATTCAAAGGAGAAATTATGTTCTACAAGAAGAATGGTGAGTTGGCTTTCTGTGGGGCTCATTGGACAGTGGTGAAAGGTCACCTTCTTTCAATTCAGTAATTGCTCCATAACTCCCATTAGGGCTTAATGGCATTTCACATAAATACTGTCTGTTCCAGAAGTTCCACAAATGACCTGGACAATGGTCTTGTTTTAGCCATTAGCAGCCCGAAAATTTAGCATGATAATTATAACTTCAATGTCAATATATGAACTAAACTGATAAGTGTCAAAATGAAGTATATGACTATTACATACCATTCTTAAAATATATAGTAGCTATACTAGTTGTTAGTATATTAACAGATGATCTTTTATCTAGAGATGGTTTTCCAAGTTTTATGCCTTTCTGAACCACAACTCAACCTCAGTCATTAAGGACAGAGACCCAAGTGTTTGGGTGGGAGAAAAGGAAGTGAATTTAAAGAACATCAGGATAAGGAATTTTCTCTTTCAGTTCCCCAGCCACAGAGCTTTTCTCACTACTCTCTTCAATTCTACAGACAAAAGAAGAGACACACATTGTCTCAGAGTGAAAGTAAATTTGCCTGAACTCTAAACTGCCACTGGGAAAATACTAAGTATTTTCGGGGGGCTAAAGTTTTATGATTCTCCTCTAAATGTAAGAGGATCTAGGGATGCTTATGGTATCATCAGTGCTTGAGTCTTATGTGAGAATCGATATTACCCTCTGGGCCCTGGTAGTTGGGAGTGAATCCAAAAGGCATTATGTTGGGGAAATGCTAAATAAAAATTAGAACAAATCATTGTTTTCCAGTTTTATCTCTTTCTTTAATAGGTTTCCTTAAGGCAAACATACACCCCTGAGTTTTAGCTGGGCACATGGCTGCCAAGCTAGAGAATATATTTCTCAACGTTCTTTGCATTTAGATTTGGCATATGACTAAGTTTGGGGCCCATGATATGTGAGAAGGAATTATCTATGCATCTTCTAGATAAACTCCATAAATAGTGAAATTTATTTCTATTTATTTCACTATTAGAATTTTATTTCACTATTAGAAATTTATTTCACTATTAGAATATCTAATTTCTCTGCTCCTTTCTCATGGTGCTATTGACTGAATTGTATCTTCTCCAAATTAACATATTGAAGCCCTAACCACCACCCTCCTCAATGTGACTATATGTGAAGATGGGGGCCTTTAAAAAGGTAGTTAAAATTAAATAAGGTTATAAGGGAGGGCCTTAATTCCTTATAAGAAAAGGAAGAGACATCAGGGATACCCACACTGAAGTCATATGAAAAGACAGTGAGAAGGCAGCTGTTTGCAAACCAAGGAGAGAGGCCTCAGGAGAAACCAATCCTGCTGGCACCTTGATCGCAGACTTCCAGCCTCCGGAACTGTGAGGAAATAAATGTCTGTTGTTTAAGCCAGCCAGACTGTGATACTTTGTTATGGCAGCCCTAGCAAACTAATACAAATGAGTCCGACTGTTAAAGTAAGGTTGGAAAGCCAGCTTCCACCATTGACAAGGACCTCATAGAGAAACACAGAACAGCAATATGGAAGGAACCTGCCTGTTCTTAGAGATCTACCTTATCTACCCCAGACAAAGACAAATCCATTTCTATCTTGTTTGAATCCCTATAATTTAGATTTTTTTGTTACAATATTCAAATTATACTCTAACTCAGAGTTTCTCAATGTCGGCACTATTGACTATTGACATGTGGGGCAGGTAGTTCTAAGTTGTGGGAGGCTGTCCTGCCCGTTGTAGATGATGAACAGCATCCCTGGCCACTATATTCATTAACACATTCTTTACAAGAGTTGATACATTTGGTAAATGGTAAAATGTTGGTGGTTGTTTAATTAATTGATTTTGGGAAACATTGGGCTACAGCCAGCAGAAATAGCCTAATTAAGGGAAAGAAAACAGCTTTCCTTGCCTTCAATGGAAAACTTCATTTGGGACACCAGAATGAGTATGTCTGTGAAGTCCTATAGTGAAGTAAACATTTTAAAATTGGTGTTCACAGGTTTTTGGTGGGGTTTTTTTTGTTTTGTTTTAATTGATTCAAGAAACTAGTAAATGATTCACAGCATCCCCGGCCACTATATCTTGCTCTAAATACCTAGTTTTGGGATCTTGGTCAGGAAGAGAAATAGGAGCCTGAACATGGCTATTTGTCCTTGAAGGACTTTCCTTGAGGATGTGAGTTTGGGATATACAGTAATCACGAAGTATTGGAGAGTGCCCTTCTGGAAGGAATAGGATATCCTGAGTCTTTGACACTAGGAACAGAGTTCAGACCAGGATGTTTTTCCCAGAATCACTAGGTGAGGCCTACATAGCAAATATGAGAAATTAAAAGGATTCCAGCTCTAATTATAGTATGATAATTGAAAAGAGGGACTGAGATAAGAGAAAATGGAGGCTGTCATGAGAATGCAGACTGGTAGGGAGTGATAAAGCCGCCATCTCGTAGAACAAAGGAGAAGGAATGTCCTTTGTCTGACATATCTGCTGACTGCAGACCTGTACAAGTAACCTTGTATAGGTCACTCCAAATCCAAGCGAGTGTCTTTGTTTTTAAGCCTCCTCAAAATATCCAAACATGGCACTTGAGAGAGGTTCAGGCCAAGAGGAGAATCTAGGCGGCAAGCCCAAAGGACAGAGATTTTAGAAGCCACGTAAGTAGAATATATCGAGAGTCAACACCTAAACAATTTCCTGAGACCCGTTTTTTATAAGATGCCTGCTGCCTTGGACCCCTTTGGGTGGAAATCATTAAAGGCACCAAGAAATAATAGGTTCTTTTTAAAAATTAGGTAATGATTAGGAAGACAAATAGTTTCACAGGTAAACATAATATGCAAACATTTCTTTGTCTAAAATGAAGATAGTAATATTTCACATTGTTATGTACAGCAGCTAATATTTTCCATTTATTGCTCTTCCTCTAGATCAGTGGTTCCGAACCTGTGGGTCGCGACCCCTTTGGGGGTCGAACGACCCTTTCACAGGGGTTGCCTAAGACCATCGGAAAACACATATATAATTACATATTGTTTTTGTGATTAATCACTATGCTTTAATTATGTTCAATTTGTAACAATGAAATTGGGGGTCACCACAACATGAGGAACTGTATTAAAGGGTCGCGGCATTAGGAAGGTTGAGAACCACTGCTCTTGATAGTGCAGTGTCTAATATACATCAGAAGTGAGTACCATTAAGATGCCTTTTCAAGCCGAAACCGGTTTGGCTCAGTGGATAGAGCGTCGGCCTGCGGACTGAAGGGTCCCAGGTTCGATTCCGGTCAAGGGCATGTACCTGTGTTGCGGGCACTTCCCCAGTGGGGGACGTGCAGGAGGCAGCTGATCGATGTTTCTCTCTCATCGATGTTTCTAACTCTCTATCTCTCTCCCTTCCTCTCTGTAAAAAATCAATAAAATATATATTTTTAAAAAAAAAAAGATGCCTTTTCAAAAAGCAGTCCCCTCCACTTCTGTTGGTATACAGGGTTGTTCTAGTCAAACAAAAATATGGTCACTCTAACTAAGGGTAACCATTTTATTAATTTTATATTTAACCTCTTATTTTCTTAATATAAGTAATACATATCTTTGTGGTTCCCTCCTTTTCTTACACATAGCATACTTTTCATACTATTCTGCATTGTGTATCCTGTAGGGTTGTGTACACATTACAGAACAATATATGCAGGAGATTTCTCATTCTTTTTAAAAGCTGTATAGAATTACATCGTGTGGATTTATGATGGTTGATTCAACCAATCTTCTATTAATGGATATTTGTGTTCCCTCTAGAATGTAGTCTGTTCTCTTTGCTCTTTTTGCTTCTCTCTGTTTTAAATATTCCTTTTGTTATTTAAAAGGTTTTGTGCATTTTTTCTAAAAATTTTATCTTTTACATGAGATGCCTACCTTTATATAATAAAGAGTGTCCCACTTTTTAAAGATTTTGTCATTTTCTACTCTAAGTAATGTTATAATCAGCCAGGAGCCACTCTCCCTTCTTCCCTTTCCCTCAACTAATTTAATGTTCTTTTAGTACCTGCTAGTATCTATCAGCACACTTGTTCTGTTTTCCTTATAGTCCCCCTTTGTTCGACTCTAACGTCTTTCACAGTTATATTTACATTGTCAAAGGAAATAACAATTACATATATTGAATATATTCCTTCACCACTTAATCATATTGCTACAGTTAAATATGCTTAAAGATCACCATATATTCCATCCTAAAGCTTCTCCAATTATTTCTTGGTTGTCTAAAGCTTGTTCTTGGAACCATCTCGGGAAGAGCTCATGGGAATTTTTTTCTGAGCTCTTTCACGTTAATAACAGTATGAATGTGGCCCTTTTACTTGTTGATCAATTTAGCTGAAAATTGATCATACTTTAAATAGATGAATTATGTTAGTCCTTTATGTAGTGGCATAGAGTATTGTTTTACCCTACAAATGCTGTTCATTAAGTAATTTCATGTTTGTCCTGGGTTTTCAATGAATTTATTTTATTTTATTTTATTTAAACCAATAGTTTTACTGTACTATATCTTATCTGTAAGGGGCTGGGTAGTAAATATTACATGTACTGCAGGCCATACAGTCTATGTCACAAGTACTCATTTCTGTTATTGTACTATGAAAGCAACCATAGAAAACATGTAAATGAGTGGATGTGGCTATGTTCCAATAAATCTTTACTGACAAAAATAGAAGGCAGGCTGGTTTGGCCTACAGACCTCAATTTACTGATACCTAATATAGAATATTTTTGGTCAGATATTTCCCCTGATACATGGTAGGCCCTATAGTATTTATGTTTAAGGCCCTTTTATTTTGGAAAATTTTTCTGGATTTTAATTATCATCATTGTTCTGTTTTATCCCTTTGGTTTCCTCTTTATGATCACCAATTATATGTACATTGGATCCTCTTTGCCTACCCTCTATTACCTATCACTTTCTCATTTTATTTCTTTTTCCAATTTTCACCTTGTGCAATCTGTTTTCTTTTCTTTTTGTGGTATCCATTCACACTTTTATTACTTCTCTTTAAGTCTCCAGTTCTTTATCCTCTATTTAAATTCTCTCCTGAGTTCAATTAATTCACAGAAGCAGAGAATAGAATGGTGGTTACGAAAAGTTGAGGGGGAGGGAAAAAGGAGAATTATTGCTCAATTGTATAAAATTTTAGTTATGCCAGATGAATACGTCAGAGAGATCTGCTGTACAACACAGTACCTGTAGTTATGGTATTGTTCACTACATACCTTTTTAATGCCTTATGGGGCTTTCCATGAAGTAAAACACTGGTTTCTAATTACCTAGATGTGGAACCTAACACACAGTGTTTTCTGGAAGGCTTTAATTTCCCACTGAATTGCCTAGAATAAAACAATAGTGTAGTGAGGGAAAATTGAACTTTTTCTTGTTCAGAATTTCACCATTTCAGAAAATCTTGTCACTGACTCATAGCACTTGTCAGGGAGACAGCACATCTGCACAGATTCTGTACTTGGAGCTGTTGTATTCACAGTGACTCTGAATATTGATCCAATGATCCAACTTCCCCATTATAGCTTCTATGGTAGTCCACACTCTCAGAGCATTTCATGTTGAGATGCATATTATTTAATGAGAAATTACTTCAATTTTATTTTTTGTTATATTATTGTTAATAATATAGAGTATTGTCTTTCTGAAAATGTGTGTAAGTAGCCAAGTTTTATAATTTTTCAGTTTTAAACAGAAAAGAGGAAAATACAAGTATTTGTTACAAAAGGGAATCTAGAGTCTGATAGGGTTGAGGGTTTCTTAACTCACAGACTCATTCCCATGTCACCTCCAAGTTTTGCCATTTATGTTTGTGTACCTCCTGAACTGTTGCTTACTTAATGCTTTTCTTTAAGTTGACTCAGTTTTAAAACTCAAATTGGAAGCAAAAGAAAAACAAAATCACTACTCTAAATGGATAATCAGGATCACTAGCCTCAAAGAGACGGTAACCATAAATAAATATGCAATAAAAACATTGTTGTTTAACTTTTATAAATTAAAAAAAGTAATCTATAAAATCTAAATAATAATAAATCTGACTATACTGTGCCAAGTAGCACATATATTATTTTCCCAATAACACCTTAAGGTATGAATTATCTCACATTTGCAGATGAGGAAACTGTGATGCAGAAAAATGATTTGAATACACGTCTATGTGTTATGTGATAGTCCTCAGCTTATCATTGACCTACCAATTTCCCCCTTGTTCATTTCTTTCCCCACTAATGTACTTCACATTTCTTTATTTTCCCATTTCTTTATTTAATTTTCTTATGACATAGAAAAAATGTCTAGAAAAATCAATGCTGAATCTGTTAGTTTTCTTTCTTTTTAAATGTAGTTAGATTTTCAACTTTCTATAATATATAACAACAAAAAACAATTTATAATTTACTGTTTGTTTGTTTAGGGAGAATGCCTCCTAAAGAAGATCCTTTGTTTACTCAGCTGCTAGTTGTATATTTAGATGCGAATCAAAGCTGAAATTGAATTGTTCCATAAATAAAAAGTTATGTAGGAGAGGTGGGGAGAAAGCTGGAGCTGGAAAGCCGAGGGGACTTCCCTTGGGCTGGGATGAGTGGGAGAAGAGGAGAGATTGGAAAATATATGAAGAGATGAGAGAAGGGGAGAGAGTGAGAGAGAAATGGGGAGACATCTGCTGGTATCTTACTCATGTCCCTCAAAATGTCCAGCTCATTTGATGTGCTAGCTGCATATTTTTGTTCCAATACACATTAAAACTAATACACAGATATTAAAGTGTAAGATATGCATATACACTACCTAAAATAATTTTAGTACAACCAGGAGTATGCATACCACTAATTGAGTAACACACTGTTTTCATTCCAGTGTACAAATAAACTTTTTGAATTAGGCATATTCATACTCAGTGTTACGAGGTCAGCTTATGATAAAAGACAAAAGAAAGCTGATTTCTCATGACCTTCCTTTGTTTTTACAATGAGCTGCTCATGGCAGATAGGGCTAGTATGAAACATTATTTTCCTCCTAACACTAAGTTTATATTTAAGATATTCTTAGTGAGTTCTATTACATTCAGTTATTCAATATGACTCTGCAGAAGATTTTCAGAATATTTGATTATGCCCTCTAGGTATTTTAGAACTGGAGCTCAATATAGAAAAAAGACAAAGCCTTAGGGCTGTAGAATGTCAAATTATTCTCAAAATTAACATTTAAAATGTACAGCAAAGTTGCCTCCTTATTTGACTGTTAGGAAATGCCATTGGAGCATTGAATATAGAATGACTTTATGTAAGATCCAAATTTTGGAGCAACGGATGTTGTGCCCATTCATGTAATAAGTGAACAATAAGAAAATGCCTTTTATTGCAAAGTATAGTGTCTAAATGAGTGTATTTTGTGGATGTTGGGGTTCACAGCATGGGTACCATTTGTAATCACCTTAGATTTTCACCACATCCGGAGAACAATGAAGCAAGCCAGCCAGAGACCTATTTCAACAAGAGCTAGAGAAACCAAGTTTAGGATTACAGAAAAGAAAACTTCTCTTAGGGCTGAGTGAGATCCTGGGAAAAAAGAAAGAGAATTCTGAGCAAAGTAAGATTATTTCCCCAACCAGTCCTCCCAAAGACTCAGAGCAGAGTCCAACAGAAAGACAATACAAAAGCAACTGCAATATTTTTCATAAAGATCTCCTTGGGCTATTGAGGCTGTCCAAGCCACAGCATCATGGGCATTAGCCTTGCCTGGTATGGTCCCTTGGGCAGGATCCAAATAAGGCTAAGTCCTCCATTCTTGGGAGCCCAGAGGACTAGATTGTGGAGAACTTTCCTCTAGATATTAGATGTATTTGTGAAGAGCCCAATGGGGACTTAGTTTCCTGAAAAGCTAGTGAAGGTGGGATCTTGGAAACTTTTATTTGTGGAATGGACATACCACATTCTTACAGGCATGTAGAATGAAGAAAGCACACACAGTTTACTAGTATTCCACTTATCTATTGCTGTGTGACAACTACCTCAAAACTTAGTGGCTTACAAGAGCAACCATTATATCTTAATAATAGTGCGGGTCAGGAACCAAGGCTGGCTTAGCCAAATGATTCTCCTTCCTTGTGGAGCCAGCGGAGGTTAGTGTTAGATGGGTTCAGATGAGAGACACACTGCTTTGGAGCATCTTGGATGGCTTCTCTCACATGTCTGGCATCTTGAAAGTCTGAATGAGTTGGGACAGTCCACTCAAGTGCCTACACATAACCTCTTCAGCATGGAGACTTCCAGGAAGTCTCGTCTTCCAGAGGCTGCAAGACCTTTAGTGACTTAGTTTAAAAAGTCACCTGGCATACCTTCATTTTGTGGTTGGAGAAGCCACAAGTCTGCCCAGATTCATGAGCAGAGGATCTAGACCCCCAACTCTTGATAGAATACGTACCATGTTTTACAACTAGCAATCTAGCTCCACATCTAGATTTGCAGAAACACATTTGTTGAGTCTGTGTGTCTATATGTGTAGCAAGGCACAAGAGAACATTTCATATTGATGCTTGTAAAATTTGCAGGTTTTATAATGTCTGAAAGGCTACCAAATAGAGACCATGCTGCCCACAGCAAAGTGTATTAGCAAACACGGGGTCAGATTTTTGTTGCTATTCTCAGCCTGATTCCTCTGAGGTCTTACTTGAGACTTTGCATGCCCCAAAATAGAAAGCATTTTATGATGCTTTTATGATTTGATGATGATTCCCCATATGTCCTTTCAGTCTTGATAGAAGATTAGTATTTTATATTTCCATCCTGTGTCTTTTGCATTCAAGAGATGAGGCTCAGAAATGCAAATACAGTGAACAGCTTCAAAGTGATTGTAGTAGAAAGGCAAAGGGCTCAGAGAGAATGTGCTCTGAAGACGACATGTGCAGCCTTCGGTGAGGAGCCTGCCTTGCAGTTTATCTTACCGCTTGTGTATATAGTCAAGCTTTGTACTTGTAAACCTAGGCAGCTTTCCTGGTCTACTCCCCATGTATCTGAGCAAGCTGCTCTAACAGAAAGCTTGTCCTTTTTCTGTGCACACGGTTACGGTTGCATTGTTTAATCAATGAGCTGAAATTTCACATGAGGCCATTTGTTGAAGTGCTCACCCAGGCTCTGCAGCCAGGATGATTGGAACAAAGTGAGCCAGATGTATAGAAGAGGCATTTGTGCATTCATCAGGAACTGCTTAGCTTTGCCTGTCCTGTTGAGATTGAGCAGTCACTGCCCCTACCTAACTAGATTGCTGCATACCTTCACTTCTTCAATGTCAGCCTTCCTGACTTAACACAGACAACTTCATGAAATAGCCACAGCTAGCAATTACTGAGTGTTCACTGCAGGCCAAGCTCTGTGCTCTGCCCTTTGCTTGTGTTGTTACTTCATTTAATCCTCCCATCAACCCTTTGAGGCAGATCTGTTAATGCCCCATTTTAGAGTTAAAGAAACTGATTCACAGAGAAGTTAAGTGGAAGGCTGGGATCCACGTGCTGGCCATCTATTCCTGACCCTTGTCCTCTTAAACACCAAGCCATGCTCATGGGCATGGCCAACCTGAGCCTCCTATCTAGGAAACCTGTGGCTCTGCCTTACCTGCCCCTCGTCTATGACAGTAGATAGATGGACTTCCCAGGGGCTATATATATACCCCTTGGGGAATAACTGGCAAACTAGCAAGGAAAGACCCCATAAAGGCAGTCATTTTTGTACCTGTGGCTGTTCATTATTCCATCTTTATTAGCCAGAAGTGAAATATAACCACAATGTTTGAGAATCTTTGAAGCTAAACAAGTTCCCTTTGGAATAAGGGAAGCTTATTATTTTAAATGTTCTCTCTCTATGGTGAGAAGAAATGATATTGAATATGGAGGATCAAGGCGTGGTGAAAGCTGTGCCCAGGCCAAGGACTAGCTCTGAATAGCTGCTATAGATAGAGCAATAGTTAGAGAGGCTTCATTAAGTCACCCTCATGAAGTGACTCTGCTTGTCTGAGCCTCAGCTTGATCTTCTTCATGGAAATACCACCTCAAAGATGTCTGATGAAGGACCGAACAAGACACCCATTGTACACAGACATTGTCAGGAAAAGCTACATAATTTGCAGGGCCCATGGCAAAGTGAAAATGCAGACCCCTTTGTTTAAGAAAAAAAAAAAAAAACACTACAAATTTCAAGACAGCAACAGCAGAGTCTTAAACCAAAGCCTGGAGCCCTTCTGAGTGTGTACTCTGTGTGACTACCCAGGTTGGATGTGCATCAGCCTGTTCCTGAACATTATAGCAATTTAATAAATACCCCCTTCCTCCCCTGACATGTTCCACCAATAAGAAGAACCTGTCTACTCCCATTTCCCAGTGTGCCAGACCCTCAGAACCTCACAGTTAGATGCCTGAATCCAGTGCCTGGTCCTGGGTGACTCTGAGCCTTGGTCTGTGGGCTGGTTGCTAGTTCCCTCTCACCTTACTAGGAAGCCATGCACATCTAACCATCTTCTAGAAGAGCCTATAAAGGTTCTGTGATGTCTTAGCTGAGAGCTCTATGTCTTTGTATAAGAATTACAAGATTAACACACACAAAAAAAATCACACCATTCTAGTCATGCTTAGAGTATACTCTCAACATGAATAATTATATAATTGACTAGTAATTATATAAAAATAGAGCTGTACTTTATTTCTCTCTGATGAGCTTTTACTCCATGACATCCACCAAATTTATACAATAACAGGTGCCAGACATTCAGGTCTCCAGGGCACCCACCTGAACCTGTTTGCTCTGATATAGAAAGCCATTCTTCCTGCCATGGCCCTAGTTTCAGACTCTCGTGATTCAAGGTCTGAGTTGCAACAATTCCACATACCCAGTCACCCCAGTTGTGCCCTCTCAAATCCCCCCTCCTCACTATCTCCAAAGCCATCTTTCCACAGTGCAAATCTGATCATGCTGCTCTTCTATGACAAAGCCTTCAGGGGCTCCTCGTTGCCTTTCAGGATAAATGCAAACTGTTGAGTCTGGCATTTAAAGCCACTCATGAGCTAGCTCATCTATAATCTATTCCTTTAAAATCATCCTTTCCCTTTCCACCCTTTTTCCCCTCTTCATTCCTCATTCACACTCTAGCACAGCGGTTCTCAACCTGTGGGTCGCGACCCCTTTGGCAGTCCAACGACCCTTTCATAGGGATTGCCTAACTGTGGTCGGCAAACCTTGGCTCGCAAGCCACCTGCAGCTCTTTGGCCCCTCGAGTGTGGCTCTTCCACCAAATACCACGTGTGGGCGCGCACGTATAGTGCGACTGAAACTTCATGGCCCATGCGCAGAAGTCGGTATTTTGTGGAAGAGCCAGTATTTTGTGGAAGAGCCACAGTCAAGGGGCCAAAGAGCCGAATGTGGCTCGCGAGCCGCAGTTTGCCGACCGCTTAGGCCCTAAGACCATCCCGCATATCAGATATTTATATTACGATTCATAACAGTAGCAACATTACAGTTATGAAGTAGCAACGAACATAATTTTATGGTTGGGTCACAACATGAGGAACTGTATTTAAAGGGCCAGAATGTTGAGAACCACAGTTCTAGCACATCCCCTGCTGCGGCCCATTTTATCATTTTTGTTTTTTACTATTCCGAGTTCTAACTTGTCTTGTGCCTTTCTAATTGATGTTCCCCCTGCTAGGAATGGTATGGCCCCTCCTCCCCCCACCCCCCATCCTCACATTAAGCTAATGCAATCATCAAGACTCAGTTCAAGCCTATCTCCTCTGTGACCTGTTTCGAGTCAGCTTTCTATTCTTAGTCATAGATACCATCCTGCAATGAACTGAATGTTCTTATCCCCCTAAAATTTCTATGTTGAAACCCCAATCCCAGTTTGTGAAGTATTTGGTGGGGTATTTGGGAGGTAATTAGGTCACATGGATAGAGCCCTTGTGCGTAGGATTAGTGCCTTTATAAGAGGCCAGGGAGCCAGCTTTCTTTCTTTCCATGATGTGAGGAAATAATGCAGAGTCAGCAGTCAACATCTCAGAGGAGGCTCCTCACCAGACCAGGCTGGCACCCTCATCTTGGACCTCCATCCTTGAGAGCTGTAAGAAATAAATTTCCTGTTGTTTATAAGTCAATCAACCTATGGTAGCAATGGAATCGAAAACAACAAGAATCATTTTGTTCGGTATTTGTGCACCCTCAATTCATGAACTATTGCCAGTTTTGTGCTGTAAACTTTATCTTTTATGTATCCCCATAAATAAAAAAGTCTAGCGGCACTTTAGGATACATTTTCTTTGTTCGAAGCTTAGTCTGGCTTCACCCATTATTTCAAATCAGTTAAACCTGAAAAGGAGTGAAAATTAAGTGAGTTATCAGCTGTTGTTCTAGAAGCCCAAACCAACTAAGACATACTTTCAACCTTCTCTTTATACATCTATCTCCTCCATGAGATTATGCCTGGTTGAGGGTGCACGTTCAGGTGCCATATTAATCTAGGTATCTGCAGTGCCTAAAACAAGCCCTTGGTACAAAATACTTCCTGACTGTTGAATGAGTAAAAATGTTTGTCTTGTTTCAAATGAAGCTCAGTCATATTGGAATAGGCTTGAGGCTCTGTGCGAGTCTATTTCTACATTCTCCTATAAACTCATTTTGCTCTTCTGTTTCAACTCCACGATTAGCTCTCCTTCCGAGTTTCCCCAGACCTCTGACCCCATTCACTTCATTTCTTTCTGTTTTTAGACATTGGTTTAATTACTAGAATATGTTTTTTTCTTTTCTACTTGGAGAATTCGTTTTAATTTTCTATCTTGCCCAGGTAGGGTGGCATTCTGGAGTTTTCTGGTAGCTTAATATATCAACATCTGTTAGATGGGAATTCCCCAGGTTATCCTGAGGTATATTAATTCCAGAATGCAGGATTCGGGTCTGGAGGATTTATTCATTGACATCCTTTGCTCTTAGTCCTTTCTAGCGCAGCTGCCTCTGGGAGGCTGAGCACAAAGGAGGTAAACAAATAAGGCAGGCAGGACAGGTGGGTGCCTCCCCAGAGCATGTAGGCAGGACACGGCAAGGGGAGCAGCTGGAGAGAGAGCACCTGGGAATGCAGACAACGCCAGCAACTTGCACACAACTCGGGAATCCTTGTGGGTGTTGGAGACAATGGGAACGTTCTGAACGCAAGCAAATAAGTTTTGTTGCTCTACCTAGAAGCTCTGGCATGTGAATATCTCTCAAAGCTGATAGAGCTTCTCAAGAAGTAGTCTAATCGTTGGCCTTTAACAACTTGGCAGGATGCTCAGATTTTCAGATGCATAATTGAGGACAGAAATGTAATACAGATCATCTTATCATAGAGAGTACTTTTTATCACCTTCAATGAAAAAAAGGTACAAGCTTTGTGTGTGTGAAGTCCTAGCTAAATCATTGACACGCTGTATATTTCCTTAGCTAAGTCATTTTTCCCTTCAATCTCTAATCCTGCCTGTAAGAGGCAGAGATAACATTTTTCTCTTAAAGCTGTTAAGGGGATCAGATAAAGAAAGTAAGTGATAGAAAATATAAAAACTACATAAATGTTTGCTGTCATGATTCTGAGTCTAGATTTGTTCCTACTAGGCAAAAAAAGCTCCCATCACTTATGAACTATGTGATTTAGGGCAATGTACTTCAACTTCCTGAGCCTCAATTTCCTCATCTGTAAGATGGTCATAATAAGTAATAACATCTTCTTCATAGGCTTAGAGGAAATGTTGCCTATAATGTGCTTTGCATGGTGCCTGGCACGTGGGCACTCAGTAAATGTTAGCTGTCATTCTTGCAACCAATAGCAATATTATTATAAAGTTGGAATTCATCTTAATATGTGATGTTTGGGCCAGGTACTCACTCTGCTTTGAATATGGGAGAGTGTAAGAGAAAATAAGGCATAGTTCTTGTTCTATTGACCTTTATTGTCTCCTGAGAAAGATATATCAAATAATCACATGAACCTGTTAGTAGTTGGCAGGAAAATTAAAGGCTGTTATGGAGGGAATAATGGGGGGAATCCAACCCAATCTCAGGTACAAGGAAGGCTTCATCAAGGTAGTGATGTTTGAGTTAAATTTTGAAGGGTAAGTAGAAGTTGGCAATGGGGAGGAAAGAATGAAAGCATTTTAGGCAAAGAGAACGTGCAAAGGTCCTACGAGAGACTGCCTCATTTGAGAAAAGGAGAGAAGGCCAAGTGTCAGGCAGCAAGGTATCTCATGGGAGCGGGGAAAGGTAGATAGGAGTTAGGTCACGTGGGCTTTATAGACAATGCTCAGTCTTTCGCCAGATAACTAAAGGCTCTCATTGTTCTAAGCAGGGAAGTCACATGATGAATATTTCATTTTACAAAGGTCACTTTTGCTGGTCGTCCACATAACTGATGCTGGTTACTCAGACAAGTGCTACTCAGAGTGTGATCTGAAGGCCAATAATATTGGTATCACCTGGAACTTGTAAGCAATGCAAATTAACAGATACCTCAGTGCAGACCTACTGAATCAGATCTTGAGGTGGAGCCTTGCAATCCCTGTTTTCACAAGCCTTCAGGGGATTCTGACCCAGGCGATAGTTTGAGAATCTCTGGCTTCGTCTAGGGCAGCGGTTCTCAACCTGTGGGTCACGACCCCTTTAGGGGTCGAACGACCCTTTCATAGGGGTCGCCTAAGACCATCAGAAAACACATATATAATTACATATTGTTTTTGTGACTAATCACTATGCTTTAATTATGTTCAATCTGTAACAATGAAAATACATCCTGCAGATCAGATATTTATATTACGATTCATAACAGTAGCAAAATTACAGTTATGAAGTAGCAACGAAAATAATTTTATGGTTGGAGGTCACCACAACATGAGGAACTGTATTAAAGGGTCATGGCATTAGGAAGGTTGAGAACCACTGGTCTAGGGTGTGGCCAATAAAGACAGCAGAGTGACTGAGCTGAAAACAGATTTCAGAGGATTAGCTACTGGAGTGGACAGGATTTGATCTCTTTGGTTTGGAGGATGAGAAGGAAGAAAGTGTCAAGAATGACTAAAATGTGCATCATTCTTTTTATACTTTGTTGGCTGAATGTGTTTTGATATGAGAGGGGAGGGAAGTCTGGGGCATGGGCTTTTTTTTGTGTGTGTGTGTTTTTCAATATTTACTAATCCACAAGCACTGATGATAGGATCCAAGATGCATCATTGTTAAAAATTACTTCAAGTGACAAAATATGGCTTGGTACATCTCTACCAATTGGCAATATAACCAAATATAAATGGAGAGCTGATTTCATCTGATTAGAAGAGCTCTTTTTTCTTGAAGCCTTTACTTTCCCAGAATTCCTCAAATTTGAGTCCACTAAATTATTTTTTGAAGCATCATGTTCCACTATTTTTATTATTATCGTTGTTGTTGTTGACAGTATTATGGATGTCCCCCATTTTTCACCCTCTTGCCTGCCCCTACCCAGCCCCCATCCCACCCCAGGCCTTCCCCTCACTATTGTCTGTGTCCATGGGTTATGCATATATGCGTATATGTTCTTTCTAAACATCATATTCTACTTTTTTTTTTAAAAAAAAGGCACTCTTTCAGAAATGCTAGAGTAGTCAAACAGCAAGAGAATAACAGATACTATTAGAAGGGAAAACATTAAACTCGGAATGTATTTTAAGGTTTAAAAAATCCCCTTTTGCCCAAGATTGTTTCATTGTGTATAATGTCTACAGTGATTTAGGAAACTACCTGTTCTGCTCCATGCATAAAAGAGATTGCCAGAGGAGAAGTGTGGAACATATTTCAGCTTCTAGTTGCTTTGGCCTGAGGCTTATAGACTCTGACCACAATGTCCATTTCACTCCTCTAGACTTCTGATTCACTTGTAGTTTGCTTTTTAATGCAGCTCAGAAAGTTCCTATTCTATGCCATCATCTCCAAAGTAGCTTCTGTTTTGGAATGGAAAGATGGGCCTTTTCAGTGACCCTTTTAGGTCATTGATAGTTAAGCCTATTTTTCTATTGAAAAATAAGTCCATTCTTGTAATCAAAAGAGAAAAGAAGTGACTACATTTTACTTAAAAAAAATAGGGTTGTCTGGATAACCTTTTAGAATGCACACCACTAAGACATTCATAGTTTAGGTCTGTGATCGGCAAACCGCGGCTCACGAGCCACATGTGGCTCTTTGGTCCCTTGAGTGTGGCTCTTCCACAAAATACCACGTGCAGGTGCACACGTACAGTGCAATTGGAACTTCGTGGCCCATGCGCAGAAGTCGGTATTTTGTGGAAGAGCCACACTCAAGGGGCCAAAGATCCGCATGTGGCTCGCGAGCCGCAGTTTGCCGACCACTGGTCAAGGTTCTACCTAAAGAAAGACTTTACCTGGTTCTTGCACCTACAAATAGTGCTTCTTATAGATATTGTGGTAGTATAGAGTCTGGTCAAGACTCTCAAAGAATCAAGAATGAACTCCTAGTGTACAGTAATCTGTAGGCTTCTACGTAGGACAAAGTACCATGGACCATATCTGACTGGATGCCTGTTTCTGTAAAGGATGTGTATGTTTTTTTAAACAGCCATGCTCATTTGTTTATGTATTACCTATTACTATTTTAGCACTATCACTATAGAATTAAGTAGTTGAGACAGAGACTATATGAACTGCAAAGCTAAAAATATTTAGTACCTAGCCCTTTACAGGAAAAGTTGGCTGACATCTGAAGATTAATAACAAATTGGAGCCCACAAGGTTAGAAGAATTCTGAATTGTCATATTTTAATTACATGTATAGATTCCAAATGTCCTATTTTGTTTTGGAGGAAAATGCCTATAATCATATAAAGGCTAGAGAAAGAATACTATGCATAAATTTATTTTTCACTAACCATTAGTCTGTCTTGGGGCAGGCTTGTCAATGCTAATACCTCACCTGAACACGGTGGGTACAGCAATGCTTCCCCAGGCACTAGGGTTTGTTCTGGAGTTGCTGGTGGGGTATCAGCTTCATGTGAGGGGAGAAGCAATAAGTTGAGGAAGCATCTAAGTGTTTTGTCTCACATGCCTGCCAAGTTGTGACTCAGGGCAATCTGGCACAGCGCTTATGAGTCTTCGCTGAGTGGAGTTTGCACAATAGGAGAAATGTTCAGTATGTTTGTTGTCTGCGTGTTCTTGGAAAGTGCTAACTTGACACCTCAAACTGCCATCTTCTATTTATACCCTGGAGAATTGTCAGGAGCTCCGTAACCATATCTTTTCCATGCCTATTTCTTTGTTTCCAAACTCTAATCTCTAAATTTCTGATTGCTCACAGAAAATATTTTCTATTTTTTTTTAGCGTCTTTGCCCAACCTTTTAAACACAGATTCTAATTCTGAACCTAATTGCTTAAAAAGGATTTGATCAATGCTGAATTTGTTACATGTTCTGGCTTATTTAAACAATAATATATACAAACACTATACTTTTTCCTATAAAGATAACAAACTAGATTGTTCACTTACGTGATATTTTTCCTTTGGTGATTTTTTTTAAAGTTTGAAGAAATGCAGTGTTTTAGCACAAACCTCATAAAACTGAAAGTCATAAGACCTGAGATCTAGTTTCAACTCTTCCAACAATTAACACTTTGACCTTGGACAGTTTACTTCACCACTCTGAACTTAGGATTTTCATCTTTACAATAAAGAGTTCCACCTCATAATCTCTAATATCTTTTCTAATTCCAGCAATTTAAGATGACTTTGTGTATTACAACTTAAAATTAGACTAGATGTTCAAGGAAATGCTAAATAATTCATCATTTTCCAAAGTGATGTTTCCTTAATTAGAAAAAAATAAAGCATGAAATGTTTCATACGTACACAGAAAACAGAGATTTTTATAATAAAAACTCTCTCCCCATACTACCACCTGGCTTTAACAAATATTAATACTGAGCCATAGTTGTGCCTGATTGCTTTTGATGGTGAAAAAATCAAACATACAGGCAAAACCCTTACTTTACATAAATAACTAGTCAAAAGGTATGAGATACTTTTACATATATTGATCTCTTCAAAGCTCTTAACCACGAGAAGTGTCCATATATCCAGTATGCAGATGTGATGCAGACAGATATAAAACTTATATCTGAGGATACTCAGCAAGGAAATGAAGAACCCAGGACTCGACTACATGCAATGTCATCTAAGCCCTGTGTTCTTTCCATTACATCTTTATTATTCTTTTCTAAAGACTATATCACTTTGTAATGAGGGCTCTTCATAATCAACATTAATTGATTCTGGTTATCTTAGGCAAAAATAATAATTTATTGAAAACATGTTGTTACTTATGGAATCAGAGAAAGTAATGAGCAATCAGCTCTTGAAAAAGATAGGAAGTGGTGTGTTCTGTAAAGTCTACGTAGTAGGAATAACTGGAAAGATTTTTCTGGCCCTTATTGTTGAATGAACCTGCTTGCTCCATTTTTTTATCTTGGGTCCCTCTGTTCAAGATTAAATTACCAGACCAAGAGAATGTAAGTTGATCCAGGATGGACCATTTGCTCATCCCTCCAGTGAGGACTAGTCAGAGCACCTGGCTTGATAGCTCTATTGAGGCTCCATGCAGAGAAGAGTTTGGTTCCCAATGGAATATGGAAGTGCAGGGACAAGAAGAAGGGGCACAATGCTATTCTGTTCAAAATATGAGATGTCTACTATACTAATATGGCAACCACGAGAATGTGCTTCCTGTATCTCATTACAGGAGAGTGGTTGGCTGATAGCCCCAGCTGCTGTGCTCTGAAACACATCACTGTGCTGGCACAGAGGCCAAACTTTCCATGGGCTGCTCCCAGCCAATGACTGAGGGAAGCAAGGAGATGCAGGGCTGCTTTGATGCCTGACTTGACTAGATGACTCCCTGAGGGCCTTAGTGAACTTTCTTTAGAACTACACTGCAGTCTAAGATACCAACATCCAATTTCCTTCCTTCTCTCCTTTGTTTGACCTCAGACCTACATTAGGACCTTCTCATGGTTTGCTTCTAAGAGGACCAGCAATAGCACACAAAGGTTAAGTAGCACTTGTGTGAATCATTCCTTAAAATGTCAAGCTACAGTTCTACACCACCTTTTTCCACATTCTATGTGCCCTTACCCTGTTCTACATTTTCTTTTTGCTGTAGCATTTAAAACCTTCAAGTAAATGTTATAATTATTTATAATTTCACTGTTTTTCTCTCCAGAGTAGAATATAAGTTCTCTCAGGGCACAGGACAGAGATCTATTCTGTTTTGTTTGCTGATTTATTCAAACACTTAAGACAGTTTCTGGCCATAACAGGCACTCAGTAAATATTTGTTACATGAATGAACAACTTTATGTTCAATTACTTGCAATGCAATCTCCAAATATTTTCTTTTGGATCCTAAACTATTTCCAGAGTCCCCAAACCCCCTAACCATCATGAGATCATGTGTGCATTATGTTTATTGACACCAAAATTCATTTCCATTGCCCTGCAAAATCCATAGATTCCTCCAACAAAAACTTGGTGCAGTTATAAACACGTAACTTGATTCTCAAATGCTCATTTAAACAACTTCTTTTCCACCAGACAACTACGAGTTTGACGAAATCTTAAAGTCAAGTATCAAGGGAGTAAGTCTGTTTCAGTGGCTTATTTTCAGAAAGAAGTGACTTATAAGTAGCAATCACAAAGCCAAGCCTGTTGGATCAGACATTTTTCTGCTAACAACTATCCCTCATCTCTGGCCTTCTTTCCCCCAGAGGATTTTTAAAAGTTGATTGGGACTCAGTTCTCTTTTGTTACTTCCCGTCTTAGAAAATGAGTCCAGAGGATGTTGCCATGTGTCCTACCTAAAGCTGGAGATCACCTTTTCTGAAGCTTTCTAGGAAATTGAGAAGCAGGAACATACTGAAATGAGGACTCAAAGGCTTTGTGAATAAGGTCAGAATATAGTGCAGCACAAATTAATAGCTGATCTTGAAGGAAAATAAGCCTGAAACATCGCTGGAGGCAAAAATGACGAAACTGAAGCTGTCCTATTTCAGGAACATCATGAAAAGTCAGGGTTCTTTGGAAAAACAATAATTCTTGGGTAAAACTAGAAGGCAGCAGGAAAAGAGAAAAACCAACTATGAGATGGATTGACTTTATAAAAGAATCTGTAGTCATGAGTCTCTGTGAGCCACGCAGGACTGTTGAGGACAAGACATTGTAGGCATCACTCACTCATGTTGTCACCAGGAATTGGAGCCGACTCAACAGCCAGTAACACACTAGTACATACCCATGAGCAACTAGGTAACTGTACTTAGAAGCTTCAAATGAAGCTTGTATAAGTACATTCTCTTTGTCTCAATTGAAAACAGCACTAATGGTGGATTTTCTGATCTCATTGTCTCATTGGCTACTCAAGCAAATTAAGAATGAGTGCCATGTGTACCTTAATTAAGGATGTATTCCAATCTGAAACCAAAGCAGTTGAGTCTGATTTCAAATAGAAGTTATACTCTTATTATGGGGTTGAGAGTAAAATTTGTTGATCAGTTTTACTTTATTTTCTTCTTTTATAGTGTGACATTTTTAAAAGTATATGTATTATTCATTATGTCCTCTAGCATGGGTAAAAATAAAAATTAAATGGAAGTGAAACTCAATTCCTAAAACATTGTTCACAGAATAGGATCATTCCTAAAGTATATATCAAAGCAAAATTAGACTATCAAACTAAGATTTGTGTTAAATTCTGGTCTTTGACACTTATTAGGTATGTTACTCTGAAGACAATACTACCCAATTTTTTGTTTAGTTTGGTAAAATATTGGTCAGATTGATGAGTGAGAAATTTAGGTATAATCTATATAAAGCATGTGGGACAGTGTCTAGTACATAATCAAAGATTGATAAAGTCCTTGTTGTGTGCATTATATTGTCAGGACTACTTTATCTGTATTTCTCACTAGAATATACCCAGATGTCCTGGCTCCTCCTCCAAACCTATCCCACTTGAATTTGTGTTTAAACCATATTGAAAATCCTTTCAGTTGTAGGTAGGAATTATCTGTGTTTATCATCAGAAGCAGTTTGGTTGTCTTAAAGCAAGTAATAGCTCTACTGGTCAATGATCCAGTAAATGATTTGCTGAGCAAAGATGTTGGAACTATTGACTGAGCCCATTTGGGGATATTCTTTAGATCTCAAGTTCTCAAGCTTCTCTTCTACATAATTATTAGAGATTTGTGAGACGTGACCATTCATACTCCTAGGAGAAGAAGAAAGTATTTTATTTAAGGACAAAGGGAATTTGGAGCAAAATGGAAAGAGGGGGAAAAAATACTCCAAAGCTTGGTACCTTCGAGTCAGTTAAGCATCACTTGATCTGATCTTCCCTCTTTCCTCTCTTCCTTCCTCCCTTCCTTTCTATCTCGTTTTACAAATATCCTAACTTTTCTCAAATTTTGAAGTGGATCATCTATCAGAACTTAAATCATGGAGAATATGTAAATTGGTTGCCCCAGAAATTTGATCTCATCACTCTTATTGTCCAGTCTTGAACTCCTTACATTCTTACTCTAAATCTTTAGAGTTGCCAGAACTGCACTATGTATTTTCTCATGCTTATTCTAGAAAAACTGAAAATAAGGACGGACCGTGAGAAGAAAAAAAAAGTAGAAATGATAATCCCACAGTCCACCACCATTAATATGTTGTGTGTATTTTGCCCATCTTTTCTACACAGAAACAAAGTTAAAATACATTGTTTTATGAGCTCTTCTTTAGTCATTAAACATTGAAATGACAGGTGTTTGTAGCCACTGCTCAGCTCAGGATGGTCTCCAGCTGGTTCAGATCATCTCTCATCAACCCCACTCCACCCTTCACTACTACACAAGGTGTCAGGGCCCACTGCCCCTCACTTTGGTCCACTAGTATCCTGAGGTGTTTGGAAGAAAGATGTCTACTCAAGTCATATTCCACAGGGACTGAGCAAAGATCTAAAACATATGCGATCTGCACTGCAGATGGGTAGTCCTTGAAAGAGGTGTTCTCTGCAGATAAGGTGAAGCCTTTACCTGCTATTACACCAAAGAATTATTGCTTTTATCCCTTAGCATAGTACAAACACCAGAAAGAGCTGGTGAGGTTGCTGTAGGGGCTTGTCTGCTCTGGGTACTCCAGGGGACTTCTTGCTTTTTTTTTTTTTTTAATATCACATGTCCTTTAAGTTCATTCCTCGCACTACCCATCCCATCCCTGTTTTCCTTCTAGTCTCTTGAAAATAGACCTTTCATATTAATAAATGTTTGGAATGTAATGCTGATGCTTTAAGCAAACAGTGAAAAATCATTGGGTGTTTCTCACAGCTTATTGGAAGTAGCATGGGAGAAAGGCTAGAGGCAGGGAGAACACTTGAAGAGTGGGTGAGAGATGATAAAGGCCACAACAAGGCACTAGCAAATGGAGTGAAGAGGAGGGACAACTAAGAGCTCGGCCGTGACTCAGTAGCATTCCCATGATGCTCTACTCTTTCTGCTACAGACAGCAGTGTCCCAGCATTCAGCTACCATGAACAAGGTGGCCTTGTTCACCTACCTGTGGTCTTGTCCCACCCCACCCCAATTCATGTCCCCTGGACTAATGTTTAAAAACTGTCTAACATGTCACCACATCAGTAAGTATGTAGCACTGAAACAACAGTTGAGAATAAGACTTATCAGATTTAATGTGAAATGTGAGGAACTCCTGAAAATATTTAGGTCACATGATACTGATGCTGATAACAGTTAGGCTATCACAGTACTGTTGTCATAATTGCAAAAACTAAAAGTCACAAATATTTATCATTAAAAATCCAATCAAAATCCTACTTGATACAAAAAACATGAGGACATGCAAAATATCCATATCCCATTTTGTGTTACATTGAGAAGTGCAACTAGTAACAACTCATATGACAGCATAGTCATTAAAGAAAAGGGAACAATTCACAACTCAGTTTTCTGTATACCTGCACCTCCTTGTATTAAGTTATTGAACCATGAACTTATACTGGTAACCTTATCATTAATTTTTACTTATTGCCAAATATAATCTTTTTTTGGGGGGGGGGCAGGGTGTATATGGAACACATATAAATTTTTTTCTACTTGTAAATGTTAGCAAGTCAAATGCTCCTGTGCCCTTGTTTCCCAATGAAGAGAAAGAAAGTACCAAAATGGAACATTCCACCAGATTTAAGCTCTGTGTAATTATTTATGCAATTCTGAAAATACATTTTACCATATAGGGTATAAACCCTGTTTCTTCTCATGAATTGTATTTAACCATGGAAAGTAAAGGTGTTATTAACTTACATCCAGTCAGAGCCTCATCAGTTTTAGCTCTCACCAACCCACATGGTAATTACTGGCTGCTGTATATAAAGGAGTCACAACTGACACGAGATTTCTGCCCTCTAACCCTGCTTTTAAGGATCCTTCACAGCTCTGGATTTGAGGGCGGGAGATTGGCTGCCTACCACCTTAACCCTAAGACTTGCAGTACCAGGCCTGAATCGCTGCTAGCTGAATGGTGTTGCATGTCCATCATTGTGCTCTTAGGTAAAGAAAGAAGAGGCAGACCCTGGGGAATAGCTGTGAATTATCACAGTCGTGTAAGGTTGAAGATTTTGTCAGAGAGCCAGGGCAGAGGGCCTGGTGGAGAGATGTGGGGGAGCAGGGAAGATAAGTAAAGAAATTGTGTGAAAGGTCTTGCTTTGAACCTGGTTAGAAGCTTTTGGCATTCATCCTCTTTCAGGAGAAGGAAGCGAGTGTCATGCCTTGCTTTCTAACTTTAAAGGTGCCCAAAGCCATATTTGTAAGGCAGTTCATGTGGATAAATGTGAAGAAGCAGTTGAGAGAAGGGAAGAAGGTAGGGAAGGAGAACATAAGTCTATATGTCCCGTACACTATTTCCCTTAATACTCTTTTTTTTTTGGGGGGGGGGGGGCGGGTCATTTATGCAATGGGAAGGTAGACATCAGCCTAGTTTATGCCAAATCAGTATAAAACTTGAATTTAGAGGTACCCATATTAATGAAGTTTTATTGAATTTATACAGTGTCAGAGAATCACATCTCATTGTATCTTAAAAGACAGACCTCAAAGTGATCTTTCAGCTCTCCCAGAACATGATGTGAAATGACAGATGTGCATCTAGGGTTGTGAGAAAATATTGTGGTGTTGGCAGCTATTTCCTGGCTTTCATCTCATTTTGTGCTTTTGCCTCTCTCTCAAATACATTGGTGCACCTGTGCGAAAGCTCTGTGGAGACAATAATGGTGCTTGTTGGAGTGTATAGATAAAATGGCTTTTCAGGAAAATTAATAACCTCTATTCTGACTTGGATGATGCTCTTACAAGGTAATTGACAGAGAGATGCTTTAAAATGTGAACCAAAATATCAAATTCATACCATTATCCATGCCCCCACTGTTACTGACTCTAGATGCTGATTGATAGCTTGGCCCTATTCTTTTTGTTCCTACCATTGCTGCAGAATTCGTGAAGAGGGCTTTCAACTTGAAGTAGTAGCCATAAAAAAATTGAAGTAAGACCCCTTCTGGGTTGATGGGGATAGCAGTGTTCTGCCAAAAAATATGGCTCATTTATGAGGTTTCTTCATTAGTCACAAACAATAGAATGAATTTATTGTCTCACATTTTGGGGGCACTCTATCCACCCTAGACCGGAGAATGTAAGAATATTGCAATTGAGGGAACCAGGTTCCAGAGAAGTGAATTGACTTCCGTATGGTGGTCTCATGGCTAGTTAATGTGGGAGCTGTGGTTGGATCCCAGGTCTCCTGGAGTCTGGTGATGAAGTGTTGAAATGGAGTTGCTGTAACATAGATATGAAGAGAGATGAATGAAAGGAAACCACAGAGACGAGTCAAATGAACAAAGAGAAAATCATGGCTTTAAAAGTTTTAGAAGGATGAGGGGGGCAGGCATATATTCCATTCGTGCTTTATATAGTAGACACACATCATATACGCATTTATTGCATGTGAATTCAACCACACTTTTAAAAAAAAACGACAACAGCAACAGCTATAATAAAATGGGGTGTTTATGCCAGATGACTCCTAAATACAACCAACTGCTTCATCTGGTGTTCAACTAGAGAAAAATGATAGATGGCAAGGCAGGATGGACACACATCAACTGTGTTGGTTGGAACTTGTGAGATCTGATACTGTAAAATATCAAAATATTTTTCTATTTCTGATTCTGTTATTCTGTCTTATACTCAACTTTGAGATCAATGCCCACGTAAGATGGAAATTTACAGCACTGAGGGTTGTTTTCCTATCAAAAGAAAATTGAAGGAAAATTTCTGTGAATAGATTAGTAGTTTACTTTTTAAGCAACAAAAAGTAATTGACTTATTTTCAAATATTTCTGCCCAGCAATCCTTTTCAGCATGAAATCTAGTGCAAACTTTTATAAACTTTTAAAATATGTATTTTAAAAAACAGGGGTGGGAAAAAGTATGTTTACAGCTGTGAGTAGTCAAAACACAGAGTTTATTCTTTTGATTTAATAAAGGTATTGTAATAATCATTGCCTGTATGTGTTTTTCCATACAAACAACTGTAAACCTACTTTGACTAACCCCTGTATATAAAAACATTTCAAAACATACGCCTTAGGCTTGCACTTGAGTCTATTTAAGACATTTCTCATGGTTCTTTTGCTCAAAAAATAGAATTGAACATTATTGCTTTTATAAAACGTGCTCTTGAAATAAAACACACATAATGAAAAATACACATAGCGAAAGTGTAGAGTGGATGAGTTTTCAAAAACTGAACACTCCTATGTAAACATGAAGATCATAAAAAAAAAGTTGACCAGCATCCCAGAATTCCCTGAGATGTGTCCCCTTCTAATCATGATATGCCAATGCTAACCACTCACCTGACTTCTAACACCATCAATTAGTTTTGCCTGTCTTTGTATTACTAGTATATGTGAATGCATTCATATTGCATTCCACTCATTTGTGTCTGGCTACTTTTGTTCAACATTTTCTTATTGATATTTCTCCATTGTCAGTTATTATACATTGTTCATACACATTGCTGTATAATGTTGTTGTGAGAATATATCTTAATACTGCCAAATAGTTTTAAAGTATTTGCTAATTTTCTACCAGCCAGCAAAATAGGACAGTTTAAGTGACTACACATTCAACCCAAACTTGGTATTTTCCATCTTTTTTATTTTAGTGTTTCTGGTGAACAATCATTGATTTTTTAAAATTGACTAAATAAACCTCTAGCAAACTCATACCAAACAAAGGTCTTTATTTATGGACTAGAGTGTGATGGGGGTGGGAAGGGGCAATGCTTCATGAAGTGGAATTCTTCACCATCAACAACAAGTTCAAAGAAGAAATACAATTTGAATGGCATAAGTAGAAATGTCTCAGCACAGACAAGTGTTTTTGTTTAAAATACTGCCTTATTTTCAGAGAATGCACATGGGCTAGACATTTATGGAATCTGAAAACTGACATTTTTAATATGTTGAGGGGGGAAGTTGTGGGACAGAAGAAAACAGTAAGAACTTTATTAACTGTAGCACTAATTTTCAAGATTTTCGTAGAAAAACCATACAAGGCAGTGGTTGACCTGTATTTTTTATTACTGTTGCAGGGTCTCCATTTTGGTGCCTATTGGATATTGTGCCCATAAAGAATGAGAAAGGAGATGTGGTACTTTTTCTGGCGTCCTTCAAAGATATAACAGATACAAAAGTGAAGATTACTCCAGAAGATAAAAAAGAAGGTTTGTACTGTTTTCAGAAAACATTGACAGATGGGGTAACATTTTGAAATTGTTTATTCAAAAACTCTGAAAGGAAAAAAAAAAGTCTTTTTAAGTAACAGCAACTCATGAATATTCATAATCTAAGTGATCAGTATTTGGTACCTATTCCAAAATCATAGAGACTCACAGGAATTTACATTCTCTTCTTTGTATTAAAAACTCAATTGACAAGAAACAAAAGTTCATATCCCTACACAAATAGGATGAGGATAGGAAAATAATTTTATCAAAATAAAAAGATTTATACCAATTTGTTTTATTAGTGGGAAAATGAATTGATAGTGACAAGTAAAGTTAAAATGATGTGATTAAAAATACATTTCTCCGTTTCATCTAAATTGCAGCAGCTCAATACTTGGAAGTGCAAATTTCATTTTATGTACAAAATTAAGAACTCAAATTTAGTGGTTGTTAGGGTGGAATGTTGCAAAGAAATGTGTATCTGTATTTTGTAGTATATGACCATATAATAATTTGTTTTGTTTGAAAACAAGCTTCTCAATGATCCTTGAAGGGTTCTGAGACTTTATGTTGCTTGCCTTATATTTCCTGTCTATAGCTTACTAAGAAGCAACCTGCATTTTATGTCAACTGACAAAGCATAATACTGAAAAAATGCTGCTATTATTTTGTTTAATCAGGAGTAGAATTAGATAATTTGGTGACCAGAGAAAAACAGTTGCCACGTAGGGCTTCCCTATGCTATAAGTTATGTATTAGAAATAAGCTATTTGACAAGACATAACAATAGCTATGTCTTGTTAAGAATGGGCTCTTTTACTCCAGCTTTTTTGAAAAATGTGTGTGATTGTTTTAAATATATTGTCTCTTGAAATGACAACACAAATGGAGAACAGTTATGGATTGCCCCTCCCCCCTTTCTGTTATTTGAAATGTTTGCAAATACATGACTTTTTCCTGTGTATTTGCATGACTAAACACTGTGGCATGTTTTACATACTCAAGGGAAGAGCTGTCTTGTAATTAAAGTTACTTGGATGTGAGAGCAAGTGTAATGGCCACCCGGTGAGAGAAAAGTGTGGACATCCCTGTGTATATTTTTGTTTTTACAATGTCTTTGGTATTTGCGAATACAGAAGGTCAGTATGTATTGTGTTTATTCACACTTCTGACACCAAATGTGTGGGGGTTTTCCATACCCATTCTGCAACTCTCTGGACACCTACTGAATGTCCTATAATTTAATTTAGTTCTGACACTAAGTACCCAGAGTTAGTGTCAGACTCCTCAGGTTTAAGGGCTCTTTCTCACACTTCAGATGCTAATCACAGTATTGGGTGCCCAGGGAACACACAAACTTTTGTCCAACTTGGCTCAGAGTTGGGGATTTCCACATGAATAATTCGCTGGAACAGCTCACAGAACTCAAGGAAACACTTTACTTATATTATTACAAACTAGAGGCCCGGTGCATGAAAATTGTGCACTCAGGGGGACCCTCAGCCCGGCCTGCACCCTCTCGCAGTCCGGGAGCCCTCGGGGGATGTCCGACTGATGGCTTAGGTCTGCTCCCTGTGGGCCTAAGCCATCAGTCAGATATCCTTAGCACTGCCAAGGAGGCGGAGAGGCTCCTGCCACCGCCGCTGCGCTTGCCAGCCATGAGCCTGGCTCAGGGCTTCTGGCTTAGCAGCGCTCCCCCTGTGGGAGCACACTGACCACCAGGGGGCAGCTCCTGCATTGAGTGTCTGCCCCCTGGTGGTCAGTGCATGTCATAGCAACCGGTCATTCTGCCCTTCGGTCGATTTGCATATTAGCCTTTTATTATATAGGATGATACAAGTCAGGGACAGCCAAATGGAAGAGGTGCATAGGGCAAGATATGGGTCAGAGTGTAGAAGGGCTGCCATGAACATATTTTTTCTGGGTTTGCCAGAACATATTTTTTTCTGTTGCTACCTTATTATAAATATCCCACAAAAGTATGTAGTATTTTTATAGAGGTAAAGCAACTCTGCAAGCCAGCATGATTATGAAATTACCATAAAAAAATAGTGAGGTACATATTTCTTTTTTCTTACCTGCACTTCATAGAGGAAATTGTGTTAATTAAATCAATTCCCTGCTAAGGCTCATGTGATGGCCTTCTTTTAAGAGATACAAGTTGTATACTTCCATTTTTAAAAATACTTCAAATCATTAATATCTACATTGTTGAGTTTTTGTTTGAAATGAGGAAAAAAAACATATTTTATAGAAAAGGCTAACAAGGTATGTACTCAGTTTCACATCTCAATTTTCCAATCGTTTGTCATAGCAGTTCATTCATCATGTTAATTTCATTTTTTATTTAAGCCATTTTAGTATAATAATGTGCCATGTTTTTCCAGACAGGACCCAGTGCAATTATTTTGTTTATTTCTTGCAGGGTGTCCCAGATTTGGCTTGAAATGAGAGTTGACACTGGGTTATTCATTATGTGGCAACATCATCAGTTATGCCAGAACTGGGGAATTCCAATTCCAATTTCTAAAAAGTGGGCACTTTACTAGTACATTTGTCTTGACAATTTAGAGGTTGCTGTATGAAGCTTTTCACGTTATCTTCAGTGGTCATACAAATCAGGATTAAAATGCAATGGGTGTCCTTTTTGAAATCTGACTTTTGGCAGGCAGCTGCAGCTTACTATTAAGTACACTGACAAAAGGGGGTTTTTTTATTATTAAATATGCCTTTTCCTACTACTAAATAGCTCCAGAAGAAATAATAACTGCTGTACTAAATAATGACATATGAATTGCATTTACCTATAAGAATCTGAGTACCTAACATAAGCTTAAATAATCAGGGCTTATTTTTCTCATATTTTGAAGAGTCTGGAGCTAAGCAGCCCAGGGCTAGAACAGCAACAGCAATACTCACAGGCACTCACACTCTTGACCTTTCTGCTCTGCTCTTCTTAATATGCTATTTGCCATCCTCATACTTGTCACCTCTTGGTTGGAAGAGGCCTGCTGCACCTTTAGAAATTATTTCTGTTGGGTAGACAGGAAGAGTGAAGGACAAAGGGCAAGGACTCTTCCTTATGAGACTTTGCCTTTGAATGGAGGAAGGAATGTCCTTCCTCTGCATCCCCCTCCTGCTAGGGATTTCCATCAATGTGTCATTGACCTTGACTGTGTCACATGGTTATGGCCATCTCTAGCTGCAATAAAGGCTATGAAATCAAGGATTTTGGTCTACTTTTTACATTTTTATACCCTTAAAGTAGGAATAGCCAAAGAGAAAGGGCTTAAAAGTGAGGTTAAATCAGAGTGTCTAGTATTTATTGATTATTTTCTATAAGCCAGATGGATAACCCAACGTCCTACAATGTAGAAGGTTGAGATTTATGAGAGTAGGTGAAATGCCCAAAGCCTCAGTGCTGTGGAGAGGTAGAGACAGGATTGAAACCCAGGATTGTCTGGTCTAAGAGCTCATACTTTTCACCATGCCAAGGAGCCTCCTATGACAACAAATGAGAGGAAATTGGAAATGAGGTGGAAAGAAGGCTGGGCTTGTCTCAGTTCCTTCCCCAAACTCCTACAGATGATTGCTGTTGAAAATGAATACTCCTACCCCAATTTGTTTTACCATTTTCATTTCTTATTTAAAGTTCTTAGAATTCAAAGTGGAGTCCAAGAGAAGACCTAGTGTATTGGCATCACCTGGGAGCTCATTAGAAATGAAGAATCTCAGGCTCTACATGAGATCTCTGAGCTAGAATCTGCATTTTCACAAGATCCCCAGCCGATTCACAGGTACATCAACGTTTGAGAAGCCTGTGCCATATGCATTCTTTAGAAAGGCCTTCTCTGACCATACGGTCAGCAGTTACCCACTTCCAGTCACTCTGTCACAGCTCCTACTTCATTATCTTTGTAGCATTTATGGTTATCAGAGACAATCTTTTCCTGAAAGTTTATTTTGAAATTGTTCTCTACTCCATAAAAATGGAAGCTTCATCAGGAAATGGACTTTTCCTCTCTTGTTTAGGATCATAAATCCAACATGTAAAGAGTGTCTGACAGTAAAAAATAAATATTTGATTGTTGGATGGATAAATAAATGAATGCATAAATGATGTCCAATTTAGGGAATTTGACTATTCGGAGATGGAACACAGTAACATTCTTGCTTTGTCTTAATTATCAAAGCTGCGTGCCTCTGGTGCACATTCTGATGAATATATTGTTTGGTTGTGTTCTGCTTGACTTAAGTCAAAGACAATTTGACATGTACTTATCAAAGCCAGTTCCCTCTCAAATGTGTTCATACAGTTGGTGTTGAATAGCCCTTTCACCTTCAAGTAGAATCTCTGCTGTTGGTTAATTTTTTATTCTTGTTGACTCTGGGTTTGTTTTTCAGTTTCTGAGGATCTCAATTTGGTCACATTATTTAAGACAACTGAAGTTGTTTGTTTAAAAAACTATATAGTCTCCAAAAGGATAGGCGTTAAGCCACTGATCAGATACTAATTAAGTCTGACATGATTATATGTACTTTGAATATTTTAATTTTCAATGTGGAACATAGTAATAATGTCCCTTTCACTTGCTGAAATATTCTGCCTGATTTTTTTTTGTTTGCATAATGGAAGGACACATGCAAAAATTCTAATAGATAGCAGCAGCCTGAAGAAAGAACTATTATAAAAATTGATACTCTTTTTGAGGATATAGGCTTCAGTTTCAAGGAGATCTATACCAACTCTTATCAAATCCTCCTATATAATAAAAGAGTAATACGCAAATCAACCGAAGAATGGAACAACTGGTCGCTATGATGTGCACTGACTACCAGGGGGCAGACACTCAACACAAGAGGTGCCCCCTCATGGTCAGTGCGCTCCCACAGGGGGAACACTGCTCAGCCAGAAGCTGGGCTCATGGCTGGCGGGTGCAGTGGTGGTGGCAGGAGCCTCTCCCGCCTCTGCAGCAGCGCTAAGTATGTCCAAGGGACACCCTAAGCTGTCAGTCGGACATCACCTGAGGGGTCCCAGACTGCAAGAAGGTGAAGGCTGGGCTGAGGGACACCCCCCCCCCCCACACACACACACACACACAAGTGCATGAATCTCGTGCACTGGGCCTCTATAATGTGCTAAAATTTAAAATGAAGAGCTGAGATGCTTAAAGTGACTGAAGAAATTTAATCACATCTGTATTTTATTGTATTACCTATATTTAAAAATCCAAAGGTTGTGTGTTTTTTAAAACACATTCACCAATATCATTGTTTCCTAGAATCTTTTTAAGGCAAATAGTATAAGCTGGGGTTCATAAGCTCAGTTGCCTTTAGAGACTGTGGGGCAATATGATGAGTGAAATGCAGTGATATTCCATGGTGAGGACTTGAGGCAAAATACACATGGACTATTTCAAGTCAGTCCATTTTAAAGAAAAAGTTTCTGTATTCTGTAGTCAATCAAAATATACCTATGGACTAAATTTCTTCTATTCATCCGTAGCTTATGATTACTGGACAAAACTTTATTGAAGTAATTATTAGTCTACTTTTTATTTTAAAAGTTTCTAGTTTTATTACTTTGAGAATGGAGACACGATTTTAACACTTTTGGTGAATTTAATATTTAAAAACTTTTTTTATAATTGAATGATCCATTACTTAAAGCACCAGATAAATATGTATTCAGAAGATGAATAACTTCAGTCTGAGAGTTTTAAAAGCCATATAACTTGACTCCCTGGTTGGACATACATTCTTAGTGAAATTCTCTATATCCATCAGAATTCACCTAGACATCGGTATGAGGGAATGTACTCAATTCAGGGATTGTCACTGTCATGCTATTGTCATGTATGATGGCAGCAATCCTGGGACAGGCTGGAAACCATGGAGAGAAAGGTCTGCAAGCATCTAAGTCTCGGCTTCAGCATCTTGTAGAGAGGCATGCTTGGGACTGGCAGGACATCATGTGTTTGTGCTTCAGTGAATGGTAGAGGGGTGGTGGTTCCCCTTTTAGCTCTTCTTTTTTAATGGGTTCATGTGGAATGGATCTGCCAGTGTGAGGAAAATAGACTATTGGGTGCCAAGAGCACAAGTCCCAGCTATTTCGAGAACTGCTAGTTTCTAAGTGGTTTCTTGAGGTAGAATCTACTAGTATTTCTGTCAAAGATGCTGTGAAGATTGCTGAAAGGGTAACAAGGGGTTTAGAATATGACATAAATTTGCTTGATAAAGCAGCGGCAGGGTGGGGGAGGATTGACTCCAATTTTGAAAGAAGTTCTGTGGGTAAGACGCTATCAAAAAGCACCACGTGCTACAGAAAAATTGTAAAAGGAAGAATCAGTTGATGTGGCAAACTTCATTGACTTATTTTAAGAAATTGCCACTTCAGCAATCACCACCCTGATCAGTCAGCAGCGATCAACACCCTTCACTAGCAAGACCCTTCACCAGCAAAAAGGTTAGGAGACGCTAAATGCTCAGATAATGCTTAGCATTTCTAGCAGTAAAATATTTTTTAATTTTTAGACACAGTGCTATTGCACACTTAGACTATAGTAAGTGTAACTTTCATACTGGGAAACCGAAAAATTCAATTGAATCTCGTTATTGCTATATTCACTTTATTTCATTGGTCACTAACTAAAGCTGCAATATCTCCAAGGTTTGCCCGTAGACGCAAAAATTCTAAACCAAAAAAGTGTTTATCAATTTAACCCTCTCAACAACCCTGTGGTATAGGCAATACTATCATCAATGCTTTCAGAAGTTAGGTAACATGCCCATGGTTACAAAGCTAGTGTCAGTCAGGACTTGAACCTAAGCCTTGTTTAGCTTCAGTTTGATCTCCTATAATCACAGTATAAAGGAATATATCCATAATATCATGTTGTGATGAAAATATAAATTGTGCAAATTTGTATCCATTATTAAAATGTTACCTGGTCATTGATAAAAATTATGGGGGAAAAAATAGGAAAGTATAGAAAATGAATAAGGAAATTCAGCATTTCTAGGATCATTTTGGGAAAAAATATCTTTCACACATCCATTAATCTATTTCCATCCATTCCTTTTTCTATGTCAATTTCAGTTTTTTAAGCAATGGATTTATCCTATATTAAACCTCACTTCTAGGAATTCTTATATAAAACTTCATTTCTTTTTGTTGAAATTAAAGACCATTTTATTATACTTGGATCCTTTAAGAAAGAAGAAAACTAACATTGAATAGCCTACTATCAATAAAATACTTTGACCCACCAATCATTCCATTAACTTTTCTTAGAAAAAGCACTTTAAAAGTTGAAAATGAGTAAGCATTGCTATACTGTATATGCTTTAGGGCCATTAGAAAACCATCTAGTTTTTCTCTTCTGAATACACTGCATGTTCTCCTGCTTACTGCTTAGGTTCTCCTTATCCTCAGCCCTTTAATCATATTTGCCATTTTCCTTTAAGCCCTCTCAAAGTCCATCAACTCCTTTGAGGCTAGACTGGTTCATACTAATGCGTATTATATCTCATCACTACTGAGTATAATCAAAGGATAGCTTTTAAATACGTGCATTTTATGTATTTTACCCCCATCATGATGGCTGTTAAAAATAATTATGACACTCATTCAAGTTATAAGCCTATCATGATCCTTGAGATAATAGACATTATCCATACTTAGTCATTTATATCAATCTTGTAATTGCAAACCTGTAAGAACTCCTTTCATACTGATAGTTTCCCATCACTTATTTCCTTAAAGATATATCAAATTTCAAGATATATAATCCCTTTCTTACTCATTCTTCTGTCCTGGAATAATGCAATCAGAAGCTTTCATGATGAATATTTCTATTTATACAGTATGGCCTGCAAATAAAAATGTCAGAAGTTCTCAATGCAGGGTGAAGTCTACATCAAGACACTGAAAAATTAAATGCATGTATTTCTAAAATAACACTAAAATGACAGTAAAGCCCAGCCAATATGGCTCAGTGGTTGAGTGTCAACCCATGAGTCAGGCGGTCATGGTTCGAATCCCAGTCAGGGCACATGCCTGAGTTGCAGGTTGCAGGCTCCATCCCCAGTAGAGAATATGCAGAAGGCAGCCAATTGATGATTCTCTCAACCACTTCTCGCTCTCTCTCTCTCTCCCTCCCTCCCTCCCTCCCCCTTCTCTCCCTTCTTTCTGAAATCAATAAAAACATATTTAAAATTTAAAAAAAAAAACTTTAGTGGAAAAAGTTTTTGGAGGTTTAATTGTGTTCCATAAAGTCAGAAAGCACAAATCATAGGTGTACTGTTCCTTTATTGCACTCATCTGCTCAGAAAAGAGTCACCAAACATCTAGGGACACCGATGAAAAAGAAAAATTCTTGCCTTTGCATAAGCCACTAATGGGGAGTGACACAAATAACTAAAATGCATTATTCTGTATAGTAAAGCAGAAAAGTGTTTTGAGCAAGTGATATGATTATTTCTGAGTAGGAATAGAAGAGAGTGGGAGAAGTGAGTGGAAGGCTCCTCAAAGGATATGACAGTTTCAGAAGGAAAATATTTGGATAGGATGGTATAACATAAACCAAAAATCAGATTCTTACAACAAGCAGCTGAGACCACTGAGCATCATAGTTGATTCGGACACTATAGAAATCTGGCATCAAAGTCACTCTAGATAGAGATGGAATATGGTAATTTGCTTTGACATGAGGCTCAATTTGCTAGTGGGTTGTCTCCCTTCACCAACTGTTTGTGTTTTGGGGGGGCCTTTATTGCTTTAAGTAGCTTTCTTGATCTATATTTAAGATTCTCCTGGGAGGAAGAATGAGAACTCTGTACCCAAGATATATTAAAATATGTGTAAGACAGGTCTATATCTTTGTTTTCTAGCTCCTAGCACAGTGCCTGCCATATGGAAAGCATGTCTTTAAAAAAAAAAACACACATTTTGGAATGCATGGATATTTATGAACAATGAGCATACTGATTATCAAAGCATAACAGGATGAATTTTCTTTGTATTTATTTCTTACCTAAGTAAAATTCCAGTGTTTCTCTACATAAATGACTATTCTAAAACTACTTAATCGTATCACTGATTTGTTAGAAGATTTTGACTGCTTGTTAAAGAATAAAGCTTTCTTTAACATAAAGCAACTTACCAGAATAATTATCCATCCTGGTGCAGATTTCTTTCCTTCTAGAAAATGTTGCCAAATCCTATCCACGGATGGACATAAAATATCATGAAATGTGAATATAAAGAATGCGATTTTATATTTGTGTTATTTATAGGTTTTCATAACTTAGGAATCATAACAGCATTGCTTTTATGAAGTCTCTAAGGAGAGACCATGAAAAAGGGGTTATCAGGTGTAGGGTAAGAAGCTTTTGAAATGAGAGCAATAATCCTTAGATCAACGCAAACATATTGGTAAAATAGCCTGCTGTTCTTGAGTTCAAAGAGGTCGGTTGTTAGAATCTGTTTCTTAATAGAGTAATTTTATGAATATGTCATAAAAACCACGCGGGGATGCCTTCAGATAAAATTGTTTCTAATAAATGGCTTAAATAAAACAGGAAATGTATCATTGTTTCACAGTAAAGGACCTATAATCCCAAACTGAGAAAAATAGACTTTTTAAAAATTACCTTTTAGAAGGAACACAGACTTACCCATACCCAGAATTTTTGAAAAAATTCTAGCACTTGAGACCTTGTTATAATTTTCCTCTTCACTCCAGTCAAATTGGTTGGTCTACTGTGACTTTTGCTCTTTTGCATCATCACACTTGGGCATGGGCTGTTTCCACTCAGAATGCCATCTTCTTCCCCACTCTACACCACAATTACCCACTTCTCACTGTTAGTGCAGATCTACAATTTACCCCACCACTAATCCCTTTATAAGTGTTCTCTCCTGCCTTTGATGTTTTGTAATACTTATCATCTTTGCCTCTATTAGATATGAGAGGCAAATCTATGGCATAGATACATCTACAGCATAAAAAAGAACCTAATTACTTTATCTCTATACCCTCTATTTTTACTTCTTATTTCTTTTCTCTTTTCAGAACACAAGGAAAACAGGGCTATGTGACTGGTTTGCTATCGAAGATTTCATACTATGAAATAGTGTACTGTAATGGACTTAGAAATGGGAACCTTAGCAAGTTGTATAAACTTGGGTAGGCCTGTAATACTCTCTCAGGCTTGGCTTAAACTTTTTCATACATACTCTGAATTTATTAGATTATGTCACTTCTCCTTGGCATTGGCCTTATTAAAATAATGGAAACTGTGACTATCTGACATGTTTTTGCACAATTAGTCACATCACAAAAATCTTCCTGATGTCACCAATAGCTAATCAGAGCTTCTAGTCAAGTGATATTAGTAAATACTAGAGGCCCAATGCACGAAATTCGTGCAAGGGGCTTGGCCCCCACTGCCACAACTTCGTCCAGAAGGTCTTACGGAAGGACGTCTGTTCTAATTAGCATATTATGCTTTTATTATTATATTCTAAAGTCTAGATGGAATATATACTATAAATATTGCACTTTTGAGTATTAGGATAATAAAAATTATTTCTCCTAGGTTTTATGCAATATTAAAAGTATCTCAAGGAGTTTGCTCCTTTACTGCTTTTATGGGCCATAAAATTGAAACTATGGAATAACTGAATAAGATGTTATGCAAGGTCCCTTTCTGCCCTCCCCCCTCCTATGAAAAGATACAAGGCCATTGTCTGGAATAATCCTTATTTAATACCTTGTATAGTCAAGATGGGACCTCTTTTCTCTTGTTCTGGATGCCTATGTTTTGGAACTAGATGAGTTCTAGTGTCCAGGTTTTCCTGAAGGTACTTTTTCTCCAAAACTGCCCTTGGCTACTTGCCTTCATGAGGACATGCTGGCCTGTGAGCTGTTCTAGAAGTCCAGGAATATGAGTTGCCTTCGATGGAGAACATGTAGGTAGTTAAAGCCTTTAACTATAGGTCATACTAAGTGGTGGGTGAGTTCTCCTGTTAAGACATGCCATCAAAAGGGGTTTGGGATTTATAGTTGTCTGAGGACAGCTTTTCTCTATTTTATAATTTTATCTGGGACAGGTCAGCTTGCTAAATTTGTGATTTAGTAAAAACGATCCTAGAACTTAAGGGTTCAAGTTCTGCCACTAGCTAGCAGTATGACCTTAGTCCAGGCATTTTGCCTGTCCTAATTGCAATTTCTCCAGCTGCAATATAAAATAATTATGCTAGATAATTTCTAAGGCTTCTTTTATTGCAAGGATCTTTAATTCCATAATCATGCTACAGACAAGAAGGTTTACAGTATACTGGGTCACAATCTATGTAAAATTGAGAATTGAAGGCCCTATTTTCCAAATCTTCCATCTGAGCTCACCAAAGGAAGAGAATACTCACTGTGTTTACCAGCCAGGAAAAAAAATAGAAAAAAAAGAACTGTTCTGGCCTAAGCTTTTGAAATTGAAGTGCACCCTCTTTTTTTCTGATGCTGCCACAGATTCAATTGGAAAAACCTAGTAAATACGTTTTCTGTGGTTAAGCAAAAAAGAGCTTAAGGAGGGTCATGCATAACATTGTAGATTATCATATGAAATTTCCAAAGGTCCCTGGGTAACTTAGGGTCCTATCTGAGGAGGAGAAATAGACATTAGTATCCATGCTGAAGTTAGTGATAATTTGCATTTCAATGCCAGTACTTAAATGGTTTAATTCTTATAAACCCTACATTTTATGGAGTTTGATGTTACATAATGGTGAAATGAATAGAATTGGGAAGTATTTGAACTTCAAATGTACTTGCTGATGTGCCTTTTTTTTTAACCACCTATATTCATAAACCTAGGATCAATTATGTAAAGTTTAAGTTTTAAAAGTTTTCATAAAGCTGGGTCATTATACTTTCTCCTTTTCCAGCAAGTTAACTCTCAAATAAGAATATATTTGGGAGAATGGTTAGTTCAGATTTTCATTCTCAGTTGCTCTTTCTCATTTGATCTAGATCAGGGAGCAGCAAACTTTTTCCGTGAAAGATCTGATAGTAAATATTTTAGGCTTTGTGGGCCATATAGTCTCTATCAAACTTAATTCTTCCCCTATAACAGAAAAGTAGTCATAGCCAATATGTAAACAAATGGATGCAGCTGTGTTCCAATAAAACTTTATTTACAAAAACAGATGACTGGTTGGTGGGCCAAAGTTTGCAGATTCCTGATCTACCTAATTAACAAGTGATTCCTTCCTCAACCCATTCCAATACTAGATGATTTTATACTGAAAATAGCATTAGAATGGGGGATCTGTATACCTGGCTCTTATTTATGGCTCTTCTAATTACTAGACATGATTCCCTGGAAAGTCTCATTGACATGGGTCATTATATTTAGTACTTAACATGTTAACAAAGAGCTAATCAGATTGTTGTTGTGTTTTATGTCTTTAGTAGTCCTTTAATTATCAGGTCATAGAAAATTTCATAACCTTAAGAAATGTAGGTTAGGTTAGGACTCAGATCAATAGGACCATGCTTCTGGTCTAGAGGAGAGGGAGGAAAGAAAAGAGTTTCTTCGTAGCATGGTCTGGAAGTGCTCATGGTCTAGAATCATAACATACATGGCACAGAATTATGCACTGTTAAAACAGGGGAGTGAGTTGTCAACCCCAGAAATAATAAAGAAAATGTTGGCTTACTTTCTGATTTAAGAGGTTAAGATGGGGAGAGTCAGATCTATGCAAGGAGGTTCAAGGACATCCTAGAGTCAAATGGGCAGAGTATTAGTAACCTAGCAAACTGGTGGATTCGACCACGATAATGAGAAATGGAAATCTTGCACTCTCTGTGATGGTTCTATAGACCCTTGTTAGCTTCTTTATTATCCAAGACTTTCCTTTAATGTACTAAGGGATTTTTCCCACTCTTGTCTCATAAAACCTTTAAGCACCAATTGCTGGCACCTAACAAACTCATGGTAAATAGAGGCAGAACCATAAAATGTTGATATACAGAGATCATTTGGAAATCTATTTTGGAGAGTAAAAAAGAATATGTTAATAATTTATTGGTAGTTTGCCACTACATTAACCCATCTGGAATGCTTTAGTATGCCCCAAAAATTGTTTTCTTGTACACTTGAAAAATATGTCCCCTGACCTACATGAACTATATTTACAATCTTAATTTAATTAGGAAATCATAGCATCAAAGCTAGAGACCCCAGGACCTTTTATCTTAGATTTTACTGATATTACAGAGTCATCAGTTGGACTCAAGTGAGTGAGATGCTATTATTTTTCAATTAAGAAAAAATAAGAATATCTTATAGTTTGCCATTATGTATATGCAAATTTCTACAAAACAAAATCTCTAATGTTGTCAGAAGCCCAGATCATTATTTGGTGAGTTGATGAGCATGACTGGAGAAACAAGTTCCAGTTGAGAGTTGACTATTCCTGAATTAAATATTTAATGTCATAATGCCTGACCCCAAGATTTAAAACAAATTAAATCATTTATTGATTTTACAGTCATCTGACTTCCATGTAAGTCTATTTCCTTATTTTGGAAAAAAAAAAAAACTAAATTTTTTTTAGTAGTTCATCATCTTTTGTGTATGATTGGTTGCATCATTTTATGATTGAATTATATGAAAAAGTCAAAGTTCTTATAAAATTAGCATATAAGTGGTTTTATTAAACTTGGCATTATTGACATTTTGGGGTCTGATAATTCTTTGTTATGGAGGGATGTTCTGTGTATTGGAGGATTTTAGCAGCAGCCCTGGTCTCTACCCACTACATGCCAGAAACACATCCCAGTTTTGACAACCCAAAATGTTTCTAGACATTGGTGAAATCTCCCCTGGTTGAGCAGCATTGGTATAAAGCAACCGAGTCATTACCCTATAACATATAGCATTAAAGAATAAAATAGGGATTATATTAATATGTTTCAGTAGTAGTTGAATTTGGTGTTGAGGTGAATAAATTTGTGTTATTCAGTATTTGTGAGTGATGTATTATTATGCAAAACTTCTTAAGGAACCCCATTATTTAGACATAAAACAGCCTTCCACAAAGGGCTCTCTCTCTGTCCCTCCACCCCTGCATATATATCGTGTTATCAATAGCATGCTGTGGTTTTAATAAGAGAATTGTATTAGAAGACTCCATCCTTCGGTGGGAGTTTGTGTGCAGAGTAGCCTTGATGGAGTTAGATCTCAGAATAGAAAGTGAGTTGGACGTTATATTGGGATGTCCATGAACTAGCTGGATCACCTTCAAACCTCCCAGCACACCTTTTGTCTGGATAAATCAGACTCCTTACTTTTCCTTAAGGTCAAGAAATCTGAACTATTTTTCTTTGTCTCCCCAGCTCAGTGGCTGGCACAAGATAAATACATGCTTTAAAATTGGATGAATAGGTTGAATCTATTTGTTGATCTTGTAGACAAAGAGTTCACATTATGTTTTCAACATCTGTTCTTCCTTTTTCTCCGTTATTCTTACACTTTTCATTCCTGGCTATTTCTTACTGGCCTGCATTCTTCAACAGAAATCCTATTCTATTCCTTCACTGGCTCAAAGGATGGCCAAAAATTTGTTGCTTTGACTTCTATAAACCTGAGAAGAACCCAGAACAACAACAACAACAACAACAACAAACCAGTAAGGAATTTTAATGTAGGACATTGGGAAATACCAGTGAGAAAAAATATTGAATCATTTCAGCACCCACCATCAATGTGATAAAATTGTTACTGCTACAAATTATTAAGGCAAGCCTTTTTATTTTTATTTTTTTACTTTTGATTGATTTCTTCATTAGAATTCCTATAAACTTGTTTCTCATCTTAAGTAATTTTCAATGTACTCTGTAACTCTTAAATATAGACCAATTTCCTATAGAACCTAATTATTTTTGAAAATCACTTACCAACACCTTTTTTGAAGTTGGCAGTCCTTAAGAAAAAGGTGTCCATAAATTTTGAGAAAGTAAATGATAAAGGCAAAGAGCAAAGGCTTTGGAATTGGGTATTGTCTTGCTGCCTCTTGTATTCTACAAGGATGTAAGCAAGTTATTTAAAACTTTTGAGGTTTAGTATCATTTAAAGTGGGACCATGTCTACAGATGTCATTATGAGAATTAGAGAAAAATAATGATCTCAGATGATATTTGCAAAAAATAGGTGGTTGTAAGTCCATCATTAGCACAAAAATGATTATGATTGGTGGTGATTGTGGCGGTGATGGTAGTGGTATTCATTAGAAATGGACACGGTGTCTCTCTGGTAGCTTTCTTACACTCTTTTCTGGGTCAGGCTTAAATAAAATCTTCCCCTCCGTCCTGTCCCATATGATGGTACTCTGTAGGCTATCACTTAATCCTTACTAAGCAGCTAAGTATCCCTTCCATAGTATTTGTATCTTCATAGAGGTGTTCTTTAATGTCAGGTATAGGCTCAAGGATCTGAATGAAGACGGAGACTAAGGTGACACTACCCTTATTGTTCTATCTTTTCCTGATGACTTGTTTTCTCCACTCCAGGACCTCAAAACCAAGTGTATCAGTTAGCTTTCGCTGCATAACCAATTTTCCCCAAACTTGTAAACAACCATAGTTTATTGTTTCTCATGATTCTTTGAGTAGGCTATGTGGGTTCTTCTATTCCAAATGGTGTTGACTGGAATCACTCAGGTAGATGCCATCCACTTGGAACTCAGCTGGGCTGGAACATCTTAAAGAACTTTACATATCCAGTGCCTTAATGGGGAGGATGGAAAGACTGGGAGTTGTAAAGCTTTCTCTCCCTCGCCCTCCATCTTTATCTCTATCTCTCTATCTTTGTCTCTGTCTCTATCATTTCTATCCCTGGCTCTAGCACTAGCTCTAACTATGTCATTATTCACTAGTTGAGCCCTTGTTACTTTGCATAGAGGATGGATCCAAAGAGGGCAAATATGGAAACTTCATAAGTCCAGAAGTCACACACTCTTTCCTGCCATGTTCTTTTAAGAAAGCCACAGGATGCCGGGGTCCAGCCCCATCAGGTCCAGGGGTTCCCAAAGGTGTGGACGGAGTCGGCGAAGAATGTTTTACACAGAGACAGCGTTCAGAACTCTCTAGCTTTCCTTAGTCTCCGTGGATCTTCCTGTGCCTGGCTGAGGCCACAGAGAAAGAGATCCCAAGGCAAGCTGAGCCTTTACTTTATAGTGAGAGGTAAACAAGGTAGTGGTTTCCATAGTTACACAGTTCTTATGAGTTTCACTTGTTTTGACCATGGTTATACTTCCTGCACTTCCTCAGCCCATTAGCTTCCCAGATAAGATCTAGGGAGTGTTATAAGATCAAGCATAATTATGCTAAGAGGACTGTGCCCTCTAAGCTGGGAATTGTTTGTGACTTTGCCTACAGGTCAGTCCGAGGCTTAACCCTATATCAGCTCCCTACAACAGGACCAGCCCAAATTCAAGGGGAGAGGAAACAAACTCTTGAAGCGAGATGTGTATGAATAAGAATGTGAAAATTAGTTGGTGGCCACATTTGCAGACAGTCTGCCACTCTGGAAATAATTCCATTCCACCCCACGTTTTACCTTCTCTTCCTCCTGCATCCCTTTCTCTATTTCTCCTGTTGGGATTAGTGAAACCCATGGTTTCTCAGTTTACAAGGTGTAAGTGGTTATCATTATTCTCATTAATGCAGTATAATTACTAGAAAGTACATGGGTGTAGAGACAGAGACGTACAAATAGATGCCACGTCTACTAATTCCTAGCTGTATGACATCAGCTCTTTCGCCTCAGGCTTCTCATCTACCAAGTAGAGTGGATACAACTTACCTTATAGGCTTAATATGAGGTTTATGTTACTGCTAGAGGCCTGGTACACTGGGGGGAGGGGGGCGTCCCTCAGCCCCACCTGCCCCTCTCACAGTCCAGGAGCCCTCAGGGGATATCCTCTGCAGGAGGCAACTGGGCCGATCATGGGAAGGCGCTGCCCTATCACCCTGCTGTTGCTGCCACTGCTGGCCAGCAGACAGGCCCTTGCTTCTTAGCGCTGGCCCTGCCCCCCACCACTTGTTGGTTGGGGACGATCTGGGGCCAGGCCAGCTGGGGGAGGAGGCACAGCAGGTCCAGCCTCTACAGAAGTGTGGCGCCAGGACCAGGAGCGGAGGCGGTGCCTCCACCTCCACTCCCATTCCCACTCAGCTCCACAGCAACGGCCCTGCCTCCACTCCCGCTCCCTTAGAGGAGCCTTTCCTGTGCTGGCCCTAGGCCTTCGCAGCGCTGTGGCTTTGTCCAAATAGACGTCTGCTCTAATTAGCATATTATCCTTTTATTAGTATAGATAATTTACCCACAGTGATTAACTGAAACTTAATAGGTGTTCAATAAATGCTAATTCCTCTACTTCTTTCTACCTCTTTCTCCCAGTTTTTCCTTAACCTTTTTTCTGGAAGAGAAATTAAAATACACACCTTCTAAACACTTCTTATAATAATCAAACACGTTTGTCCTAAGCCTTGTATTAATTTCCAAGAAATGCTTCAAGATTTAGAGAGCATTTTGATAACTACGCTTCTCTTACACTGATTGTGTTATTCTTTCTGGAATTTGCCATGTAATTTCTACCCTGAAGTCTTGGTTCACATTTTTCTCTTGCCTAGTAATCCATCTTCTTTGCCTGCTCCTAGATCCACATGAAATCTTTTTTCTTTTAAAAGCATTGTCTAATGTTTCTGGTGCCTAATATTTACAACTTTGTGTTTTCATTTATATTATGACCCTAAACTCCTTTTCTATCAGTTTTATGCTTCATAGTGATTTTAGGGATCTTTTAAACCTTCCCGCCTACCCCCGTCAGCTACCCACTCTAAATTTCACACACTATAACTAGAACTAAACCACTGGCAACTTTTCATTAACAGCATGTTGACTTGAATTCTTCCACAGAACACACAAGAAGCATTACAACCTTGTTTTTAGGGCCACACATCCATGAAAGATTCTGGAAATTGCATTACTCAATGTCTTGATAAGTCCTGTGGGAAAAAAACATATATAAATAGAAACTAATAACAATAATCAGGCAATTTTTGAGAGAACAAAATTGAAGTAAACACATTAGCTTGCTTGATTCATGCATTAATTTGTGTAATTTGAATTTCCATAAAAAACTCCTAACCAGTAAGTGACTAAGCATTAAAAACATAATAAATTGTGAATGAGAATCTGTTTTTATCTTATTATATACTTGTTATATATGGAATATACAGGGACTTTATTCTTTTATATATGTTGCTGGATAATTTTTAAATTTATGTCCTTGATAAATATTGTCAGGACTGTGTCCTAAGAGTAAATAGCTAGATCCCAGTTCTTATCAATTCATTAGTATTTTTTTATGACTAAACACCATTTCTTTGGTCTTTCTGCCTCTAAAATTCTCCTTCAGTACAAACTTCATTCTAAATCTAAAAGCAAAAATCATCTTCCCTTCCTAGACTAATCTAATATTTTTCAGGGTTAGAATTAAATTACTTAGCTCAATCCCCAGTAAACTTAACCAAAAGTTTTCTCCCAGTCTGTTTTCTACTTAACTGGCAATACTCAACTGAAAGAAATTTAGTAAAAAGCAGAAATGCATGGTCCTATGGCAGATTGGTGTGTTATTTTTGATTTGTGTAGATGCAACTCTCCCAATGAATTGTTGGTGCTCATTAAAATATAATTACCCCAGCGTTGGTCCAGTTATTTGAATTTATCACCGAAAGACACTTTCATGATTTCAAAGGATTTAAAGAATAATTTATCAAAGTATTTCCATTTCTATGATATTTTCTGAAAATGTATTTCCACCAATATTGTTAAGTAGCATAGACTTTTTTAAAAAAGGAAATGTTTACGCTTCCATTTACCTTTCCTCCTCTGTTAACTGTTTCGTGGGGGTTTTTTCTGATTTTAATACCTTCATATTTTAATTTTTAAATGTAGGGAGTGGCCATTTCTAAGATTCAAATGGCTAGTGGTTTACTACCTACATAGATTTATAACCACAAACTTTGATATCTTTCAGTATGTATTCATTTTTAAAGGAGGTTATAATAAAACCCCATGCATCCATTATGTAGCTGAAAATTCATCAACATTTAAAAGTGACTAAATACAAATTTGCTCTTATAAATATCAAAGTAAATCTTAAGAGTCATTTTGTAAGTTGATATATTAAGTTGAACAAAGGAATTTTATTGCTCCTTAAGCTATTCAAACTAACCTTTATCTTCACTCCTAGAATTTATTATAATTGTTAATACTTTTATTTTTTAACTTTATTTTTATTGTTGACACTATTACAGATGTCTCCATTCCCCCCCGAAACTTTTGCCCACCTCCTCCCAAACCCTCCCCCCCCCCTTCCCTCTGGCTATCAATCACCACACTGTTGTCTGTATTAATACTTTTAAAATTCCTGGGTTATTAATATCAGTTTATCTTAATCCCTCACTTTCTTTTTACTGTTTTGCTGCTTGAACTTCTCAGACTTTTAAAAAATTATTTGATATTTCTGCTTCTTACTCTTAGGGGAGAGCGACTTGCTCTTGTAATAATCCTGTGGCATTATTCTGATTTCTTCTAATTCAATAAGAGGTCTATTCAAAGGAAATTGAAGGCCTGCCATTAAATTCTAAAATAATGCTCTCTTGTCTTTTTAGCCAATCTTGCATAAATGCTCCTCCCAAAATTTTCCTAACCAGTGACTTAAATTCCTCACACAAAACAATATATAAAGAGATTAATAAAAAACCATATTAAGTAACATTAATAACCATTAATAACTCACTTGCCTCTATCTCTTGTGTTAAATTCTGAGTAGTGAGCTTTTTAAGCCATATAATGCTATGTCTTCCAGACAAGAAATTGAGTAGAGCTAAAACACTTACTGCATTATTCAATACACTTTTCTACTAAATGTACTTTTTTTTTCTAGTTTGAACAAAGTAGAACTAATACTACTCTCTTATTTTGACTCAAGAATACCTATTTAGTAATATTCATTTTCTCTAAATGACAGTTCTTTCATTGAATTGAATCTCATTTTGAAGCTCATTTTATAAGACAGATACACAGAAATGGGACTTCTTGACCAAGTACATTATCTGGTAGCTTTTTCCTGTCCCACACTCACACATGCCCATCCCTGGGAATGGGAATCCCCTGGGAATCTAAGAATTCCAATTAAAAGTCATGGTTCCTCAATGACTGAATATTTGATCATATCTTAAAATATGGTTATACATTTATGATGATATAGTGACATATATTGATTCTGCTTTTAAAACTTTTTATCATATCCTATATAATAAAAGGCTAATATGCAATCAACCGAAGGGCAGAACGACCAGTTGCTATGACATGCACTGACTACCAGGGGGCAGATGCTCAATGCAGGAGCATGGGCCTAAGACATCAGTCGGACATCCCCCAAGGGTTCCAGGACTATGAGAGGGCACAGGCTGGGTGGAAGGACATCCCCTCCCTCACCCCCCCCCCCGAGTGAATGAATTTTGTGCACCGGGCCTCTAGTATGTATTTATATATGTAGATAGATAGATAATAGATCAATGATAGATAGGTAGCTAGATAAGAAGATAAGTAGCTATGCTGCCTCAAATTTGCATCAAAAGAAACTGAAGGAGTGAAGTTGGTGGAACTAAACAAGACTATACAGCATTCATACTTGTTTAAGCTGGGCAATGGGTGTACCAGAGACAGAGTTCTACAGAAAAACAGAACTAATGGGAGACACATATAATACTTATGTCTACATCTACCTATATAATATCTTCCTGATTTAGAGATTCAAAATCAGTACCAACCAGAAATCAAGCTGTACACTTTTGATTTGTCTGGGTGTATATATATATATATATATATATATATATATATATATATATATATATATACTAGAGGCCCGATGTACGAAGATTCGTGCAAGAATGCACCTTCCTTCCCCTGGCTGCTGGCACCACCTTCGCTCAGGCCCGGAGCCACCTTTCCACCTTCCCACGCTGCCCAGAGGCCCGGAGCAGCTGGCGTGGTGCAGAACGCCTGTGTTGTTGCCATGGCGACGACGCAAGCATCCTGCCCCGCCCCTGGCCACTCGGTGCCTGTGTATGCAAACTAACCTGCCATCTTTGTTGTGTTAATTTGCATACTCATGATTGGCTGGTGGGCATCATGAAGGTACGGTCAATTTGCATCTTTCTCTTTTATTAGTGTAGATCTGTTACACTCAGGAAAATGTTGACTTCATGATGTAAATAAATAATCTGAAAATATATCAGAATTGGTATAAAACATAGATGACTATAAAATATAAAATCAAGTTTATGCACAGGATTTTGAGTGTTTTTCTGAGAAATAAACTAAAAAAAAATGAGAGATGAAAATAATGATGGTGATAATAATTATCTGATAGGCAAAGCATGTAGCCAAATTCCCAATAATCCACAAATATCCAAATACATAGTGCTGTACAAAATATATAATGAGAAAGTATTTTTCTTTTTCTTTTTTTTTTAAATATATTTTATTGGTTTTTTACAGAGAGGAAGGGAGAGGGATAGAGAGTAAGAAACATCGATGAGAGAGAAACATTGATCAGCTGCCTGCTGCACAACTCCTACTGGAGATGTGCCCGCAACCAAGGTACATGCCCTTGATCAGAATCGAACCTGGGACCTTTCAGTCTGCAAGCTGATGCTCTATCCACCGAGCCAAACCAGTTAGGGCAGTATTTTTCTATTTTGTTCAACTCTTCATTAAAAAATTTATTATGGAAAAGGCTCTATTTTAAATACTAGTAATAACAGTAAGTCATCTATATCTCATAAAATGTATAAAGGTGAGATATAAAAATATAGGCATTTGCTTTGTAGATGTGTGATTTGTATATTTTTATGATAGAATATAACAATAAAATGTCATATTCTAATAAGATCAGTGTAGTGTACCAATTTTATAAAAGATAGATGTAATATGCTTTAAGGAAGGACTATTTTCGCATATTGACAACTCTCGGGATGGGCCAGGAAAAACCAGCTCCAGGCTTTCATGCAGCTTAGATTCTCCAGTGTTAAAAGCACTTAAAAGGCCTTGATATGCTACACTCAAAATCAGTGAAAGCAGACCAATACATAGACACAACATGAAAACTATTTTTTTACTCTATTTTAAAATAGTCACAGATTTACAGGCATTTGCAAGGACGAGAGAGAGAGAGAGAGAGAGAGAGAGAGAGAGAGAGAGAGAGAGAGAGATCCCAGTTGCTCCCAATAGTTACAACTTACATAGTTATAGTGTAATATCAAAACTAGGAAATTGCCACTGGTATGTGTGCATAGTTCTGTGCAATTTTATTACATGGGTACATTTGTGTGACTACCACCACAAGCAAGCTATAGAACTATTTTATTACTACAAATGTTTCCCTCTTACTACCCTTACTTATATAGTCATACTACCCCCTACCCTGCACCATCCCTACAGATAATCTGTCCTTTGTCTCCAACAATTAGAGAATGTTGCATAAATAGAATCATGTAGCATGTAACCTTTTGAGATTAGCTTTTTTCACTGAATATAATATGATGTCATTGATGTCAAAACAAAACAAAAAGCCTAGGACAAAATAAAAAACCAATTCACCAAATGTTAAATTATTTCTGGAAGTCAGTATTATGAAAGACATTCATTTTCTACTTTATGCAATTTTACATTTCTCAATTTTGTAAAATGTACACGTATTATTTTTTCATATTCAAAGAATAAATGTTTATGTACTCTATAACTGCAACTGAGTATGAAAAATAAACGCACTAAAATTTTAAAAGGAAATGCACAAAACTCTTGATATTGAAAATAACCAAGCATTCTATACTTTTTAATTTTTTGGTATTTTTAAATTTTTCATAATGAATTTGCATTTTCTTTGGAAAGTTTTGGCCCTTTTACAAATTACAAAAACTGTAAAGCTTCTAATGTCACCCATTAAATATGAGTTTTCCCTTGGTTACTGATAGATATCCTCTATTAAATTAAGGAAGATCCCTCCTATTGCTTGCTTATCATGAAATTATAAAAAAACACACACAAGAATATTTAATTATATTTTTAAAATCAGTACTTATTGAGATGATAATATGCCTTTGCTTCTTTGTAAATTATATTGATTCCCTAAAATGAAGCCATTGTTGGCATAGTCCCACATAGGCATGGTATATTTCCTTTTAATATTCAGTACACTAATGTTTTGTTTAAGATCTTTGGATCTATATTTAAAGTGGTACATATAGTTTTATAGTTTTGGTATCAGTTTTCCAGACTTGTAGCTTGCATTCAGAAATATTCAGTCTTTTTTGTTCTCTGAGGCTTTAAAACAATTATTTGTTCCTTTAAGGCTTGATAACATTGACCTTTAAAACCATCTGAAGTAGGCTTTAGTGTGGAGTGATAAGCAGTGTGAGATGGACTCTTTATTGACTTTTTTTCCACAGTTATTAGTCTATTCAAGGTTATTACTTCTTTGGGAGCCTATTTTACTAATTGGTTGGATCTCCCTCAAGGTATTCAGTTCATCTAGAAGACTATGCTATAATTGTATGCAAAGTAATTCATAATTTTTAAGTTTTTCTAAATTCATGGTGCTTTTAAATTTTTTAAAATAGTGTTTGTGTTATCTCTATTTTTCTCCCTAAATACAATTGCTAGAAGTTTAATTATTTTACCTTTTTTGGTTTTATTGACCATATTTTTTAAACTTTGTTTTTTTATTTTATTTATTTTACTTCCATTTCTATATCCTTTTAGTTTACTCTTATTTGGATTTCTCGTTATAAAATGTAGTTATTTTGTGACTTGAAAAGTTCTGTATATTTTACATTTTAAATATCTTTTGTGTCATGTGTTGGATATTTATATGTGATATCTTTTATGATGCATGCACTTTAAGTATTAATTTCCTCTGATCCATCTTTGATCATATCTATTGGGTTTGATTATCAAATATTTGGTAACATTATTTCTTTTTAAACATAATATTAATGTATTTCCAAGTCTATTAATTTTATTTACTAATTTCTTTTAAAATGAAGTTACATAAAAACTTTGGGAAAAATCCAAATGCTTAGAATCTGAAGTAGAGGGAAGATTTTTCTCCCCCATGTGACCTACTTTTTGGAATCTTTTTGAAGTTGTCTTTGCAGAATAAAATCAATTGTTGTGAATATTCCATAAGCATGTGAAAAGAATGGATATTCTATGTTGGACATCACCATAGATATATGCCGATTAATTGTTGATAATTAGTATTTAAATTCCCTATAATTTTATTTATTTATTGCCACCACATCTACCAATTTCTAAGACAGGTTAAATTATTTTATTGTGATTTTGTTTTTGTTTTTCAATTTGATTTGGGTTTCTAATGATTTTCTGCTTTCAAAATAATATGATTCAGAGCATGTGAACTCGTATATTTTATATGTTATTGTAGTTCTCTAATATGGGGTTTTTTTCTTAAAGCCATCTTGAACCAGAAGTCTGGATTAATATTTAAATGGAACACATGTTCTAATATGTAAAAGATGTATTATTAAAGTATTTTACAGCGTAAAAGAGAGGACATGAGGGGAAGTGGAAAAGAAATGTAACCTAAAATAAACAGAGAGGGAACATTTTCCAGTGTATAACTCTTCTGAGGCAAGGAGTAAAATGGGAGACGAAAAGACCACAAAGGAAACAATTCCTGTTTAGGAGATAAGATCCATTTTGACTCAACAGGTAGCACAGATAAGTAAAAATATCTAATAAGAATAGTCTTCCTAGTTGTCTATGATAGTAAGGTGGGAAAAACATGAGCTTTCAAGTAAAATTAGTAAGAACTCCAAATCAGCCTTCCCACTTTGAATTTTTCCAAATTACACAATTTCTATGACCTTTAGTTTGCTTTTTAATAAATGGAAAAACTAATGCCTATCAAAGTGAGAATTAAATGAGAATGAAGACAAAGTTCCTAGGCTAATGCCTAGAACATGTTGGGGGTTAAGGGAATACTGCCAATTCATGATGCTTTATTAAAAAGTCCTAACTCACTGGAGTATAAACATAACATTTCACTTTTTTCTGGAAATTATCCTCAGTATTGCTCAATAACTGAAATTGCTTATTTAACAGTCCTGCTTAATGATATACCTAGCACCTCCTCCCCTAGCATGTTACTCATTTACCTACAATTTTTGACCTGATGGTAATCGCCAAAACATTGAAATCTTCACCTTCTTCCTCTTAGTTCACTACTGTTTACTTTGTTCTTTACCTTAGCTTTCATGGTTCATAATTTTAGAGTCTTGTTTGGATACTCTTACACCTCTGTATTTTTTCTTTATCCATCTAGCAAAGCTGTAAACTCATGACCAACTATCTATTTTCTCCGGCCTGCACACAGGTTGCTAAGGATTGCTGGTATAAAACCTACCCTAGACAGATGGGAACCCCCTCTAAATTTATTATTTGCAGTCTCAAATAGGGCAGTCAAATTCCCCAACAAATCTATCACTTTCACTCCAGGGCTTGACAGCCCATCTCCTACAACAGATGTTTCAAGCACTCCTTATTGTCTTCAAAGGACCAGCTCCTAGTAATTAAACCCTCATTCTTAGCATTTGACATTTGACTTCACCTCCAAAGTCAATGAGAAAGAGAGGAAGAGAGGGAGGGAAGAAGAAAGAGAGAGGAGAGAGGAGAGAGGGAAGGGAAGGGAAGAAGAAAGGATGGGAGAGAGGGAGAGAGGGAGGGAGGAAGGGAGGGAGGGAGGGAGGAATGAAGGGAAAGGAAAAGGGGAAGGGGAAGGGGAAGGAAATCCATTAGCCATACATCTTAAGCAATTGATGGTCCACCCTCACTACCATCACCACCCCAAAGAGATTAGTCAGGTTCCACTGTTCAATGGTTCAAAACCACTCTAGCCTTGTCTCTTTTTTGCTGTGAAATACTTTATAATAAAAAACATATGTAATATGAAAATATTATTACAAATCCCCATACACCAAAAATCCAGTTTAGGGAATAGAATTCTACTAATGCTATTTAGTAAGAAACATGGTGGCCCAGCTAGAGACTATATTTTCTAGTCTCTTAGTAGGTAGCCGTAGTCATGTGAGTATGCATAATTTTACAGAATATACATTTCCTAAACAATATGTTCTTTAGTTTTAGTTTTGCATGTGTGTGAACAATATAAAAATGTTGCCATTTTGTCTGTGTTCTATTTCTTTTGTACTCAATATTTTGTTTCTGAGGTATTTCTATGCTGATTATTTCATTCATTTTCCATTTATTCCCACATGAGTCCAGTTTAATAGAAGTTGTAATAGCCCATATCATGACTATACCAGCATTTATGCATTCTTTTGTTTATGGACAATTGGCTAGTTTCTAGTTTCACACATGAATATACATGTATATTGTATATGTGTATACATTTATGTGTTTGTGTACATGTGCAAATTACAAATATTGCTGTCATACATATTTTGTACCTACATTTTTTTTTTAATGAGCTGTTCTCTATTTGTAATTTTTTTAGTTAGGAGCCATCAACCTAGGACCACTCTGACCTCTTTCCTCTGCTTGGGAGATTTTAGATCACTAAGTGGAATGATTTTCAACCCCAATCTTGCATGAGTGTGTAAACTGTGACAAAAGTTTTTAAAGAAACATATTTTTATTCCATTTAGAGCTAAGGCCAATACAGATACAGTTCTTTGACATCTCCCTTTGAGGGGCTCTTTTTAAGACTATCAAATTGCTGTTGTTGGATTTAGAAAATCTCAGCTATTAATTAGATTTCTCCACTGAAAAAGGAACTGGCTTATTGGCTGTCAGAAAACTCTAATCTGGTCCATTTTGTAGTTAGCTTTGCAATTCCACCTGGCATTGTGATGCTCCCTCACACTGCGTAAGCAGCTGCTGGCCGTTCTTACCACATTTCTATAGACATTGGCTTAAAAATCTCACTGTCTTCACATTTGCATATATTTAAAGTTACTCCCTGATGGACTAATAATTAGATTTTCAGACACAACTTAGAAGAGTTTCTACAAACCAAAATGTTGACCACATAAAGACATGATCCTAACTTCCAGCAGTACAATGAAATGTGCTTTGTTCAGCCCTGAGTTTCCAAAAAACTGACCCTTTTGATGTTTTACCTTGTGTTTTCTAATCTGTTTTTAGTGATTCAAGTCTATAGACTATATCATGTTTTATTTTAAGTACTCTTTCAATGTAAATGAAAAGGTGAGTAATTAAAAACTGACAACCATGTAGCATCAGATTAGACTTTGGCAGTGAATAAAAATCCTATTTTCTAGTCATTAAAAGCATCCCAGGGTGAAGTGGGAATGGGGAATGATTAAATTCTTTGAAAGACTTGGAGTCCAAGCTCAGATAGTCAGGGACAGTGATACAAATTAGTCTATATGACATTCAATACATACTGGCTTCACATACTGTCTCTATCCCTTACTACTGTGTGATCATATGATATTAAAACTTTCAATTCTCTCATCTGTAAATGGAGGATGATAATATTTATGAGGATTAATTGAAACAATAAATACTGAAAATCTAGAACAGGACCTGGCATACAGTAGCCACTGATAATAGTTATAGTCTATCCCCAAGGTAGCAACTAAACCAAATCATTTTTGTGAAGGAGAGGAATCAAAGAGCTTTCATAATCCTATGGAGACTTGATGATGAAGCTTAAAAAATAGTTTTTAATTTTTATATTTTGCAGTTGTTGCAATCATTTATTTATGAATAATTATGTTTATCGACTAACCAAACCAAAGACTAATGTTTCTTAAAGTCATATAATTGATCGATTTCTTTATATTTGACAATAACCCTTTGGAAAAAAATAGCAAGTCCCTACCTAATTTTACTGACATAGAGTCCAGTCGAATTAAATATTTAAATGCTGAAAATAAAAGTAGACATAAAGATGTTGGAAGAATGCATGCATATATTTTTAAAAATAATTTTTGAGTGAAGACAGTTTGGTTATGCAGGCCATAATGTCTAGACACCTCAAATAGATTGATAAATGGGACAACATAAAATTTTAAAATGTTTATTTATACTGCATAAATTAAATCTAAACTCAAGTAACAAAATGGGAACACTGGGCAGCATATATGACAAGAAAGTGGCAATTAGTACACAAAGAGCTCTTACAAATCAATAGAAAAATACCAACTTAATTTCAAAATGGGCAAAAATATGAACAGACTTCATAAAAATAAATTCAAATAGACAATGAATATTTAAATGAAGATTCACCCTCATTCATAATTTTGAAAATGCAAATTCAAACAATATGATGTTTTAAACTATCAAAATATCAGGCAGCACTCATTTTATATTTCATAATTTTGATGTATGTGTGGTAAAGCAGGCACATCCATTCAACTCTGGCTTAGAATGTAAATTGCTAGAATGAAATTTGAAATATGTATATCAAAATTTAAAATGAACATATCCACTCCTAGTCATTTATTTGCTGAATATGCTGACACACCAGTGCAAAGCTCTATGCAAAGTGTTTAAGAACTTTTATTGCAGGATTAGCTATATAGTTTTTTGGTGTGTTTTTTAATCCTGGATAAATCTAAAAGTGCATGATAAGGAAATAGTAAAATAAATAAGGTAAGTTATATACTTAACATGGTAAATGCTTAGCTATGAAGAATGTGAGAAGAAATACAATGTGCATTTTGGAATAGTTTACAAGTTATTATAATGTGAAAAAATAATATGTAAGAATTTATTATAAACTTCCATTTATGAAAAAATTATGTAAATGTGATACAGGATATATATTAGATATGTTTCTGGGGGAAATAAAGAAAAACATATTGGGAGTAGAATTTGGGGTATGAGTATGGAAAAATAGGAAAAAAGAGGTGAGAATTTTTTGTTTAATATTTTAATAGTTTTCTGAAACTATTTTTTAAAGTTCCTCTATGCTCGTGTATGTCTACTTTTATTTTAAAAACTAATGCAATTATTATGCTCATTAAAATATATAAATTATAAAGGACTAAAATTTTAAATGTCAGCAGAAGCCTTGTGCTCTTGAAAGGGAACTGTCTAAACTTGACTTTCTTGAGATGAAATGATGCATTTATTGGTGCTTAATGAGTTTTATTTTCCCATAGACAAAGCCAAAGGGAGATCAAGAGCAGGAACCCACTTCGACTCAGCCCGGAGACGGAGTCGAGCGGTCCTTTATCACATCTCTGGGCACCTGCAAAGAAGAGAAAAGAACAAATTGAAAATAAATAATGTAGGTGGATATGTGTGTACACTCTGAATGCTAGACTTTCCCCTGGTGGCAATGTTTGATTCACTTAAAGAAAGGCTCCATGTACTCTTTTATTGGCTTTCCTAGATTTTTTTCCACTTTGGCTTGTGCTTTCCTATACAGAACAAACCGGAAAAGGTCAGTAGTCATGAGGCATTTCTGTAATAAAAGTGCTTAATCATTGTGTTATCACAGCAGAGAGATTAGAATATTGCAGTCAGTACAATAGGATACTAGGGGCGCTGTAAATGGGGAAACACTGGCTATATTTTCTGGACAAGATGTTGCAGCAAGTCATATTACACATTCATAGTATGTTGGTTAAAATTTCTCAAATTAAATTTTAGTGGCATCTACTTTGCACTTTATCTAATTTCACATGCTGATTTTATCCAGGGGGACCATGAACAAATCAAAATCATTACTCCTCTTTAAAAAATTATGTTTTATACAAAACACAGTTGGAAATTGCACACAGTATAACATTGAATTTGAAATTACATGCCATACATTATTATTCAACTTTGTAAAAAGTTGCACTCTTAGTAAGTAACAGTAGAGCTACTTTCTGAAACTTGGTGCTTATCTGTCAAAAGCCACAGCAAATAACTATGCCTATAAAAGGTGATTCTACAGAGTTTTACATAACACATATCCGTCAGGATTTCACACTTAATTTCTTAATTGGTTCTTAGCACTAACAGACTTCACTGAGAAGGCCAGAACTATGTCTGTTTGGTTGTAGATACTCAAGGATAAATTTTCAAATGATGACGATGTCCTTAATTTGCACTGTGGAATCTCTAGAGCACACACTTTGAGGGCATGTCTGACTAGGGGTGGCAGATATAAATACTAAGGGTCTAACTTGCCAGTGACATTAGAAAAAATCACATCAAACAACCAGAACTATTTGGGGATCAATCTAAGATCCAGAAGTTCTGGGAGTTAGGGGCACAAGAGGATTCTTTGGCATCTTACTTTGTACGGGGGAGCTTGAGACTACCTAATCTGACATACAAATGCTTTGATAAAACTGAGTCACGCATCAGACATACAAAATATCCACTTCTGTGAGTGTGACCAACAAAGAAGGATGCATTTGCCCAGGTGTGGAGGGAAATCTGACAGCGAAATGCTGCAAACCTGGTTCTGCTTCATTGTGACTCCCTCTGGAAGCCAGAACAAGCTGTTGGGGTCCATTTGTGCTCCAGGGCCATCGGCCATGCTGGCGCTGACCTGCCATGCACCGCTGTTGAGAGTCAAATACTGCTTACCATATTTTGTCTTGACTTAAAGGTTTTCTGGGGATATATGTGCCTCAGTGTCACATGGATTTCCAGAGAGTCTATAGACAGACTTGAAACAGGGCACCAGACTTGATCCATGGATCCTACTGGGGTTCCTATTTACATCTCCCTTCAGTTACCAAGTCAGCCTTAGTGACAGTAAACAAGTTCTGGGGAGAAACGAAGGTAACCACATCTGGGTTTGATTCTATTCAAGTCACCCAGCAAAGCTCCTACACAAATATTAGGCAGAGATTCGGCAATGCTGAAAGCTGACACTATCTTCTAGCCTTTCCCTGAGAATCATTTGAACGTAGCAAGTAGTATTGAGCTTTAAAATGCATTTGCTGAACATGCTGTTTTCCCCTTTAGAGTGAACAAAGTACAGAACACTACTTAAAAACTCATTTTAAAAATCATAATTCCCACCGCTTAGCTAATTAGCTAAGTTGCCATTCATTTAAGAAGTACAGACATCAAGGTGGAACATAAAAATAATACACAGTAATTACAGATGTCTAATCCACACAATGATTTAGCAATTCAGGTAACTCTTACTTCTAGAAGCAAAGTATGGAATCAGAAAAAGCCCTGTTCATTATCTCCTTTCAAGTAGAACAGGGTAGACTAGCTAAAAGAGCAGGAAGAGAGAAGGAAGAAGAGGAAAAAAGATCTGGGCAGTTTATTAGCTAATCAATCTTTGGGAAATCTGGCTATTCACACACACAGACTTCTTAATATTTGTGTAGCTCTCTATTTCCAAATCCCTTTTACATACATTATATTATTTGATTCTTATACTTAGCCAGTGCCAGAGGTGATGTTTATTAGTAATGTGTGAACGATGGAAAAGAACAACCTAGGGAGATCTCCAAAGTAGAGCAGTGGTTGTGGAAGCCAGCTGTGAATCCTCTGACTCAGAGACCCTGTGCCTCTGACCCTACCCCGCTGCCTCTCTGATGCAGTTCTGTGGACTAAGAATATATGATCCAGCCACAGACAAAAGATCTCAGCAGGCCCTTAGCAAGGTTCCATCCCAATCAAGATGTAACACCTTTTAGTCACGCCGGAAACATCTTGGAAAAGGTGTTTCATTTCAGCTTTCCTTGATTTGTTACTCTATTAAACGGCACTGCGATGATGCAAGTGTCTCCAACAGGAGCGCCTTGGGAGCTTAAAAGGAGAGTGCTTTAAATGGTCGAGTATTACCAGCAGGGTATTACTAATCGTCATCCAAGAGTACACTCCGCTAGGATACTCTGTGCAGTGAATGCAGAAACATTTTCTTCTCCGTTTGCTCATTCAGAAGTTAGTTTTAAAGAAATACTGCAAAAATAGTTTTGGAAACAGCTTAGACATTAGCCTTAACCATTGTGTTTCAATAATTTATGGGGTGGAGGTCAAATAGCTAAAACACAATTGGTACTAAAGAATATGCTTCAAAATTAATAAACAATATTTGAGAATAGTTGCTTGTATTATTCTTTAGGCAAACTTCATATGTTTCAGGGTTACAAATAATGTCTTTTTCTCCCTACTTGCTAAAAGCATACTTTCCAATTATAAGAAATTTTCTTCCAAAAAGATTTTTGATAAAACTTGACAAATGAGGTGGGAGGAGAGAAGCATCTATTTTTTTCACTCAGGTGATTGTGTCAAGATGTATATAGGATTTGAGTTTAAATCTAAACTCAAAGCTTAAATCTAACCTGAAATGTGTTAGTTTGTCAGTATCTTTTAAAATCATTTTAACTAATACATTTTAAGTAGCCTATAAAAATGAAAGCTTGTGACTTATTTTGTGATTTGTGGATATAACTAATATATTGCTGACCTTTTACATCAGCATCACTTGTGATTCATATAATCAATATAATCCAAAGAAAATACTTTACTTCTTGGCTTTTCCTGACCCTCATTCCTAGGGTTGGCTTCTCCACAAACAAGATAAAAATTTTTATTTCTGTAACACTATCGGAAAAGACTTACTTGGATAGAAATTGAGATAGTCCTTTATGGTTTCTGGTGATGTCTTACTGTAGTAAATATTTTTTAAAAATCTCTATTGGAATGCATCATGTCCTATTATAAAGTAGATGCAGTGCTTATCAACCTTGAGGCTATTAATACCTATGGACCCTAACTCTCTTCTATGCACTAACCTAAGCTTTGATAAGCCCAACAGTTGTACTTCATTCTTCTCTTTTCAACTCTATGCCAAAATCTATCTTTGGAACCTGATCCTGGAAACTATAGAATGAGATGAAGGAGAAAGGTCAAGTACCGATTAGTCTCAATTTTAGACATATATGATTCATAATTTTGAAGTATATTCTTTAGTGCCAATGGTGGTTTAGTAGATGCAGTGGCAGATAGGCATCAAAAGACAATCTGAAAGTGGTGAAGCAGTTTCTCGCCAGGAAACCCTGACAATATGAGCTTCCTGTGTGGGTTAAGTAAGAATATTAACTGAAAGTAAAAACATGTGTTAGGGTTGCCTACCAAGAAAAGATGCAAGATAAAGGGTGCCTTAATATTAAGGGAGTAGAAATACCTCATTACTGATAGTTACCACTAAGGGGCTGAGTGTTCCGATCCCTCTGAACCTTTCTTGAGCTCTCAAGTGTTTCAGGGCTCCCTGAACAAAATACATTAGTTGGTTCTTTCCTCTATGGCTGAAGTAAGAAAACACATTGTGCCCTGCAAGTAACATGTATTCCAGAACTTTTAACTGTTCCGTTCATTCAACTTAACTTTGACATTTCGGTTTCCATGACCAATCTTGTCTTTCTCATTAACTGAGGTTAAAGCGAGGTCGACAAGTATCTGGTCATAGGCTTGTCAAACTTCCACACGTGCTATTGTTGCACCTCCCTTTGTCTCAGAGCAATAAGGAGAGCTGTTCATCAATTCTGACTGCTTTCAAAGTGAAGTGCTTTTGCAGCTATAAAAACTCCAGCTATTCTTCCGCATTTAATCAGCTGCATGGTGAACATTGCCCTTCTCCTCCCATGATTTGAATAGTAACTCTAAAGTGATCATTTCTCCCTTTCCACCTTAACCAGAGCTAGCTACTGTCAAACTGAATCCATATCAATCAAGGTTATGAAATATGGGTTCCCAGCTTGAAACTTCACAAAAAAACACAATGCAAAAATGCAAGTAGTTATAAGAACTGGGTTATATTTTGAAAGAAATGTACACAGCTATTTAAAATAGAATGTTTAAAATAGAATGTTGATCATATCATCTCTCTCTAGAGGGGGAAAATTGTACCTTCGTTATCATTAGAAGGATTTCAGGTCAAATAGATTCTTTAGCTAATGATTGTCACCTCAAAATTATAATTATATGAAATGATCTCATGACAATAGGGATATAAATGTATCTTTGTGTTTAAAATGTGTGTAGGATTATATTTTCAACTTGTGGAAGTTTATAGGAGGTGATATTTTAGGTAATTATCTTTTCATTTTTAATGAACAAAAGCTGGATTGCTCAGTTAACATTCATGACTAAACTCTGCATGTTTCTATAACCTACAACAAAGATCTCTGCTCAATTTTAGTATATACATCTCTACTTTTTGCATCACCAAGTTCTAAAATCCACTTGTAAGATAGACTGACATTGTATGTATAAACGATCCTCCTCACGGACGTGTGTCTAAGGCTGTGTGATTCTGGTTTCTAATGTTGTGTCTCCCTTCTTTTCTCTTTGTGTTTATCCACAGAATGTTTTCGTAGATAAGCCAGCGTTTCCGGAGTATAAAGTTTCTGATGCAAAAAAGTCCAAATTCATACTTTTGCATTTTAGCACTTTTAAAGCCGGATGGGACTGGCTTATTCTCTTGGCGACGTTTTATGTTGCTGTGACCGTACCTTACAACGTTTGCTTTATTGGCAACGACGACCTGTCCACAACTCGGAGCACAACAGTCAGCGACATTGCAGTGGAGATTCTTTTTATTATAGGTAAGAACCAGCGCCTGCTCTCCTAGGAGATTTGCATAGGGGGAAGCAAGTGTGTTCCAGATTTTTCTGACACAAATTTGAACTAAGAACCATTTGCATGGGCATGGCTCAGCCTCTGATGCAAATTTTGGAGATGCACATATTTGAATGTCTGAAAATTACCTCTTCCAACACTCTCTCTGTTCCTTTAGTGCAAACCAAGATGAACCCATGCTTTGTGTTTTCATCTTTATTTTGTCAAAAATGGGCTAAAAAAAAAAAGACTTAGTGGCTGTTGTGTTTGTACTCACCCATCCATCATGATCTTAACTGTGTCAGAGGTGGTGCTTGGCAAGAACTCATCAGTGGTGTTCTGATAATGGTCCAGTCCTGGGCATGGTTCTCCATGCCCTACATGTTCTCTCGGCACGTTGATGGTGGTCGCAATAAGAGACCTGGTTGCAGAAGCAGAGGATTACATAAGGCTTCCAGTAAACCAGGAGGAGCAGTGAGTATCAGATTTTAACTAAAAAAGGCCGCCAGGGATGTTTGCTAAGAGTATTTATCTCTAGACTATTGGGAATGTCAGATGAAGCTGCATCTCTTCCCTCTTATAAGCCTTTTCCTACATTCTATGCCTTAAATCTTTGTCTTGTTTAGACCAAAGCTGAGCTCTTGCTTGCTCATTCTTAGGCAAATTCTAGATCTCTGCTATGGCTTGGACTGACTCCCTGTGGAGTTCCCTGTATCTTTCATTCATTCCTGTGGAGTTCTTGGTCTTCATTAGCGACCTTATACCTATTTCTCTACCTCGTCATGGTGATGTAGGGCAACAACCTTATTGTAAATATGAATGTTTGAAAATATTTTCAGACAGTTTTTAAACAGAGGAATGAGAAATGGATTTTAAAGTTGAAAGGAAAGGAAATGAGGCAGATCACAACCTTGTTTTAATGGTGGTGGTACTCTCCATGGAGCTGGTGAAGCTTTGGGAGAGGGGGTCTTCCAACTGAATGAGCATGTTTGTTCTGGATAAGTTTGTATGACCTATGTGTGGCTTTGGTGCCACTAATTAGCATTGCATCTGCTATCTTAGTACCCCTGCCCCCACCCCCAAAACGTTGGCTGTGGTATGTTTAGGCCACTAGATGGCACTGTTGTCTAGTTGGGTAGCTTGGGAAGGCTACAGATTTAAGGAAACTTTAATTTTTTTAACCTAACTTATGCATTATTAGAAAAGTGTAATGGTAAAGGGATATTAAATCACTGTTAAATGGCAAATAACAACATTCTAGTTTGTAAAGGAATTTAAAGTGAAAACTGTAATCAAATTGGTTGTGTCCATGTACCAATCCATTGTGGTTTTAGACCCTTTTACTTGCTAACTTTTAATGTCTTCTTCCATCCAAGACATACACAAATGAACACTCTAAACAGACTTCTAATAACCTGGCCAAAGTACTCAAGAACTTGAGAGGTCATTTAACATGTATAAGCTTGAGTATATCCTTAACAAATATTTTATATAATAATTATTATTATTACTATTATATAACCTTGCTCATAGGGATAAGGTTACATCCTGAACTTTCTTTTCCACTATTTCTGGTTCTTAGATATTTGAAATTCCAAGGGCTTAGAAGCCAATTCTGATACTACATGCTCATTGGCAGATGATGACATGTTTACACTCAGAATTGACACGTGTGAGAAAGATCTTTTATTTTATTTGTTTTGGGTTGCTTCCCTCTGTTAAAGCAATAGAGTCTGGCTTGTCCCCCATAGTTGCCTCTAAATCTTCTGTGTTCTTTCTTTATGCCGTCAACAATGTTTCAGGGAGCAAGATATTTCTCTAGGAAGACAATACAGTAGTCTCTCCTTATCTGCAGTATCTCTTCCCAGGGTTTCAGCTATCTGTTGGTCAACCACGGTCTAAAAATATTAAATGAAAAATTCCAGAAATAAACATTCATAAGTTTTAAATCGAGTGCCATTCTGAGTAGCATGATGGAATCTTGCACCATCCCGCACCACTCTGGACGTGAATCATCCCTTTGTCCTTCATATCCAGGCTGTACACACACCTGCCCGTTAGTCACCTCGTAGCCGTCTTGGTTATCAGATGGACTGTCTGTCGTGGTATCTCAGGGCTGGTGTTCAAGTTGGGAGGTAATATATCTCTTTTGGAGAGTCACAATGAACTTTATAGCATTATAAATCCTCTGAGAAATCCAGTGGTAAAGAAATCTGTTTAACTGTGATTAATACAGCACTATCGATAGTTATTTTTACCTCAGAACTCGCTCCTCCCCAGACCACTTGGTAACACTCTTTTGGGAAGACTGAGTTTAAAACATTCTTCCCTGATAGATTCACTATAAAGAAGGTATCTGAATATAATTATGCTAGTCAAAATATAAATATGAATCATGAGCTTGAATCTCTATTCTCTTCCTCTTAAAATGAAGTTTGTAAGCCATATTCTTTTTCTTAATACATTTTTATTGATTTCAGAGAGGAAGGGAGAGATAGAAACATCAATGATGAGAGAGAATCACTGATTGGCTGCCTCCTGCACGCCCCCTACTGGGGATCAAGCCCGCAACCTAGGCATGTGCCCTTGACTGGAATCGAACCCGGTACCCTTGAGTCTGTAGGCGGACACGCTATCCACTTGGCCAAACCAGCTAGGGCCATCTTAGTTCTTTAGAATCAACAGGACACAAGGCTTGGCTTTAAGTTACAAAATAGTTATAAAATTACTTTTAGTTTGAAAACCACCCTACATAACTTAGCTATTGATTCAAAGCCTTACAGAATGAGAAGTGATTTATAGAACCTAATCGTTCTTACATTACAGGTGGGAAACTGAGCCCTAGCGATATGCCCAAAGCCCCATAGCTAACTGATGGCAGACTTGGGTCTCCTAGTTGTTGGAAAGGGTTTCATAAGAGTTTATAACCAATATGATTCCATTTTCTGAAAAATTCCACTCAACTTAATTTCTTTTATTGAAAGCAATGAGGCAGAAAATGAGAGAAAGAGGTGCCAACTTCTTTCTCTTTCTTCAATGAATGCAGAAATTAACAGCTTGAATCTCTGAAATCTCAGTACTTAAAACTGTAGTATGCCCATAGGTCCAACAATCATTTCCTTATTAAAAACCCAAAGAACCCAGTTTTGTGCAGGCAGTAGTACGCCCAGACAGACACAGAGAATGAGTTATGAGTATTCTAAGCCAGTGGTAATTCCCTTCCCTTTAGCCAATTTCAGGAGTAGGGGTAAAGGTGTGGCTAGTTCAGTCCAATAGGATATAAAGAGATCATTTCTGAGGGCTTCTTGGAAATAATTTTTCCCCTGATCAAAGAGAAGCATGTGAGGAGAAAATATTTGTGTTCCTACTCCTTCTGTTCCCCCTGGGGTTGGATATGATGGGAGGACATGATGTGTGTAACTCCTGCAGCCACCCTTAATCATCAGGAGAGGCATAGGAAAGAAGATGTGGATGGCAGAGCAGAAAGTTGAGATATTGCACCTCTGGACCCCTCGTCAGATGATGTAAGAATGTTCCCATTATTGGAGCCAGCTAATTAGATATTCTGTTACTGATTGATATGTCATTCTAAAAATACCAGAACAAATTAAGAAAAATTCTCTAGCATCTTGACCCCTTGCACTAAGTCATTTCATAAGTCCTACAATATGTCCTTTCCAAAGGAACAGAATGCTCTTTCTTCTGTCTTGTCATTCCCCTCTGAGACAGGCTAGCTAGGAAGTGGTCTGCACATTCTTTGAATCTGAGATTATTACCACCATGGCTTCATAGGCTACACCATAAAACTGTAACTCTGATGGACTTGGTCTCTCTGAGAGCCCCCAGAAAGTAAAGGTCAAAGGAAAGTTGATGTGCAGTTCTACTTCCTATTTGCTACATTCACCTTAGTCACAAAAGGGCAGTTGAGAGTCATGTGAGATAAAGGGCAATTAATTATACATTGTGTGGCCCATCCTGTCTAGGACTGAACATTTAGCATCCTTACCCACTACTCACTAGCAATGCTCCCCAACTATTATGACAATCCCAAACATCCCAAAGGAATTTTCTCCCAATATTATATTTTTAACATTATACTCTGTTGATCTAGGTAGTTCTTAGTCACTGGTTCTCAATATCATAACAGAAAACATTCCAGAAACATGTGGGTTTGACTTTAATTCGTTAATCAGCACTACCATCATTTAGTGTTTGTTTAGTGCTTTTAGGTCACAATTTACAAGTGATTTTACCCCAACTAATGAACAGAATTCTTATAAAAGCAGTATTTCTTTTTTCTTAATACATTTTTATTGATTTCAGAGAGAAAGGGAGAGGGAGAGATAGAAACATCAATGATGAGAGAGAATCACTGATTGACTGCCTCCTGCAGGCCCCCTACTGGGGATTGAGCCCCCCTGCAATCCAGTCATGTGCCCTTGACCGAAATTGAACCTGGGACCCTTCAGTCTGCAGGCTGACATTCTATCCACAGAGCAAAATCAGCTAGGGCTAAATGCAGTATTTCTTATAAGGATATGTCTAAATTTTTGTCATTTCTGATTATTTTATTTCTCCTTTTGTCTCCAATACTTTATTAACCAATGCTTTTTATCCATTTACATGTCAACAAATTTTGCTATTTCAGAGATGATTTCTTCTCATTTAATTTTTAATATAACCTTGTGACATAATCATGCAGGTATATATATTCATACTTAGGAGGGGAAGGGGAAAAAAACAAAGCAATTAATTTATCCATGATCTAGCTAACTACTGACCAAGCTAGAACTATAGCCCTAAACCTATTTGTAAAATGGGCAAAATAGTATCAATCTTGTGAGGATTTAATGAAGTAATTTTATTTAAAAAGAAATAATCTCACTCACTGTTTAATCAGTAATAATGAGTATTGTCAATAATATTATCAAGCCCATATCTCTTTGGTTTGTTTTAATATCCATTATTTTCAGAAAATCAGCCCTCTTTAATTCATACTGAAAATCCAACTTGAACACAAGCCCTGAGATACGACGACAGTCCATCTGATAACCAAGAACATTCCAATTCCCTCAGCTTTCAGGAACACAAGTGTCTGGGGACTCATTTACCACTTAAAGGATCTGAGGCTTTTACAGCTGCTTCTACAGACTTGCCTCAGCATTCTTTTAGAAAAGCCCAAATTAGATCTTCCATCGACTCTAGTCCTGCATTCTTTATTTGCAGCTCTTCGGGATCTGGTGTGCATTAAATGACCCCAAACAACATTACAGGCAATTTTTCCAGTGTCTTCTTCCATCCAGTCTTCCATCACCACTTCTAGGAACAAGGAAATAAGCTGGTCTGCATTTCAGCTCCTCCCCTTTTTTCTTCCCAGCTCTGATGAAGCCTAAAAGGCACAAGCTGGGCTTCCATTAACAGTCTAGAACAGTGGTTCTCAACCTTCCTAATGCCGCAACCCTTTAATACAGTTCCTCGTGTTGTGGTGACCCCCAACCATAAGATTATTTGCGTTGCTCCTTCATAACGGTAATTTTGCTACTGTTATGAATCGTAATGTAAATATCTGATATGCAGGATGTATTTTCATTGTTACAAATTGAACATAATTAAAACATAGTGATTAATCACAAAAACAATATGTAATTATATATGTGTTTTCCGATGGTCTTAGGCGATCCCTGTGAAAGGGTTGTTCAACCCCCAAAGGGTCTCGACCCACAGGTTGAGAACCACTGGTCTACAAGGAAGTCATTACCTAAAGCTTCAATCACCAGTTTCAGAGTAACTGAGACTTGTCTCCAGCCAACAACTTCATCATTTTCCTGAATCTGTGTTCAATTTCTAATAGTTTTTTTAAATACATGTTTGTCTTGTAAAGCTTTCCCCATATCCCGTATAAATATGCCTTTTCCCACTTAACGTAGAACTGAGAAATAATGTTCTTATACTATTCAACTCCAGTTCAAAAAAACTTTCCAATAGAAATCCAAGGTTCAAAAGGAGTTCTTTCATTCTTTCAGCATTCTTTTTTACTTTTAATATTTTTATTGATTCCAGAGAGGAAGGGAGAGGGGGAGAGAGCTAGAAACATCAATGATGAGAGAGAGACTTATTGACTGGCTGCCTCCTGCATGCCCCCACTGGGGATCAAGCCCACAACCCAGTCATGTGCCCTGACTGGGAATCGAACCCAGGACCTCTTGGTCCATGGACCGACACTCAATCCACTGAGTCACCACAGCCGGGCCTTTCAACATTCGCGAGTGTCTTTTTCTGTTGGGGTAAAATATATAAATTTCACTGGAATGTGAACGAGTATGGACATTTTATTATACAAGAAAACCTCAACTTACAGTCATTTTCCTGAGATGTGCAAACCAAGACATGTCATTCCCCCCTTAGATAAATGACTAAATTAAAGATAAAAACTTGGATACTGGAAAGAAAGACTTCTAACAATAAATAGGGTTGAAATTTCATAATGATGAGGGAATTAAAATAAATTTTACTGCTGCATGATTTGGGCATTCTAGTATTCCTGGGCTACGTATTTAGAAGCGTTGATTGGTTAGCATTCATTTATCTCTTAGTGTTTGAGTCCCCACCCCCTTCCCTCCCTTTCTTTCTCATTCTCTTCCATTTTTTTTCCTAACTCTCATAATCACAGTCTCCCTCCTACTCTTTCTCTGACATTCAAACATAGGATAGTAATGAAAGTCCACACATAACACCCCATATCTGCACATCTGCACTCCCACTAAGAGTAATTCACAGCCAAACTTCAGATTTGACCTTTGTCTCATGTGCCATTTTTCACCCAAGTATGAGAGCATTCCCAGTGCCCACATTCCCAGTAAATACAACTGGAGTATCAAATAAATGGAATGTATTGCATTGAGCATTAACCATTTATTAGAAATGAATCACTGCCCACTTGGCCATTGACCAGCTATTGTCTGCTAAAAAAAGTCTAAGCCTGAGGATAAGAACAAACAAAAAACCAGAAAATTACCCTGCCACTTCAGATTTCCAGAGAAGTGTCACATACCCAGTATTTTAAGAGTGAAGAGATTTTGTATGTCAGAGTGCCTTGAGGGGGAAAAACAGAGCTTTGTAAAGTAAGGTACTATTTCATTATTGCTATTAAGAGCTCCCATATAAGTTGGCTTAAAAGTACCTACATAAGCCCTTGAACAAAGATTGGAATTGCATTTATTTTACAAATATACTATCGGCTTAATTATTGCTTCTTTAGGCTTTTCAGAATATCTCCTGGGAAGATGAAGTGCTATGATAAATGAGCTTTTGAATGGATACCCAGGATATGTGACCACTGTATTTTTCTTAACCACATGAAAATGCAGAGTTTTCATTTCATTGGTTCAAAATTTGCAATTAATAGTTTCCTTACACTAGAATAATGGGTGTATGTTTGATTAGAAAAAGTACTTTATTGGCCATCATTTCCTATTAGACAAGTAGATTTTTAGAAATATTTCCTCTATTCTTTGCTATGAACAAAAATCACTAAATGGCAATGTTCTAACAAACCAACAAATCACATTCCCCGGACATTTTCTTTTGATTAGTTTAATTTCTCCTCTGTGAATATACCATGCTAATTACATAAGGTTTAAAATAGAAATAGTGGAGAGAAACAAATGGCCTTCAGCAACACCCATTCCAACACAACTGCCTCCATGTGAAATTTTTCTGGTATCATTTCCTCTTATTCCTCTTCTTGTGGATGTGATCACAGTCTATGCAAATTTAGGTGCCTTGTATTTTACAGACCTTTTTTATATATTTCTCTGTTTTATAAATATTTATAGACATTAATATTTGCATAACATCCCATCATGTAAAGGAGCTTTTCTGTTTAGTTAACCATGTCTTAATTGTTACATATTGCAGGTGATATATCTTGCCACTTACACAAAAAAATAATGAATACCTCCGTGGAAAATATATTTATTCACTAACAGAGCAAATATATATTGAATGCCCATTGTTTGCTATGCACTGTTTTTGGATGTCAGAAATAGAGCAGTGAAACAAATAGAGACATTTGCCCTCAAAGGTCTTACATCCCAGTAGGAGACAAACAGGAAACAAAACAAATAAGAAAATATATAGCGTGTTAGATAGTGGTGAGTTGCACAGAGAAGTAAAGCAGAGAAGGGGAAAGGATTAGCTAAAATGGGAAGCTAATGGTGAACATGACATGTAGATAAAAATGGAGGGGAAGCAACGGGACAAGCAATTACATGAACTACATGTCTTGATGAAGAACATTCCAGAGAAAGGGAACATCAAATGCAAAAGACTCTACCTTGACATTTTGAATTCTTTTAAGGAGTTTAATATTTTTACTGGGCCAAAAATATTAAGAGATACAGCTTATAACATTCTCAGAGTGTTATTTTTTAATCACAGTATCCTTAGAGCATTTATTTATCAAAGTTCTAGTTGAAACGCAATTTGTTCTTGCTAGTATTTTTTTTTACAGTAATGGCTATTGTGAGAAGTTCTAGTTGCATGTTGCTTTCTGAATTTCTTTAATGCTACAAAGCATTTCATTTAATGGAATAAGTCAGATAAAATAATGTTATCAATATTGTACTACTGTGATTAACTACTATTTTCCCCTTTAGAAGATTAGATATACATAGAAAATGAGTTGTATTTGCCTGACAAACACAGTAGTTATTTCACAATGTACCTGAATTCACTATGTTTAAATATGAAACATTTGTGAGATGACAAATTTGGTGGAAAATTGTCTTCACTGCCCTGAGACTTACATATTATTGTAAATAGACTACAGGAAGGAGCACGTACTCATAAAATATGAAACAATAGTGCTTGTTTTGTACAAGACAAGGAAATTAAGAATGGAATATTACTAAATTTAGAAACCCAGAGGAAAATTATGAGTTCTTGATTTAGAAACATATTGCACAGTAATGAGGTGGGTTTTTTTTTTCCATTTCCCTCTTAGCAACATGAACTCTGCTATGTCATTCTCTCCTCTTTCCACTTTTTCAAGTATATTTTCTTGCAGCATATAAAAATACTGTATTCTGTAGGTAAAAATTGCATTATTTATGTGGTTTATATTTCCCAGTTGAACCCATGCATTTAGCATTTGCCATTGGAATAATCTCCTCCACCACTACCCCAATAGTTTAAAGATAAATAATTTTTAAAACCAAATATATATTGAATATATTGAAAAGTTGTTTATTTTAGATAACAAAAGAATATTATGGCCACCTGTCCCTAGATGTCATTCATTATGTGTTATTCAATTCGCTAAATATTTGTTGAAGATCAAAATACTGTCACCCGAGTGATTGCACATGGCAATTCTCCACCATGGCATAGGAGACCCTTTAGGATCTGGACTCTATCTTTTTACTTATCGCCACTTGCTTCTCCTTTCTGTGGGTCCAGCCATATGAGACCCCTTGCAGTTCTTCAACTGTATTATTCCTTGCATCCTGTGTATTTTCATATCCTCTTTATTTTATACTCTCAGAGAAAAGTAGCAAGATATCTCTTTACCCAATCAAATGCTCCTTATCCTTGAACTATCATCTTTGACCTCTTCTACAAAGTCTTCTTTCTAACTCTTCTTACTCCTGGCACCGCAAGTCTGGGACTTCCATCGCGCACTATTTACATGCTTTCCCTCTCACATTCTTCAACCCTATTTCATAATTGCTTATTTATCTCCCCACACTCACATGCCATAAATAAACTATGCGCTCCCAGAGGACATGGATTGGATAATATATTTTTCTCTAGTTCCTTCAACTAGTATAGTTTCTGACCCATAGTAGACAGGAAACTAATGTTTGCCTACTGCCATAATTCAGATAAACAAAAAGTTAAGCTCATTGAGTTAAACAATGGACTTATTTCCAAAGGCAGGCCTATATGGTTTTATACATGGTCCCACAGGTATTAGCAATTCTTTCTTGGTGTCTCCAAAGCACTCACCACATAATTTTTTTAATTTCCAGTTTTCTACCTATATCCCCTACTAAACTAATTTCTTTGAATGCAGGAAGAGAGGATCAATCTTTGTACAACCCACACCCAGCCAATATACGTACATACTAGGTGATCGATAAATGCTGGTTGAGTAAATAGATGAGAAGCAATCATTTATTAGCTCTATTTTACTTAAATAGAAATTGGAACTTAGAAAAGGTTACAAAAAGAAAAAAGAAAAAGAAAAACCTTTCCAAAGGACACTGCTACTTATGGGAGAGCCAAAATTAGAACTCAGTTACATTTTGGCTCATAACATTTTATTATATCACCACATTTAACTGGACTAACATTATAATTTTAAAGAATAAAATCCAAAAAATGTATATGTATTTCAAACTTGCTAATGTTATGTCCATAAATATGATTATTATTACAGTTTCCATGGAAATCAGTAAGTTTGGTGATATTCCTCTGGAGAGATTCCAAACAGGTTAATTTACATTGGATAATCCAAACGGTATAATAAAAAAAAGTGTAGAAAAACTCAAAATACACTGGAATGAAACAAACGTATAGGTTTCTGAACAAGAAGCAATTCATCTCTTTGGGAAACCAGTTGTGAACAAAGAGGAGATGCCCACAATCAGAGACTTTTCCAAAACACAGGTATGAAGACCTGGAAAGGTGGTTTCATAGGTGCACAGCAATACTGTGTACATACAAGGCAGGGCGTGAGAATGCACAACCAAAAGAGTAAATGGGAAAAGGCGATTGGAATGATCCTTGCTGTACTTGAGTTGATGATAGAAGTAAAGGTCTAGAATGTAAGTTGTATAAGTTTGATAAAACAGCAAGAAATTGCAAGGAGGTTAATTGCTGTTGCAAACAACAAAGTTTTTTTCTTTTTTCAAAGAATGGAAGCGAGAGATGGCAGTGCAGAGAAGCACATGAAGATGTGATGTTTCTGGCTGAAACATGTTTCTTCTGTATAGTTCACTTCCACATCAGGATCCATCTGGTGGCGCGCGCGCGCACACACACACACACACACACACACATTCTTAAGTTCCTGACAAGGACATTATGTAGATTTGTGCACGTATGTTGGTGAGATGAGGAGGGCTGATCAGTTTTTAGGTCATCTGGTTTTCTCTCGAGAGGCTTCCTAGCCTGAGGACACTTGTAGCAATAAAAGGACTTTTTCTTTTTATAGGACATATTTCTGCCCCCAAATTATTCATTCTATATTTGAAAACCAGATTTAACTGGCTGTCCTGTTTGCTGAAATTGCAAGTATATACTGAGGTGACCTCAATGGATCATATTAATGCCTCTGCTTTAGCAACACCGGGAGGTTAAATTCCTAGGAGCTGCTGCAGAAAAGGTTTATGTTGAAATGATGCTGACCAATTTTTGGCTAGATATTGAGAAACAAACAAATAAGAAACTATGGCTTAGGAGTGCTGCCATTGTTAGTAGAGTCTGGAGAACTGGATGCATCACTTGCCCATTATGGTAGCAGGTCACATTTAGATTGGACTGTCAAGACCAGCCACCAAAGCACTATTTCATGGGACTAGGAACTGTTAAATTGCTAAGTTAATGAAAGGATGAGAGCTGTGGTCTTTGCTTTGTGTATTAGTTAGGTTTGATCAGCTACTGCAGCACGAGCTGCAACAATAATTCAGTGGCTTCTGAGACTAGAAATGTATTTCTCACCTAATGTCCTGGGGAATATATTGAGGGCTGGTAGGGAGAAATAGGAGGAGGTGGTTCTCTTATGTAATTATTTAAGGACTGAGACTGACAGTGGCTCTACTAACTTTAATGGGTGGCTTCTAAGGTCACTTTGTTCTTAATTCCAGCCAGCAGAAACAGAAAATCAAAGAGCATGGCAAAGCAAATGTGCATAACTTCAGCTAATAGTAATGCAAGATTCTTTTTAAAGGTACCCAACAAGTCGTTAAGGCTGTATTACTAGAGTAAAACCAATTCTAAAGAATTACTAGAAGCATTATATGCCCACCCAATTGGCAAAGTCTAATAATATCAAGAGTCAATGAGACTGTGGAGTAATAAGAACTGAAAACTCTGCTGGTTGGAGTGTGTCTTCTACTCTGGACAGGCTATGTCTGGGGATTAGCTTTTGTCTTTCCTGGTACAGAGAGGAGGAGGGTGCTTTTGAAAAGTATGTCCTGCTTTGAAGCAAATAGGGGCAGAGCAGGTAGCTTTTCAGGTTTCTGCTTCTCAGTTGCCTTCAGCTCAAAATAATTCTAATGCCAAACTGGCATATTTTTGGATGGCATAAACCTTTCCATATCTTACTTCCAAAAGGATAGTAGTCAGCTATATAAGTTGACTACTTTTCTTTATTATGCTAGCACTTGAGAATTCGTTTTTAAAATAAAAACTGATAGGGCAGTATGTAAAATGAATAAAAGCTCAGCCTGAAAAGAGAAAGGGGGAAATAAGAAGGGGAAAGCCCAAAGTCATGAGACTTGTGGAACTAGAGAAAATCACCAGGACTGGGAAAAGGAAACCCCATCAGTTGGAGACAGTTGGAAGAAATGGAGATATTCATCCTGGGGTACTGAGTCAACTTGATGACTGATCTTGAGTATTTATGGAAAGGGCTTTGGGATGCGAGAGGACAGTGTATTCTGTGTTGTTGCTCAGGATGAAACTAGAACCAAGGAAAGGGTGCTACAGGGAAGAAGGCATCTTGCGGAAAGGCAGAACTACTTAGTGATGGGCATGTCAAACCAAGGGCTCTCAAAAGGCAGGGAGCTTACCACTGCTGGGGGCATTCGAAGACTGGTTGGCCATATCCTTATGAAGGATGACATGGATGGAGTGCCTGCATTTGAAGACATTAGGATAGAAGACTTGTAGGTCTCTTCCCTCCTCTGTGGGTTAATGAGATGCTGATATTGAAGGTCAAACTGATATAAGAGTACACCATGGTACCATTGGCCACACTGGTACAAAACAGAAACCAACACCAGCTTCAGCCACCCCTCAATCCACCTGGTTGCCTCTTTTAGTTTCACCTTTTTTTCTAAATGCAATTGCTCTTAAGTTCCATTTATCACTAAGTCTGCTGCTCTTAAATGCTATTTCTCACTGAGTCTGCTATCCTTTCTTTTTCTTTAAATCTTTCACTTTAAGGTAAACAGAAGGGACAAATGCTGACAAGATAAGGGTTGAGTGGTATGAAAATCTCATCTATTATTATTGGCAATTGATTACAGTCATTCTTAGGATTATTAGTCCCTCAAGCCTCTTCACTAATCAGCTCTCAATTATTCATTCTTCCCACATCTTGTAGCTCGACTTTGTAGACATCATATAGTGTTGAAAGGAGAACCTCACAAGCCATATTTAGAACATTAGTCCGGCAGCTGGTTTAGTGAAATATCTCTTCACCCGAGCTGTACTACATTGATTAATTTTTAAAGGAATAGCTAAATGAAGATATTAATTATTTGTATGTGGTGCATATGCTATCATACACACAATTATATTTTAATTTACTTTTTACGAGTAAGCCAATATGATTTTAAAATTATTTCCCATCTGGCATGCATGCTAATAAAGAAAAGGAATCTACTCATTTGTGCCATATTGAATTTAACCTTTTTTTGTACTTCCTAATTACATAGTTCTCAAGGAAATCAAACTAGAAAAAATGGGTTTAACCTTTCTGATTTTTAGTCCACATACATAGCCATTTAGTGTGGGAGAGAGAGGAAGCACTGATTTTTAAAGGTCCTTAACAATATGAAAACAGAACATGCCTACATTTGTTTATTATTTGTCTTAAATTTAATCATGTTTTTGTAAAAATGAAATACAAGACAAATGATTATCCTTCAAAACCATTAAGTGGCACCTGAATCATCATATAATTCAATTCTATTCTGCCTCATTTGGGTGGGGTATATTATGATCAATTTTTGAAAATTCTATAAATCGTATAAAGAATGGAGATAATGTTCTGATTCAAACTCTGTGCTCTGTGTGTATATACTTCTGGACAGTTGCACACATTAATAAGTGGAATTAATAATAAAATCACACATAAAAATTTGGATATGAGTACACTTTTATGTACTTCTCAACATAAAAGTTGAAAAACATCATAGATCTTCCATATGCCTCAAAATGAAAACTATATTGCTGCCTTTCAGGTAAATTGTGGATTGTCTGCAGGAGACCACATTCTTGCTGTAACATTTTAATGAGTTCCTGATTTAATTTGCCAAAAATACAAAACCTCATGGGAAATGAGACAACCATGGGGGGAGGAACAGCTGTCCCAATATTCTCGAGGCTCCACTTTGCCCCCATGATTCTCACATGAGGGACATCACATCTGACAGCTCTTTGCTTTCTCGTCACAATCATTTTATCTGATGCTCCCTTCACTCTTAAAGAAGAACTTGTACTAATCACCTGCCCTTCCATTTAAGAGAATATTTACAAACATGGAGTTCTGTTTCTAGACACCACATTGTATCAGTAGAGAGAAAGCAGAATGAATTCTCAGTGATCCCTAGACAAAAAGTTCTTTTATTTCCAGAATCAAAAACAGTTCATTTCCTCACATTCAATTCTGTGACTCTGATTTAATTTTTTTTAACCGGGGTGGTACGGATGCTGAATTTGGTCTAAGAGCTACTTTCAGGACTGCATTTTCCTACACCAACCTATTGTTATTCCCTCTAAAATATACTTAAGAAAATGGGACCGGGTGTCTAAAGATGCTCTGTCTCTTTGTTGCTCATGACTTTAAAAATGTAAAATCTCCTTTATAACTTTAAGGAGATTTCTTTACATCTCCTGAGTCATTGGTAAAATGACAGTAATAGTATTACACATGAGAGAGTTGGGATGGGAACCACACTAAGGAATTTGAAAAGTTTTATAAATCATAATACAGTAGAACTTTCTATGCTTATCATGTGACATAACTAGGTTTTTTAGAAATTAGTGTTCAAAAATAATACTAATCATTTGATAAACCTATAGTCTTTGCACAAAAATAGTACCATAACCCTGAAAATGTTAGAATATAATATATATCTAGGTTCCCCCCCCCAAAATAAACCCAAAGTATTTACATATTTCAAAAATAGATTTATATCTATAGTTTTTTTAAACAGTTGATTTTTAAAATAGCTTTCATTCTTTTATGATTATCACTATTTGTATATGTCTTCTAATGACTTCTTTTGAAACCTAAAATTAGCATATCTTCATTCAACCAATTAACTCCAATGAATAACAAATTATTTTTTTAAGTTTTCTAAACTTTGTAATGATTCATTCAAGAATACATTTTATCTACTTAGCAGTCTGCACTTCTCTTTTACTTTATAGTAAATCACATGATTAACCACATATCTTTATAAAATGTTTGCAGCACCAATCAAAGGGCAGTCAATTCATTCATTCCTCCATTTAGGGAATGCCTCAAATATGTTAATAGTGGCAGTGGGTTTTCTGTGAAATGTGTGGTAGACCTGGCAATCAGTTAATAAACATGCAAGAAATGTATCCCTTCAATTTTATAATGAATTTCTAAACTTACCTTAGCTTCTGTTTTAGAAACTAAAGCTTGGTAAACATTTGCTTTGGATTGCTCGCTCCTAAGATGAAAACCTAAATACCTAACCTGAGCTTTCTTTTGGAAACCATTAAGTTGAAATCTCTGCTTGATTTCTACAGCTGGTGGTCTGACTTGTTAAACTGCTTTGCTTAGTTTAGTTAGTTTCTAAACTTTGCAGAGTTTAGAAAGTTAAAGGGAAAGGGAAAATAAAGTTCATGTGCTACCATAACAACCTCATGGCATTCCACTGTGCTCCTTATGGTAGCCTTGCTTCACTGATGCTTTGGCACTTGCCATCATAGCATTTTTACTCTGCAGTGGAAATCATCTTGGGATTATCTTCAAACCTTTGTGAGTAGTTTATCCACTAGCTTCAACCTTTCATATTTTCAATATTAACAATGGAAGTATTTTGATAATTTTAGCTTTTGACAAAAAGTTAAAAATCTTTTAACAATATTATATTTTAAAGTTAGGATTCACAGTAAACTAGAGTGATTTTTGTTTTGTTTTGAGTCACCTGGAACAAGCTTCCAGACAAGTGATGTGATTGGCCTCTCTTAAGGCGCCAATACTTAAAGTGCTGAATCAGAATTTAGGAGACTTAGATTTGAGTCTGGCTCTTTCACCAACTAGCTGAGGAGTTAAATCCTGTGCTTTTGTGTCATCATCTGTGTGACCCTGAACAAGTCACTTGACCTCTTGTGTGCCTCATTTTTCTCATCTGTAAAAGAGTTAATGGAAGTGCCTACATCTTACCATTGCTATAAGGAGTCAATGAGATTTACGATTCTAAAGGGCCTAGAACACTACTGGCTTCATGCTAAGAACATATGTGTTATCTAAAATACATAATAGTAATCAGTCTTGTCATAATCCCTAGATTATCTCACCTCACAATGCTATAAAAGTCAAATGACATAATAAATATTGTATTAGTTTGTTATTGCTGCAGAGCAAGACACCACAAACTTAATGTCTTAAAACACCACCCAATTATTATCTCATAATTTCTATAGGTCAGAAGTCCAGGTATGGCTTAGCTTAATTCTCTGCTCGGAGTTACACGTGGCTGAAATCAAGGTGTTAGCTAAGCTGTGTTCCCTCTGGAGCTCAGAATCCTCTTCCAAGCTCATGTGACTGTTGGAAGAGTTCATTTCCTAATGGTTGTAGGACTGAGGTTCCCATTTCTCACTTAATGTCACCTAAGGGCTGTTCTTAGCAACTGGAGAGCTGCATACTGTTCTCTGCCATGTGGCTCTTTTCACCCAGACAGTTGCCTTCTTCCAGTTGAGCAAGAGTATGTCTCACTGGCTTTTAATCCCTTGCCATCAGCTGAAAAAAACCTCTGCTTATAATAGTACCTGATCAGCAATGGTACCCTTTAGTCATATACTGCAACATGATCATGGCTGCATATCTCCTCATGCTCACAGGTTTCACCCTCACTCAAGAAAAAAGGTAATATGAGGGTGAGGATCCTGGAAGGTCATTTTAGAATTCTGCCTTCCACAAATGTGAACATAAAGTGAAAAGTAAAAATTATATACATAAAGTGCATACTATTGTATGATTTATACTTGTCATCATCATGCTCATGATGTCAACAAATTTCTAACCTCATACAACACTATTCTGCTTATGTTTAATGGTTTAAATTAGCTATAATAAGTATTCCAATTCATCTAATGTGTAACTCAGAACTTAGCATTCACTTCATAATGTCTGGAATGTACTAAGTGCTCAAAAAATATTACTATTTTTACCCTTCTTAATACATGTTTGTTAAGTTGTGCTGGATCTGCCAAGAAGATTATTTTGTATGTTATCAATCTGAAATATGCTAAGAGGTTACCATTTGTCTAACTTTACTTAATTTTATACAATTTTCTTTCTTCCTCCCTTCCTCTATGCCTGTCTCCCTTTTGTCCCTTCCACTGTTCCCCTTTGTCTTCCCTTATTCTCTCTCTCTTCCTTCCTCTCCTTCTCTATCATTTTTTTCCCCAAGCAGATATTATTTTAAATTTCCGAACAACCTATGTCAGCAAGTCCGGCCAAGTTATCTTTGAAGCAAGATCAATTTGCATCCACTATGTCACAACTTGGTTCATCATTGATTTAATCGCTGCTCTGCCTTTTGATCTCCTGTATGCTTTCAACGTCACAGTGGTGAGTAAGGAAAGACCTCCCTTGCACATGATCCAGAAGGCTGGTTTACCCCTGTGTTTGTTTTTCACAAGTTCAGGTTTTAAACATTTGTGGCAATTTGGCAACCAAGATTTGATGTCCTTGTTAATAAAGATGCCAAGTTGCCCAATGATATGCAGGTCAGATTCTCCACTTGAGGAAGAATTTCCTCTTGAAATTTGCATTACCTGTTTCTAGTTATTTAAATACCAAGAACAAAGATATACAAAACGTCTAAATTGATCAGCAATACAGATTCGCTAAACAAACCCTTTGATAAGGAAGCCATCTATAAAACTATAGCAGAACTTTATCTTGCTTGGGCAGATATTTGCCTCTAGAGATTGGTGGAGAGTTTAAAGATTTCTTTTACTTTTATGACCTTTATTCTTACTTCTTGAGTATTTTATAGTTCATTGGCATAACAAACAGAAGACCAATCAAGATAGAGAAAAACGCTAAATTTAAAATAAGAGAATTCAACTACTTTTTGGGAGTCTTTGTAAAAATGTTGCATGAGGCAGAAACCTAAATGACACAATGACCGAGTTGAGTTCTCTTTGTTATTAATATAGGGTGTCTCAAAATAATGTGTACACAATTTGGATAACTATTAATTCCAATGGGTTAAATCTGAAAAGAAACATCAATTGAGCTATCAGCTATTAAGTGTGTATACATTTTGGGGGGACACGTCTATTTGTAATGTCTCTTTTTTCATCAAAAGCCTTTATACTTACGTCTCCTCAAAGGGAAAAAAAGTATCTGCTACTTGTAGTAATAACAATTTTTATTATTTAATGATTGATATCCTTACAAAATTAAGTGCTGTTTTATAAATAGAGTTTTGGAGAGGTATAATAGCATTTTTGGACCAGTAATGCAATTTGCTGCTAGCATAAACAATTTTAACTGGAAAAAAAGTGTATTAAACATTAATTCTAATTAAACATATTTCCTATGCAGTTAGCAACCTCCTGTAGAAATATTTCCTATTAAGAATGTGAAAGCATAGTTTTCAATATTAAACAAAGTGATCAATATTTCAAATACAATTGATATCAACTTCAGAATGAAGATTGAACTGTAATCCTGACTAGTACATATTTGTCATTTGTTAATTTCATGTACAATAATAGTATTTTTTTCTTTTTCTTTTCTTAAGTTGGGAATTGAGGGTGTCAACCTCTTTAAGAGGTTTATAACTCAACTGAAATGAAAGCTCTGGGGGAAATTCAGTATGTAATATCAATCAATGCTACATTGAGTTGTTATCCAGGTTTCTTAAAGTGCTTTTTAAGGTTGAATTTGACTAGATAAGTGTACTATAATGAAAGTGTACGAGGTGTACCAGTTAATAATGCGGATTTTTTTCTATAGAGTTACACATATGTTGATATATATGCGACTTGGTATGTATGCTATTTTGTTGTATTGACAGCAAGGTTCAAAACTTCATATGTCAAATTTTCTGAAATTAGATATTTTTACGCTTAAAAGTGTTGAATTTCATGCCAAAAAAAGAACATTTGTGGGAAGTTTTAATTCATTACTTTATTTTGAAGAAAAGTGCTGCTGAAAGTTATCGTATACTTTGGAAAGCTTATGGTGAACATGCTCCATCTCAAGATACTTGTGAATGTTGGTTTAAATGCTTTAAAAGTGATGATTTCAATGTGAAAAACAAAGAACGTCCAGGTCAACCGAAAAAGTTTGAAGACCAATAATTATAAGCATTATTGGATGAAGATGCATGTCAAACTCAAAAACAACTTGCAGAAAGATTAAAAGTTGCTCAGCAAACAATTTCCGATCGTTTACAAGTAATGGGAAAGATTTTAATGGAAGGAAAATGGGTGCCACATCAACTGAACGAAAGACAAATGAAAGACCAAAAAGTCATCAGTAAAATGTTGCTTCAATGGCACAAAATAAAGTCTTTTTTGCATCAAATTGTGACTGGCAATGAAAAGTAAATTTTTTTTGAGAATCCCAAACACACAAAATCATGGGTTGATCCAGGTCAACCATCTACATCGACTGCAGGGCCAAATCGCTTTGGAAAGAAGACAATGCTCTGCGTTTGGTGGGATCAGGAAGGTGTGGTGTATTATGAGCTTCTAAAACCAGGTGAAACCGTTAATACTGATCGCTACAGACAACAAATAATCAATTTGAACCACGCTTTGATCATGGAACGACCAGAATGGGCCAAAAGACACGGCAAAGTAATTTTGCTTCATGATAACGCACCATCACACACTTCAAAACCAATTGAAGACACATTAAAAGATCTTGCCTGTGAAGTATTAACCCACTGGCCATATTCACCAGACCTTGCTCCCTCAGATTACTTGTTCTGATCGATGGCGCACACACACTTTCTGAGCAGCACTTCAAAACGTATGAAGAAGTGGAAAATTGGGTCTCTGAATGGTTTGCCTCAAAACGAAAAGTTCTATTGGGACAGTATCCACAAATTACCTGAAAGATAGAAGAAATGTGTAGCTAGTGATGGACATTACTTTGAATAAAGCACTTGATGTTTCTCTTGAAATTATCGTGTTTTCTTTGATTACAAAATCCGGATTATCAACCGGTTAATAGTTAATCTGAATTTTTAACTGGTTAAGAGTTAATCCGCATTAGTAATGAGTAAAACCAGGCTTTTGCTATACTGAAAAAAAAAAAAGAATATCCAGAAGGAGAATATGATTCACAAAATGCTAATAAAATGTTTCCAAATTCTCCTCAAGGATTGTTAAATAAATGGTGTTTAATAGACTGTGCTCTAAATTAACTTGCTTCTTTGCTACTAAATACTAATTTAGTATTTAATATTTTTATATTCAATTTCTCTTTGGACACTGGACAAATAGGACAATTTTAAATATATGATATAAAGAGGAAATATATAACATATTTACATATCTACATCCTTGTTGCCTAAAATTAACACAAATAAAAGATTTATGAAAAAATTTAAATCTCTTGATGAATTTTAAATATCTGTACATTTTCACTGCACTCCTGTACCCTTCTGTCACTCATTCTGACTTGTTAAATCTGGTATGAATGCTTTAGAAAGAATGCAAGTTGTAGATTAACATCTATGTCAGAAAGTAAAAGAGGAAGGAATGAAGAAATCTTTCTCTCTTATCAGTGATAATTTTTTTTTTTGCTTTTCACAAGAGTAAGGATATGATTATTTAAAAAATTGGTACATAAATTTAATATTCCCCCAAATAAATTAGGTTGAAATATTCTAGTTTGAATAGAAAAGCTGTTCAACGTATTATATTTACTGCCCAGGATACATAAATTATGAGGAATAATTTATGTTCTGCCATTGTTATACTGCACAGCAATATAAAAAGAAAAGAAGAAACAGACAAAGGTATTGTCTTCCAGATCTAAAATGTGTCCAGTTAATGTATCTCTATAGATGACATTGAAAAAATACAATACAACCATCAAAAATGTATGTTTTAGCTTTAGTTCTGCCTACAATTGTTAATGGCAAATGTTTTATATATAGCTCACACATTTATTTATTAAAACTTACTATATCCAAGCCCTATTAAAGGCCCTATGAGAGATAAAGTTATGAATGAGACATAGAAGTATGATAGAGTGAAAAAAGGCAAAAGTACAAATCCTAGTTTATCACTTATCATATGAGTTACTTCATTGGGAAAGTTATCAAAATCGGTCTAAAATAAGCATAAAAATCCCGTCAGGGTTTTTGAGCAGCCTAAAAAGGCAACATTTCTATAAAATACCTTGTTAGAAAGACCTGAGTATATGTTAATTAGCTCCATTAGGGATTTGTGTTCCAGGTTTCATTTTAGTTACAAAAATGTCATCTATCTATCAAATTTACCTATAAAATAAACTCCACCCCTGGTAACTGCTCTAAGCTACAAAGTAAGAAGTGTGGAGTCCTAGCATATAATCATCAGACTTACAATCAACTAGAGAAGTAACAGGCTAGAATTTGGCTGTGAAGGAGAAAAAAGTAATATGACAAGAAATAAAAGAGCATAGCTAGCTGGCAAGGTCCTCACTGACCTTAAGATTTTGTTATATTTTATAAGATTACAACTGAAGACACTTTTAGTGAATACACATTATTATACTAATTTTGGAGTATTTTTATCTTAACTTAATAACTAATCTACTCACTCACTTAAATATTTATTGAGTACATACGACGTGTTAGGCCTTGATCTAGGTATGTTTTTAGTAGAGATAAGGGAAGATGGCTAGTGGAAAGAAGCTAGAAGTTGACTGACTCCAGCTAATTACAAAGGCAAACTTCTAAAAGATTCTGCACTGTTTATGATTTTGTCTGTAAAGGAAAAACTGTTATTTGGTATAGTCATACAAACCAATTCCTTCTCCCCTATTTATTGCCCCCCCCACCTCCAAAAAGTTAGATAAGGTAAAAAAAATTGTCAAACTCTATTTGCATGATTAATATTTTATTTACCTTTTTTATTTTAGGAGGCTCTTTGAAGGTGTGAAGGGAGTATACATTAGTGCATCACCAATGTTAACAGTGACATGGACCATTCTGGTGAACGCCAATGGGGCACATTTTTCAGTTGGGCCCTAAAGTCGGGAAAATAACCTTTAGCTCCAAGTCTAATGCTTTAGTGCATGCAGAGGCAGAACCTAGGAGATTTCTTAAACTGTTTTGTTCCCTTTGATTTTGGTTCTCTTGGTGTATTTGAGAATTGTAGATGCTTGGACAAATGTTTTCTTTCTTGATATTGCTAGAACGAAGAAGGTATAGCACATAAAGCGAGAGGTACTACTATACTTGTGAACAGAACTTAGTCAAGTTTTACAGTTCTAATTATTTTTCAAAATCCTAAGTTACTTTCATTACCACTTTACAGGCTTTTACTTCAGTCTATACAAATTATTATAAAAAAGGAGGGAACATGGATTGAAAGAAAATGTATGTAAGGGTATGATATGTCTAATGTACAATCCTGATATCATAATGTGTTTCAGTTGTGTATCAGAATGAATGAATGAATGAATGAATAAATAAATATAAATAAATAAATAAAATTATATTCAATAAATTTTAATTAAGGAAGATAAGTATTTACTCAAAGAAAAAAATCATCCTTCTTCCTCTTTTCACTTCCTAATACATGTCAAGAGATGATATAGAAATGGTCGTACAAATGGAATCATGATTATACCTAATTTCAAGAACTTTCCAGAATGGCTGTAAGTGCAAGAACGCGTCTCGGCATGAGGTGAACCCCTGAGCCAAGTTGTGTTGCCCTGTCTCCTCCCACAGGTTTCTCTCGTGCATCTGCTGAAGACTGTCCGGCTGCTGCGTCTTTTGCGTCTCCTGCAGAAGTTGGACCGTTATTCCCAACACAGCACAATCGTCCTGACTCTGCTCATGTCCATGTTTGCGCTCCTTGCACACTGGATGGCGTGTATCTGGTATGTCATTGGAAAAATGGAGAGGGAAGACAACAGCCTTCTGAAGTGGGAAGTTGGTAAGGGCTTACATTTGTCGCATTTTCCATTTTTAAGTGAAAAGGAAGATTGTCTAGAACTTGGAGGAAGTGAAAGATGAGTCTATAATATATGTCCTCTGTCAACTTATCACGTCTTTTTACAAGTAATTTCTTTTGACAAAGTTTTCTAGAACAACTTTTTTATTTTTTCGGAGTTTTGGATTAAGCTTTCAATTGGTTTGCTGTTTTAAATGACCAGCAGGTCTGTAGAAGTGTTTAGATAAGTAATGTGTGATCTTATCTTGACATACCCAATGCAGGGCTGGTAATAGCAAGTCGCTAGGCAACTGGCCTATGGCCAATCATTACAATATTTTAAATCATAAGAAAATGATCATTTGTATTTTAGGTGGCAAGTTAATACAAAAAAAGAATCCTCCCATTTTTTCCTTTAAGAAAGAGAGAAAAAGCTATCATAATGACAAACTTTCCACATTTAGTATACTTTGAGAACTTGTGATATTTATTCTGGATAAATACAAATGTAAGTTATAAGGACCGGGTATTTACAAATAAAATTTATAAAATTTTGTGTCCCCATCATACATGAGAGTTTAAGGGAAATTTTCCAAGTGTTATATAATTCTGCATAAATGAATTTGAAATGTTGACTCATAAACACATTTTTTAATTTATGTCATCCACAAGAATCTTCAAAAATGAAAATTTGTGAAGACTATAACCCTCTATCCTAAAATACCTGCAAATTCTTCTCACAGTCATTTCCTGAGTTGTCTGGTTGTTAAGATTAGGGACATTAATATGTTTCTAGCTCAGGGAATGCCAAGTGCTACTGTTCTTAAATGAGTTCAAAATTGGAGACATATCTCACACAGAAAGCACTAATTTTAGGGTGGCCCAAAACGTAACGTGAGCATCCAAAAGAAGAGAAAAGAGATTCATTTTTGGTGATCAGAGAAAGGAGCTAACTTTACACATGTATGTATATAAGTATGTAGGTAGGTATTCATATTTTAAATGTCTTACTCATTTTCCAGTATCATTAATCATGTATTCCATTTATTACCACTAATTAAATATGGCATTTTAATCATAGTTATTATGCATACTGACGACTGTTACTAGGTCTCATTTCTCTTCACTGACAGTCTAATTTTATATCAATATTGCAGAATTTTCATTATTGTACTGTTTCGATTTTGATACAGAAAGCAGAGCAGGCCATGCTAGCCATTTACTCAGATCAATATAAGAAAAACCATACCCCTTCCCCAAATCTAAATGGCTTTTTAATTGCAGTTCATTTCAGAAATTAATTTGGGGAAATTAATGCTTTTATAACACAAAGATATTTTTACCGTCCAAGGTTATAATATTTGATCTACATTTATTTAAATTTTTAAAAATATAATTAAGATTAATTATATAGGTTTCTTCACATGGGTTGCACATATTTCTTATTAAGTTTATTTCTAAGTACTATACATTTTTAGGCTTTTGGATTTCTGAATATAGCTATTTCTGAAGAGAGTTCTTTTACTCTAAGGTATTTCTGCATAGAAATGCACAGCTCTACTTCCAAAAATATGCAAACTGGTTTTTGTGGCTTCTGGCCCGTGTTTTAAAGAGTAGGGTTGACCTGATATGTCTTTTTAAAATTTAGTTTTTAGTTTATATATTTCTTTATATTTTTTTTCCATAAATCCAAACATAAAGCCTTTAATTCCCAGTGCTGATGAGTTCCAGGGGAAACAATCAGAATGTCAGTATTTTTAAGTTAGTTACCTTTCTTTACCTCACTAAATTTAAGAATATTAGATCTAGATAAAAATGTTTTTAATAACAACCCTTAATGAAGCCTCTTCCATCTACCCAATAATTTTCATATGAAGAGCAGGATAAAGACATAATGTTACATCTTAACCTTCACTGAAAATTAGGATCAACCATTTATTTATCATTACAAGAAATGAAAGCAATTTCCACGAAAAGACAGGTAAATAGAATTGGACTTTTAAATATAATTAACAAACAACTTGAATTTTTTCAGAGAACTACTCTAATGGAAGCCCTTTATCCCATACTCACACTGTGTCCCTTGATTCAGAGAGATTAGATATCTGAGAAAATGGAACAATTTTTTCTCTACTGCATAGACATTGCTTTAAAACAAAATGGTAGTCCCCCTAGGCCCATTAGCTTTTTTATTCCAACCAAGAATATCAGAGTCTTTAAACTGTACAAAATTTCCCACCTTGGAGATGAAGGTAGGGAAAGGAGGTATATATGCATAACCCATGGACACAGACAACAGTGTGGTGATGGCCAGAGGGGGCAGGGGCTGACTGGAGATGGGCAAAGTGGGGGAAGGGAAAGAGGGGCATCTGTAATAGTATCAACAATAAAAATAAAGACAAAGGGTAAAATAGTTGTAATTCTAAAAAAATCTTCATGGATTTATTTTCTGTATATCGTTAAAGATTTTTTCAAGGTTGTTTAAAAAAATTTTAATGAATAAAATGGTAGAGGAAACTATCAGTATTGACTAATAAGTAGAAAACTATAAGTTAAATGGGCTTCTGAAAATTTAAATGACACCATCAAATAGTAGTTAAAGTAGCACATATACCTTATAAATCACACCAACTATGAAGCACAAAGAAAAGGACAGGAAAAGGGTTCGCCAAAAACCACAAATGTAAGAAATAATAGATCATTAAGCATCATGATTTTAATGACTAATGACATGGGAGAAAGTTCAGGCTATTTCAAGTGAAGAACTAAGGATGCAGATTTCTATATATTGATTCCTATTTAAGACAAAAAGGAAAATACACAGAGAGAGAGAGTGGAAATAAATTCAATGAGAAGTGCAATTACTTGTAAAGTTATTTTTTCTTTACATTTTAAAAAATAATTTATATCAAATAAATATTCAGCTTAACATTGATTAAGCACAAACTACACGGATGGTGCAATACTTAGTATATTTGTGTGCCTTATCTCAGCTGATCTTTTTTTTTAATATGTTTTTTATTGATTTCAGAGAGGAAGGGAGGGGGAAAGCTAGAAACATTGATTGGCTGCCTCCTACACGCCACACACTGGGGATCAAGCCTGCAACCGGGCATGTGCCCTTGATCAGAATCGAACCCTGGACCCTTCAGTCCTCAGGCCAATGTTCTATCCACTGAGCCAACCCAGCTAGGGTTCAGCTGATCTTTATTGCAAAATTGAGGCAGATACTTTCAATCCCATTTTACAAAAAGGGAACTAAGTTTGGAAAGTTTATTCCCTGGAGACTTGTTTTAAAAATTAGCAAATATTTTTAATATATATAAATGTTTAGAATGAATATAATAGACATCCTCGGGAAATTATATCTTTTTAAACATTTTACTATATTTGCTTAATTTCTATTTTCAAGTCAATGCAATATTACAGATAAAGTCAAAGTCCCACTAAAATATAATCCCCACTTGCACCTTCCTCCTTACTATTCTTAGATGCTTTTACTACACAAATGTATTAGTAAAACAACTTACTATTATTGTGTCCCTTTAACCTCCGCATAAATCATTACAAATGGGAGGAGGAGTAGTAATAATAATACTGATGATAATAGTAGGCATGCACAGGGCTTTTTCTTAGTACCAGACACTGTTCTAGGTATATTACATGAATTCATTCATTTATTCCTGCCATAATTCTATGAGCCCAAAACGATTAGCCCAATACTCAGAAAACTGAGGCATATGATTAAATAACTTGTCCTAGATCACACAAATAGTTTATACCGGAGCTGGGATTTCTTGCTTTCTTTGTAACTTTGTACATTCCACAGAGCTTTAAAAAAAAAAACACCTCTGTAATAATAGATGTAAATCCCATATATTTATTTTTAACTATTTAATAGAATTCTATTTGACAATAAGCCAGTTTGCTCATCCTTTAGGTTTATCTATTTCCCTACTGAGCTGTTTTACACCTATTGTCACTATTACAATTGGTAAGCAATCAGCAATCAAATACAAGTTTTGTTGTGCACGTATGCAAGAATTTCTCTGGATAAGATACGTAGAAGTACACTTGCTCAAAGGGCGTGTGTATCTGCAGCTGTAGTAATTTATTATTTGGCAGTATTATATGCATTCTTGCCCCAGATTTTCACTAGCAATTGTTACCCGTGTCTTAAAACTTGTGAAAATTGGGTGTGGGGAGGAGAATGGAGGGTATAAAATAGTGTCTAATTCTTATTTTCATTTCCACTTTCCTAAGTAAGATAGAACATACTTTCATAGTTTTGGGGGCCACTCTAGTTTCCTCTTTGATAAATTAGACACTTAGCTCACTAATTTGCAGTTCTCTGCATTCATAAATAATCTATTTAATGTTGTATGTTTTTAAATGTTGAAGTCTTTAAAAATTGTTATTCAGATTATATGGGACTTTTGAAGTTAACTCTTCATTATTGATTTCTAATTATATTCTTGCTTATCACAGAATTTAGTCTATATAATACTGATTCTTTTGTGTTTGTTAAGGCTCGATTTGGAATACATTCTTTGTATGTTTGAACGGAATGTGCATATAATTTCTTGCATATTATCTTTAGTTCAAGGTTTTACATCCATCCATTAGATCAAACTGTTGAAGTTAATTATACACATATTATAGATCTTTAACTATTTTATATCAAACATATATAGAAATTTTATTTGGTGCTTTTTTAGATCTCTATTCATTTTCCATAGTGTTTAATTTCCTTTTTATAGTTCCAGTTCCTTATTTTTTTGTCTATTAGATCAATTTTCTAAATTGAATTTAAATATTTTAAATATACTCTTATTGTATTTCCCCCTTTTATTTACTAATGTAAGTTCATCATGTACTGATTTTCATCTAACTCTTGCAAAAGGTAAGCTATTTTTCATGTATTTTGTGATATTTTTAAAATTTTTGTCATAAACTCCTCTTCAATGGACCTTTTAAAAACAATTCTGTGCAGATTGAAGTATGAGAATAGCCAGAATTTTTTAGTTGTTTTGATTTTTCCTGTTGTCAAGTACAGTAGACTTATCCCTTGCCTGAGGATCAAATGTTTTTCATTTCTTAGCTTCAGGGTTCTTGTGCCTCATGAATAGTGTGCCTTCAGACACCCAATGCATACAAGGCAATGTTTGAAATTTAAAAACTCTCAAGAGACTACTTTATTCAAACTCCAATGTCCTTGTCATCTTGTAAGCTTTGGGGCAATTATTTTCTACCCTTCTTCCTGCAGGTACCACACTTTCACTATCCCAGGTGTCAATTCCAGTATTTGTAGGATTTAACTGCTCTCTCTTGTGCATATACAGGCAGGAAACCAAGCCCATAGACATTATCACTCTGATGAGCTGCCCATCCTTGTCTCCCCACCAACAGCGCACTAGCACCAGCACCACCACAACGGTCTCAGCTAACAAACTTGCCACTTCTCAGTTTTACATATTTCCAGGTGTTTATGTCAGAGAGACTTGCACATTATCTAAGTTCAAAATCTTGCCAGAACCACAGTAAAAATTTCTGGTGCCCTGCCTTCCCTCCATCACCCAAAAAAACACATAGCCTAAATTCCAGTGTGATTTTGTTCTATGTTTTGTTTGAAATATAAAAATGATTGTAATTCAACCCATAAAAGGCCAGTTGAATATGGGTTAATTACTCAAGATTTTATTTGCACTTGGAATGCCTTTCTGAGGGAAAATCATTTAGACTTAAGACTTCAAATCTCTAACTCTTCAAACAGAATTGTCCAAGTACCAGGAAAATAAATTATGCTGCTGTCTTAAGAAGACATCACTAAATGTGCTTAATATACAATTATTTCTTTCTAGTTACTATATTAATCATAGTAACTCTTTTCAAAGAGGTGACAATTTAATGAACTGCAGATTATTTTCCTAAGAGTTTACAGATAAGAGAAAAAAGAAGAGAAAAAGAACTGTCTTTGAGATTGTTTCATTTAAACCCTACAAAGTTTCCAATATTTACTATAAAATAAATACTTGTTGAGGCCTTTAAGGAGGACAAGGTTATGAGCAATAGAAAGAATTATAAGTTAGAGTCTGCCTTTTAGGAGTGTACTGTGTTGTTAGAAGTGGTTAGAGCATCAGCCTGAGCACCGAAGGATCGCAGGTTCGATTCATGGTCAAAGGAATTGTACCTGGGTTGCAAGTTCCATCTCAGCCCTGGTCAAGGCAAATGTGGGAGGCAACCAATGTGTCTCTCTCACATCAATGTTTCTCTTTCTCTCTCTCTCCCTCTCACCCCTCTCTTCCTCCCTCCCTTTAACTCTCTCTAAAAAGTCAATGGAAAAAAATATCCTCAGGTGAGGATTAACAACAACAAAAAGTCACGAGGTGGACACAGAAATTATTATTTTTTTAATTACTAGAAAATAGAAGTGATTCTAACTGAATCTCTGTGAACATAGTCTTTGAACTGGGTTTCAAAATGTCAGTACTGTTTTGGAGTCAGATTCATCAGAGAGCATTTAGGTGAGGGGTACAATGTGAACAAATGCATGGAAGTAGAAAATTTCACAATGTACTTGAGGAACAGTGAGTGGATGAGATGCATTTGTTTAGAGTAGAAAATTCTTGAACAGCCGGGGTCACAAACGAAAAAGCCCAAAGGAGAAAGAGGAGAGCATATGGGGTGAAGCGGGACAGGTATTACAGTAAACGTTAGGGAAGTTACGTTCTGAAGGAAGTGGAGAACCCAAGTCCCATCTGCAGGAACCAGCCATGACCTGACTCTGGCACCAACATTGATGAAATGTGACATCTGCTTTTTCTGGAGAATTTGGGAATCAGGACTTTTTGGTCAATTGAGATTTCTTTGGTAAATACCTCTGACGTTTAAACATTGACAAGTAATTCAGAACTTGGAAAGCATAGTATAAGAACCAAACAAAATACGTGTGGGCCTGACTAAGCCCACATACATCGGTTGCCAATGTGCCATCCCAGAGACAGAGAGACTAAAGAGAGGGATAAAACCAAAATAATGGGTAGGAAGCCTGGTTGAGATGTGCTGACGTAATCCCCAAAGACAACAAAGGCCAGAGAAGGCGTGGCCTGATTCATATAGAATTTTAAGGATTTTATTACAAACTCAAAAGGGAGAAACACAGAAAATACTTTTCATGATATTTGCCACATGTTTAGTCCTCATGAAAAGGAGTACACGTGCTATTTGTAGGAAATCGGACTCATACACTATAGACTTGCAGTAATGAAAAGTTTTCCTGTTTATTACCTTGAGTATGTGAATTATAAAGGAGTATCAAATTTATAAAGAGTTTCCACTAGGATACTTCCCCATTTGAGATTTTTATAAACATGTATATAACTCAGAGATACATAATAGGAAATACAAGATAATTAAACATTTCATTAAACTAATTAGATATCTGGCCTAAAAAATTTCAATATATCTCTTCTCTCCTCATCTGTCATGTGTGAATATGTGGGTGTTTGCTTTGTATTTGGGATTTCTTCAACTAGCCACAAACAGAAGAAATAATTAGGATGTGTTTCATAGTCTTAGACCACATGGAGGTTATTGACAAAATCTCGTTGTTGATAAAATCTCCTTTATACGGACATAAGAGTCATTTTGGTTTTGTTTTTTGCCATTGAGACTAGTCAGAAAAGACAAAGAAAACCTAATTTTATTTCCGCAGAAACTGAGAGCCCATAACTCCATTCAAGATAAAAATGATTAATGAAGGCCCTCTTTTTAAAAATAGTGGATTTGTATCCAGTATAGGTGGCAATGCCCCTGCTCCCTACACCAAAATTAAACAGACTGGCATTGGATACCAGAAAATTCATTCCATGGAAATATTAAAGACAGAAATAAAAGTTAATGTAGCTTTTGAACTCTATGTCCATTTTCTCTTACGAAGGTATTGGAAATTAACCTTTAGCTTGACAGCTCCCTGTGAACCCATATTTGGTCTCACAGGATACGATATTACATGACAGTTCTAAAGAATGTAAGTTCTAGATTCAGACTTCAAAGTCTGCCTCCTCTACTTTGCATCTGTCATTTTATGTGCATTAATAACCTCTCTAAGGTACTAGCTCCTCGTCTGCGAAATAGAGATAGGATTAGGTACTTCATAGGGTTGTTATGTGAATTAAATATGAAGGCTCCGTACATGTCAACTGTTACTGATGCCACTGCTCCTGTTTTAGCTGTCATTATTGTTGTTATTGACATGCAATAAGCCATTAAAATCTTTACTACAGCAACTTATTTTATTTCCAAGAGTCTGTATTTACAGTATTGAAGCCAGTGCCCAAACTGCCTGCAGTCTTTACTGAAAACCTGCTACTGATGGTCAGGGATTACAGGCTTATTTTTAGCAATCTTTCTAGTTTAAAATGGAATTCTGTCAAGGTTGGCTTTTTAAAATGTGATGCACAAAAGGAGGGCAGTATTTCTAATTTTATCATCTGCCCATAAAATCATGTTTTAGTGCTGGCTAATCCCATTCATTTAAAAAATGTACCGGCTTAGGTATACAGGTTGCAAAGCTATTCAGTGGCTGAAATGGTATATTTGGGAATAAGCAGTTACCCACTCAGGAGTAACCTATAAAATGATTTCAAAGAGAATCGATTAGCATGTGATTTATATTAGAGTATATCGTAAGTGAGGATAATGATTCCTGTCTCCATAATAGTGTTTTATATGTTTCATAAAAAAAATGTTTGTTTAGCCCTAGCCAGTTTTGCTCAGTGGATAGAGTTTCAGCCTGTGGGCTCAAGGGTGCCAGGTTCGATTCTGGTCAAAGGTACTTGCCCATTGGGGGGTGTACAGGAAGCAGCCAATCAATGATTCTCATCATTGATGTTTCTGTCTCTCTCTTCCTCTCCCTTACTCTCTGAAATCAATAAAAATACATTAAAAACTTCGTTCATAACAATGCAAATAGATTTTCAAAAATCCAAAAAATAACACCATGGTATAACAGGATTCTGAAGAGTTAGGTATTTTTTAATGAATAACCAAGCATTATTTTGTTGACAACTGAGCATATGTAACTCTGTGATTTCTCTATCAACCACATACCTGGTGAATGGTGTAAGCAAGGCATGTTATGGTAGTCAAGACTTACAAATGTTGTGGCCATATTGAGTATGTGCATGAGAGAGAGAGGGAGAGAGAGGAAGAAACTCATTGCCACTGCCAAATTTTAGAATTTAATATTCTTTCAAATTAGTAATCAAACACTTTTTATTCTTTAGAGGGAAAGGATTCCATGTTTGAGTGGAATTATTTTAGTAAAATTTGCTATGAGTTAATGACTATATTCAGAAATATCAATGTATTAAAAATCTTTATATGACCAAATATTGAATTGGTTTTGATAAGTAGAAGATGTTCTGATCCTACCATTTTGAACCTAAAGACATTTCCATTATATGTTCAGTAATTTGGACATTCTCATTGGAATGATAGCAACATTTCTGAGTCCTCAGCTAGGGGGTGCTTGCTAGAACTTCATTATACTAATACTAGACGCCCGGCGCACAACATTCGTGAACTGGGGGGAGGGGAGGGCGGTCCCTCAGCCCGACCTGTGCCCTTTTGGAGTCCAGGAGCCCTTGGGGAATGTCTGACTGTCCAAAGGGAACGGGCCTAAGCCAGCAGTGGGACATCCTTAGCGCTGCCATGGAGGCAGGAGAGGCTCCCGCCACTGCCGCTGACGCAGCCATCAGTCCAGCTTCTGACTGAGCAGCGCTCCCACTGTGGGAGCGCACTGACCACCAGGGGGCATCTCCTGCATTGAGCATCTGCCCCCTGGTGGTCAGTGCATGTCATAGCGATGGTTCATTCTGCAGTTCGGTCAATTTGCATATTACCCTTTTATTATATAGAATAATTTTTGAATCAAATACATATATAGCAGGTTAAAAAATTATTTCTCATTACCTTTTCAAATTTCTATTAGAGTTATTTTTATCAAGACAAGTTCTTTTCTACATAAATGTTACACCTAAGATTTAATTCATAAATCTTTTTTTTTAATCCCAAATCTGAAAAGATGTGTTCTTTTATAACATTTCTACCAAGTCCAATTTTCTCAATTTAAGATTTCAAGATCTAATTTTTCAAGATTTAGTCCACCATCCTTTTTTGGTCAGCAACAAATTTTACTTTGAGCAATTTGAGGTATTATGATTATTTCTGTGTCCAATTTTTCCCCAGTCAATGTTTCCCATTTTCAGTGTTTCTAGTGAATGTTTATTTTCAATCAGGTTGTTTTGGGAACTAACCAATTTTAACATGCTCTGTTTTAAACATTGTCAACTGCATTTATCTCATATTTCTACAAATCATGTTTTATTGATTGGACAACATAATTTAAATATGTTTTTATTTCTGTGAACAAGAAGCAAAGAGCATGAGATAAAACAAAAGATGGTACCCAGATTGGTGGGGGGGGGGGGGTCCAAATGGCGTTGCAGTCACAATAGTGGGTCAAAATGTCCTCCTTCAAATTTTTAGACACCTCAGTGGAATCACTCAGGAGACATGATTTTGTTAAGTGATAGTGATACCTTTGGGATAGTCAGTATATTTCATCTTCTGTCTACATTTATGGATCACTTTATTCTAACTAAATTCCCTCACTGACATGTCCATTTTTAGTTGATATATGGTGAAAACTGTCAACTTATCTTCTAAGTTAGAAAGCTAATTTATTTTTGAATAATATAGTTATTTATGAGAAGTGATAGATTACAGAAAAGGTGAAAAGAAGGCAGCATTTTAAGCAATAATCACACCCTAGCTACCATGACAGATGTTTTACACAATTATCTTTTTCAATCCTCTCAACAAAAAGAGAGGTATTTTTAATTTCACTGCTTAGTTGAAAAAGTTGGAACTTAGAGGGCTAGCTTACCTGAAGTCAAAAGGTTAGTGATGTGGCTGAAGTTCAAGACATTCTGCAAACCCAAAGCCTGTGTTACATACATGGCAAGAGCATCTATTCAGAAAGACATGCTTTATCACTTAACAAATATGTATTGAATGTGTATTAGGTGCTATGCCCCGAGCTAGGCTTGGGAATGAAGTGTATAAAGAGACCACATCCCTACTCTCACGAAGCAGCCCGTCTAGTGGGAGCTACAGGCAAATAATTAAATGAGATTAAAGTGGGGGACAAAGGAGCAGAGGGCTAAGGGATTGATCAATGAAAATGAAAAATTGAGCACATATATACTGAAAAGTGACAGAGGCTAAAAATACTCTCTAAATAACTGCAGGTGAGAGAATTTTGCAATATCCTGAAAGATCCTTAAAAATATTTATGTTGATGATTTATAGTGATTAAAAATTATTACTTACGTTAACAACTGTATTTATAAATATTGGAAATGCTGTCATTTTATGGAGGAAGAGAGTAAAAATAGGTCAAAAGGGTAGAGTACCAGGAAAGGCAGACTGGGCTCAACACCAGACTTAGAGAAAGCCAGACCCGTGACAACAGATAAATCATGTGCTCCTGGACCCTCAGCAGTTGGAACTGGATCCTCCACCAAGACCTGGGCTTACCAGGGCCCTAAGTGCTGAGTTTTTTCCTGAGAGGCCCTACCACTGCCTGGTCATGCTACTCCTGTTTCCATCCATTTTTGCCCAAGATGTTGGTGTTCATGGATTTCCCTGTTCCCATTATTGTGTGCCTCCTGACACCTCTGGTATGCACCCAAAGTTGCTCAGCTTTCTCCCCGAATGACACCTACCACAGCTGCCCCATAGAATTTGACACATGTTTTCTACAAACTGGACTAAAGGGTTTTCAGAGGATACCATCTGATAGAAGCCTAAACACATTTTCTTCCCAAATTTTTAGGGCAAGGCTTGTGTAAATAAACTATATACTATACATTGATTGCACTGTGAGTTAAACCAGCTTTTGTGTACCTGGCTGGAGACTAAACCATTTTTGCCCTATTTCCATTGGTTCAAATCCATGAAAAGGGCATTATGGTTGCCAAGTAATGGATTTGTCAGCTGAGAGTGTCTATAGGTGAAATTAAAAATCAAATGTCAGTTAATGGAATGGTTAAAGCATGGTTCAAAGTGCTTTAGTTTGTCATATTTTTAAGGTCTAAGAAATTACATAGGAAAGTGGGTTCTTGTAAGAAAAACAAAAGCTATGGAGTCTTTAATTTCTTTACACCATAGGTCTGACCTACATAAAGTCTTCTGCAAAGTCCACAAGAGGGTAACCAAAGAGTTCTATTCTTGGAAAATGAAGTGTTGGGCAGTTTGTGAGAGTTCAGTCTGTGGTTCCAAAAAGCTCTTATATTACCCAACCCTTTGCATGCACAGACCATTAACACATCAATTTCCACCAAATACCTTTGCAATCATAACTAGAACTTCTATGAGGGGGTGTGGAGTGGTGATGAAGAACATCACAGAAGCTTTCATGCTCAAAATAAAAATAACAGCAGGTCTCCAGACAATGTGTCCTAGATGATGGCTGTGAGCAGAAGACAATATGGGAAATTTCCACTTGCAGGTGGAGGGAAGAGTAATTACAGCAAAAAATCCACTGGGCAGCCATTGCTATGAAAGAGATGAAGTCAATAAGGAGGGCACTGACCGACAAGAAGGATGAGGAGGCGGCACAGCAAACTAAAAACTAGAAAGATTTAACAACTCACACAAACCCAGGTTTAAAAGCTGGCCCTTCTCCTTAACAAATGTCTGCTCTTAGTCCTGTTTAGCTTTAATCTAAGCACTAATATTTTAATATCAACATTTCATATTATAACATTTAGCTCTTAGAGTTATAAGAAATTAAACTATACAATATAGGCTTAAATTAAATTATATATAACGTATTCAGCACATTGGGTGGATCAATGTATGGTCTCTAACCACAAATGTACAAATAAGAATATTATAACATACTATTTTAGCATAATGAGTCAAGTAATTGCAAAGCAAATTGATGACAAAAACTCTTCTGAGCTTATGTCCTACCCTTTTCATGTCTTCAATACCTCATAATGGAAAGTGGAATTAGTAAGCAGGAATGATATAGGATCCTTTAATTCCAAGAATGATATGACTGTGTATTACAGAGATATCCCCTTTGTGTGTTTTTTTCCCCACTGACCCCTCCATCCTGCATCCACCCCTCCCAGGCCTTCGCCACACAACTGCCTGTGCCCATGGGCTATGCATATATGCATATAAATTCTTTGGTTAATCTCTTCCCGCCCACCCCACCTTCCCTCTGACACTTTTCTCTTGTGCATTCTTCCTGTGTTTCTTGTTTCTCTATTTGTTATCTCTCTACACTCTACCTACTTCTCATTTTTAAAATTTAGGTCTCTCTGGCAAAGCCCATTGCCCTGTGTTTCCTTCAAGTCCAATCACTCAGCCAACCGCTGGCTAAAAACTCATTTTGAATGTTCATGCAAACTCCCACTACTTATTGTATTTCACACCCCATCAAACCATCAAACAAAGTTAGTTATATGTTTTCAAATGCATTGCTAGACATAAGAGTCCTACTCAACTCTTCTAAAGGAAAACAAAAGCTGACACCTCAACGCTGGTGTTTCATTTTGAGACTTGGGCATTTCCTAGACATTTGAAGAAAATGCCTTTACAACAGTATCAATACCAAGTAAATTCCAGAGGACTCTTTAATAGAGTATTTGACTCCAACATTCCAGCATATTCTGTGGTCTACTTTATTTTAGAGTTATCTTTATAATTGAGATGTTAGAAAATGTAGCTCCTCTAACATATTTGGAAGAAATGTAATTAGAACTTTAAAGTTCTGCAAACCAGAGGAACTTGAGATTTCCTTTTGAATGGCTGTCAAAGGCCCATGCTCACTTAAATGACCTCCAGGCAATTATTAAGCAGCTGAGAAATGGACTGCAAACCTGGGACCTATCTATCCATTTTTCTTACCTAGGTGTGCACCAACTTCCAATCTTTGAAAGAAAAAAGGACAGAAAAGAACTTGGGTGCAGCTAATGAAAATAAACTTTAGCATACCAATAAAATAATTTGGCTGGAATCAATTATTTTTATCCCATGTTATCTTTCTGAAACAGGTTTTTCTCCTGATGTAGATATAAGAGATGAATGTTTGGGATTAGAATTTTCTTACTCAATGACATTGTGTCTTTGTAAATGGTACTCTGAGCTGAGGCATGAATGTATGTCCCACAAACTCATTATGCCATGAGAGACACCAGAGCACTTATTCAGGAAAAACTGCCCATGTTGAGACACAGATCTGAAAGCACTGTGGCTGGTATGAGCATTTTATATAGGAATGTTAAGTGCAAATCGTTTATGTTCTTTTAACGTAACCATGAGCATAATCTTTGTTAGAATTTTCTCTCTTTTTAACTAAGATTTGAGAGGCATTTGGAAATTCCCTCATTGGCTGGAAACAGATGGCCTGTTCTGCCTTTTCTTGGGATCAATCAGAGAATCTACAGTAGCTGCTCAACTGTGTTTTTTGGGTCATTTCACATTTCTCGTTCTTTCTAGTGTATTTTTGTTTGGGGTTTTTTGGTATCTATGATGATGGCCTATTTTGGCAGTTTGCAGTAGTGTATAATCTTTCAATTAATCATTGCTTAAGTGAAATGCCATACTTTAGTAATCAATATTCAGGAAGTTTCTATTATAAAAACTTCAAATTTAAGTAGACTTTGAAGAACTGGCAAACTCTGGACTGGTTTTTGCACAAGTGGCATTTTTTTTTTTCTTGACAGTACTAATAGCACATAATATTTCTTGCTCTGAAAAACTGGTCAGCATTGGAAATAGAGCAGAAGTGATATATGCGTCCAAATGTGAAAACCTTCCATCCATATCCCATCAATATTTGCTGATGGGTCATCACTCAAATAATTAAAAACAAATAAAAGATGAATTCACAGAATCATGGATTATTACACAAACATTTTGCTTTAAAAAAACAACCATTAGTGAAGAAACATTACAGAATCTTATTTCATAAAATAAGATCAGAAAAAGAACCAAGAGGTTGTTCAGTCCAATCATGTTCATTCAAGTCATGCTCAAGTTTGAAAAGTGGAAGATCAAAATGACTACTTGATGCATAAAGGCTCTACATCTACTTAATGTTAGGATCCTTATTTCCTACTCAAAAGTAGAAAATACCTACTTTTTTAATTATTAGGGGGTGACCAGGCTGGCCTGATTTGAATAATTTTTTACCTCGAAAGTAGGTTATACCATTTCAGAAATGTAAGATACCTCTTAATTTAAGAGAATCAAAAGTGTGAGATTAGCGGGAACTTTAAGTAATGATGAAGTTTCTGTCCAAAACGATGCCTCCTTTTTAGTGGAATCAACAAATCAATATCAAATGCCACTACAGCCTTGTGCCCTTCAGCTCTTATCCTTGATCCTATAAAATGGAGACAGGGTGGGAGGTTGAGAGTAAGTTTTGGAATCTAAGTCTCCGAACTTCTCCTTCATTCTATTTCTTAAATTAAAATATATATAGTTCATAGTTTAGTTAGTAGTAATGTACCAATGTTTATTTCATAGTTTTGACAGATGTTAAGATATTAACATTAGTGGTAACTGAGTGAAAGATATACAGGGATTCTCTGTATCTTTGCAATTTTTGCATTAATCTAAAATTACCTCAAAATAAAGTTTATTTAAACAAAAAGCAAAGCAAAACAAAAAAATGAGTGGCAGGCACTAGGTGAACCTTAAAAAGTGGAGATACTATATTGCTTAAATGTTATGAAGTGTAGATATTTTAAGAGACAATAGAGACGAAATCTCAAGATCTTTAATATTTTGCTCAGAGTTACAACTCTTTTTGAGTAATAGTAACAGTAAATACAATACCTTAGAAATGCTTGGGGTCTTCATTGCCACACCATCACAACCCCCTGCCATACACACACATGAACACGTGCACACACTCACACTTCTGACACTTAACTTGAAATCTTTCAATCACTTCAGCAACTGAGCAGTCCACACTTCAGCCCCTTGGTACAAAGGCTGAAGAGAACTGAGAAGTTCTCAAGTTGGGCCCCCCGCACAGCAATCATTGTCTCCCACTGCCCGGCCAGCCACCCCCTGCCTTATGACTCACAAGAATCACAGTGCTTTCTCATGCCTCACCTTAATGAAGTCCAACAGGATTAAGTAGTTCTTCAGAATTATGGAGGGAGAGGAAGCAAATATTAACCATAGTATTTTCTATGCTTTTAGAATTTACATTAGAAACCTCTTAATCACTGTTGAAATAATATTCACATTCTAAATAATGTTATCCTGAATCTACATTGTGGATTATGTTTGGGTAGTTCTTCTGTTTTCTCTCATACAATCTGTGCTTTGGGGACACATTTCCCCACTATAAGCAAAAGTGAGCACTGGAAAAGCAAACTTCTTTAATAATGGTTACAACAAGCACAATTAAAATGATAATTTTAAATGATTACCTCTTTATAAGCAGTATAGTATAATAGAAAGATCATGAATGTTTAAGTTAGAGAGTTATGGCTTTTCCTCTGAGTTCTAATAGCTTCTAAAAGAAGAGAGAAAATTGCTCAACCTCTCTGTGGGACTCCATCAGTTAAAACTAAACAAAACAAAATAAAAAAATCCCAGAGTTATTGTAAGAGGTAGATGAAAATAATGTTATACGAAAGCCTAGCAAAATAGTTGGTGTTCGGTAAGTGTTGGCTGCTGTTGCAACTGTTGGTACCCCACCATGTCCTCTCAATCAGTATGATTCTCAGCCTTAAGATCTGTGTCTATGCCTGAGGCATTCTCCCACACTGTGGAGGGCTCCTCTGCTAGCTGGAATGGCACTAGTGGGAAATCAATACTTCCTAGGAGCAGTAGTCAATCACTGATATATGTATTCCTCTGCTCCAAAAGGGTGTGTGTTCTCAACTGGTCCCAGAGGCTCCCAATGGGATAAAGTTCCAATTGCCTCTACTGGGAACTTGACTAACATTCCCTATGTCCTGGCTCCACTCTCTCCTAAAGATATTTTATTTAAATGAATTACTTAGACTTAAAGTCTTGTCTCAGCGTCTGCTTCTGGGAAGCCTTAGCTAAGACTGCATCTTTCTCCACCAAGTATGTATACCATGATAATAAATGGAACCTCGTTTGCAAAGGCACTTAGTTAGACCGCAACACCAGTGACCTGGGGGTCTGTTAGCTTCGCACGTGAAGCACTATGATATAGTGGTCATGGACTCGGCTCTAACAGCACACAGATCGGGATTAAAATCCTGACACTGCTACTGTGAACAAGTCATTCAACCTCTCATCTTTAAAACGGGGATGCTAATTTCTAAATTGTTGTCATGATTAATGAAATAATGAATTAAAATATGGATGATAATTGTACCTATTCCATAGGGTTAGTGCGCATAAATGAGATGAAAAATGTGTCATCCTAACAGAGAGTCCGGAACACAGGAAGAACTCAGTAAAATGTTACCTGTATGCCCACCTAAAAATGAGAAAACCCGAAATTGGGCTCCATCCTTGCTTCTAGTTAAACCCTATTACAACTTGGTTCATTCAGACCAAATTAAGTAAAACACTATTTTGAGTTATAGGTGTGATTATGCATGTGCTAATGCTTTCTTTTTTTCTATTCATACAATCACAACTTTATATGCACATATGCTGAGGTTGGACCCCAACATACATCTGATTTAAGAAGCTTATATTTTACCGGATGGTTTTTCATATTACTGAAGTATCTTGTATGACCAAAGAGATTCAACCATAGGCTTTCCCTAAATAACCTGCTTCTATTTCTTTCATTAAGCCTAAAATATCTGTTAGTTTGCCAGCTGCTAATATAAACTAAATTTTTCAGGGACATATCTGTTGTATAAAGCAAATCATGCCTGTAGAAACTGCATACACACATATGCACAGTAAAAGTAAGCATATTATTGTAGGAAACCTAACGAGTAAACTAAGAGACTCCCATTTAGAGTTAAAAGTAGGTAATTAAGCAAAATACTGAGCCCAGGATAGTATGCAATGGATTGAATTATCATGTCAAATTACAGGCTCTTCTGGGTATGATCATTAAGAGTCATTGTATCTTTGAAACTGACATTTATTTCACACATCTCTATTTTATTCACTTAATCTATTTTAGTAATGAAGGGATGATTTTATATCTTATTTTTCAGATGGTAGTGTATTCAGTACATTTAGATTCTACTTTATGTTGGGTGTGCTTTTTCCTTCAAAATGTTCTGTAGGAAAAAATTTTTGAGCAGGAACAGACAGAGGGATATTCTAGGACATCCCTTCATTTAGAGACGAGTTTCTCCAGCATAAAAAAAAAAAAAAAAAAGAGCGACTTCCAAATCGGTTAAATTGCTTCTTTTGTACAGTACAGTGACATGTTGTCTTGTGGCAGTGGAACATGTGTTCTCATTTCAGACGAGCTTTTCTGTGAAAAAGTTTTATTTAGCCCACAGGGCCAGTCCCCGGATTTGTGGGTGTTACCTCCTTTCCATGTTACCAGATTTTTTTAGAAGCATTATTGCTCTGCTCCATCAGTTATAACACAGTTTAGTATCAACCATTCTTAAAAAACAAGATGCTTCTAAAAATAGAACAGTTGACTAGAAAGAAAAGAGATATCAACAAAAGTTGGTCTGCTGTTTGCCTATGTTTTGCTCCCTGAATCACTTCTGAGACAGTTCCACAGATATGTAAATGAACAGGGATGGAGTGAGAATATTATCTATGTGTCCTAACATGAGCTCTTATCCTATTTTATTAAGGAGATCAAATTATATAAAAACTGATTTGATTCAAAAAATTCTTAAATGTGTCACTTTTGTTCCAATTGAGAAGTTTAACCAAATGTACTGGTTCAGTTTGTTTGCTTTTATTATTTAAATGAGAAAAGTTTGGGTTCCAAAAGAAAGAACACTTTAAATCAGCTCAAGATCAATAGATGGTTCCAGTTGGTAATTCGTGGTCTAATTGTATAGCTGATTCAGCTGAGAGGAACCAGTGGCTTTATCATGGGGTTTTGTTCCTCTCTATGCATCAACTAAAACAAAAATTAGGTCATGCAATATTTACTCTCTGGGCAAAATAACATTTTTCAGCTGCTCAGACTTCCCACTAATTAGCAGGAATGACCAATATGGGACAAAGGGACAGCTCCTCTAATCACTTCTTTGTCTAGCAGAAATGTAACATCCTTTTCAAGCACAACTCAAAAGATACATGAGAAACAGTCAACACAGCCATTCAGCATCCCACGGTTATCCATACTTGACAATGCTTAGGTCAAATGCATATAAGAGCACTGCTATGCAGAAATCTCCATTCTGAGTATAACGACATATTCAGATGTCATCTCTGCTTCTTGATTTTACCTGTGTCTCGACTTTCTTCTTCCTACAGTGTGTGTGTGTGTGTGTGTGTGTGTGTATCAGTAATGTGCACAGTTGATTTGCTTTTGTGATCTCTCTTTAATCTTGAATGTTACCTTTATTTCTAAATCTTTTTCCATAAAAGATTAAACTAAGTTACCAAATCGCACTTTATCACTGCCTTCATCCCCTCACTTAAAATTCTAGAGCAGAACTTTCTACTCTGGGTCTTTGGACCAGACATTTATGAAAGCAATGCAGAAGGCCTTGAAATGTACACAGAATCATGCATGTGTTCTCACATGTACTTTGTTCTAAGAAAGAGACCAGGTTTTCTTCAGATTCAGTGGGTGTAAAACTTTCCAAATTTCAAGAACTGCTGTCACCTGGATGTTCTCCCGCTCATTTCTATTAGTTAGAAATGCTAACTTGTATCACATGCCAACACTAGATTCTACCAAATAGAATACATTTAGTCAGCACCTTCTTTTTCCATTCTAATTCACGGCTGGTCTCATATTTTCTCTTGCCTTTCTAAAATTTGTGCTTTCTCTGTTCTAATTTAATTAACAGAAGAAAGGGGAAGAAAAGAGATATCATGCACTAAACCTCTGCCAGTAACAGTGGTTGGCATCTTCCTCCTGTGGCATCTCATTTACCAGTAATCCCACTGCAACCCTGCAGGTTAAATAGTAACTCAGTACAAATGAGAAAAAATGAAACTAAAAAAAGTTAGTCATTCCTACATCCCATAAATGGAAGTGTCCAGTTGTAAATCTGTGTTCGAATCTAAACATTTTCGCAAAACATTTACAGACAACATGAATGGTCACAGGTTACTAATGGCATTATCTTTTATAATGCATAACTTAATATTTTATAATTTTTCTCTATCATCCAAAAATAGTCATTATACTTTATGAATAAATCTAGTACAAGTTTACAAATCCACGTGTGTTGCTACATTGCATCAACATTGTCCTATTACACCATCACAGAGGGAAGAACCATTTATCCATTCATTGATTCATTTGCTTTTTAAAAAAACATTTATTAAATTTTACTATTGTCAGGTGCTTTACTGAGTACTGGAATAGTGGTCCTAAATTCTGTCTTCATGTTAGAGTGTATTGGGGAACTTAAAAAACAAAATAAAAAAAAAACCTGAGCTTAGCACTGGGAATTTTTATTCAATGAATGGAGGTGGCACTTGAGCAGTGGATTTTTACACTTGATCTTAGCCAAAAGGCCGAGAAGCGATGAGCAGTGGATTTTTAAAAAGCTTTTCTAGCTGCAGCTGATGCTGAGAACCATTGTTGTAGAGCAGTGGTTTTCAAAGTGTGATCCCCTAAATCTGCAAAATCAACATCATGTGGGAAATTCTCAGCCTGTCTCCCCAGCCTCCACATGTAGTGGGCCAGAAACTCCATGGATGGGACCTGGCTAGCTAGCTCTGTTCAACAAGCCCGTTAAATGTTTCTAAGGCAAGATCAAGGCTGAGAAACACTTCTCTGGGGACGCAGGATGAATAGGGCACAGTACTTGCTACTAAGCATTTCTCCTTGGTCTCAAGGAATTCCTAGTGTTTCAATTTTGCATTTTAATTAGCTAGTTCCATAATTTCTACCTTTAGTTGATAATGACAACATTATTACTACTTAGTACATGTACTGACTTTTCATCTCTTCTTGGGAAGCCATAAATGAAGGGATTATAAGAAAGTAGTGCTCAATGAGTAGCATCCCTTAACAAAAGTCTTATGAACCTATAGGTTGAGCTGAATTGTCACAGTGTTTTGTAACACACACACATACAGAGAGAGAAAAGAAGAGTGAGAGTACTTGAAAATACAAAATCTTAAAAGGCAAAATATTTCTAATAAAGGATTATAAAGTGATCTTTGTGTTGTGTTTCCATTCTATTATTAATAGTATACTTACTATTTCCCATCTTTATTAATATAGCTTTTTACAGATTTATGACATTATAATTTACATGTAATAAACTGCACATATTTAAACCATTCAATTTGACAAGTTTTGACACATACACCCCAGTTGTAGGAAGAGGCATCCAATACTATTACAGGTTCCTCTTATTTGTGCAGTTTTCCCTCTCTACCCCCAAATAGTAGAATGAAATTGCAGAAAAGGCTTCCTTAGGAAAGTAACATGAGCTAAGACTTGTAAGACAACTAGATATCAGCCCAAACAAAGAAAAAAAAATAAACAAATGGGACTACATCAAACTAAAAAGTTTTTTTCACAGCAAAGGAAACCATCAACAAAATGAAAAGACAACCCACAAAATGGAAAAACATATTCGCCAATGCTACATCTGATAAGGGTATTAATATCCAAAATTTATAAAGAACTTATATAACTCAACACCAAAAAAAACCAAACAATCCAATTTAAAAATGGGCAAAGGACCTGAATAGTCACTTCTCCAAAAAGGACACACAGATGGCCAACAGACATAAGAAAAGGTGCTCAATGTCACTAATCATCAGAGAAGTGCAAATTAAAAACCACAATGAGATACCACCTCACACCTGTCAGACTGGCTATCACCAATAAATCAACAAACAATAAATATTGGATAAAAGAGAACCCTTGTGTGTTGTTGGTGGGAATGCAGATGGGCGCAGCCACCGTGAAAGCAGTATGGAGTTATCTCAAAAATTAAAACTGAAACTGCCTTATGACCCAACAATTTCACTTCTGGGAATATATCTGAAGCAGCTCAAACACTGATTAAGAAGAATATACGCACCCCTATATCCATTGAAGCGCTATTTACAATAGCCAAGATTTGGAAGCAGCCCAAGTGCCCATCAGCAGATAAGTGGATAAAAAAGCTGTGGTACAGCTACACAATGGAATGCTACTCAGCCATGAAAAAGAAGAAAATCTTACCTTTTGCAACAGCATGGATGGAAATCATTATGCTAAGTGAAATAAGCCAGTCAAAGAAAGACAAATATCATATGATCTCATTTACATGTGGAATCTAATCAACAAAATAATTGAAACAAAATAGAAACATAGAACAGATTGATGGCTGTCAGAGGGGAGGGTGGCTGGAGGGCTGGGTGAAAAAATGGAGAAGGGATTAAGTAAAAAATCATAAATATATATATATAGACAGGGACAAAAGTATGGTGATAGCCAGAGGGAAAGGGGATGGAGTAGGTGAAAGTGAGCAAAGGGGGAATAAATGGGAACAAAAAGAGACTTAACTTTGGGTGTTGAGCACACGATGCAATATGCAGACAATATATTATTGAGTTGTACATGTGAAACCTATATGGTTTTATTAACCAATGTCACACCAGTAATATAATAAAATTTTGAAAAAACACATACTTGATCTTTTTGTTTCTTAAAATTCCAATTGAGAAATGAGCTTTACCACTAATGAAATATACAACACAGTTACTTAGAGTAGCAATGCTATTTGCAGTCTCCACAGATAGTTTCTTGCATTAAAGTCACCTGTTTAGCTTTGACCATGGATCCACTCTTGAATGCGTATTTCTCTGCTTTGTTTATTATATACTAGAAGCCCAGTGAGTGAAATTGCGCAACCCCGCCCACCTGCACCGGTCTTTGGTCATTACAGCGTTAGGGCCACTGGGTTTTTATAATATAGATAACAGTTGCATAAGGTCATGTTTTTGCTGTTATAGCAATGAAATCTAATTCCTTACCTTTAACTTCCTTCTCCTAAGCAAATCTGTGCATCCCTTAAATGTTCATTATCATTAGACCATGTATTAATACTGAGACTTTACCTTTTGGGTTTCAGTTCTCATTCTTTCTTCTATTGCAGGTTGGCTCCATGAGTTGGGAAAGAGACTGGAGTCTCCGTACTATGGCAACAATACCTTGGGGGGCCCGTCGATCCGAAGTGCCTATATTGCAGCCCTGTACTTCACTCTCAGCAGCCTCACCAGCGTTGGGTTTGGGAACGTCTCTGCCAATACCGACGCGGAAAAGATCTTCTCCATCTGCACCATGCTGATTGGTGGTAAGGGAAACTCTTCTTTTAGGCCAAGAGAATCAATGAGTGTCTGCCAAACTGTTGCTCTGTCCTAAAACACAAAGAAAGATATTGGTTTACATCAGAAGAGTCTAAAAGCACTATTTAAGACATCAGTGACAAACATTGTAATATACATAGAGATTAGCAATGAAAGTCTGTGATGTCAAAGAGTTCCATTTTCTGGGCAGATGAAGAAGAAACCATGTACCTGATGGTTGATTTCCAAAGGGCAGGCATTTTGTTTTCTCTCCATGCTATTTATCCCTAATATTTGTGAATGACATGAGTTTAAATTGCAGGAAACTCCATTTTATAGTCCCAAACAGATCCATATTATCAAACTTTATTAATACTAATAGAGTAAGTTAAGGATGTTTGATAGATCACTTAACTAAAAATAAAAACAACATGAAAAACACCAATACGATAATAATAGTTAACATTTATTGTTTTTATGCTCCATTCTCTGTGCTAAATGCTTCAACCACAATACACTAAGTGGTTATTAAGGCAAATCTAAGAGTTGAGCACTATTATTATTCCATTTATGAAATAGACAGTCGGTACAACAGAATGTACCTTCTGTACTCTGCTTTGTATACTGGGATTTGGACTCTGCAAACTTCATTCTTCTTTGCCAGCCAATTTTAGTTACTTCTGCCAATAGGGGGCGCCAGAGGGAGACTGAAAAGCAGGAGGAAGGGAGAAGGGGCCTCCGGATTCTGATGTGTATGATGAACCTTCAATTGGTGGCAGGCCATCTCAATCAGGAGCGAATGTTTCCAGCCTCCAGCCTTTTCAGATACCACCACCCCCCCCCCCCGCCCCCCGTGTCACTGAGCCTTCTCAGAGACCCTTGCATCTGTTGGGTGCCCCCACATCCAAAGTCAGAGCCCTGGTTCCTTGTGGCCCCTCACAGCTCTTCCTCTGGGCTTCTATTTTCCAATAACCCCACTTGTTCCCTTTGTTTACCCAGCTCCAAGGGCAGAATCCCCTTCCTGCGGTTATAGTTATGTTTCCTCTCCACTCTTTTTGCTCATTCAGCCTTCCAACACCAGGGAAAATAACCTCTCTACAGTAAATTACCTCCGTTGAAATATTCAGTATCATTCTCTTTTCTGAACCTCCTAACTGATACAAGATTGATAATCTTATTATCCACAATTTTTCAGATGACAAACCCAAAGCTTGGAGAAATAAACTTTCCCAATGCTTTTCAACCAGTAACAAAGGCAAGGTGTGTGAACCCAGAAGAATGCTCATCTGTGTCTTTAAATACATACATGGAAAATAACTGAATTGTAAGACTTCTGTCACAGAGCAGTAGGAGATGTGGATGTCTATCTAGATGAAGCAGGCATTCCTCTTGGACCAGTGTTCTATTACTATTTATTGTCCCACAGTATTCCCCCCAAAGCCTGTTAATTTATCTTCTCTAACTGGCTTCAATCCCAGGTATCACTTTGAGTTTCGAACCTTATAATCAAGGATGGCCTACCAGCTTCCTTGCTTTAAGCAAAGTGATCCAGCTTATGGTGAAATAAAAAAAAAATGCATAAAGCAGACCCTTCCCTCAAGGAGCTTATGGTCCAGTTTGGAAAGAGAGAGGCTGAAATATGTAAAAAGAGGTTTTGGGTGTTTTTTAATATATTTGTATTTATTTCCAAGAGGAAGGGAGAGTGAGAGAGAGATGGAAACATCAATGATGAGAAAGAATCATTAAATTGCTGCCTCCTGAATGCCCCACACTGGGGATTGAGCCCGCAACCCGGGTATGTGCCCTGACCGGGAATCAAACCGTGACATCCTGGTTCATAGGTTGATGCTCAACCACTGAGCCACACCAACTGGCCTGTGGAAAGAATTTTAAGGATACCAGGCAGTGAATGCTAAGTGCCAAATCACTTAGGAAGTTCAGAAGCAGTGAGAAACGAGGGCCAGGGATCGGAAGAATTTCTTGGAAAGGCAGTACTTATGGCAGAGTTGCTGAAGTAGCATTTTGGGACCGCAGTGATTGTAACAGGCTCTTGGCTGATGTGTGGTAGTAATAGCCTGGGGAGCAGAGAACAGGAATTCTCATTTTCTGAAGTGCTGCCCTGTGCCAGACCCGCTGGCAGCTGTTTAATACCCAGTATTATGACATACATAATTGCCATTCTTCTTCATGGCCCATCTTTCAGCCTAGCGAAATGACAAGCATTTTTCAAATAAACACAGTCCATATTTATTTAATTTTTGCCCATGTTTCTTCTACTCCTGGTGGAAATTTTGGGAAATGCTCAAATGCTTAAGGCTTAACCTACTAATTTGACATTCAAAGAATCTGATAAATAATTAAAGTTATTCTCTATTGATCCTCCTACTATATTGTGAGTGACTTTGAGTCATAAATTGTTAAGGGATAAAGTACTCCTGCTGTTCACTGAAAATAGGCACTATGCTGGCCACAAGGCCTAAAAATATGGGGAATAATTGGATAACCTCACTTTGTCACTTGTTAAGCACTTATTGGACAAATTATCCAGGTGCAAAAGCAGTGCTCACTTGTAAGTGGCATAACTAATACTTATAAAATAAAATTTTAAAAGGTTATAAAAAATCAAAGTAAGAATAAATGTTTAAAATGTGCAATACTACCTACATAGAAAACTACAAAACATTTGTGAGAGAATTTACAAATGGTGTAAAATAATGGAAAGATATGCAATGGTGATGGTTTTTAAGACTCAATATTAAAAATATACCAGTTGTATGCAATTAGTCTAAATCAGTGGTTCTCAACCTTCCTAATGCCATGACCCTTTAATACAGTTCCTCATGTTGTGGTGACCCCCAATTTCTTTGTTACAAATTGAACATAATTAAAGCATAGTGATTAATCACAAAAACAATATGTAATTATATATGTGTTTTCCGATGGTCTTCGGCGACCCCTGTGAAAGGGTCATTCGACCCCCAAAGGGGTCGCCACCAACAGGTTGAGAACCACTGGTCTAAATATTCACTGCAATTCCAATAAAAATACCAGGAAATGTGTGTTTGTGTATGTGTGTGTGTGTTTGAACAGTGACAAGCTGTTCCTAAAAATCAGTAGAAATGCAGAGCTAAAATTAGTCAACGCAATCATAAAGAAGAACAAACTTGGAGATCTGTGCTACAGATATCAAGATCTATTAGAAAGTTACAGTAATCAGTAAAGTATGGCATTGGCTCAGGAATCGACAAATAGGCCAATGGAATACAAGACAGTGCAGAAACAGGCCCACGCTTTATTTATAGCACAGGTGACACTGCAGTGGAAAGGGGAAATGATGATACTCTCAATAAATGTTACTCGGTCAAATTTACATGAAACTCTAAAAACTGTACTTTAAAATTAAGCCTAGATAAGTTTTTATCTAAATGTGAATGAGAAAACAATAAGGTTTTCTAAAAGGTAACTTAAGAGAGTATTTTTATGACTTTGGATTGACACAGATTTCTTAAACATGATACAAAAAGTCCTAATCATAAAAGAAAGATGGCTAACTTGAACTTCCGCTTATCAAACACATTATTAAGAGTGTGAACAGGCAAACCCCTGGATGGAAGATATTTGCAAACATTTGACAGGACTCTTATGTCTCATCTATCATATTAGAGAACTTTTACACGTCAACAAAAAAAGAGCAGGCAACCCAAAAATGCATAAAAATTTTAAAAGCAATTTTAAAATAGAACTCTACTTGTGTAGCTATCTAGAAGAGGGTTTATAAAATTTATTAATTGAAATTACAGAAATATCTAAAGAGAAACTGGTATGGCAGAGAATATTCATCACCTCTTTGGAGGTCTTTGATGGCAGCAAAATATTAATCTATTAAAGAGATTTTTGTTTTTGTTCTATAAAATGACATTTAGGATTTTGTTTGTTCTACTCTGAAACATTACCAAGGGTCAATCTGAATCAAACTGAAGTGAACAAAACTAATTTGCAAAAATTCAAGAGGAGCTCACATACTTTAAGTTGAAAAACAGAATTTTGAAGGGGAAAAAAATTCTAATGAGTATTTTTTAATATATCCACACTGGAAAAGAATTTAATGTTTGCTAAAACAAGTGAAATGGAATTACAAAATAATTGTGAACCCACTCAATATTTCCCTATTCTTAAATTGAAGCAGTTGATGAATTTCCTGGAGAGAAATAAAAACACACTATTCAAAAGTGAATCAAAAATTTAAAATTAGAAAAATTAAACATATTTATTATAAAAAAAATTTTAATTGAGCAAAGAGGAAAAAAATTACTTATAATCTGTGATCAGAACATTGGTAAGATTTTGGTATGTACTTTCCTAGCTTAAAAAAAATTCACACGCAGATGAGCATAATTATGTCCATTCCCATTTATATATTCAACGTATAACTTTCAATTAAAGTTTTCTGAGGGCAAAAAATATATAATTCCATATCCAAATAGATAGGAACCATATAAAAAGGTGCTCTACACATTCATAAGGGACATGCAAATTAAGATCAAAATTAGATAACATTGACATTCACCATAATGGTAACTTACAAACACTAAGTGACTGAGAGGATATGGAACATCTTCACTGCTATACTGTTAATGGGTATGAAAGTTTTGTCAGTATCTACCACAGCTGAACATACCTGTTTTCTGTGACTCAACAATTCCACTTCTGAGTGTATATCCAACAGAAATGCCTATACGTATATATATAAAGACATATATGTAGATACCTATAGAACAGCGGTTCTCAAGCTGTGGGTCGCGACCCCTTTGGCGGTCGAACGACCCTTTCACAGGGGTCGCCTAAGACCATCCTGCATATCAGATATTTACATTACAATTCATAACAGTAGCACATTACAGTTATGAAGTAGCAACGAAAATAATTTTATGGTTGGGTCACAACATGAGGAACTGTATTTGAAAAGCCAGAAGGTTGAGAACCACTTCTATGGAAGCATTATTATAAGACTCTCAAACTGAAAATGCCCATTCTTAGGGGAATAAATAAGTAAATTGTGAAATAATTATTCAATAGAGTACTATAGAGCAGCAATTTTCAATTTTTTTCATCTCATGGCACACATAAACTAATTACTAAAATTCTGCAGCACACTAAAAAATACACTTTTTGCCAATCTGACATACACAAGTAAAACAGATATAATTTTAATTCATTCACACCAGACAGCTATTATTGTGTTGGCTGTCACTTTTTAATTTGACAAGCTAAGAAAAAAGAGGTCAGTCCCCTGACTAAATAGTCAGGGATTGAATGTTTTAAAAATTCTTGCAGCGCACTGGTTGAAAATCTCTGCTACACAGAAATGAGAATGAATGAACTATTACATCTGCAACCACATGGACGAATCTTACAAATTCAGTGCTGACCAGAGAAGCCAAAAACAAAAATGTACATATTGTGTGGTTTTGTTTAGAGAAAGCTCAAGAGTAAACAAAGCTTATTGATTATAATATAATCCATAACTGTGTCTATCTTTCATGATTAGTGAGTGTGAAAGGACACAAAAGAGACCCAAGGTACTGAAAATATCCTGTTTACTCATGGGAAGTAGGTTACTCTACAAGGTCTGTTCACTTTGAGAAACCTCAATGAGCTATACATTTAGAATTTGCCAAATTTTCTCATGTGCATCTTTGATATTAATTTTACCTGGTAAAATTATGATAGGTGAGCTAATAATATAACTATCAAGTGTGGGATGAGAAGGTACGTAGCAGTGAGCTGAGTTCTCACCTTTCGTATCAGGTTGTTTTTAGGTGTTGTCTAAAAGTAATAAGTCAAGCAACAGAAGCAAAACAATAATGTCTAAATTATTGGTGATAATCATAATAAGATTAAAATAAATAATTTTAAAAGATTCCTTTTGCAGAGTGGGATGAAGGCGAAGGGATGGACGTGGGGCCGAACTGCTCATCATAAGTTTCTAAGCTATTGCTTACAATTATAAAACTTCTTAAAGGAATTACCAAACTACCAGAAATTCACTTCAGTTTCATAAATATTTACGACACATTTAAATTATGCCAGGTACTGTGCTGGGGAAACAAAGATGACTAATACATGATACTTTCCTTCTAGGAGTTCACAGTTTAGTCATGAAAATAGATGCTTAGGTAGACAATGTTCTTGCTTTTTCCATTTTATTCTTCCTTTTATAATGCATATATTTAAGAGACTGGAAAATACACACACACACAAATAAAACTACATATAATCCCAGCATCAAAAGTCTTTTCAGTCTTTTTATACAAATATGCCTCTATTTTCTCAAACATTTATCTCAATTACACATGTTTGCTACCAAACAAAATATATGGAGAACATTTTTCCATGCCTTTAAAAGTCCTTTCATTACACTTAGTAATGGTTGTCTAATAGTCACAAAATAAGTTAGCCCCAATCAATGGGACCATCGACTCAACCTCTGTGGTTAGATAAAGCTTCTTAGTGAAGATGACACATCACTGAGGACTTATCCAGTTGAGATGAGGCATTATTGCCATAAATAAAGTAGAGTGAAACTCTTAACAGTCAAAGCTTTCCTTAAATCCACTCATCCTATATATGCCCACCCTGACATCATTTTATTGGGCCCATATGCACTATGGTGTTCACAAATTCAGGTTGTTGTTAAGATGTCTTTACACTGCCATTTAAATTCATCACTTAGGAAATTGTTCTCACTCTGTTTTCTCTCCCATCTGCCACCCATGACCCAGTGTACTTGTAGCAGAGTGGAAAATTCCAGGGCAATGAGTAGGTGAGGTGGGAGAGAAAAGGAGGGCAGCTAAGATTACCCAAAGGCTGAACTCTGGTCTCTTTTTAAAACAGCAGAAAACAAGTCCCTGTGTAGAATCTGAAGACACTGCCAAGTATTTGGCTAAAAAAAATCAGCAACAAGGGCCATACATAGTTTGCCAACTCCTGAACTATTCTATAGGGTACATATTCAAATTTCACCAGTTGTTTTCATCATGTCCTTTAGAGCTATCCTCTCGCCTCCAATCCAATCCAGTTTCCTGCATTGCATTGAATTATCATGTCTCTTTCATCTAGAAAGTCAATTCCTTAGTCTTTCCCTGACTTCCATGACCTGGACACTTTTGAAGATTACAAACTACTTCTTTTGTAGAAGGTCCTTCAAGTTGGGTTTGTCTGATGGTTTCTCATAAGTCAATCCAGGTTATGCATTTTGTCAGGATAACAGGGAAGTGATGTGTCCTTTTCAATGAGTAATATGAAGATAATATGTTTGTCTGATTACTGGAGATGCTTAGACCATTTGTCTGCCAGGCTTTTCCCACTGTAAAGTTACCTTTCTCTGCTTCAGTAAAGAAGTTGTGAAGGGGGGGGGGGGGGATGGATAAAAAGAAATCAGCCATGAGATTATACCTCAGGAAAGCAATATTGCCCCAAATCCAGAGAAGTGGAGAGAAAGAAGGGAGGGATAAGAAGGGAAGAAATGGGGGAAGGAAGAGCAGGAGAGGGGAGGGAATAGAGAAAGAGAGAGAAGAATCTTCTTAGATCCCAATTAATTGGGTTCCTTCAAAGACCTGATATTAAGATGAGATTTTACAAAATGCATTTTATGTAAAACTCCTACAAAAAGAAAAAGAGCCTCCCACAGACTCAGCAGCAGGCCTAGCATCCTGCTTAAAGAATCGTATGCATCAGCTCTGCCAGGAGTAAAATGAAAATCATTCCCAAACTGACCTGGATAGAGAAGTTAGTTCGAGTCAAACTTTCATAGCAGATGGAATGATTTGGCCTGACACTTTCACACACTCTTTGCCAATGTGAAAATTATAACCAGTGGCAAAGAGGCAATAACTTTGGAAACTGAAAAACTGTGAGAGCTAGGGTTTTCTTTTTTAACTACTCAAATTAGAAGCATTTTTCTACGTTGAAATGAGACTTTGAAATTATGGTGACTCAGACGTAGATAAGTACTTACCAACAACACTTATGAATGCTACAATTAATCCAGTAATTCATTTTATTGATAGTGTACAATTAAGATGCTAAATGATCTGAACATATTACTTCTTTTACTTTAAGTGCTTTACACACATTATAATTAAGCAAAGCAAAGTTAAAACCATACACATAATTAAGGAAAGTAATGTTAAAATAAATGAAATAAAATTGTTCTCAGTATTCAGTTTAATCTTCATAAAAGACAATTACATATTTTTACAGATGACAGGGCTTCCAAACCCTGAGCTCGTAAGTATTAACAGAGCCTGAAATCGGCGTTTGATTTCTTCAACTTGGAACAGAATCAGTTCTTTTCTTTACTGAGTATTTATCATAAATAGAAGTCTCTTCTTCCAAATAAAATATTTAAGCATCAAAACTCTTGTGTTTCTAAAATCATACGGAAGAATAAAACTCTATTTAGGATTCACCAAGAACCATTCCACAGTAAATTGTTAAGTGATAACACATTTTTCTTGGGACATTTTTGGCCTGTTGGAAGGCATTCCATTTTTTGAAAATTTAGAAAGAATATATACTTATGTTGCCATTGCAATGACCCGGTTATTATTTAACAGGAAAGAAGGAAAGGGAAGACTAGATATAGGCATGCCATTTATACAGCTTTGCCAAAAGCTGCATTTAACATCCTCCAGGCCTGCTCCCTGCTGATCAATGGGGGAAGGAACTGGACAACAAACGCATGCCCAGTAAAGGCCAGAGTGACATGGGAAGGTGCCGACCCATCTGCCAGTCATACCTGGGAACAAATTAGTGTCCAGGATGGGCATGACCACTGCAAGACAGGAAGCCTGAATATTTAAAACTTCCAAACAAAGGGGGTTCGCCCTCTCTTGCTTGGCTCCAGGGTGCAAGGCTCCTATGACTCCTGTGACACGAGGCTGCACCCCCCCGCAGCCCATGTGGCCCCTGTCCATGTGGGACTGCTCCACACTATGTACTAGTGGGCTTTAATCTGGCCTAAATACTGAACTACACCCGGCTGCGTCACGGAACGGAAGCTCTGGGCACTGGCCTTGTTCCTGGCTCTGCTGAACTCACAGCTGCGCCTTTTCCAGGACTGTCTGAAGGGGCAGGGGACTTTGGAACTCGAGAAATGTAACTTCACATAAATAAAGCCATCCTCCCGTGTGAATCTGAGAAAATTCATTTTCTAAAGATACGCAAGAACCTCACTCCCAAGAGCAACAGGGGAGTTTGATTCTCCCACAACACTTACACATACTTGCACTTATTGACTATTTCTTGAATTTCTTTCATCAAGAAGTTATTTCCACCGAAAATCACTCTTTGTTATTTAAGAGGTTTCTGGAAAACCTTAAATCCGAGTACTGTTTCCCAAATTTTACCCCACTGAGCATGTTAAAAATTCATGATAACCCTTTTCACCCTCATGGGGAAAATTAAATTCATGCCCCCCCCCAACCACCACCACCGACTGTGTTTCACAGAAATATTAGGCACTTTAAATAAGTATATTTATATTTTAATTACAGTTGACATTCACTATAATATTAGTTTCAGGTGTACAACATAGAGGTTAGACATTTATATAACGTACAAAGTGACCATCCCATTAAGTCTAGTACCCACCTGGCACCACACATAGTTATTACAGTAATACTGGCTATACTCCCTATGCTATACATCCTTGAGACTATTTTTATAACTGGCGATTTTTACTTTTTCATCCCTTTCACCATTTTCACCTTTTGAAACTAAATTACCCTTGAGTAAGACACTATTATGCCCGTTTACATATAAGGGAACTGAGTCTCTATGGGAATTATGTATTTTGCCAAGTTCACAACAATGAGAAATATGAAAGTCAGGATCCAAATCTGGAGGTGTCTGATTTTGAAGTCTGTATTTTTTCTGCAACATTACATTGCCTCCTATACTTCCACCCTAAGTTTAACCCTATTCTAGTAACTTTTCCAAAATATTGAGGCCCTCCTTATTATTATTGGGTGACTTTATAGGCATAGTGTTCACATTTTCCATAGAGAAATGATGGCATATATCTTGATAGAGAATTTTAATTCCAGGGTGAGGTTGACTTGAAATTAATATGCCAGTAGTTACTAATTTCTCATAAGTATATGAAAAAAATAATTTGAATTGGCTCTGTCCTACAATATTCAGTAGGACAGATGCAATAACAGGTTGGCCCATTTGCACTAATGTGTCCATCTTGATGCTAAAAACATAGCTCCTTGGGCAATGAGATTTGGGTACAAGGACAATTTGATAAATTCAAATAGACGAATTACTCAATGTTAAGTTGGGAGGGGGGTTGTTTTTGTTGCTTATTTGTTTTGTTTGCATGTTTACAAAAACTAAAACCAATTATTTCACCCAGGTCCTGAGCTTCTAACCTCATTGCCAATCCCACCCCAGGATGAGAATAAGGACAAAAATCTGAATATCATGCAGAATTGGTCTGTCATGAATGTTAAGTACATCATCTCCCAGTTTCTCAGCCCAGGTGTCAAGACCTTCTTGTGCTTTTTGCTGGTGTCTGAATAGGCCATTCCATCGTCAGCTAATGATTATTTAGTGCAAAACCCTGTCTCACCTTTTGACTTCAGAATATCTGACCACTGACCACCACAGGCCTCTTCTAGAAAGTGAAGCCCATCCTCTCTCTCTACTTTTTTTACAGTAGAAAGCCCATCTGCCACCCTATGTACCCTCAAATTCTGGAGAACAAAGTCTTCTATCTCACCACACTCTGAGAGTGGTTTTAGGCAGGGGAAGACTCTGCAAGTAAGTAGGGATTAAATACTACCTGACCGAGAAACTTCATCAAAACAGAAGTCACATAGACTGTCTATGTATCACCCAGCTCTTCTCAGGATGCAGCGATGACTAAGAAGAATACCTGTTTTGCTCTGGGACTTCATTTGTTTCTCTAATGGTCTTAGGGGTTGGGAATTGGAGCCATATTCATCTTAAGTTTGCTCAGGAAATATTTAATTACATTTCTAATTACTTTCTCAATACTTACAGGTACTAATATAAATGTCATATTTGGTAGCCTAAAACTCATTTTAAATGATGGCTTTGGAGAAGACATAAAAGCTAACCGATTATAATAGACTTATTTTTTAAATGTATTTGTTATTACAATAAAAAATAACTATTAAACTATGACTTTCTAACTAATGTTATGAATTATTAAACTTTCAACATAGCTCTTAAATTATACATAACTATTAAAATAATACAGATGTGAATCAAGTACAAAATAAAAATTTGTCATAGCCAGAATGGCAGATAACAGATGAAGTACAGGTCAAAGGGGCTTATTTTTCATATTACTATTTTTTTAAATATTTTTAGTCATATGGAATCAAAATGACTGCATCAGGATGCACCTCGTGACAAAGTGGCTGCACCAATATGTTTGTATCAAAAGAGCTGTATTGATGTGGCCACATAAGCAAACTCTGCTCTAATATAGGATATACAGACTATAAATACAGATTTAAGGGATGAACTCCTCCATCATATTTATCTCCCATTATATGTGGCATTTTTCTCTTCAGCCTTGATGCATGCCTTGGTGTTTGGAAATGTGACGGCGATCATACAGAGGATGTACTCCAGATGGTCCCTCTATCACACTAGAACTAAGGATCTGAAGGACTTCATACGTGTCCATCACCTGCCCCAGCAGCTCAAGCAGAGGATGCTCGAATATTTCCAAACAACCTGGTCAGTCAACAATGGAATAGATTCCAATGAGGTAATGTTCATTTCTCATGTTGGCATTTTCAGGCAGAAGGTAAAGGCAAGGTGCTCTCGTGTAGGTCTCAGAAGTGAAAGACGCACCTACCAACTTCTTTATCTCTTCATTTTTTAAATCCTCTAGAAACCCAATCCATCTTCTTCCATCTGCCTTGGCTTGTGTTTCCATGATGCCATTTTAGATTGACCAATGACTTATACTAATTTGCTAGTTTAGTCAATCAGGCGGGCTTATTTTCATTCTTTTTAACCTGCTTTGAAAGGAACCAATTCTTATGGCAGTTGGATGGTGTAATTTGGAATACAGGGTGGGGCAAAAGTAGGTTTGAAGTTGTTTATATAAAAAAATAATACAATAATTAATAAATAGTAACATAATAAACTCTGTTTTTTATATATTCCCAACTGTAAACCTACTTTTACTCCACCCTGTATTAGATTAATTAAATGAATGTTTGCATTTAAAACCAACAGCAACAACAACAACAACAAAAACATGCTTTTCAGCAAAGGTATTAGCTGTGGACTTCCAGAAATACCCCACACCGCCACTGTAAAAAAATTATCAAATAAATTAAGCAAACATTCCACCCACCACCACCATACCAGTAACCAACATTTTTCATGTGATTATTTGGTTTCTCCTCTCTTCCTATAATCGTGACAACACATTCTATAACTTCTGCCTGGAGTTGAGTCTTTGTGAGAAGCAAGTCACAATGAGCTATATGATTTCATTTTAGAATCTTTTATTGATTAGTTTATTCTGTTTCTCCAGTCTTCTCATCACCTTGTTATTCAGCAGCACATAAGTGGGGTCACAGTCATTGAAAAATCTCTCCAGGACTATTCATACAGATATTTCCTCTTCTGTACTCTGGTTGGTCCAACAATGGGAAGAACATCCCCACTGTCTTGCAAGTAAATAAATTAGACTTACCCCAACTTGATTTTCTCTTTCATCTTTTTTGATAGCTTCTGAAAGACTTTCCAGATGAGCTGCGTTCTGACATCACTATGCACTTGAACAAGGAAATCTTACAGTTGTCCCTTTTCGAGTGTGCCAGCCGGGGCTGTCTCAGGTCTCTGTCCCTACACATTAAAACCTCTTTCTGTGCTCCGGGCGAGTATCTGCTGCGTCAAGGAGATGCTCTGCAGGCCATCTACTTTGTATGCTCGGGCTCCATGGAAGTTCTTAAAGACAGCATGGTGCTGGCTATTCTTGGTAGGTGGGAGTTGAAAGCTCCATAAAATTCTACTCTGGACCATAAGTTAGAGATGAAGGTGGGGGGGGGGGGGCTGGACTGCCATAGATGAAGAAAACTGTGGCTGCCTATGTAGACTCAGGATTTTTCTTCATATGGGTTTAAACCACATATTGAATTTATACTGTGTTGTGTTACATCCACCATATTATTTGATTCTTGTTAAAAATCCAGCTGTAGAACTATGACTCCCATTTACAAATGAATAAGTAGTACTTTAGTATCACAGATAGTAAGTAGTCCCCCTTATCCAAGGGGTTATGTTCCAAGACCCCCAGTGGATGCCTACAGAAATATACATATATTTCTGTTCATGTCTTTCCCCACAAATGTAATGCCTTTTCATCTTAACTAAGCATTTATCACACTCTGTGGCCATACATAACTTTTGCAATTTGAGGTGTAACAGCAAAACTAGCACAAATTTCTTTTTCCTCTTTTACAATTCCATGGACAGACGCTTCCTTCTTACCAGAGTTTGGCAACATTAGCATATGATTTTCCCGCCTTGTTGAGTGGAGAACTTCTACTGTTTCACTTTACAGCTTGTCGTTGGCGTATCCAAATTGCCTGCATCACTACTGCTGTACATTGGGGTCATTATTAAGTAAAAATAAGGCTTACTTGAACACAAGCCCTGGGAAACGGTCACAGTCAATCTAATCATGAAGACAGCCATAACTTACTAACAGGCACGGAGCGTATACAGTGTGGATACGCTGGACGGAGGGACGATTCACATCCTGGGTGGGAGGGAATGAGACTTCATCATGCTACTCAGACCGGCGCACAGTTTAAAGCTTAATGACAGCTTATTTCTGGAATTTTCCATTTAACTTTTCCAGACCACAGTTGATCGCGTGTAACTGAAACTGCGCAAGGCAAAACCTCAAATAAAGGGAGGTGAGGGTGTGTGTGTGGTTACTATGGTAAGAAAAAGAATATAATTCTTTCTGATTCCTGAAGCCAGGTTATTAATCATGATGTAGACTGCCCCTTGGCAAAACAGTTGGTCAGTTTTTAGAGGCCGTTTAAGTATCTTTACGGGGAAACAGTTCGGAGAAGAACATGAACATTAAGCTTCATCTGCGCTAGAAGAAGCGCACAAGTGATTATGCATGAAGAGTAAGCTCTCAGACCTTAGTTCTCTTTCCCATCTTGCAAGCTGGCGGGTGGAAAGAAAACCGGGAAGCCGGACACTAAGGAGAAGAACCCTGAAGCCAAGAAGGCTGACGCTGGCGGCAAGGTTACGGCGCCTAAGAAGGGAAGCCCCACTGCAGCCAAAACCCCATCCTCCTCAGAGGAACTGGCAGATATTCCCGGTCAGCTATGTGTTCCCAAAAGGCCATGTACAAGAGGAAGTATTCGGCAGCTAAATCCAGGACTGAAAAGGAAAAGCAGGAGAAAGTTCTTGCTACTGTCACAAAACCAGTTGGTGGCGACAAGAATGGTGGTACCCGTGTGGTTAAACTCCACCAAATGCCTAGATGTTATCCTACTGAAGAAGTGCCTTGAAAGCTGTTGAGCCACAGCAAGAAAGCCTTCAGTCAGCATGTGCGGAGTCTGCGGGCCAGCATCCCTCCTGGGACCATTCTGATCATCCTCACTGGGCGCCACAGAGGCAAGAGGGTGGCCTTCCTGAAGCAGCTGGACAGTGGCTTGCTACTTGTGACTGGACCTCTGTCCCTCAATCGAGTTCCTCTGCGTAGAACACACCAGGAATTTGGCATCGCCACCACCACCAAAATTGATATCAGTGGGTGAAAATCCCCAAACATCTCGCTTGATGCTTACTTCAAGAAGAAGAAGCTGCGCAAACCCAGACACCAGGAGGGTGAGATCTTCGACACAGCGAAAGAGAAATACGAGATTACGCAACAGAACAAGGTTGACCAGAAAGTACGAGATTACGCAACAGAACAAGGTTGACCAGAAAGCTGTGGATTCACAAATTCTGCCAAAAATCAAAGCTGTTCCTCAGCTCCAGGGCTACCTCCACTCTGTTTGCTCTCACGAATGGGCTTTATCCTCACAAACTGGTGTTCTGAATTTCTTATAAGAACCCGATTAAATAACAAAACAAAAAAAGAATAAGCTCTCATTGCCCAGCCAGTGTGGTTCAGTGGTTGAACATCGACTTATGAACCAAGAGGTCACAGTCTGATTCTCAGTCAGGGTACATGCCTGGGTGGTGGGCTCAATCACGGGTAGAGGGTGTAGCCGGTCGATGTTTCGATCTCCCTCTCCCTTCCTCTCTCCCTAAAAATCAGTAACAATATTTTTAAAAAGAATAAGCCCTCATAAAAGTTATTATGCTTGGTTTTTCTACCTCTAACTAATGCCTGTTGTTCTCTACAATCATTGTAAACCTGCAGACTCTGGATTCTAGCCAGTAAGCTTCAAGGCAGAATAGAATTTGGAAGAAAGAAGAAAACTAATACTTATTTAATCCCTAATATGAGCTGGGTGTTTTATGTCCATTACCCAATTTAAACCTTGCAACCCTCTTATGTTGGTGTGATTCTCCCCACTTAGGTGAAGAGATGGAGGCTAGTGAATGGTGAATACCCATGTGTTTCTTACTGCTTCCTGTTAACTTCAGTTTACCTCTTAGCAGAAGAAAGGTAGGGCTTGCTTTCAAAGTTCTGGCTCAATTTTTGACTCACCATGTTTTATTCCTTAATACAAAGACATGGAGTAGCAACTCAAAGAGTTGATTACCAGCCTGGCCAGTTCATTATCAGCGTTAGAGTGAGGCTCAGTATGGGTGTGTTTTTTTAAGAGAAAATTTAACACTCTTCCTGCCCACTTCTCAACTTTGTGAAGTTAAAGGCCAGTCATCCTATCATTCTATAATTCTAAATAAAAAGTGACACTTATTTTTAAATTTGCTTCAAACACTTAACTTTAATCATAAAATACTTTTCCCTGTACTTCCTTAGTACCACTGTAACTTTTATAGCCTGCCTGTTGACATAGCCTGATTTGAAAAGGGCTTATATAGGGTGAGACAAAAGTAGGTTTACAGTTGTTCGTATGAAAAATAATACAATAAATAACAAGTAATATAAGAATAAACTCTGTTTCACATACTCATAACTCTAAATCTACTTCTACCCCACCCTGTATGTTTTTTTCCAGAACCCTACGGTTCGCTATACATGTAAGCAAAAATGATACACCATTTTTAAACATATTTGTGTATTTCTTCCATAATTGCAGTGATTATTTAATTTGGTAACTAGCAACAATTCTAGGAATGGAATATGAATGTATCATCCATAACATTAGGGCACAATGGCACAGATTTGATGGCTTATATATTATAATCATCATTCATAAGACATAATTCAATTGAATTTTCTTATTTTTTAAAAATTCTACTTACAGCTAAAAGACTTAATCCACTCCCTCTTCCTTGTGGCCCCAATTTCTTCCATAAATTGTGTTTTTCATGATTAACATTTTCACATATTTGCTTCTACCATGTAACTATCAAAAGTGTTTTAAATGCAAATTGCCACATGACCATTCTAAACACTAGAATGTGATACTGGAACTAAACACAAACAAAGATAATAAATGATTAATATTCTGTCTGTGTGGTTAACATTATTTCAATAGAGGTTAACTCTTTTATTTTACCTATGGTAATATTGTCTCATAGGGCCAATTCAAATCAATACTGACTTTGATAAACTTAGGCACAGGACTTCACATTTGATCTGTCAACATTTAATACATGTTCACTCTGCCAACAAAATGAATTAATATATAATGTTGTAGGGAAGAAGTATCACCAAACAGCTGTCAAGCCATAACTTATTCAAACAACTCCATTGTCCAAATAATACACAAAGGCATGTCTTAACCTGCAGCCTGGAAGGCAGCTGACACAGAGGCAGGGATTTGTTATGGGGATAGAATTTGTTTGCCTTGTGCACCTTCATTTCATGTCCCGTTAATTGTGTTTTCCCACCAATTTCTTCATTGTTGTTTAAAAGAAAATAACAAAGCGCAGATAAATGTGCTCTTCACAGATGGCACGAGTCTGCCTAATTAGAATTAAACATAAGTTACCGCTCTTACCTGGATGGTTTGTAAATGCATCTCATCAACTTTTTTTTTCCCCAATGAAAGCATAACTGATTAGCAAACATCAATAATGGAATTCTGAAAAATGTAGACTGTAATAACCATCGACATCTTTCTCTTCTTTTAGAAATAAGGATATCAAAACCCAGAGTAATTAAGAAACTTAGATCTGGGTCCTGAATCTAGACAGTAAGACATCACAAGACATTACAGTTATTGAGAGTGAGAATCATGTTGTTAATTACCAGTGCCTGTTTGCCAGGGCTCAACCTGAGGCCCCACACATATGTCAATTATTTCATAAATATTCATTGAATGAATAAATAAACTGGAATCTTTCTTAGCCTGCCAAGTTTGGCAAGATGGCGGTATTGTTTTTATAACTGGTTATTGTGGCTGAAAGAGTCATACTGTGGTAGCTCAAGGTATGAAAGTATGATGACCCTAAAGATACTATAGACACCAACTGCTTAAAAGAACATGTCAATGCTCGTTGTAGCAAGATAGTACATCATGATCAATTTTCCTAATAGATCCAGAAATTAAAATGTTGTATTCAAGGCATCCTGGCTTTATTTACATCTGGCATCAGTACCCAACATTGAGTTTTTAGATTTCTAACAAAATGTGCAAGAAACAAAATTTCCAAGTTTAGCAGTATTGGTGATGACAATGAATCAAACTGGAATTCTTCAGCACCATGTGGTTGTTCATTCCTTTACTGTCTATAAACAGATTTTAGTCTTTTTTCTTCTGCCATGTAGTCTCAATTTCAAGGTTTAAATCTAATATTAATTTGAAGATAATACATGTAATTCAGTCATTTTAAAATGCTCAACTTTTAACTGCTGTAAATATTTTTTATTATCTTAGGTATTCACGGCTAATTTTGCATGTTTCCTTTTACTGTCAAATTCTGTAAAACAGACTTTTGTTGAAGCCTACTACCTTGCAGGGACTTGGCTTCCAGAATTTCTAGACACAATAAAAATAAAAATTTTAAAGTTAAATTAACTGAATGGGAAATAGATGGGGACAGTTTGTGCTATGGCGTTCTGAAGGTGTTATTTGCTTGGTGATTTTTGGTTGGTCAGTTGTTGGTTATTGTTTCCATATGAAATGGAGAAGCAAAGTGACCACAAAAAAGTAAAAGTTAAAGTCTAGGCATGATGCTATGTGAGGACAAAGCAAAGATGCAGAAACTCCTAAGTTGCAGCCATGAACTTAATACCACTATCCTCTGTGAACTTGGTCATATCACCTCAGCTTTTAACCTAAATTTGTCTAAGAACTGAATGGATTTTCTTTCCTATTTCTCATGTGGGTGCCAAGTGAATTAATGGCTATCTAAAAGAAATCTGAAGCAGTAATCAGCTTTTTGTTAGCGCTTATAGCCATGCTCACCTTCCTGCTAAGTTAAACTGAGTCAAATCAATTCAAAGACTTTAAAGGTTCAAATAAATTGCTCAGTATATTAGTATCTAGTCAACAAACTCAAGGAAGCAAGCTAGTTCAAGGCAGGTAAATTCTGATAGGCTTGGGTATTTTAGGCAAAATAGCAAAGGTTGAAGTGGGAGAGAACACAGATAATAGGAAAAGTAGCATTAGATCCTCCCTCTCTGCAGTGGCACAAATGAGGAGCTTCTTTTTGATGATGAAAATTGAGTTTTTACACTGTCACAGAACATTAGAACTAAGAATTGTGTTTTACATTTCTATGCAGTAGATTTCATTGTCTATAATGTCCAATGGTTATCTTATCTCCCAACTCTGAGGCTCCTCCTCCAACATCACCTGTCTGGTAGACACATTTAGAGATAAATTAAATAAACTGAGTATGTTAGAAAACTGATGGTAATCCTTATATTATTTTCCAAAGTGTTGGAATCAAAATTACTAATACACCTCTTGATGGTCTTACCTCAGAATCACTGAGACTTTTTACACTCAGAAAAAATCTCAGCTACTAGTATTTCCTTTGAACGGTTAAAGCAACTGTGACAAAAATGTCAAATGGTTTGTCTAAAGTCACTTACTGAATCCTGTGAGGGACCTGTTGGAAGCCCATCTATGACCTACAATTCCTAACTCTTGGTCTCCTGGCCTTTATCCTCTACAACAGTAATCTCAACTAGGACCAGTTTTGCCCACCAGGGAACATTTATCAATGTCTGAAGATATTTTGGGTTGTCACCACTGGGGATGGGGAATGTGAGGTGTTGCTAAACATTCTACTATGTACAGAATACCCCCCCAACAAAAAATTATCAGACCCCATATCCCAAACTACTGGGGTTGAGAAATCCCACACCAGATAAAGTTTCCACTTCTCCTTTTTGTGTAATCTCAGAGAAAGGAAGAAGATATGAAGTTACTAGTCTGAAGCTTGTTTTCTTTAAAGTGATATGTCTCTTTTTTCACTGTTTCAAGGGAAAGGGGACTTAATTGGAGCAAATCTATCAATTAAGGACCAAGTGATCAAGACCAACGCAGATGTGAAGGCTTTAACCTACTGTGATCTCCAGTGTATCATCCTCAAAGGACTCTTTGAAGTGCTAGACCTTTACCCAGAATATGCTCACAAATTCGTGGAAGACATTCAGCATGACCTCACATACAACCTCCGAGAAGGTCATGAGAGTGATGTAAGTCTCACTTCTAATTAATGCTGAGACCTAGTAACATGGGCCCGGGGTCATTTACAACAGTAAAGGCACACGTCAGGATAAAGTCTCTGAATGTATAAGGTATGACTAGTTAGCCACTGGTTGAGCAATTAAATAATGAGCTACAAGTCCAACCTCATAGTCTAGTACAATGACTTCTCTTTAACTCAGTTTCTTTCTTATTTTCATGTGCTTATAACTAGAATCAATTTCAATAATATAATATTGAGCTAGAAATGTGTGATTTCTAAAGTTTTGGATAGAGTACATGGAAATTTATCTGAAATATATGGGTTCAGAGTTTGCTGTGTTTGTAATTGTTCAGCACTCCACTTGCTAGACATGAATTTTGCCTAAAAATCATTATGTTGTTAATCGATACCAAAAGTCTACCTTAAAATGACTAAATATGCATAAAAGGGTTCAAGCCAAAGATTATCACACTCAAGACATAATGAACATTTTCTGAAATTACATATTTGAGGCATGTTTCAGTTTATACAAACAGCTTTCCTGTCCAAATATGTACTGCATCCTGTGATTAATCTGATCATGAACATGACTTCATTAGATGTGTGTGAGAGAAAAATGACTTAATAGCAATGATTGTTGAAAGGCAAGCCGGAGCATGCATAGCATTCTGTAACAACAAAGGCCTTGATCTGCTGTCTTGAGCTTTGTCCCAGATATTTGCAATACTCAATTGCTTTCCTAAAGGCTTAAGAAGCTATTGTTTTGACTAACCTCTCTTGTGCAGACATTTCGTTAGTCATTAATATTTTTCACTTTGAAAAGTAGAGAAAAAGTCCAAATTGTGTATTAGTTCATCTGGGTTAAGGATGTCCCATGACAGTCAATACACTGAAGTTCAAGATCACCTGTTTTGAGTGTGTGCTTCTCTCCACTGATGATAGCAAACAGCAAAGGAGGCATCAGTATTTATTGGGAACCTATTTATGCTAAGCTCTCTGCCTGCCAAGAGCATCTCATTTAGGACTTAAAATGACTTTTTAAGGTAAGAGTCAATCCATTTTTTATGGAACAGAAAACTGATGCAGAATGGTTAATAACTAGTATGTGATCACCGAAATTTGTAGGTGGCAGGGACAGTGTATTATTACCACAAGTATCTGTCATTTTAAAATTTGTACACTTTCTACTAGTTATGTTGTCTCTCCTTCTTGAAGACACTTTTCATCTCTTCCCATTCAATAGATCAAATTTTAAAGTTACAAGTGCCTTTTGTGCTCTCCATGACAGCCTAATGTGAAAACTATTTTTGAAGAGTGGAGGTGGTGAGCTAGGGGGTAGAAGCAACCAAATGGGGAAGAAGAAATGAGAGGAGAGAGAAATAGCCAACACTCAGCATAGACAAATGTGACACTGGATCTCAGCACCCACTTTCTTTCTATTTGATTACTTTTGAAGGATCCTTACCTTTGATCAAGTTTTTTACCCTTTTTTCCTATTTGCTAAGACATTAATCATAGTGATTTTAAAACTTTAATATCTGAATCGCTTATGGGACTATTTTCATTATCTGTTACTTCTCTTGGATTTTGTTGTTGTTTTGTCATTTGATCCCTTTTTATGGGCAGATGCCATAATTTTGTTTAACTGTAGATGTGGCGTATGAAAGAACGTGTATAATATTTTCCGCCAAATCGGGTAGGTTTTCCTTTGACAGGCAGATGGTGCACCAGCTAATCACTTTCACTCTGTTCATAGTTTCTCTTCTGCTTTGTTATGCTGTTCAGTTTTGCTCCTATTCCCTGGGTGTAGCCCTCACTCTTAAATCATGGTTTTTCCAGGATATCAGCTAAGAGCCTAGGATGTTTGCCAAGTCCCTTCCTTGGCACCGCCTGACTGCTGAAATCTCTGCTCTGCCTCCCAGTTGCTGTTCCCTTCTCAGTTTCTCGGAGCATTGCCCTGAGCAGCTTAACTCAGGAGCTGGCTAAGGCCTCATGGACCACATGGATGCAGCTGCCTCCTCTTTGGGATTTCACTCTCAAATCCCAGATGCTCTGGTATACCTGACCTTCATCCTCTGTCTCCTCTTCCACTAAGATTGCTCCTTTCTAGTCTACTCTGTTCCACTTCACAATGAAATAGCGAATTCCCTCAGAAAAATACCTGGGTAAATATGGTGCTCATATTAGTGCTTCTCTTTCTCAGGGATCACAGCTCTTCCAGTCCTACCTAGATGCTCAGGGTGAGGGTTAGGGTTAGGGTTAGGGTTAGGGTTAGGGTTAGGGTGAGCACTGCCCTCCAGTGTTTTCCAACAGTTATTTTATTTATTTCGTCCAGCTTTATAATTATTTTTTCCTGAAGGGTTAGTTCAATGCAAGTTACTTCAATATGGGTGGAACCCAAAGTTTAGCTTCTTTTCAGAAGGGCCCTATGGGCTACATTTTTAATGGAACTGAAACTTCTCTCTTTATTGTTTTGCATTTCCTAATATTTTATCACTTGACATTTCCATGTACATGGAAGTGTCCCAAAAAGATATATACACACTTTGAATAGTTATAAAATCAGTGTCTATTAACATACAGTTCATTTTCAAAATTTAAAAGAATCTACAGAAATGAATCATTTTTTTGTCAATACCTGTTTTCATACTGATGACCGTTCTGGTCCAGGCACAGCTGATAAAGCAAAGCAATGGAATTGCAAACCTCAAGAATCATTTCATTTGTTATTTGTGTGCCCTCAATTCATCAACTGTTGCCAGTTTTGTACATAACTTTATTTTTTATGTATCCCCATTAAAAAAAAAAGTCTAGTGGCACTTTAGGATAAATTTTATTCAAAGTTTAGTCTGGCTTCACCCATTATTGCAAATCAGTTAAACCTGAAAAGGAGTGGAAATTGAGTTATCAGCTGTTAAAGTGTGCATACATTATTTTGGGACACCCTATATATTCAAGATCTTGGGATGCTAATCCTTCTAAAGACTAGGTAAATTTGGACCATCCTTCCCCATAATCCATGGGGGGAAGTCTGTGCTCTTCCTAAGCATAATATCACTCTGTCTGCAACTCAGACCTGGTGTGAGACCAATGTGGAGCCCAGCTCTTCTCTTTAATTTCCATGCACACACAAACAAAAATATCCAATCACACAGGGTTTGGGTGGGTGGAAGCCTTTGTTGAAGTTTGGTCAATGGATTCTAGAAGTAAGAACATTTGCATAATATAAATGCAAATAATAAAAATGTATCTTTTATATATATATCCCTATTCTTAAAAGTCATGGGGCCACCCTGTCACATTGTTTAGCCCTTTATTATTGTTCTTGTCTCTCTCTTCTCCTTGCTTCTATGCACTCTCTCCATCCCCAAATTCTCCATCATTTCTGATACATATTAGCTTAACTATGTCTTTGATTGTCCTGTATGTTTCTTTTTAAAAATATATATTTTTTTATTTATTTCAGGGAGGAAGGGAGAGAGGGATAGAAACCTCAATGATGAGAAAGAATCATTGATTAGCTGCCTCCTGCGTACCCCACACTGGGGATCAAGCCCACAATCTGGACATGTCCCTGACCGGGAATTGAACAGTAACCTCCTCATTCATAGGTCGACATTAAACCACTGAGCCAGGCCAGCCAGACTGTCTTTTGTCTTTCTAATTTTGCCTTCTAGATGTCACCTTTCTACCCCAAGTAGCATATAAACTACCAGGTGACATAGAGAATTACCAGAATATTTGGGGTAAAAATATTGATATTCCACCCATTTTGAAATAAATATCCAAAAGCATTTTAAGAAACAGTCAAAAATAAAATATGCATGTAACAGTAAGATATGACTAGAACTGTGATAAATTACATAACATTAGAATGACAGCACATCCAATTCTCATAGAAAAATCATTAAAATGCATAAAATATTTTCTAAGTTTGTGAAAAGTCCAGCTAACACTGCTTTGACCTAGTGCTAATTATGCATTTTGTGCACCCAGTGTACTTTCTAGATTTGCCCTGATTTGTATCTCCTGAATGGCCATTAATGACAGAATAATTATGCATTTCTCTCTCTGCAATTTATGAGAAATATGCTTCACTGCTTCTCATGGTAAACCCTTTAAAAATTATTTTAGCAAAAAATCATGTTGTTGGTTGTAAAATTTCATTTTCCATAACACAAGAATTTTGAATTTGTGATAAGCAAATAAAATAATTTAAGTGTATGTAAAATATCTGTTGTAAAAATTAATGATGCTAATACACTGGTGATCAGATATTGATATGGCTGCACATACACATCTTATGTGCTTTGCACATGATAGACACTGACTTCATGGTGGGGCGGTGGTTGTGGAGCAATGAATGGCAGTCGTTGTTGAAAAAAAGATGTTTTCCAGTTTTACCTTACTGAGGGGTTTCTCAGTGATGAAAGCCATTATATTTTAACTGTGTTGACTTCCTTGTTTTTTTCTCAGTTTTCCATTATTGTCATATAGTCTGATCAGCATAAGAAAATAAAGTCTCCTTCCTCAGTCTCCCCACCTCTTTAATATATGGAGGAGTATTTCTTCAGTTTCCTGAGGGCCAGTGAACTCTAGGTGAAGGTCTTTGAACTCCTATCTCCAAATATAGCACCAGAGATTATACTGAAGTTCAGAGAAGGTGTGTGAAGCAGAGACAAGGGAGTCCCTGAGGACCATCCGCTTTCAGCAACTTTTCTTCACTCTTGACATATTTGATGGATGGTACTCAAGTGGTTTATGGTGCCCACCCCATGGCAGCTCAAAACCCCAACATTTATCATAATATTGCAATCCCCTCCCACCAACAACATACTCTCTATATCTATACCAAGCACCAGTGTAGTTAACAAAATTACAGCCTTCAGTCTTGACCCTCCAGTTAAACAAATGCATGCATAAGCATAACTAATTGCCAAAACTCTAGAGTAGTCATATGCATTAGTTAAGACATAAATAAATAAGCATAACTGAATGTAAAACTTAAATATGAATGATGCTTGAATAAATAAATGGAAGAGTCAACTTGCCCTCACCAGCCCATGAGAATTGCATGTGTGTGTGTGTGGGGGGTGTCATGGTCTCCCTGACCATGACAAATGAGAAGTGATATAATGGTTTTCTTTGCCTCTGTTCTTATTCCCTTGCCACACACTTACCTCAAGGCTAAGGAGCCCTCTTTCCAAAAACATAAATTGGATCATGTCATCCTGTTACTTAAAATATTCCAATGGATCCCCATGGATTATTAAAACCCAGACATCTTACCATAATTTTCAAGATCCTGTGCATCCCAACCATGCCTGCCTTTCCAACTTCTCTGATGCTATCCAGTGCCCAGCACTACACTCCAGAAAACTCACCTGTTTTCCCTTCCTTACACATGCCAGGCTCCTATCTGCCTCTCCTGCCTTAGGGCCTTTGAATTGCTATTCTTTCTCTCAGCAATGCTACTCCCTTGCCCTTACCTCTCCCAGTTATACTCTGTCACATCATCTTATTTATCTTTTCCATAGCATTTAGCAAAATCTGAAGTTATTTTATATGTATATTTTCTTATTCGTAGTTTCTCTACTACAATGTCTTTTGTATAAAGGCTTTGTCATGCTCTATTTTATATCCTTTCTGCCTAAGCCAACTCCTAGTGCAGAATAAATATGTAATACGTATTTGATGCTTGAATAAATAAATGTCAAAAAGTTTACTTGACCTTGGTACCTATATGAAATTTTGAGAAAATAAATAAAGTCTTTAAGGCAGCAGCCTAGGTTGCCAGTAAATGGAGTCTAAAATGAAAAGCTAAGGGAATTTAGAATTATATTTTTTAGAAGTAACAAAGCCAAAGAGAGTGTTAATAGTAGAATTTGAAAGAACAAATTGAAAGAACAGCTAAATTGAAAAACAGCCATTTTTCACTTCCCCTAAGTTCAGGACAAGAGGTTTTCAAAAGCCACAGGACAAATTTAAGCTGAATAATAGGGAGAAAGCTTTGCAATATAGATAGTGTAATTATGCCAGATAGTTTGATATAGTAGGATGTGTGCAGATGAAAAAGAATCTACTTTCAAACCTAAACTAACACTCACTTTTTGGTAGAAATAAATGAACTATTACAACACTAATAACCCCAGAAAGTAGAGAATCAATACTGTCAACCATTAAATTGGGTTGAAGGCAAAAAAAAAAAAAAAGCCAGCCTGAGAATCCTGGTAAGTTTTGGAGCAATTCGGAATGAAGACATTGACTGTAGGCAATAGAAATCCAACTCAGAGCATTAGAGGCAAAGATTTCTTGTAAGAATTCCAAGTATCTCAGCAACACTTTCTTAGAAACCAAATCTCACACTCACACACACACACACACACACACACACACACACACAGGGGATGGGGGGAGAGGGGGAAAGGGGGAGAGGAAGAGAGGGAGGGAGGGAGGGAGGGAGGGAGGGAGGGAGGGAGGGAGAGAGAGAGAGAGAGAGAGAGAGAGAGAGAGAGAGAGAGAGAGACAGACTGAGACTCAAAAAGCATTGACCACCATGAATGATCTCAGGTTTCATCTCTGGATTCTCTTCTGTGTGACCTTTTGTCCATCAGATAAGATGACGTGTGCATTGCAAAGAGATCAGCCACATTCTGGTGACATCTGGGCATTTCAGCTTGTGTTTGCAAGTTGAACAGTGAGCAGTTAGATTTTTAAACTCCTTGTGGGGAGAGGGGAGTTAGCTGAGTTGGGAAAGTCAAAGGATAAAAGGCTACCTGCCACCCATAAACAAAACAGAAAGTATTTTCCTATTTCTCTGGCTGCTTCCATCCTGCAGGGAACAGATGTTCAGCCTAAAATGAGAAGTGTCAGATTTGCATATGCAGATGCATATACACAAATAGGCAGGACTCAATTAAATGTCCACTCCTTGAGAATACAAAACTACCTAGGCTACATCTATCAGGAATCCTCAAACCTGCCCCACTATTACTTGGGGGAAAACTCAGAACCCTCCATTCCACACTGCATTCTTTTAAAAAAAAAAAACATATATATATTGTTATTTCAGAGAGGAAGGGAGAGGGAGCAATAGAAACATCAATGAAGAGAGAGAATTATTGATCTGCTGCCTCCCACACTCCCCACACTGGGGATTGAGCCTACAACCTGGGCATGTCCCCTGACCAGGAATCAAACCATGACCTCCTGGTTCATAGGTCAAAGCTCAACCACTGAGCTACCTCATCCGGGCCACACTGCATTCTTGATGGTTGTTTAAGCCTTAAAAGGGCAGAGCTTGCCCTTGCTTAAGTTCTCCTATAGACTGGGTGACAGAGGTCTGCCCTTGTCACAAAGGCTCTATAAAATGAAGATGATGTTCATGCTGCTGATGGTATAGTAGCTCCTATGAGCCAAACTGTATGCTCAGCACTTTATAAACATGAACTTACTTGATTCTCACAACAACTTGGAGATAAGTTGTTAAGTGCATGTACTAGATAAGGCTAGTTAAGGATGAAAGAGGTAAAAAAAAAAAATTGGTCTGGAGTCTCTAAGCAAGAAAGCAAGGGAGGTCATGAAGTGCAATTTCAGTCCCAAACCACCTCACTCTAAAACCCAATGAAACTTAGTGTTTATCCATCAAAACAAAGCTATGAATTCTTGCTTTGCCCCTTAGTCTCATGAGCACTGAATAGCAGATCCATTATAGGTTAATGGAGCATTCACACAAAAAACATGTGTCCATGAGAAAATAAGCTTCACATGCCAAATACATAAGTTAAAAAATGACCACAGAACTTTTTGATAATTCATCAAGCTGTATTCTTTTCATTTGTGCACTTTCTCCCTGTGTATTATACTTTAATGCAAAGGGGTTTTTTTTAATGAATCATAAGAATTCAACTAAGTTACAAGTCGAGAATTCAGTTATCCTATATAATAAAAGGCTAATATGCAAATTGACCGAACAGTGGAACAACCAGTCACTATGATGTGCACTGATCACCAGGGGGCAGATGCTCAATGCAAGAGCTGCCCCTGGTGGTCAGAGCACTTCTCAGCCAGAAGCTGGGCTCACAGCTGTCAAGCGCAGCGGTGGTGGCTGGAGCCTCTCCTGCCTCCTAGGCAGCGCTAAGGACCCCCCGGGGGGAGCAGGCCTAAGCCAGCAGTCGGACATCCCCTGAAGGGTCCCGGACTGGGAAAGGATGTAGGCCAGGCTGAGGGACATCCCCCCCAACACCACCCCAGTGCATGAATGTCGTGCACTGGGCCTCCAGTATACATATACTAAGTTCCTTGAAAACAATAACTATAGTTTATTTGTGTTTGTAATGCTTTTTCTAGTGAAATTGGTGGCAGACAGTATGTGCCTGATGAATCCATATTGGAATTTAATTCATTCACTCATATATATTTTTATATTCACAGAATAATAGAACTTTACAACTAGAAGGAACCATATGTACCATCCAATAAAATTCAGCTTTTCTTTTGATTACAAAGTGCCTTAAGGGGAGAAGAAAGAAAATTTATTCACTCACAAAACTAAAAATCCAACCATTGGTTAGTTACATAACGTGAGGGAATTACATACCTAAAAGAGGCACCTACCTGTGCACAGTCAAAACTGACTTTCACTTTTGGATAACATCTTCCATCAACCACACCAAGCATATGTTTCAAATAAGATTCCATCAAAAGCATCAACATGTATCTCATCAAGTTTTAATTTCTCTTGTCAACGAAATAGTAACATATCTATCGGCAAGGAAAGAATGCTAATGTTTATTAAGTATGATTATGAACAAGGCAATTTACTTACATTACTTCATTTAATTTAAATTTTAATTCTTGCATCATCCCTGAGAGATTGGATTATGCTTTTATTTACAAATGAAAGAACTGGGGTGTATTGCGTGTCTTAGCAGCCCACTGCCTTAAATTACAGAATTAGTGAAAGAATCAAACAGTATAAAATTGAGTCAAACTTGCTCTGGCCAGATGGCTCAGTTGGTTGGTGCATTGTCCTGTATACCAAAAGGTTGTGGGGTTCGATTCCCAGTCAAGACGCATACCTAGGTTGCAGGTTCAATCCCCAGTTGGGGCATGCACAGGAGGCATCTTTCACATTGATGTTTCTCTCTCTCTCTCTCTCTCTCTCTCTCTCTCTCTCTCTCTCTCTCTCTCTCTCTTAAATAAAAAAAAAAAAAAAGCAGCAGCAGCCTGTCCTCAAGTAAGGATGGGAAAAAATAAATAAATTGAGTCAAATTCTGGTATTCTGAATCCCAACCTAGCACATTTGTCCACTAAAGCACTGTGCCACAAATGAGAACATGACTCTCCTAATATGGGCTGGGTTCCTCAGGCATTCAGATTCACAGCAGAAGCTAGACTGAATCCTCAGAATCACACTGACTTTAATCTTATTAACCTTAACACTATTACTTGTCATGTCTCATCAAAAACCCATGGTGCCTAACTACCATTTCAGGAAAGATATTTCATTAAGACAACAATTCAGACAACAGAACTATTGTAGTTTGGCCATTCAACTTATCCTCTGCCCAATATTAGTGCTTTTATTTGCTCATAAATCCATCCATTTATTAAATAACCCTGTGGTCATGAACTAACTCAGGGAGAATTTCTTCCCATTCAAGTATGTGCTTTTCAGTCTGCTATACACATCATTGCTCTTCATCCTTCTCTTGCTCCATGTTCAAGAATAAATTTGTGAAATCTCCACTCCAGCATGTTTTCAAGTGTACAAAACAGTATTTCTTTCCAGACTCAGTTTCATCCTCGTAAGAAACTGAAGGCCTTCTTATTTATTGAAATAAATAAAAATCTCTTTAGAATATGAATATATCACATTTGCCAACAAATACATCCCCAGTATTTCCTGTATGAACACACAACACACTCATACACAGACATATAGTTATGTAGAGGGGTAAAGAATATAAGTGAAAGAAGCAATATTTTTAACAGAGTTTTGTTCACATTGCTCAATCAATCTGAAATTACTTCATCTGTGAATATGTTTCAGAAAAGTTTAAATATACTTTTATACTCCATTATTTTTTTTTGTTCAAAAATTTGATTTCCTGGGACCTGGAATAATCCTGAATATTTTACTGCAGAAAGCATTTCGCTGTTTGGGCTCTGCTAGTCCGATAATGTTTCACAGGTCATCCTTGGGCATGTGGGCACTCCTTCAGTTAGCCCTCCAATCGCCAATACAGACTCAGCTGTTACAGTATAGAGTCAGTGGGTGGCATGATTAAAAGCTGTTGTAAAGGAACAAAGTTGGTGCAAATTAAATTAAAATTTTAAAACAATTATAAAATCCCAGGATAAACATCTTCAATAGTGATTTTCCTATGAAATTCCCCAAAAGGGTGTAGACAGCAACGAGGGTGACATATGGCGGAGACAGTCTGCTTACACCGCAGCGCAGACTGCTCGGCAGGCAGATCTGGAGGCCTCCGCTCTCATCAGATTCGAAGCATCTTTTGGTTCAGCATTTAAACCCCGCGTTCTAGGACACCAAAAGAGCTTCAGCTTTGACAGGAGGAAATAGCCAAGTAGCCAGAAATGTGAAGCCAAGAAGACGCCAAGTTTCGGGGATAACTGAAGTACTACCTCCAAATTGTAAATTGGCAGGCCAGCATGCAGTGAGAATGATGACTCTATGCAGGTGGAGGGACCCAGGGAGCCGCATCTCTGGCCAGGGAGTTGGGATTGAAAGGATTTGGTTTCCATGTCATTGAGGAAAATGATTAAGGAAGATTCTGAGATGAACATCTGCAAGATGCTAAGCTTTTAGTGATGTGGTAATCCCACTTACATTTTTCTACCCTGAAGATTAAGGTCTTTAAAAACAGAGCATATGGTGACCGATCTGTGTCACTGCCTCTTGCCAGCATTCATAAACAGTCTCAAGTCTGACGCGTGCTAAGGAAGCATATTTATATTCCAGATTATACAGCTTATATATTTCCTGGAGGCTATTAGTCACCCTTCCATCTTGAAAGTACCAAATGTTAGCATCCAACATGGAAAAACAAAAACAGGATTCTGCCAAAAAGAGCAATGAATGCTGGGTATCAGACTCACCACACATAGAAGTTGAATGGCTTGGAACAAGTTGCTTTCCTTCAATGGGCCTCCAGTTTCTCATCTCTAACCTAGGTGATCACTAAGGAATTTTATCAGTTGGGTCAGGCAACCCCACGTCTCAGTGACTTAATACAATAGGTAGAATAAAAGACTTATGAGTTCTGTCTTATTCATAGCACCATGTACAGAAGATGGTGGACAGATGATAGCTTTTCATGGGGTGATACAGGGAACCAGGCTTCCTCTGTTTGGTGGCTCCATCATCCTTTAAGCCGAAGATTCCTCTGGAACTCAAAATCCTCCACTAGATCTCCTGAAGATCTAATGGCAATTTATGGGGAAAACATGACTTCCTCTGTGGGACTCCACATGCCTTATTTTGGAAGGATATTTGTTACAAAAAAATGTGGTGTGCCTACACAGTTCAACTAAGGCCAGATATACTTAGTATTCCTTCAAAGAATCCAACATCACCAGATTCCTGCAATCCCCAAAGAAACAACTTATCAAGCAAAGTTCAATCCAGTAAATTGGAAATGTGAAGGGCCAGAATTGGTTTGCACAAATACGTGTAAAAAGTTATGAAAGCATCATCCTTCCCAATGGAGTCACTTGTGCATATTTGTGATCATGGAAATAACTTGGAGTGAAAAGTTTGTTCTGAATAGAATTGTACGTATACATTTTATGTATATAACTAAAAAAAAATGATGTCTTTATATGAATCTATAAATAACTGAGTTAGATAGTTCTGTAAATTCAGAATGGCCTTACAATAAGAAGTCATGCCCATTCTAAATGGATATGCCTTATTCACTATTCAATGTTCATGAAGAGGAGTTCCTCAATGGATATCACTGTGATTTTCTTTTTTCTTAATATATTTTTATTGATTTCAGAGAGGAAGAGAGAGAGAAACATCAATGACAAGAGAGAATCATTGATCAGCTGCCTCCTGCATGTCCTACACTGGAGATCAACCTTGTAACCCCGGGCATGTGCCCTGATTGGGAATCAAACTGTGACCTCCTAGTTCATAGGTCAACACTCAATCACTGAGCCGGCAAGGCTATCACTGTGATTTTTCTCCAAACTTAGGAATAACCACTTTGTGACGAGGCTGCCACATGAAGACTGTAAAAGTTTATCCACATGGTATAATTTCAGGAAAGGGCTCATTGCTTTACCTCTCCCCACAAACTTCTACCCAATATCCCTCACTGTTTATTTTTAAAGGATAAGGAAAAGTCTATTCTATGATTTAAAACGCTCAGGCTCAAGATAGAAATTTAAGAAAACAAATAGAAAATACACACACTGTATAAATAAGTAGAGAATGAAACCCCACCCCCCAGACACACACACACACACACACAGAAACAGGCTTTAGGTGAGAACATTAAAAAAGAGACCCAGGAGAACCAAGATGGCGGCATAGGTTAACGCCGGAGTTTGCTGCCTTGAACAACTACTTCAAGAGTGAAACTAAAAAACGGAACGGACATCACCCAGAACCACAGGAACGCTGGCTGAGTGGAAGTCCTACAACTAGGAGGAAAGAGAAACGCATACGGACACTCAGAGGAGGTGCAGTGCTGAAGTCAAATTCTGAGGTGCAGAGTGCGCGGAGCGGGCTGGCGGCGGAGGGCGCGGTTGGCGTTTTCAATCGGGAGGGCGTCGCAGACTCTGAGCTCCAGATACAGGCAAGTCTTTAGGGACCCAGACTCAAACGGGAGAAGCGGGACTGTCTGGCTTCGGTCAGAGCGAGTGCAGCTTTCTCTCCGAGGTTTGCAGCGAGTGCTGGGACTCAGAGAGGCAGAGCCCCTGGGGACAGGACTGAGAGCCGCCATAACTGCTCTCTCCGGCCCACCCTGTTGATCCTGTGTGACCCGCCCTGCCCAAGCCCTGCACAGAGGCATTTGCCGGATAGCCTCAGGCAAACGCCAGATTAGCACCTCCCTAGAGGACAGAAGTTCTCTCACTGCAGACACAGCTGATTCTCATAGCCACTTGGCCTGGAGGTCAAACCCTCCCTGGTATTAGCTACAACAATCAAGGTTTAACTATAAGACTGCGCACAAAGACCACTAGGGGGTGCACCAAGGAAGCATAACAAAATGCGGAGACAAAGAAACAGGACAAAATTGTCAATGGAAGATATAGAGTTCAGAACCACACTTTTAAGATCTCTCAAGAACTGTTTAGAAGCCGCCGATAAACTTAATGAGATCTACAAGAAAACTAATGAGACCCTCGATGTTATTTTGGGGAACCAACTAGAAATTAAGCATACACAGACTGAAATAACAAATATTATACAGACTCCCGACAGCAGACCAGAGGAGCGCAAGAATCAAGTCAATGATTTGAAATGCGAGGAAGCAAAAAACACCCAACCGGAAAAGCAAAATGAAAAAAGAATCCAAAAATGTGAGGATAGTGTAAGGAGCCTCTGGGACAGTTTCAGGCGTACCAACATCCAAATTATAGGGGTGCCAGAAGATGAGAGAGAGCAAGATATTGAAAACCTATTTGAAGAAATAATGACAGAAAACTTCCCCCACCTGGTGAAAGAAATGGACTTACAGGTCCAAGAAGCACGGAGAACCCCAAACAAAAGGAATCCAAAGAGGACCACACCAAGACACATCATAATTAAAATGCCAAGAGCAAAAGATAAAGAGAGAATCTTAAAAAACAGCAAGAGAAAGAAACTCAGTTACCTACAAGGGAATACCCATATGACTGTCAGCTGATTTCTCAACAGAAACTTTGCAGGCCAGAAGGGAGTGGCAAGAAATATTCAAAGTGATGAATACCAAGAACCTACAACCAAGATTACTTTATCCAGCAAAGCTATCATTCAGAATTGAAGGTCAGATACAGAGCTTCACAGATAAGGAAAAGCTAAAGGAGTTCATCACCACCAAACCAGGATTATATGAAATGCCGAAAGGTATCCTTTAAGAAGAGGAAGAAGAAGAAAAAGGTAAAGATACAAATTATGAACAACAAATATGCATCTATCAACAAATGAATCTAAGAATCAAGTGAATAAATAATCTGATGAACAGAATGAACTGGTGATTATAATAGAATCAGGGACATAGAAAGGGATTGGACTGACTATTCTTGGGGGGGAAAGGGGTGTGGGAGATGCGGGAAGAGACTGGACAAAAATCGTGCACCTATGGATGAGGACAGTGGGTGGGGAGTGAGGGCGGAGGGTGGGGCAGGAACTGGGAGGAGGGGAGTTATGGGGGGGGGGAAAGAGGAACAAATGTAATAATCTGAACAATAAAGATTTAATTAAAAAAATAAAAAAATAAAAAAAAAGAGACCCAGAGAAGGAAATGACATATATCAGACATATCTTATCTGTGACAATATTTGTTCTGGGAACTTCCTAGAGCACCACTGAGGCAGCAAATATGCCAAATCAGACACATTTCTTCCTAAATTTCAATGGCTTGTAATCCCATTGTGAATTCTCACAAAGACTTGCTTTTAGTCAATATATAACTAGTCAATAGGATCTTCCTTACACCTTCCTTACACCTCACCTTTTAATACAACAAAGCTAACATGAGCAGTGACGTTAGACGCAGCAAGCGCTTAGGACGCGTACGCTCCTCTTCCTTCCTCTTTCTCGACTCCATCTTCGCGGGAGCGGCACAGGCCGCAGTTCAGTCACCGACATGCAGCTGTTTGTCCGCGCCCAGGAGCTACACACCCTCGAGGTGACCGGCCGGGAGACTGTCTCCCAGATCAAGGCTCATGTAGCCTCGCTGGAGGGCATCGCTCCCGAAGATCAAGTCGTGCTCCTGGCGGGCACACCCCTGGAGGATGAGGCTACCCTGGGCCAGTGTGGGGTGGAGGCGCTGTCCACTCTGGAAGTAGCCGCCCGCATACTTGGAGGTAAAGTCCATGGTTCTCTGGCTTGTGCTGGGAAAGTAAGAGGTCAGACCCCCAAGGTGGCCAAACAGGAGAAAAAGAAGAAGAAGACTGGTCGGGCCAAGCGACGGATGCAGTACAACCGGCGTTTTGTCAATGTTGTGCCCACCTTTGGCAAGAAGAAGGGCCCCAATGCCAACTCTTAAAGTCCTTTGTAATCTGGTTTTCTCTAATAAAGCCACTTAGCCCAGTAAAAAAAAAAAAAAAGCTAACATAAGAAGCTTAGTCTCACATCTACTAACTGTGAGACAGTCTTCCTCACCTAGAAATTGTTGAATATTTGGTAAAAGTATAAATATTATGATGAATAATATTCTTCATGTTAAGGTTTCAAAGGTTTTTCAATTTAAAAAAAGAAATGCATTAATTTTGGTGGTGTAGACGCTGCCTATGACTCCACTATGGTGATCCCGTATCAGGCCTCTTATTTCTGTGGCTGGGTGAGCATAACAGCGGCACTGTGGTTCAAATAAGAGAAGTAGCTCGTTTCATTATGCCAGTTCAAACACTGTGTTTGACATAGAGGGCTGTCCAACTTTTTGTTACAGTGTATAACCGACAATGGACTTCCTAGACTGCAAATTAGGCATTTCACATTATCTTTAAAAGTGGCATCAGGAGTTGTGATGCACAAACTTCTCACACTGAATTAAGCATCTTTTTTCACCATCCTGCTTTGGAACCAAAGTACTCAGCATGTATTCTGAAAATCTTATGAAACCAGCCATTGTGTTTCCTTACAATTACAGAGTAGCTGATTCTACAGGCTAACCAGGAGCTATTGTCCCCTAATCAGAAGCGGGTCATTGAGGGGCATGGGATCCCAGCTCAATATAACGAGTTTAAACTGTGCAAATTCTTTTAGCATGATTACCTGCTGACCTACCCAAATCATTGATTTGGTACATCGCTCCTTAAGTCTGAAATCTTTAAACTGTATGTCATTGTCAAGAGACTTCTGGTTAGTTTGCTTCACATGATAGTGTGTTTTTTCTTTCTAGATTGATATGAACCACATATTAGTAAGTAACTCTCTCTTCCCTCTAAGTCATCCTGCATTTTTCAAGTGTTTAAGTAAGTATTAAGCGGCTCTTTTGGGTTTTCTTTTTATTCCAAAGCCTTCATATTCATGCCTTTGAATTCAGAATAGGAAGTTATAATTGTGCTTGAGTGCATTTGTATATATTGTCAATGTCTTATTGACTGTATTCATATCCATGGGCAATTTAAAAAATGTCTTATTTAAGAGAAGTAGTTAAAGGGGTTGAGAGAGTGAAGAACAGAATGTCAAACAATGACTTTATAAAGTATTCCACCTACTACTGTGCAAAGAAAACTGTGTTTCTGTGGCCCTTCTGCTAGGAGAGAAGTTTGAAGAAAACTGGTGTTTCAAAAGCTCATGGCCTCTTTGTTACAAGTCCTACATATCTTTTACTTTCAAGTTGTACAAACCCATTTTTATAAATGTTTAGATATTCATGACCTAGCTAAGAATGCCCTATTCCCCACTAACTCAATTCAAGGAAAACTTTTCTCTGTAATCAAGGTATCAATAATAATATACTTACCACTTATTAAGATGAATCACTCTTTATGCCTGACACTGGAATTAACAAATGCAATAATGTGAGGACTAGACACAAAACACCGGGCCTACCGTGGGAGCTCCAGAGAGGCCAAAAATTCCGTGTGGAAGTATCTTTGAGCTCGCTTGGACATCAAGAGCAAAGCTCACCCTCCGAGTTTAAAAAAAAAAAAAAAAAATTATGGACGAGAAGTTATCATTGAGATTAAATGGTGGCAGACATTTCCAAGGAATATTGCAGAGATTTGACCCCTTTATGAATCTTGTGATAGATGAATGTGTGGAGATGCCAACTGTTGGGCAACAGAACAATACTGGAATGGTGGTAATACAAGGAAATCGTGTCATCATGTTAGAAGCCTTGGAACGAGTCTAAAGAATGGCTGTAGTTACCAGAGAAATCAACTGCTTCCACAAGTCCCCTCTCCACAGCAGTTTACTACAATATAAAAATTGAGTCCTGTCCATTTTCACATTGAACTTTTGTTAAATTTTTGCATTGCTCAAAAAATAATAATCCTATCTAATAATAGACACACATGGTAATTGACCGTACCTTCGCTCTGCCTCCCATTGGCTAATCAGTGAGATATGCAAATTAACAGCCAACAAAAATGGCAGCTAATTTGCATACTGCAGGCAGTGTGAGTCAGCGCCATCCCGCCTGCCCCACAGCCATCCGGGCCTGCTATTTGCCACCCGGGGCGGTGGGACAGGACAGCACCATCCCGCCTTCCCTGCCACCATCCAGGCCTGCTATCTCGACCCAGGGTGGTGGGCGTCCCGTGTGCGACCCGACCCAGGGTGGCCGGGCGGGACAGCATGGCTCCTCTGTCACCCCAGCTTCCTCATCACAGCTCCCTTGGGGGCCTAAGCCTTTAGTTGAACATCCCCCGAGGGCTCCCTGGCTGCCAGAAGGATGTCTGACTGCAAGTTTAGGCCTGATCCCCGGGGAGTGGGCCTAAGTCGACAGGTGGACATCCCCCAAGGGGTCCTGGACTGCAAATGGGCGCAGGCTGGGCTGAGGGACACCCCCCTCCCCCACCCCCCACCGAGTGCACAAATTTTTGTGCACCGGGCCTGTAATAGCAATAATAATGTGAGGACTTTTTTTACTATAAATTCTATGTGAGAATTCTGTATGGATAAATAACTTGACGTGATGGGACACACTGCCCAGCAGGCTCCAAGTGCCTTCTCTCCCTGGAGAAACAAGAGAGTCCCGGAAGTCATGGCACCACCTAGTGGTTACCTCTGGCAGAAATGTCCAGCTTTATGGCCAGATGGAAGCAGGAAGATATGTGTGAACAGAAGGGATGGGGACAGTTTCAATGACAGAATTGAGGGACAGGGACCTTTATTACTGATAATAAAATTAAAAAGGATGGGTATTTTTGAAAAGTCTTACTATGGGTTATTAAATGTATTGCTTTTAAGGTTCTTGAGAGACAGACAAAAAGATAAATATTTTTAATGCTTTTGATTGCTATATTACATTACTCTTAATGTGACACAATGCCAAATGTGGCCAACTGGGTCTCCAAGATTTGTTCAGTTTGCACATGTATATCTAATTTAACCCTTTGCGGTCCAATTTTATTTTTGGAATTCAAACAGTCTGGTCCAAATTAATTGACGGGATTGAATGTTGAACCGGTTTGCGGTGTCGACCTCAGCCTCGACGTTGGACCTGCTCCTAGCGCCTGGTCTGTCAAGTCAGCCTCCACGTTGGACCAAAAAGGGTTAATCCTCAAAATAACTCTAGATCTTATCATCATTATTAGGAAACTCACAGAATTTTGATTGAAAGTAACCAGGACACTGGTGCCAGCTAATAGAACAGCTAAGATAGTCACATGCCCAATATACCTTCCCCATACTCTCTCTCCCATGCTTCCAACAGGAGGATGCCAGGACAAACCTGGGACCATATGATGGCAGGACCACAAAATAGAAGAAGCCTGTGTCCCTGAATCACTACTTAGAGGAGAATTGCTTGACACACATTAAACTGTACATGATTGAGAAATAAAATTTGTATTAAGCCAAGGAAATTTAGCACATTACTTGTTACCTCGGTATTATCTATCCTATCCTGAATAAAAGGCTTCCCAAGCTTACATAGCTAATAAGTGACAAGACCAGGAAAATCCCAACTCCTAACCACTATGCTATACAACCTCCTAAGTGGGTCCCATCCCCCAGCACACAGGCCTTTATTATAATACACATGGATGAAGAGTGTTCATGGTGATTCCTACACTCTAGCTCAGTAGCTGATTCTACAGCCCTAACAGTTAGTAAATGTTAAATTCAGGACTCGATTACTTGATGTTGCTTTTTACATCAGAGTGATAGTATTTACCTGGGGGAAGAAAATTCTCCTATAAGTCTTAATAGTTTGTCTTGACCTCAAGGCTCAGTGTGAAACTGGGAAATGTCAAATTCATCAGTTTTGTTCATTAAAGCCTCATTTCAGTTTCTAAGTTATATAACCAACAGAGGAAACAACAGAAATTATATTACTCACATAGCGTTTCAGACCAGTTTCAAAAATCTCCTCTTTAGATTAGATGGTGGTGAACTCTCAGACTTGTTTAGTGGAAAATGAATGTCCCCTATTCAAAGCCTAGCCTTTTCCCAGAGGTTTCTAGTCACTCCTTCCATCTGCCACCTGCCTTTGGTGTCGTTCACTACTTACGGGCACCTTCACTTGAGTCTACAAGATAAAGAAGTAGATCAGAAATTAAAATGAGACCTATTCATTTCCTACTTGCCTGTATTAGATGCCAATTACATATGATTTTTATAAGAGTGAACATGTTAACTATGTGAGTTATGGGGTTATGTGTGAGTATCCTTCATTCATATTCTATTTATCCCAACAGCCACTAATACTGCTTATGTTGCTGTCCAGTGAACAAGATAAAATATGTGCCGATCCGCTTTTTCTCAATGAGGACATATATTCCTTCGGTCTGCTTTGTGACTGAATCAGTGTGGCATTATTGACAAGGCAGAGGATACCATGAATCAGCCAGAAAGAAGAGCCTTGCAATTCCCATCTCATTTCCCAACTGAGCAATCAGCAATAGATAACATGCCTATACTAGAGCCTTTTAGTGTCTTACGAGATTCCACAGTTGAGAGGACATTTGCAGACTCACACAGGGACTCGTAATTCTGACCTGTGGGGCAAGCAAACAATGGAAATAGATTTCCTCCCTTTATGTGGTTGGGACTCAAAATTGGATAAGACTGCCTTCCTCAAAACTTTCAAAAACTTTGAGTCTTATTCTAGTTGCTGGAACAAGAAAATACAATTGATAAGCATATTCCATCCAAAGATTATGTCCAGAACTCCCCACTAATCCCCTGCCTGGGGAAAGAGTGCCTAGAATTCATCAGATTTCCTGAAAGATCTGGGACTCAGAGAAGGTTAAAGAGGTGGTTGGGTAACTTAGTGGTTGGGTCTGCTTTGTAGCAACCATCAAACCCTGTGCCAGAGTAAAATCCATAGCATATCAAGCATTTAATCTTTCAGCCCAAGTAACAGCATTAACTGCTGGAGAAGGTACCTGAGAAAACTTATGATTCTGTCTAAGATTCACTGAAAGTGAGGACACATGGCTTCTGGTACAGGTTCTGCCACTAACATGATGCATGAATTAGGCAAATTATCTATTTTCCTGGGCTGCAGTTCCACATCTCTAATTAGGGAGTTAGACTTAACTCAGTGATTATAAATCTGACCTGGAGACCTGGACCCCACCCACCGCCAACTGAAAGAGACTTGCTGGAGTTGGTGCTCTGGAATCTGATTTTTTTAGGAACGCATCTCAAAACATTCTGTTATCTGCCAGGTGCGCAAAGCATTGTAGCAGACATTCCTTACGGTCACTTCTAGCTTTAAAAGTCTGCTTTTCCATTAAATTCATATTCTCTGCACTTGGCAGACTCTGGATCAGCATGAAGTATTAGTCAACAAAGTGAATATATTACAGTATTCTTCCTAAATACAAATGGTTAATACTATATGTAAATGAAATAATGTATTTAGAGAACCTATCACAATAGTGCTCACTAACAATACATACTTACCTCATAGGATTGCAATGAAAATTAATGGACATAATGGCCGGGAAGCATTTGTCAAGATGCTTATCCTATAATGAAAACTTTATGTATCATATGCACATAATAATTGTAGCAACAATCATGATTCCCACTCATATCTAACTTCACAATTTACAAAGGTTTGTTAATAAATTATGTATTTAAGGTGAAAAAAAACTAAGAAAACTTAATGAATTGATAGGTTTTAGGAGGATGATGACAGTGACATTGGTTATGAGAACTTGTTACTCAAATTGTGCCCCATGGGCGAGCAGCATCAGTCTTACCTGGGAGTTCATTAGAAATGCAGAGTCTCGGGCCCCATCCTAGACCTCCCCAATCAGAACCTGCACTTTAATGACAGCCCATGTGATGTGTATTACACATATAAGTTTGAGAAGCACTGATACAGAAATAAATAAATAAATAAAATGAAAACCTTGGGATTCAACAACGTGACAGAACTCATACCAAACTGAACTCCAACCAAGGAGCTGGGAGTCACACCAAATCAGAGGATGCTAAGGCCAGTGCCTTACACCTCAGGGGGCATCTGTGACCTGCGGATGTTCAGGCTCCTGAATCCACTGGGATGCTCTTTTTCTCATCTAAGCTGCGACCCAAAGCCTTTTTAAAACACGTTTTGTGTCTACCATAGTAGCAACGGCACCATAACTTTGTTTTATTTTCACTTCTTTAATTATTCAGCTGTTGTAAATGTCACCATTTGGTGCATTATTACAAACCTTATGTCTATAATACTTCTGATCAATGACTAGGCATCTAAGCAGATATAGAATGGGTTGACTGTTTTGATAACATTCAACATTGATGAAACATGTATTTTCACAACAATAACGGTTCCAACATTTGTATAAATAACAACAGATCTATTTCCCTAATCATCTAGGAAAATAAAAGCAACAGTGAGAGGGTGACAGCAACACCAAATAAGTCTCACTTACTAGGTGGATCATTTTCGAGTGCAAGGATTTTTATTTTTGTTTTTCCATGTGAATAAAATTATGTTAATTTATAGTATCTAATACGACTTTAAAATGAAAAGGTCTATTTGAGCATGAAACAATGTGGATGAGACCTGAAGCAGGTTTTCAGATTATCATAATTTCCAGAGCTTTTTTATACATCATGGATGGTGCATGTTTTTTAATGTGCTCCTCCACAGACTGTATCACATAGCTTGATTTTATGAGTCCTGAGATCCAAGCTTAAGTGATTCTACATTACACATTTGTTTTCACATTTTATATCTTTGAAATCAAGATCTGTCTTACAATTGATGGCATGTCACTGTGATTGGCAGCATTTTTTTTCCTTTTATAATCAATGTGATCTTTTCTTTCTTTTTATTAAATTAATTGGGGTGACACTGGTTAATAAGATTATACAGGTTTCGAGTGAACATTTCTATGCTCCATGATCTTCCATTTCATTGTGTCTGTTTCAATCTCTTTTAATAATGCTTTGCAGTTTCCAGTATAGAGGTCTTTCACATCCTTTTTAAGTTTATTCCTATGTATTTTATACTTTTTGTTACAATTGCAAAAGAAATTTTTTTCTTTCATTTCTTTTTCTGAAATCTCATTGTTAGTATATATAGGAATGCAGTGGATTCAATGGGATCTTAAATTCAATTAAAAAGGGGATTTGGATTCCCAGTAAACCGAATCCTAGTTTACAAGGAACATCATAATGAGTAAAACAAGTGGGACAGAAAGAAGACATGACTCCCACCTGCATTCAAGTAAGAGGGAGAGATGGTTAAACAAAAAGAAATGAGATGAAATAAGAAAAGTTCCCATGGGTTTCTGTTTTCACAGAGCCAGAGGAAAAAATCGTGGAAGATGAAAGAATTTAGCAAAAGGGTAGCAAAGTGGCATAAGAGAGATGGAAAATAAAGGAGAGTGAATGAAGTACCAAGATGGAAGATGTAGGCAATAAGCCCACTATTTTCTCATTATTCCCGAGGTGCAGTGTCCTATGTCAGACATTCCGTTTTCTGCCCCCCATCTCCTTTTTTTTTTTTTAAATAACACACACTGGTCAATAGAGCTCCTCGAGTGTGGATTGTAGGAGGTGTTTTCAGCATCTTCCAAGATGTATTTTCTGTTCTCTGGCCTACACAGGTGGATCAATCACCCCCACCACTCTCTGAACCCCCATCTCTTTCCCCTGCCTCCTACATTTCACCCAGTCCCCAACCACCTGCTCAGGTTTAAATCAGCAATTTTCAACCAATGTGCCACAATAATTTTTAAAACATGCAAGAGCTGACTATTTAGTCAGCAGCACTGACCTCTTTTCTCTTAGATTGTCAAATTTAAAAAAAAAAATGACAACAGCCAACACAATGATAGCCAAGGATGTGAATGAATAAAAATTATACCTATTTTTTTGGTCAGATCAGCAAAAAATGTATATATATTTCTTGGTGTGCTGAAGAATTTTAGTAGTTTGTGCCATGAGATGAAAAATGTTGAAAATCATTGGTTTAAATGATTGTTACAACTTTTATTTTGTTTGTTGTTTCAGGTGATATCAAGATTATCAAACAAATCTACAGTCTCACAGGTATGGCTTTTGCCACAGAGAAAAATATGTATATAAGATCTGTAGGATTTCCAATAAACCTGTTCCCTAATACACTTCTCAACGTGAGATGTGGTGACTGACTTTCTTCAGTTTGCAAATAGAGAAGCACTAAAACGCATATCTCTACTTAAGACTTTAATTGCTATTGTTGAAAAGTAGATTGTCACCAAAACCTGACAAAAGTAGCAAAGTCCTGAGGTAGTGATCTTAGAGATACTTTCATTGAGTTTAAAATTAGTAGCCAAATGTTTTCTTGTAAACATCCAATTGAGGGCATAATGTGATTACCCAAAATGTAAAAAATATGGTTCAGAGATATTTTGGAAGTAGTTTCATTTGGTCTCAAGACATTCCTAACTTTTAAGAATCCTCTAATTTCAAAGAAAACTTTCCCAAGAAATAGTGATTTGCCAGATCTATTATCTAACAGAAATAGACTCATAGATACAAAGAACAAACTGATGATGGTTAGCCGAGGGGAGAGGGTGGTAGGACTGAGTGAAAAAGGTAAAGAGGTTGAGAAGTACACATTGGCAGTTACAAAACAGTCATGGGGATGTGAAGTACAGCACAGGAATATAGTCAATAATACTGTAATAACTATGCATGGTGCCAGGTGGGTATTGGAAATATCAGGGGGATTGCTTCATAGAGTATATGATTGTCTAGCCCTATGCTGTACCCCTGAAACTAATACAAAATCATAGACACACACACACAGAGGCACACAAATACATCCAATCACAGAATATATCACATTTTTTTCTTTCTGTTTCATCATCCTCAATGTATGGCTTCATTCTTTAAGATGTCCTCATTTTCTAAAATGACCACTGGTGAGCCATTCATTTCATCAATATTTTTCAGTCTAGAAACTAAAGAAATGTGAAAGAGCAGGATAGAAGCTCCCCTCTTTCTAGACGCTTTCCTAAAAGTTTCTTTATAATCTGTTCATTTACATGTTATCATCCCAGAATTTAGCCTCATTACTAAACCACGTGGCGAGGGCAACTGGAAAAGGTGATCTTTGGTCAAGGTGCATTGCTAAGAGTTCTGTTAACTAAGAGCAAAGGGAAAATTATGTAAAAAAGGGGGAACCAGTACTCTCTGGAGCACCTGTCCTGATGTCATATTGTTTCTATTTTCTTCATGATTATCATCATCACAAGGGCAAGCATTTATTAAGCACTTGCAATGCATATTGCTAAGTGTTTAACTTTCATTACCCAATATCTAATTTTTCTTTCACACCATTCCCAATTCACAAGCTTTAAACAATTCTATTACTTGACCAAGGGTATAGATAATGAGTCACAGGACTTCTAGGGCTGGCATTCAACCACTGGACTTTATTCTGCTTTCCCTTTAGTCAAGATAGGTCCAATGAAATCTAGTCATTTTTGAGTCTGAAATGACTATCCAAGCAAAATGTCATGAGCTAACTTAGAGATTCCTTTCACGAGGGAGATAAAAACCTTATAAAAGCATTTGTCAGAGAAAGATGAAGGGGACGGTCAGAAGAGAAGGAAGAGATCTACCCTGACCAGGAATTGAGCCTACAACTTTCGTTGTATAGGACAATGCTCCAACCAACTAAGCCACACCAGCCAGGGTTCTATGGTTGAATTTTATGGCAGTGTATGCACAGGTGAATCCAGCTACACAAGGAAAGTGGGAGTTGCTAGACAGATTCTGAAGAAAGTAACTGGTATTCCTGCAAAGAGACTGCATGTGACTCTGGGTATTTAAAAATCGAATAAATGTGGGTCCTGTCTGCAATGATGGTAGTTGGGAGAATTAACTCTTGATATAAGTAATGTCACATGTCTTGTTCACAAGAGTCAGTATCTAAGTAACTTTTTCAGGGCATCAAGCCTCTGTGACAAAATGGAAGAATGAAATGTAAACAACCTTGTAGAAGAACAAGCACTATAGGTTATTAGTCAGACAATTCTAGTATAGCCACTAGAGCCTCCTTGAAACAAAGGAATAATTAAATTGCCAGTGCAAATGTAAACAGAAGTCCAATTAGAGAATGCACTCATTGTTTTTCATCTCTTTGATAAGTTTGCCCTGTTGTGTCTTTAGCTGGGTGAGCTAGTTTTTCTAGTCTACAATACTAGTATACAAATGTTCACCTGCAATTCATGTGGAGCTTTTGTTAAAAGCACAGCATTTTTTAATGCTGTGAAAAACAAAAACCAAACAAATAAAAGCAATACCATGACTATTCCAACAAATAACTGATGGCTTCACCATCTAATTAAAATAACCATATGTAGTTGGAAAGGTGAGTCTAATACCGTATCTTCAAGAAATTTTGAGCCATTAAGAATAAAATACCAAAAAAAATATATGAGTAAACTAACCATTTATTTCACTTAGCACTTAAACTGAATGGGCTATTTCCTTTAAGGTTCCAATTCATTCTTTTATTATATCGTTAAAAGATGGTAAATCTATATACATCAATAAGCCAATTATTTATTAAAATGAAGTAATAACAATGAGAACTCATGAGATTTAAATAGTACTAGTAGGTCTTTTCAGTTTACCTAATTTTTATTAAAAATTATTGATGGGCAGGTATAAGTGATTGTATCTTCAAAAGAAACTGAGGCACAGAAAAATGAATTGAGCTTTTGGAGGAAGGAAGCCATGTCTGGGGCAGAGCAAGAAACATTTACAGTTGACTCTGCCCAGGGCCACTCGTTTAGCCTTTGCTGCCCTCTCTACCCTGACCCTCCATCATACCTCAATTGTCCTTTCCCATTCTCTCCCTTACTTCTTCTTAGCCTATAAGGTTTAATGACCCTAGTCAAGAGCCCAGTGGTCCTAGGATGAGGCTTGGCAAGACTTTCTCCTTCCTTTCCCAAGGCTCTTCAAGGGAGTGGATAGAATGGTTTTCTCCATTTCCTACCAACCGACTCATCAACAAAAGGAAAGCAGGAAAGAGTAGCTGAGGACACTGCTGATCTTTTCATCTATGTGATCCAAATAGGAAACACTTGTATTCTCAAGGATATTTTAATTTTGCTAGTTGACCTCCACACAAAGTTCTACTGAAGACCTTGTAAATTTAAAATAACAAAGCCCAAGAACTTCCAGTAAAATTAAAAACGTCTTTATGCCAGAACCGGTTTGGCTCAGTGGATAGAGCGTCGGCCTGCAGACTCAAGGGTCCCGGGTTCGATTCCGGTCAAGGGCATGTACCTTGGTTGCAGGCACATCCCCAGTCGGGGGCGTGCAGGAGGCGGCTGATCGGTGTTTCTCATCGATGTTTCTAACTTTCTATCCCTCTCCCTTCCTCTCTGTAGAAAATCAATAAAACATATTTTTTTAAAAAATAAAAATAAAAAATAAATAAAAACGTCTTTATTCTTAAGAGCATGCCATTATATACTATTACAAGTGGCAGGTTGATTAAAACCTAGATGCAAACTTTGGGAAAATACACCTTTCACCCAGCTCTCCAATAAAAGAATTTAAAAGACCAACAGAAGGGTTGGTGGGCTAACACCAGGAAAGCAGAGAGGGTAGGCTGGGAAAGATCATAAATGGAGAGACTTTTTTTTTCCTACAACCATTTATCAATGGGGGAACTTTTAACACCTGAATAACTTATAGAAAAATCTTGTAAGTCTTTAGTTTTGATGAGAAGTAAGTCTCTAAGAGATTGGACTCTGTTCTGACAGAACCTCCAATATGAATGACATACCTCTCAAGAGGTCTTTGCAATTCATACTAATCTATATTATCCACTGATTTAGTCAGAGCCCAAGGGAAATGGCAGCATCAACAGGAAACTCCCATCCATTGTGGAAGATGAGGAAGAGGATGAGGAGGAAGAAGAGGAGACAGCCTCCCTCTCTCCCATCTACACGAGGGGATCCTCCTCAACACGGAACAAGAAGGTTGGAAGCAATAAAAGCTATCTAGGTTTAAGCCTGAAGCAGCTGGCCTCGGGAACAGTGCCATTTCACTCACCTATCAGAGTCTCCAGTTCAAATTCCCCAAAAACCAAACAGGAATCTGACCCACCTAATCACAGCAAAAGGAAAGAGAAGAACTTGAAATTGCAGCTTTCAACTTTGAATAGTGCTGCACCCCCAGACCTCAGTCCAAGGTAAGAATTCACATCCTCTAATTCTTGCCCAGGTGAAAATGGCTGCCTTTTATTCAGACCAGAACCTGGCTAGTAAATTATTCAGCTTTCTGGGTCTTTCTAGTGCACAAGACCCTAGCCTGGATGCTTCAGCTTTCCTGAGTTTTTTGGGTAAATTTTGCCTCTGTGTGGAGGTATGTGCAGATATGAGAATAAATAAGAATTTTGGTAGGTTTTTTTTTTTAGAATAGTTTTAATCATATTCTCAAAAGGATTCAATACAATACAATCTGAACTAAAAGTGTGAACCAAATAATTTTAAATTTTCTAGTAGCCATATTTTTAAGTTAAAAAAAGTGAAACTGATTTTAATAATATATTTTATTTAAATCAATATGCCCCAAATATATGATCATTTCAAATGTAAACAATATAAAAAATTACTAATGAAATAATTTACTTTTTTTACTAAAATCTTCAAAATCCCTTGTGTATTCTATACATATAGCATATCTCAACTTGCACTATCCACATTTCAGGTGCTCAGTACTCTTATAAGGCTAATGGCTACCATATTGAATAGCATAGCTCTAGAATATCTAGAATTTAGAAATTTAACACAATATTTTTAAGACTTTTAGGAACTTTGGAATCCATGAAGATAAATTCACAATTAATCAATTTCCTTTATTTTAAACAGGATTGTTGATGGAATTGAAGACGGAAACAGCAGTGAAGAAAGCCAGACTTTTGACTTTGGCTCTGAACGAATCAGGCCAGAACCCAGAATTTCTCCTCCTCTTGGAGGTAAAGATATTTAGCCTTCTCTCAAGAGGAAATATTTCTTTTTAATTTCTAATGTTTGGCATTAGAAGTTAAACACAATATTTTCCATGTGATAGGACTGACCAATACCATGGAATAATTTGACTTTAGTCTGTGTTATCTATAAGTTATCAATATATCACTTGTAATTGCTCCTCTGTCCAGGCTAGATGTCCTGCCATTTACCAGCCAAGGTAACTGGTGTGTTAGGAGATTCAAATTTCTGCTGTTCATCCGGGGGTGCCCATGTTTTCCTTTTATAAATGTACACTAATCCACAAAAACACTACCCAGAGGAAATGCTGCATTAGTTGTGCACTGTAAGAACATTGGTTATATTTAACCAATTTATTTGGTGAGAGTTTCCGTACTTGCATTTTGTCAGAGGATAAACAACTTCAGAAGTATGTAAAAATGTTGGAAATGATGGAAAACTATATGAAGTACTACCCTCTAGTGATGGTGAATTAATGTAAGGGGTAGCCCCAAACCTAGCTCAGGCTCCTCTCTCGCCCTTTCATACTTGAGTCCGTTGGCCATAAAAATGAATCTAACAACATGAAAGAGGCCAGAACTGACAAATAAATTATAAAGAAGACACCCCTATAGTTAATAAAGAGAGAAGAATGAAGAAGTATTAAATAGGCATAAACTATCTACAAATACCAGCAAACTACCAGATGCAAGGCCAGCAATCCCCTGCCAGCTCTCTCCTCTCCTTCATGCCCAGCTCCGAGATCCCTTCCTGCTAATTAGTAAATCCCTCCATGGACAAAGCCAAGCCTAAAAAGGACTTTTGAAGGTACAATTCTGAAAGTGTGTCTTCATTGGTAGAATGCCAGTATTCGGTCTCAATTAGCAGTTCTTTTTCCTAACATTCATCATCTTCTGGGGAAATGGGAGGCTCCTTGTAAGATTCACTGATGGAGGGAATGGGGGAGGGAGAGGAGTGCAGATGTCAGTCAACAATCCTGATTAATGTATTCTTTTGACTTACATGTGCTGATATTACTCTGCTTAAGGCAAGGGGCACAGAAATCATAGTTATAGTCAAATTGGAGGGCTTGCCATGAAAAATGGTTGTGGGGCCCATTTGGAAGTTTTCTTTGTTGGCTCATCTGGGCCTGGAGATGATGCGCAGAACCTTACCATGTCCATCCACCTATTTCTGGTCCAACTACCCTCTTAGCTTCCTCTTCTCCCTTTTCCCAACATCTATCCCTACACTCATTCATTCAAGCAACACATTTTCTTGATTCTATCTCCTGTGTATCTCTCGGTTGTAGGACTTTCTATCCTTACTGCCTCCACCCTTTTCCTCGCCACATTCATCTCTTGCCTGCATTGCTACCAAAGTCTCTTCTCTGATCTCACATTTTTCTCCATATAGAGTAAACATTTAAAAAAATATAAATTGATTCCTATTACTCCCTATTTCCCCCCTTAGTATGAAATTCAAACCTGTTGCATAATTACTTTTCAAATATCTCTTTTCCCTGCTAGACTTTAAGCTTCATGAAGGTCAATTACATTTTATTTATTCATTGCTATCGCCTCTAAAGGAGGCCTAGCCTGTGGTATATGATCTCTCATCATTCATTCCTTGTGAATGGGTTAGCTTTGCAAAATATCTCTGCAAAATGAGTTCTTACTACTCTGCCACTTCTGATTGTTTTGAATGAAATTTTCTCCCACTAACAAGTTTTCTACCCATAACTGACCAGAATTAGAATATTAGAATGATCATATCCTAATATACATATATCCTTTCTACTGCAGCCAGCAATGATTCATCTGTACTTTTGTCCCTGACAGAAATAAATGCATTTGGAAGATTAAGGTAGAGAAAGTAGAGATGAGAGAACCAGGAAATTGGAGAAATTATCTTTTAGAGCGACACGGGAGGAGATGGAAAACCTGCAGTGGAGATTAGCACCTGAAATAGAGGTGGGAGGAAAATACTCACATGGGCACAGAAATCAATATTTAGGGGGGAAATAGAGAGGAAGAACAGAACATCCCTTTTCTATGGTTTGGGCACTGGCTATAATATATATTTAGAGAACTGTCAAAGAAGAGAAAATGTGACCTCTTGCAACACAGTGGTGATTACGTTCAGACAAAGGAGAGGACTGCCATGTTCACATTCAGTCACTATAGTCAACAGTCACCACCCTGATGTGTGCCTGGTTCCAAAGAGTGTATCAATTCCAGGGAGACAGAAACTACATCAGGAATCTAAAGGCAGTAGCTCAGGCTTCCTTCCCTAATACTCTTGACCCAATTCTCAAATATGATATTTATTCCTAAAGGACTCATTCTGTGTGTGTGTATGTGTGTCACTTTTCAGACCCAGAGATTGGAGCTGCTGTTCTCTTCATCAAGGCAGAGGAGACCAAGCAGCAGATAAAGAAACTCAACAGTGAGGTATGGAGCCTTCTCTTCCTTTAGTCATGCTGGAGTGGTTAAGAGGAGAGAAAAGTCCGGGTCACGAACAGAAACGTTATAATATTATCATTACAAGTATGGGTTCTGCTGTCAGGCCACCATGGATGAACTCCCACTAAGGCTCATATGAGTTACGTGACCTTTGATAAATCACTTACCCACTCTCAAGCTCTGATTCCCCATGAGTAGAAGGGGACGGTATTATGCTTACCTTGTAGTGCACTGTGAAATGCAGATGATCTAGGTAAATCATCCTATATAATAAAAGCCTAATATGCAAATCGACCGAATGGCGGAACTACTGGTCACTATGATACGCACTGACCACCAAGGGGCAAACACTCAATGTAGGAGCTGCCCCCAGCCCACAGGTCCCAGGCCAGCCAAGGTGGGTGCCAGCAGGGCCCTCCACCCCCACAATCGCCCCACCAGTTGCCCCACAGATCAGCTCTGATCGCTGGCCTGGCTTAGGGACCCTACCCATGCACGATTTGCATGAACTGGGCCTCTAGTTTAGCATAAAGCAAGCACACAGTAAGTAATAATTATTATAATTAGCATATTAAATATATTGATATTTGGTTTAATTGGTGCTTTTTCATTTTTTTCATGTACTTCGATTTTTAATGGGTTAAAGCAAGATCATTAGTCCCCAGATGAATCATAAGTAATGAGTCAGAGCAATCAAATGTCCTGAAACTCTGCTCCTTTCTCTGACACATATTTGCTGTGCAACTCTGAACAATTTACCTCTGTAAATCTTATCATCTATCCATGTAAAATAAGGTAACTTTTTTAAACAACCCTATTGAGGTATATTGGACATAATATAAAATTTGACCATTTCAAGTGTACAATTCAATTCAATAATTTTTAGTATCTTTATTGAGTGGTTCCACCTACACCATAAATTAGTTTTAGAATATTTTTACCTCCTCAACAAAATCTCTCATACTCATTTATAATTAATCCTGTTCCTACATCCAGCTCTAGAAAACCATTTATCTACTTTCTGGACCGTCTGTATAAATAGAAAAGGTAATTTCTGAATTACTGTCTTAATTTATGCCACCCATTCCCCAATATAATAAAATTTGAGAAGGGGAAAAAACAGATTTTGAGATAATGATTTGGATGCAAATAGTTTATTTGGGACGTAATTCAGGAAGCAAGATGAAAGAGCAGAGAAGCAAGACAGAAAAGAAATGAAAGCAAAAATATAAGGGTGTGTTATGAGATAATTAACTCTGTGGGCAACTGGGGCTCAACCCTGCTGAGAACCCCTGAAAGATTGTAGCACAACTCAAAAGTGTAGCACTATGAGGCAAGGAAAGGTGGAGTTGAGGATGGTTCCTGGGGGATTATCTCTCCAGGCCTAACAGCAGAGAACACCGGAAAGACTCCTCGGACAGGAATATATGGTGACCCTCAGGGCAGGCACAGAGAGTATAACAGAATCCCTTTCAAGGACTAAAGTTTTTGATTATCTGATGAAATTTTAGAAGAAAATGTAACCAGTTTATGATATTGATGAGATGTGAGAGAAATTAAATTCACGTCATTATTATCATGTTCCAATTATCTGTAATAATGGAAGACTGAGTAGATTGTCATAAAGTTCAAAGGTTTTTCTTAAATCTGTATTTCTTCAGCTTAGTAAAAGTTTATGTTTTACTGCCGTCTCCCCTTCTGAACCTGTATTCTCTGTAAGAAGTTAGGTGGCCCCAGGGCAGATTAACAAAACAGGCACAGAAAAACTAACTAGAATGAAAGTTCTTCAATCACAACGGCTTGGCCAAACACTGAATCACCCAAATAACCTCTGGCTAAAAATGCACCCCCAAAAGAACCCAAAACTAAACTAACTGAACTCCCTGTTGGAGAAACTGGTCATTAACCTTCTATTCAACAATTTCTTTTCAGATATTGTTCTTGACTAAAACCACCCATTAATACCATTTGAATTCTTTGCCCTCACATTTGAGAAGATCATTTGATGGTTTTAAGAACTGACTGACCAAAATCTTAGCTCAAGTATTGGACTTAGTGATTATTCTGGAGGGGAAGGATGGGGTGTTTATATCTTCACTTGTTGGAATGTAGGTAATTTTCCCAATTACAGCTGTAAATCTAATGCTACATGATTTTCCTTTGATAATGTGAGCCAGTGGTACCTGTGTTAAAACAGAAAACTACTTGAAAAACAAAATATTTCCCCAATGTGATTCTGTATTCATGATTGCTTTTCCAATGAGATGGAATAAATCTTTTTAACTTGTCATATATTGAAATAAAAAGAGCAAGATAAAATACCAGTGATCTAATTTTCCTTCCCTAGAGGATTAGTTTTTCTTTATAGGAAAATATCTGATTTCATCATGACTGAAACTTAAGTTAAAAAAATCTTATCCTTTACACATAATTTAATTTATACACAGTCTTGACCCTTTGTGTAGTGCATTAAAACCCACTAAGACAGGCAGAATGAAAATACAAATTGTCTTCTCTTTGTAAAATTATTCTCCTTATTAAACCTTCCTACTTGTTTTTTCTTCCTATCTCTTACAAAGTAATGTTTACATGGCAAAAAAGTCCAAGCCTAATTTTTCCATTTCACCTATTGTCTACTACATACATGTGTGATCATTTAGTTGCTCTGTTCTTTATTCTATTCTTTTAGGAGTAAGCAGAAGAAGAAATGATAATACATGTGGGATGTACTGCATGACAATAACCGCAACCAAAAGGTCAATCCCCAATATCCGTGAGGCATGCTGAGCATTGTGTACAGCTGAGAGCATTGCAGAAACCCCACTTTGGCATTTACTAAAGAGCTAAGATGTAACACAATTGTTCTACTGACGTGTAGATTTCAAAATCGGCTGGTTAAACATTGAACAAAAATCAGAAAAGGAATACTATTGGTAGTAACCCACTTTCCCAGAACAGTTAAGACAGTTTAAAAGATGTAGGGCAGCTGCTAATATTAGAACACTTTTGAAAACATTACCATTATTTTACAGCAGAGAAAAAAAAAATAGTGCAATTCTTAGAGAATTGTTTAAGAATAACAACAAAACATCACTGTAGGGGCCACGGGCTGTGTAGGTCAAATGCTCCATTTCTGAAAGGGTTTGTAAGGAAGGATTAGAGTGCTTTCTCACTTCTGAAACCTGGCTGGTCCAGAAAGACACTGTGGCAAAGCCTGCCAAGGGAACCTGCATGCTCAGCCGCAGCAGGCACAAGGCATAAAACACACCAGCAGAGGAAGAGAATAAGCTTTGGGGACAGACAGATACTTAGGTCCCTGTGACTTCAGCAAAGTGTTCACCTTTCCCAAGATTCCTCCTCTATGAAATGATAATAATAAAATCTGTAATGGAGGATTGTTATGACAACTTAATACCAAATTCAGAAAGTTATTTCAGTCTTACCCTTTATAACTCCATATATTGTAAGTTAACTTATTTTTAGCCTGCATTGACTAAATGCATTTCCTTTTCTTTCTTTCTTTTATGTTTTTATTGATTTCAGAGAGGAAGGGAAGGGAGAGAGACAGAGAGAAACATCAATGATGAGAGAGAATCATTCATCGGCTGCCTCCTGCATGCCCCCTATGGGGGACTGAGCTTGCAATGCGGGAATGTGCCCTGACTGGGAATTGAACGGTGGCTTCCTGATTCATAGTTCGACATTCAATTGCTGAGCCACACTGGCCCAAGCTAAATGCATTTTCTTATGGATCACTTTAATGACAAAACAGCTATTAACATTCTGTTTACCATTAGCATAGTATGGAACAACATGGGAAGGACTGGGCACCTTTCAGATATTATCTAAATCCTTATCTTCCTTTTTTGGTGTATGCTACTCTGAATCACTCCTTGGTTTTTCCCCAGTTTATATATCAGGAATTTATTCAGGTTCCTTCTTGATATTCTCACAAAATTCTTGATTTTTGCTTTTACAACTGCTTAAAGTAGGAATTGGCTCAAATAATAATGGAGGCTGAGGAGTTGCAAGATCTGCATTTGGCAAGCTGGAGACTAGGGAGAGACAGTGGTATAGTTCCAGTTCAAATCCAAAAGTCTGAGAACCAGGAGAGCCAGGAGTAGAATTTCAGTCCAAAAGTCAATCGGCTCCAAACCAAAGAAAAGCTGGTGCTTCAGTCTGAATCAGAAAGCAGGAGACCATGTCCCAGCTTAACAATCAGGCAGGATGAGTTCCCTCAGCCTTTTCGTTCTATTCAGGCCTTCCATTGATTGGATGAGCCCGCCCGCACTACAGAGGGAACTGCTTTATTCAGTGCACTGATACAAATGTTAACCTCACCCAGAAACAGCCTCACCAGCACACCCAGAATAAGGTCCAGTCACCCCATGACCCAGTCAGGTTGACAAACTGGCAAATACAATTAACCATCACATCCATCAAATGCCTTCAGTTTGTCAGTCCAGTGGCTTTCTTTCCAAGTTAACTGGCCTGTTATGATGTTCAAACTGCTTTGGTAGAAATAATCCTTTCCAGACTTGCCTTAATTTTTTAAAAAAATAGATTCCTCTATGAATGGCGAGGTACTTTTTGTGGGACAAAATAAAACATTTTTTTCAAATTTCAGAATTAAGAAAGTTATTTCAGTCTTACCCTTTACAACTCCGTATACTGTAAGTTATATGTTTGTGTGATGAGAGCCAGAATTTGGAAGAGCCCTATTCTATTTTGACACCCATTACTTTGCTGAAAGTCTCATTAAGTTATCTGAAGTCCTTTGTTTCATAGGACACATGAGCACATTGTTAACTTAAGAGTTATGAAAAATCTATTCTTACCAACTTGGCCTCTGGTGTTTTAGAGGCCAAACTCCTGTTGCTATTGAGACCAATAGAAAAGCATCTGTTTTTCAGAGATGACCGTGTTTGCACTACACTTCATAATTTGATCATGCCCTTTAAAAATAGCTATGCCACTGTTATTACTGTTATTACTTTTATTAGTGTCATTACTGTTATTACTTTTTCTAAGGCTTTAAATGATCATTTTATATAGTCACTAAGACTACAAGCCAAATTTCAAATTTTGTTTTGTACCATCGACATCTTTTAACTTTTCTTTCCTCACTGTCAACCTCCTCAAAAAACTCTAGTGAATGTTTATGAAATATTAAAGAGTCCCACCTTTCAGATAGGCACTGTCATAGGATAAATCATACTGACGTAACAAACTCCGAATCTCATTGTTTAGCATTTATTTCTTGTTCAAGCAAAATGCCTAGCACTGGTCAGCACAAGGGGCACCACCACCCGAAATGTTACTGATTGGCTATGTTCCATTTGAAAGGGGAAGCATAGGCAGTCATTTGGCTCGAAAGATATACACATAACCAGAACTAATTTCATGGGTACAATGAATTTCAAGAGTCAAGAAGGTATAATCTTCTGTGACCCCAGAAGAAATGAAAAACTGGAAACTGGCAAACACTAGTAACAGATACAGCAGCGTTCAAAAATTAACAGGGAAACTGTCTCCTCTTTTCATTTTGCTCAAGTTGCATGCCAAAATATCCCCAATTAAATGTATCATACAATATCCAAGCAAACAGATACAGATAATGAAAAGCCTTCTGCTCAAAAACAGAGAGTGAGAATCTGTTGTCAAGATTATACTTAAGAAAGTAGTAAATAAGTTTTATATTTGTATCACTAGATCAGATCAATGAAGCTGCCTTGCGTCAAAGAAATTAAATAGTAATAACAGGTTTTCTTTAAGAGTTGCTTTACTACTTTTCTAAATAGCTATGAAATACCAGGGTTCTATCAATTCACAAAAGGAAATCTGCATAAATAACAGCTTATGGTAAAGTTCATTCATTGGTTCTCTGATTAGTGTTATCACTGTACATTTTCTTCACAAATAATTTAACTGAAACAGACTAATAGAATTGCCAGACCACCTCAAGATCTAAATATACAGTCTCTTTTCTTCTTCATCATGATCATACATAGATCTTGACCATCAATTCTCAAAAGCAAAATATAAACAAAGGCTATATGTTCACTTTTTTGACACAGAAAAACAAAATCAATTTAACTGCTAGAAAACCATTCTGCTTTTTTCATTTTAATACATATATATTATTAATGTTAAATGCTATATTTTGTGGACACAGATTTCTAAACTGGAATATATCAAACTAATTTATGACTTGTAGGATGCTTTTTGGCGATTTTCCAGTTCTCAAGCCTCTATGCACAGGCAGATTTGTAGCTTTCATGAGCGTTTCACTGATTAAATAAATAAATAAATAAATAAATAAATAAATAAATAAAAGAATCTCTCAAAAGAAAAGGGAAAAAAAAAACGACCGGCCCAATAACCATAAATATCTCTCTGTCTGTATTATGGTCTTGAAATACAATTTCCCACTAAAATATACCAGAGTTTCTTGGATAAGTGTTAGCCACTTATGAGGTCTGAAGTATACATGATGAGTCTGGAACACCTTGGTATACTAGAGAGCAATAAAGCTATCAATGATGATGTCAAAAGAACTCAGGAGCCAATGTGGAGAGTCTTCCATTGGTCAAACTTGGGATAATTTGAGATTCAGTAGGATAATAAATACAATGGATTAAAATACATAAAATAGATCACAAATGCTCCAAGATGGCAAATGAGGAAGCTCCTGGATTTCCCTCCTCTGATGGACACATTGAGTATGCACCTATACACAGAGCAATTCCCTCTGAAATACAGAAACTAGCCGAGTGATGTCTACACATGAGGCAAATGAAAAAATAACCACATGGAAACAGGAAAGGCTGAGACAAACTCTTGCCATAAACCCCCCACCTGGCACATTTCCATACTATCAGGAGGGAACCCCTAATGCCCGGCTTCTCCCTAAGACAGAAGGATATGGACCACATATAGAGTGCCTCCAATTTTTAAGGCTCCTAACTGAGGAGTGGGCCCCAAAAATACCTAGCTTTGAAAGCCAAAGGGGCTTACAGGTTCTCAGAACTATAGCAAAAAATAAGTGGTTTTGAAATGGGTGCAGTTAGCACCCCTGTGGCTGTATACCCAGGCTCAGCACAGAAGGAGCAAGCAAACACGCCTATCTCCCAGTTTCTTCTTGATAGGGTTTGACCGCATACTTTCCCACCCGCTGGCAGCTTACATGTAGGTACTTGCTGAGATCGTACCTTTGTGGACAAAGATGGGTCTTGGCACACCCTCAAATACTGAGAGCCACCAAGAACAAAGACAGCAGCTTTGACCATCACAAACACCATAAAGCCTCAAGACTCTACATAAAAAAAGAAGAAAAACCTCAGAATTAATTCTGTAAAGTTGCAGGATACAAAATCAATACAGAAAATCAGTTGTATTTCTAAATGCTAACAATGAAAGAGAAATTAAGAAAACAATTCCATTTACAATAGCATAAAAAAGAATAGAATGCTTAGGAATAAATTGAACCAAGGAGGCGCAAGACTCGTACACTGAAACTACACAATATTGTTGAAAGAAATTAGAGCAAATCAAAACAGATGGGAAAATTCAACGATAGACTTGCCAAAGGACTTGAAAAAAAGCTGGTCACACTAAACTTTAAGCTCTTACTGAAAGGTCAGTACAGGAAGACTTAACCAAAGGGACTGGATCCATAAGAATAGGAACTAATCATGTGACCACGTCCAGTGCAGACCAGCAGCATTGGCACCTACTGGGAACTTGTTAGAAATGCAAAATCCCAGGCTCCGCCCCACACCTACTGAATCTGAATATATACGTGTGTCAAGATCTCCAGGGGATCCCTATATACATTAAATCTTTACAAGCACTGCCCTACACAGTTGGTATTCAAGAGGAGGCGGACTTCGTTTGGTGCTCACTGGTAGCAGTGAGGATCCCTTAGCCAGACAGCAAGTTGGATACTAGTCAAACTTTATCACAGGAAGCAGGAAAATAGATGAGAAAAGCAATCAAAGAGTTGATAAATAATGAATAACCATAGTACAGCTAAAGTAATAAAGTTGTGTGTCCAAAGGCCTGGGCTTGCAGAAATTCAGTGAAACCACTGGAGTAATCACTTTCAAGACTCTAATTGGTCATTTTGTATTGGTAATGCTAGACTTGTAATTCTTCTCTTGTTATAATTTAAGAGGCATCAGATGCACCTGCAAAAGTAAAACCCTGGGTCTACTATTCCTGTGTGACCTTAGAAACCACTTCACCTCCCAACATTCTAGTCTCTCCAGCTGTAGACAAGATTTACAACTTTCGTTAGTAATGGGATTGACATCCCTCATCTGGATAAAATTTATGCAAGCGCCGACTATAATTATTATTTTAGCTGACAGATAAAAAGACTGTCACTTGTGTTTGAATGCTTTGTGAAGCAAAAGACACAAGGATGAAATTATGCCGATCATCTTTTTTGTTTTGCCTGCTTATGGAGTTTGATTGAACTTGTCTGAATCCTATGATAAATATGCAACATAACAAAGGACTGAATGAAACACCATTTAATTACCTTGTGAAAATGTATATGTGTTCATGGCAGGGGGAGAGGGTTGGTGTAATTAGCACCCCTGAATTTAGGAAAATTGTGTCTAGCACAAAAAATGTGTACATGTTTGGCAAAAACTGAGTGACGGGTCAAGAACTCTTCAAGCTAAGAAGATTATATTAACAGATGCTTTCCCCATCTGCTCGCTGAATGCACAAAAATGGAAATCACATTTTCTTCCCTATCAACACAAGTTCCAGTGATACTCAGAGTTCATGATTCATACCACACCAATAGGCAAGACTGAGAAGTGTAAAACATGAATAATATAATATGAAAGGAAGCTATTTTCTATGTGAAATGAAAGGTATTGTCAGAGACACATTCTGGTCTTCTTTATGAAACTCACACTCCTATTTCTAAAAGGCGCAATCTAAACAGAACAGGGAATTGGTGATTGCGCCTAATGCACACAATCTCCCTCCTGAAAGCTGGCAGTGCAGTGTTATTGGGACAATAGGTCACCAGCACCGCAGATGGGTTCTTTACACCATGTACTGACCTAATGTTTTCCAATCTCTCCCCGTTTGAAGGGGTGGGGCTTCCATAAGACACCGAGCTCATATGAAATTACCTGCTAGAGTTACAGTGACCCTTACTTCTGTATCTTGTAGTGCGCCTTGCAGTGCTATTTAGGGGAGACTGGCAAAAGTTACCTTCAAATGAAAATAACAGAAACTCATACTAAGAAATTAACCAAGCAAGTTACTATTCATTAAATCATTCATGTATCAACAAAGATATATAGATGGCAAGATTTGTGCAGAGCCTTGGGCTATTTATAAAGAACAATGAAGACCAGTCATACCTGCCCCCAGCCCAGACCTACATTGGTCCTATTCAATTCTAATCAACACCAAACTGCACATTGTTGTATTTTGGCTCACACATCCTTTATCTAGAATTCTCATGCCGAAACCGGTTTGGCTCAGTGGATAGAGCGTCGGCCTGCGGACTGAAAGGTCCCAGGTTCGATTCCGGTCAAGGGCATGTACCTGGGTTGCAGGCACATCCCCAGTAGGAGATGTGCAGGAGGCAGCTGATCGATGTTTCTCTCTCATCGATGTTTCTAACTCTCTATCTCTCTCCCTTCCTCTCTGTAAAAAATCAATAAAATATATTTAAAAAAAAAAAAGAATTCTCAGTTCATCTGACTGCAATTACTCAAACCTTGGATTATAAATACAAGATCTTAATCACATTTTTTCAAAGGTTCTGCTAATTGCTATTACTATAGGGTGTCCCAAAAAAATGTATACACACATTTTGAATAATTATAAAGTCAGTGTTTATTAATATACATATCATTTTCAAAATGGAGCTATCAGCTGTTACAGTGTGTATACATTTTGGGGGGACACCCTGTATTTACCACTTCAAAGATCTATGCAAGCAATGCTAAAACTTGGAGACTGTTTCTTCTAATATATTTATGTTAAAGTGTTAACAGGAATGGGTTTACCTCTCCATGCTGAGGCTAAAGAGGAGTTGTTTAGATAACTGCCTTTTATTTTCTTTGATCTAAATTTTTCCTGGGTTAGCATTTCCTACCAGGACAAAGCTTTCAACTAAGCTTAACACCTGTGTTACCTTATCAAATTAAGACACCTGGAATTCTGACATAATACCAGTTATGTGGGGACTACACTTTATCATCCATTATTTCATTCTCAACAAAGCCCTTGTGGAAATATGACTCAGAGGAGGGTGAGAAGTAAATCACATCAAGGGAGCAAATTAAACACAAGAGGAGAAGACCAGATACTCTGGAACCGTATCAACAATGACTATTTCTAAGCCAACAGAAGTTCTGAGGAACCTGCTGGCAGTTTAGTGATTCCCTTCTTAGAGGTAGGGAACAATCAGTGTTTGAGTTATTATAGACAGTTGATAAGTCTGTGGTCACATGGGTGCTTCATGACAGGAGGTGGTGGTCAATAAGAGCAAGTGCGCTGCCTGAAAACCTGCTATGCCCCTAACGATTTGTACAGTTAAGTGCATGATGCTGGGAGAACAGAGAAGAATCCTTAGGTACTCCAAAGTGTTGGATAGAAAACTGAACCTCTTGGAAGCACAGATGGTGTTTTCGTCACTTCTTTCTAACAGTTGGGACATTGGAAGGGATAGAGAAATCTTGGATGTGAACACTTGGCTATGCAGATGGTGATGGTGAATTGGTTTGGCCAACAGTTCCAGACTGATGGATTCTTATCCACAGAAGAATGAGGAGGAGGAGGAGGAGAAGAAAGAGGAAGAGGAAAAAATAGATTTAAAAAATGCAACTTAATATACAAGTATGAGAACAGTGTGTTATGTTCTGGTTTCTTTATCTATTATCTTTATAAATAATTAGAAGGCCATATCTAAATAGCCATTCAGGACAGCAACCAAGGATGTAAAAGGTTTGCCAAATTTGAACTGATAAAACAATTCTGACAACTTAATTGAATTTGTTGCTTGACACTCATATTGTAATCATGAGATAATAAGAGTCAATTAATAGAGGGAAAATTCCAGGGAATTTAAACTACCCATGAAAATCAAGTTTATGCTGGGACAAAGTGTCAAAACAGTAAGATAAATGAAGTCTAGTAGAAGTCTTGGTCAAAGGAGATCTATCTCCACAATTATGAAAGAAACACAATAAAAGAGATTCTTAACAGTGGGAATGCCACCTGCTCTTAAAATCTAGAGGATATTCAAGGATTTGGTTTAGGAAATTTATATTTAAAAACTTAATAGTCATAATTCATACTCTTAATATATTTACTTGGAAGAAAGGGTCAATGACAGATCTCCCAATATAATTTTGTAGTAGTCAGCTTTCCCCTAGGATATTTATGGTAAAATCATGAGATAAACTAAGAACAAAATCAAAGGCCATATGAGGACTAGGTCTTCAAAGTGGCAGAAATAGCATTAATTTATACATTTGAGAGTTACTGTGTGCATGGCTAGGCACTGCTCAGTGTCCAGGAGATCCTGAGATAAGTAACAATTTATCCTCAAAAAACTCACAGCCTCAGTAGGGACACACAGTCCTATATGATGCTCAAACTGCTCTGTATCAATGAGCTGCCAGGAAAAAGCTCTGCAGAGAAGATGAGGGATTAAAAGTTTGGAGAGAGAGAAAAAACTTCTATTTTCTAATATGGGTGACAAAACATTTATAGATTTAAGGAGCTGTTAAGTGGGAAAATTTTGGTTCATTTTATCTGAACGATGTTTTGTGTGTGTGTGTGTGTGTGTGTTTAATATATTTTTATTGGTTTTAGAGAGAAAGGAAGAGGGCGAGATAGAAACATCAATGATGAGAGAATCAGCAGCAGCCTCCTGCACACCCCACACTAGGGTTTGAGCCCACAACCAGGCACGTGCCCTGACCGGGATTCAAACCTTGACTTCCTGGTTCATAGGTCGACATTCAACCGCTGAGCTATACCAGCTGGGCTGTTTTTATTGAACAAACTCTGCAGAACTATGGCTTTAAGTTGTATTACGAAGGCATTTCTCCTTGAGTGGATGGAGCCTTGTTCACAAAGTAGCCCCAACAACCTTTTTTAGCAAATGTGTATCTTCTGACTGTGCTGTAAAAAAGCAGTGAGCCTCCCCAGCACACGTACAAAGTAGAGATACTGCCTTCTTGGTTTTCTATATTTGATTACGACCAAGGTCTTTCCTGTTTCGGAATCAATGTTGTTAGCAAGCCTGGCAGGAAGCAGTAAACAAAAGTACAGTGAAACTTTACAGCAATTTCGGTGGCAGTAGGTGTCACCTTGAGTGTCACTGGAGTCTCCACCTCCAGGAGATGCCATCTCTCCTGGGACAGCTGGCTTTGTCCCGGGAAGGGAGAGAACCCTTAGCTAACGGGTATTAATTTCCTCATGTAACTTAAATAAGGGCAGGGGTGGGTCCCCAGTGACACAGCAACAGGAATCTTCCCTAACATAAATGGTCGTTACCCTCTAGAGCTAAAGAAAGCTCCGTTTCTTGGCTTCTTTTAGTTCGAGCTAATATAGCAATTTTGTTTTCTGAAAATGTTAATGCTTATTTACATTCCGGGAGCCAGTTAAGACTCTGGATTTCCATTCAAAGTTCATGGCCTCAAAGTTGTGGCAAAGACACAGTAAGAGTTAACTGTCAAGAACATGGCCATGGAAAGGTACATCAACCATAGGAAAATATCTGGGCATTTTGGGCACTTGAAATACAGTTCATCAAAAATATATCTGGCCCAGTCAGTATGGCTCAATGGTTGAGCATCGACCTATGAACCAAGGAATCACCAGTTCGATTCCCAATCAGGGCACATGCCCAGGTTGCAGGCTTACTCCCCAGTAGGGGATGTGCAGGAGGCAGCTAATAGATAATGTTTCTCTCTCATCGATGTTTCTCTCTATCCCTTGCTCTTCCTATCTCTCACAAGATCAATAAAAGCATATTATTTTTAAAAAAGGAAAAAGTTTTGTTAACCTATTGTTTGGTTTAAGATTTTTCTTTATTGCAAAATCCCTTTTGTTATTGTTGCATTCATATAATTTGCTGTGAAGAGGTTTTACTGTTCAGACGCCTAGGGTTTTTGGAGATGACACCATTTACTTATTTGATGTTGAATTACCATTTCAGACAGCTTTTACACATGGGGCTACTTTCTGTATCATCTGTGCTCTTCACAAATTCTGACCACATTGTCTTTTTCCACATATAATGTACTATAAAAGAAAGAGCACCAAACTTACATGGCTTGAATTCTAAACCAAAGACTCTCACTCAGGCAATAAAGGACCTTTAAAAATGACATTTAACCTCTGGGTCTTAGTGTCCCCATCTCACAAGTGGGATAATAATAATGTATCCCTACCTACTATTTGTAGAACCGATAGGGAAAATGTACCTGAAAGCACGCTGTATTATGAATTTACTCAAACATTTATTAAACAACATAATCATTATGTATCTAAAATGCAAATTGTTCTTCAAAGACTGTGTCTTTATTCAATCTACATAAAAGGCCGATCAAAAGAATTTTTATTGGGGTCTGAGCATATATAGCCCCAGGGAATGTGATATAGGAATTAAACTTGGCCTACAGGAAAGGATGGTTAATAGGTCCTTTCCAACCTCTCATTGAGTGTCAGTCTTCCTCTGAAATGTTGATAGAAGAGCTAATCAATTCAGGATAGAACCCAAGGGTGCAAGTCTACAGAGCTGAGATCCAGATACTGATTTAAGCCTGGTCTATACACTTTAGAATTGAGGCTTGGCCGGGTATGAAATTGACCACCTGCAGTGGAAATTTCAAAACACATAGAATCATTGTCAGTTCACTGTCTCACTTCTTAACTGTGAGGCTCAAAGGTATCTCTTCGTTGCCAGAAGTTTTAGATCTGCTGAAAAGCCTGGACAAGTGTTCGATTGGGTCCCTCGAGTTCCATGCCAGCAGCGAGGCAGAAATAGTTTTGGCCTGGCAATTTCAAGGCAGGTGTTGCCAGTGGGTTGCCTGAACCATGGAAGAACCTCCTTCTGGCCTTTTTTTAAATGCCTGCTTTGAGAGGCCCTACCTCCTGATGGGCCTGCCAGGGAGAATTAGTTTCAGAATTCATTCAGAGGAAGTGGACTGAATTAAGTTACTGGATAAACTAGGAACGTCTACTTAAAAAGTCTGCGCAAAACAATCTTGGTTTTGGCCTCATTGAAACTGAACTGCTCATTGTGTTTATTTCATTTTCCAATGGTATTTATCCTATGGGTTCAGTTGCTTATATTGGAGTTCTGTGGTTCATGATAGTAAAATCAAGTCAGAGAGAAAATACTTTATAAAAGGTGTTAATGTTATGAATCTAACCACAGACTAGAAAATATATATCCATGCCCTGCTTTTTGAAATACAGGTCCTCCACATTGTGGAATATAAACTCTCCAGAAAAGCTGAATTTAAGTCCAATTCAAACGTCTGGTGGTCTTCATGCTTAAAATCATGTGGCTGTTAGAAAAAGAAATCCTCCAGTGAATTTTATTATTGCTTTTAAGTGTAAAATGAATAATGAAGACTCTTCAGTGGTTCTTAAGTGTTTAAAGGTCATATGTCCTTTCAAAATTTTCATAAAAGCTGGATGTCTAACCTGGAAAAGTGAATTTAAGCCCATACCACACAATTTGGGTTGTAATTTCACGAGGTCCCGAGCTCACTGATGGATCCCAGCACACACAAGTTCCCCGCAGTGGTTATCTGTACTCACCTACCTTGAAGGTCTTTTTCTTTCTCTCTCATTTTCCAGCTTTCCCTTTTCCCACAGACTCCCTCCCTCGCACATCTGGTGTGGGTTCTTGCTCACCACCCACATCATCACTGAAGGCCAATTTGTCATTGGATCTATCATAAGTGTAGATCTTGACCAGAAAGGACCAAAGTGAGCACTCTCATTCACTGTCTGTCTGCTCTGGAAGGTGGTGTGCTGAGTGCCTTACATGCAATGCCCCCTTACTCAACATCTTGTGAGGTAATGTGTGTGAACCACTGTGCACCCAGTAACTTGGAGAAGGTAAAAGATACTATCAGTATTTAAGAGATATAGGTGCGGTTGGTATGGCTCAGTGGTGGAGCGTCGACCCATGAACCAGGAGGTCACGGTTCAATTCCTGGTCAGGGCACATGCCCAGGTTGCAGGCTCGACTCCCAGTAGGGGGCATGCAAGAGGCAGCCGATTGATCATTCTCTCTAATCATTGATGTTTCTATCTCTTTCTCCCTCTCCCTTCCTCTCCTTGAAATCAATAAAAACATTTTTTTTTTAAATAAGAGATACAGGAGATGATGGGCCCACACTTCAAATTTTTTTCAAGAACCCCAGAAATATGGGTGAAGAATGCCAGACTATGTCTCTCTAAGTTCCCTCAGAATGAGGATGACTTTAGGTCAGGGTCCCAGTTTCCCCTTCACCCTTTGGACTTGACTGGCATGGAGGCCCAGCAGCCTTTCAGACCTTCTTATTAGAGATCTCACTTCACGGCCTCGCTGCTCTGAAATCACTACCATGCACTTCTGACTATGGCCTTTTGCTCTGTTTTATCCAAACAGGTGACAACCCTAGCTCAGGAGGTCTCCCAGTTAGGTAAAGACATGAGGAGTGTGATGCAACTTCTAGAAAACGTCCTGCCACCCCGGCAGCCGGCACGGTTTTGTTCTCTGCACACCACCTCCGCGCAGCCCTCCAGGGACAGCTTCCAGAGCAGGATGGCCTGGGGTGCACACCAACCTTGCCTACACTTGCAAGCAGGCGGAGCCGCCTATACCCAAGCACAACTTTGTCACGGCAATGTCACCTCCGACATTTGGAGTGTGGATCCCTCCTCTGTGGAGACCAGCCCCCAGCGAACTGGAGCTCCGGAGCCAAACCCTGCAGGCAGTGAACGCGCTCATTCTCCAAACCTTGATTTTTCACCCGCCCACTACCCAGTGGTGCAGGAGGGTCACTTGCAATTTTTAAGGTGCGTCTCTCCGCATTCGGATACGACGCTGACGCCCCTGCAGTCCATTTCAGCGACTCTCTCGTCCTCTGTCTGCTCCTCCTCGGAAACATCCTTGCACCTGGTTCTCCCCAGCAGGTCAGAGGCGGGCAGCTTCGGCCAGCGAGCCCTGAGCTCCTTCAGTCTGGAAAACCTGCCCGGGTCTTGGGACCGGGAAGGACTGGCATCCACCTCTACTGAGCCCTTGGAGAACTTTCCATTGCAAGTTGTCACAAGCACAGCCGATGTGAAAGATAACAAAGCCATCAATGTATGATGTTAGTGCACGGGAGGCGGCTGCCAATTTCAAACCCCCCAGTGCATGACCCGCTTTGGCTGCCTTTTGTGCCTCTGGCAGACATGTGGACCAAGCAGAGCGGGGAGTCCTGCGGGAGGGAGCCAGCCAAGGGGCCAGGGCCAGCACCTCCATGCCGCAGCAGGCACTTTCTAGATCCTAGACCTAGACACGCGAGAGGATCGTTTTTCCTGTACAGGTATTAACCCACTGGTCTGTCTGAGGGACTTGGATAAGAATGCAATGACCCTGAGGGTCTGAGCAGCTAGAAGTCCCAGACAAACGTGTGGATGGGTTTTGTCCCAGGTGGCTTTTGTGAAGGGCAGCAAAGGTTTCTCCCGAGTGTCTGTCTGTCATCCTTGAACAATATCCGTAGCACTGTTGGCCTGGAGCGCAGGCGGCTCCTGCTGACCTATTTTTTTCTTTTTGTGGAGGCAAAGGGACAAACATCACTGCATGTCATCTCCTAAGACAATCAGTCAAGTAGAGCTGGTGGCCAGTGGTTAGCTATTGCACGTTATTTGCCATGTAAATGATGATGTCTTTATTTATCAAAAAAAACAAAGAGAGCCTATTTTTATATCCTTGGTATGAAATATGTATTTAAACTATTTAAAATATTTATAAAGAAATGAATGTTTTCATTTTAGTAAAAAAAAAAAGCTTGCCATTTTAACAAGAAATGCACTACTGCTATGTATAGTAGATCAAAAATTATTTATTATTTATTATTAGTTTCAAAAGGCACCCCCCCCTTTTATCTGCATGCAGTTTGCCACAAATGTATCCTCACGCTTCCGGATGATGAGAGAAAAGCGAGGTCAGACCTTCTCATTAGCGATCTCTCTTCCCTGCCCCACCGCTCTGAAATCACTACCATGCACTTGATGAAATGAAGTGCAAACACGGACTCAGTGTCAAGTGCACAAGCTCCAGCACCTGGTAGGGGCTCCACCTACTCTGCTGACTCGAGGCTGCTCTCGGTGCCAGCATAAATGCCCCTTCTCTAGGCATCACACACGTTGTGCAGGAACCCAAAAGTAGTCTGTGGGATATAAAATCACAACTACATTGAGCTGTTTCGGCCTCAAAATGAGGGAGAAAATCTTGGGTGTCTCCCTGTGCTGTACCTTCAGGAGAGGTTTGTAGACCAGAGAAAATTCCAAAATTGAGCCAAGACTTCTGATTTATGATTTGTGAGAGAAATGCCAACTTGCATGGGATCAGCACTGTAGTTTTTTTAAAGCTCTCAACAATGCTCTAAGTGAAGTGGAGCAGGTGTTTTCCTTCTCGTTTGACAGAGAGAGAAAAAAGAGTCCCAGAGATTACGCAGCAAGGAGGCTGGAGAAGGTCTGGAACGTATAATGCTTCCCCCGCGCCCCCCACCCCCACACACATCTCAACCAGCACGCAAATTCAGATGCTGGCTTGTTAAGGATTTAAACGCCTTTTTTAAGTTTTATTTCATGTTTAAGAACATTTAGGACCTAATCATCCCAGACGTTCTTAGAAAACCTATTGAATTCACATTCCGGAGTCCCCCTATTCTTATTTCCACCACAGAGAATCCACAACCTGAGAATTGTATCATTAAAAACATCTAAACAAGCAAGCCTTCTGATGCGTGAATCTTATAACCTAAAATAGGCTAGAATAACAGAAAGAAAAGAAATCTCTAAGAAAATGTGGAAACAGAACATGTTTATGAGGCAGGTCACTCAAAAATCAATGCCCTCTACTCTCCCACTTCCATATTGAATCTCTCCCTACTTAAGTGAATGGGAAAATTGAGGCAAAGGGAACCATCTATGTAATCATTTGTATTCCCTATTTTGCTCCCTGACCAATGTCCTCGTTTGAAGTACCATTCAGAAAGAACTCACTGGTTTTGGTTGATAAAATAGCCTTCTGGAAAACTAGCACTACAATAACAATGCTACTAATGACTGACATTCTGTTTTGTTTTGGTTTGGTTTTTTGTTTGGTTTTTAAATATATTTTATTGATTTTTTACAGAGAGGAAGGGAGAGGGACAGAGAGTTAGGAACATCGATGAGAGAGAAACATCAATCAGCTGCCTCTTGCACACCCCACACTGGGGATATGCCCGCAACCAAGGTACATGCCCTTGACCGGAATCGAACCTGGGACCCTGCAGTCCACAGGCTGAAGCTCTATCCACTGAGCCAAACCGGTTAGGGCTGACATTCTGTTTTTTGAATGCCGATAGTGTACCAAATGTTTAGGAACTAACACGTGTCTACATGTAATCATCAAGCAATGCTAAAAGCTACTTGTTATGATCATCTCTATTTTATAAATGAATAATTGGGACATGCCCCATCACATTGTTCTAAATGATAGACCCAATACCCCCATGGCTATTCTGGGTACTCCTCCCTCCTCATTCTTGCTGACTTTTGAAATTAATTTCTTCTGAAATCTGCAAATAAAATATTTGCTATTGTTTTTTAAAGAGGCATACAAATGGGCTAAATTCATGCAGCTCTGAGGATCTGGGGGAGTCCAGTGAGATACCTAGAAACATGCCCACATTTTTCCAGCCAGTCACCTTCACTGTATCTATTCCACACAACTGATTTCAGCGGGTCTGAGAACCAGCTCCCTACCCTGGGCACGTCTGCAAGGGGATGAGAATGAGCGAATGAGCAAGCTCCTGGGAGGAGTAAGGGTTCCCGAAGATTTCTTACAGGAGGGCTCCTGCCTCATCTGAATCAGCCACGCCTTCTCCTTCTTAGCCTTTTCTCTCATCATTATTCTGATAAACAGGACTCTCCCTTATCCTGAGCAGCTTAGAATGACACCTTTTGGGTTCTGTTTGTTTTTGCATGTTGTGGTATTATTCTAGGAAATGAGAATTCCAAGTTGTTCTAGATGTTTGACTTTCTAAGCAATGTTGCTATGCAAGGCCCTTGTCTTCTGATCGGGGATGCACTTCTGGAGCCCTGCGCTTTCGTTCTCCTCATCTGCCCATGCTCAGCTGAAGGGGCCAAGCAGGGATCATCCGAGAGGGAACAGAAGCACTTATTTTTTTTGGTCAAGTATATTTTCTTAAAAATAATATTGGGGACTAAAGTCTTCTGTGTAGTTCTAATTAAGAGTACCAGACTAACATTATATAAGACTTTATTTTAATTAAACACAGGAAGAAGTTTCTGGCAATTAAAGCTACTTATCAATGGAGTTGATTGCCTGGAGAGTTGGGAAGATCACTAACAAGGTATCCTTTCAGAAATGAATAACTCTTTGAAAGGAATATTGTTTTCCAGAAGGGCTTTGTATCAGGTGTTAGCAGAATACCTGCATCAGAATCACATGGGGTACTTGTTTAAACTATGGGAAATCTGGCAACAACCTAGCCCCTTTGGGTGGGGCCTGGGTCTCTCCCATGTACTAAACTCCTGGGGTGACTTAGATACACTAAAGATTAGGAAATATTAGTCTACAATCTATAGTAGTACAAGACTGAGTCCTGGCTAATTTATACATAAATGGACTAGCATCTAAATTCTATTAAAGACAGCCCTGGGCCTATAATTATATTAATAGTTAGGCCTGGTTAACCCCTGTATCAGTAGTCTCAAGCTCTAGTTTGAATAACATATTTCCAGGGGATCTTAATGAAATAGAGATTTCAGGGTCCTGACCTCCATGATGTGAGCTGGGTCCCAAATGGTTCGGATATGGATGTTACAGGAAACAAACTCCAGAAACACTGTCCTAAGTGGTGTAATCATCCCTTAGATAATGTAATCATCCCTTAATTGGTTCTGTGGGAGGTGGGCCCACTAGAATCAAACCAATTCAAACTGACAATTGTGTGCAATTCTACTTCTTTACAGTTCCTAACACATCAATGAGTTTTTTCATAAAAATTATCGGACACTTTCTCCAAGAAACCTTCCAACATTTATTCATTATTTCCACTAATAATGGTTGAGTACCTAACCTACTATGTGCCCTACACTAGTACCTCTTGTTTATTGTAGGTCTCTGTCTTCTTGTTTTATTCTGATTTTCTAGAAGGAAAAAAAAGTGCCTGCTGAAGTCTCATAATCTGATCAGTTCTTCATAGATAGGGAGGAATCCTATTTGGATGTGAAGCAAGCCAACTATTTGGTTTAAAAATGACAATTGCTCCCTCTATTGTCTGTGACGAAGTCCTGGGCTAGGGTGTGAGGGAGGGCTGGGAGGGGACAATAGAAGAAAAGGGGGACATATGTAATACTTTCAAAAATAAAGATTTTTTTTAAAAGTACAAAGAAAAATGACAATTGCTGTGGAAGGGCCCTGTGTGGAATAGAACTGCTAAAGTCAAGATTATGACATTAATCTTCTCATGAAGTATGTAAGTTAGATCATCCTTTTAAGACACGCCTTTACTACAGAATTCTATAATACTCCAAACATAGCCCACCCTAGGTCACGGTCATCAATGAAAGACAGAACCTCAGCACATGTGCTCCTCAATTAAAGGCTGTTCCAAAACGCTGTCCCTTGCCTCCTTCCTTCAGGTTACCCAAAGGCAAATACTTCAAATAAACATGATACTGAGAAAGAAGGAGTTTTAGAGGGACACCTAGAAGTGTTTGTTTCCAACCATTTTTCTTTGCTCTGTGACCCCAGACGAGTTAACATTTCTGAATCTCAATTTCTTCATCTAAAAATTGGAGATTGAAAGGTATCTAACTTGCAGAATTTTGTGAAGGTTGAATGAAGTAATTTATGTGAAGGCACACTGCCTGGCATCTAATGAATGCTAAGCAAATGCCACTTGTCTCCCCTGACTCTCTCCTGCTTCCTTCCCCTCCTCCTGACATCTCCCTCTCCCTCCCCCTTCCTAAGTCCTGCTCCCCTCTTTCCCCCATCTCCTCTTCCCAACTTCCTCCCTGCCTCTCCCTTCCCCCTCCCTCACCCCCAGCTTCTCTGCGCTCTTCTCTCCCTTCTGCTCCCTCCTTCTTTCCCCTCCCCTACCTGTCCCAGGCTAACTTTTGGAAAATGAGTCCCTTTAACATCTTCTCTGCACAGGTCCCAATCTACTTATATACTATGTCCCCCAACAGTCTATTCGTCACAGTGTTAATAATCAAGTCAACATTAACCTTCAAAAAAAAGTCCTTGAGGAGGCATCAGGGTAAAAATGGGCTGTCTCTGCTCCCAGCTATCTTAGCCGCAACCCATGTAGCTTCTGATTCATCTTTATCCGCATTTTGGTAATTAAATTCTTAAACTTTATATTTACAGAAGGGCCCAGGAAATGTAGTCACTAACATGAATATATTGCATAAACATACACACACACACACACACACACACACACACACACACACACACTAGAGGCCCAGTGCATGAAATTCGTCCACGGGGTGGGGGGTCCCCTCAGCCCAGCCTGCACCCTCTCCAATCCGGGACCCCTCAGGGGATATCCGACTGCCAGTTTAGGCCCGATCAGACATCCCTCTCACAATCCAGGACCGCTAGCTCCTAACTGCTTACCTGCCTGCATGCCTAATTGCCCCTAGCTGCTCCTCCCCCCCCCGCCCCCCCCCCCCCCGGCTGCCAGCCTGATCACCTCTAACTACCTCTGTCTGCTGGCCTGGTTGCCCCCAACTGACCCCCTGCTGGCCTAGTCACCCCCAACTGCCCCCCCCACAGTCCTGGTCACCCCCTACTGCCCTCCCATGCCAGCCTGGTCGCCACACACAGCCTGCTGCTCAGTTGTTTGGTCATCCCTCACTAACCCCCCTGCCAGCTTGGTCGCCCCACTCAGCCTGCTGTTTGGTCATTACTGTTATTGTGACAGCGTCCCAGACAATCCGCATAATTTGTTATTCAGAAATGACACACCCACCATCACAAGCCACAGACCTGAGCTAGTCAGCCAACAGCCTCAGAACTTGCCCTGTGGGGAGTGGCTTTGCCCTCCTGCCCGCCTGCTACTTCACAGGAATGCCCACAAAGCTTCCCCTTGGGATCCCTCCCACCCAGAGAATAGGTCCCACCAGAGGAAGCAGCTGAAATGTCACTCCCTGCAGTGTGTCCTCAAAGAATCTGTGTCCTTGGGTTGTGTCATTTAACAGATCCCTGCAGACAGCCAGGGAGACAGAGACCAGCACATCGTACTTCTTGTTCCAGGAAATTAAATAAGCTGTACATTCTAGAAAAAAATTTAAAAAAAGACAGCTGGGTGGGCAACACTACGCCTTCTCAGACTCTTTCCTCCTGGCTGAGGTTTCTCCCCTGTGGAGATGAGAAGCTGGGAATGGGATGGAATTTAATACTGGGTCTAAAGCGCTATTTGAGGTTTTCGTGGGGGTTTTTTTACAGTTGGCTTGATAAAAATAAAACATGCATATGTGATATAATTGAGTACAACCGAGAATAAAACTGGAGGAAGTGAGACTTAACAGTGTGTCTGTGCTTTTCATTTTCGTAAGAATCCAGTACACTAACTTGAGGGGACCACGCTCAATTAAGCATTCCCTCTGGGATAAAGAGTACCTCACCCGTTTGGCATTTTTGCTTTTAGTAGTAAATTTTCTACCATCACGGAGGCTCCTGAGCTCCAGCTGGTACTTTATTGTTCACTACGGTTTATTTGTCCCGAGGAAGAGTTATTTCTGAACTCAGCATGGGGGTCTTTGTTAACTGCTGCTGAGGAAGAGGCTTGAACTGGGCTGCATCCCTCAGGGAACACAGCCCTCTGAGTGGCGACAGCCACATGGCTAAGCCTCTGAGTGCCTTTCAGGTCCCTTGCCATGATTGGCAGTGATGTCCAGGAGCCCCCAGGTTGATACGCATATTTCTGAAAGTTGTCATGGTAACCCACAACCCAAAATGAGTCATGATTGCTCCTCCTGCTCTAATCAGGCAACCCGTAGAGCAAAATCAAATTGTCATCTCTGGCTTCTGGCACCCACGAGATATCTGAGCCCTAGACCTGAATCACTTAATATGTCTCTGGTTTAATTTACAGCAAAACCCCATCCAGAGAATAAAGGAGACTCTAGCCTTGTTTTCTGACTCTTGATTCTCAAAGTGTGGCCCATGGAACAGCAGCAGCAGCTTCATGTGGGAGCTTCCTGAAAATGCAGAATCCTGGATCCCATCCCAGAGCTACTGAATCAGTCTGCATTTAACAAGATCCTCACATGTACATGCGGTAATTTGTTTGGGTTTATTTGTTTTGTTAATATATTTTTGTTGATTTCAGAGAGGAAAGGAGAGGGAGAGAGCGATAGAAACAACAATGATGGGAAAGAATCATCAATCAGCTGCTTCCTGCATGCCCCCTACTGGGGATCAAGCCTGCCACCCAGGCATATGCCCTTGACCAGAATCGAACTCCAGACCCTTCAGTCCACAGGCCGACACTCTATCCACAGAGCCAATCCAGCCAGGACTGTTTTGCTGTTTTGGGGTGGTGTGTGTGTGTGTGTGTGTGTGTGTGTGTGTGTGTGTGTGTTCATTAATAAACACTGTGATAAACACTGGTCTTAACTCTGGCCACCTTGAGAATCATCTTTTAAAAACCAGACTCCTGGCTTTGCCCTTAAAGATTCTGATTTAGTTTATCTGAGTGAGACACAAGTATCAGTATAGTTTTAAAACTCCCCCAGGGACTCCAGTGGGCACCCAGGGTTGAAAAAGCACTGCAATTCTAGAACAGTGATTCTCAAAATGTGGTCCCTGACCAGCAGCATCAGCATCACCAGGAACTCATCCAAAATGCAAATTCTCAGGCCTTGGCCGAGACCTACACATCAGAACCTCTGGGGGTGGCCCCAGTAATCTGTGGTGATACCTACGCCTGATAATGTTTGAGACAACTGCCCTAGTCTGGGCAGCAAAGGAACCAGCATGGGTTGAAGTAGGTCTTCAGGAGAAAGGAGTTTATTATCTGTATATATAAAAGCCTAAGTGACTGAATGACCAATCAGTCACTATGATGTGCAATGACCACCAGGGGACAGACACTCAACACACAGGATCAGGCTCCCTCCTGTCTGGATTGGGCCTGTGGGGATTGGGCCAAAACCGGCTATCTGACATCCCCCAAGGGGTCCTGGATTGCAAGAGGGCACAGGCCAGGCTTAGGGACCCCACTGGTGCACGAATCCGTGCATCGGGCCTCTAGTAGTAATATAATTATTATTAGATGTTTAATAAGATGATTAACATCAACCTTCGTCCATCTATTTTGAATAGTCCTCGATGTTTTAAAACCATACTGATATATAAACACATCACTTCCTATTTAGGATAGGCTCCTTTGCCATCTTTTCTATTTCTACCATTTAGCCTAATGATACATCCTTGTGAGAAATTTTATTCCTAAGATAGCATTGGTGCATCTCAGTTTCATGAGGCCTGGCTTGGGAAAAGAATGGTCTTGGTTACAACAGTGACTCAAAATTTTAGGATCAGTGCACCATGGCTGAGAAGAGAAGTTTCTCCCCAAGACTACAGGTAATGTGTCCCAAGGAAAACCTAGTGTCAGTTCATATATTGTTCTTATGTTTAAAAAACCTGGGCTTTATATTTCAACATGGAAACAACTGCATATATAAGCCATAGGAGCAACTTTATGGCGTTTTGATGACATTCATAGAAAATAAGTAATACCCTATAATATGATTGTGGGTAGGTGGTACCTACTGACAAACTATCATACACAAGTGATGAGAAGAGAACGTTTTCTGTTATCAGAACGGTTTTGTATTCTCATGATGCCTATGTAAATTCTATAACAAACCTTTATGGAGATTCACTTTTAAATCTATTTTATTTTATATATGGGACACCTATATTGTAGAGTTTGTATAATTAGACTAGACTAAGGTCTGAATTCATCCGATACATAGTTAAAATTATCTTCATAGAGGTATTTTCAGAAATAAACATAAATAATGAGATTTGGGCTGAGATGAAGTGAGTTTTTAACTCCACAATTTAACTTTTCGACTTTGAGCAAAACAATTAAATTCTCAGACGCTTCATTCCCTTGTCTCTGAGGTGGAATGTACTAATGTGAGTTCCCTGGAAGCCTATTCTGAGATAAATATTTTAATTAAATAATTTATTTGATGGATGATTTTATGAAACACTGGTAGGGGGATGAGGAAATAAGACAAGGAGGGGAATAAAGCCCATAAAAGATGTATTACTGAGAAGATAATCCGTGAGCATTTTGAGCTCAATGGCCCTAAAAAGCTCTCAGAAACATTGTAGAACATGACCATGAGTTGCCCCACCTGAAGAGAAAGAAGTTGGCGTATTCATTCTCCAACTCTCATCTGTCCATGACTGAGGAATGCTCCCAGAGCTATTAACCCCACATTATGCCTGACCTGCCTCATGCAAAAGCAAAGACAAAGCCTTAGCATAGAGTCACAGGTGCATGCAGTAGGATGCCTGAGCATGGAGAGGATCAGTGTGTGCACAGCAGGGCACCTGAAGCATCTGCTACCTGAGGTATGTATCAGGTCCAATCAGAAGACAGAAACCACACTTTTTGAGCAGGAAATACTTAATATAACAAATTATTATTTATGGAGGGTGAGCTTCTAAAAATAGATGAAAAAGAATGCTAAAGAATACCCTGTGGTAGAGGGAGACTCCCCAGAGAAGAAATAAATTTGGAAAAAGTGTTCCCAAAACTAGGATCCAGACTATGTTGGATAAGTGCAGATGTAGCCCAAGGAACAGCAGAGAAGTCGGTGGGATTCCTGGAGCAGAAATGTCCAGTCACTGGACTGAGGCTGGAGGGCAGAGAAATGCAGGCAGGGCAGAGAGAAAACCCCCCGCTGGGCTGAAGGTGGACAAAAGCTGGCGCCAGAACTGGCAAACGGATGGTGAGCATCACTGAATGTCCATCACACACACACATTACTGCTCAAGGTGTAGAGCAGAAGCCAACTGAGAGGGCAGCCCAAGGAAACCGGAAGACCCTTTTGTCTGCGGTGTCTCTCCAGCACCCTCTACTGGCAAAGGGGAAATATTTACAAGTTCCAGTCCAGTATCTCCATGGCAATGAAGCAGGGCAATGAAGGGTGGATTTCCAAGTGAAAAGGCAATAATCTGACACAAGGTAATACTACTTAAATAAGATCGTTTACTATATGAAGTAAATGGAATGTGTCAAAATTACTTCTTCATCTGTAAAGTTCTTGATAGTGTTTTAAATTAGTATTTTTATTCAAAAACATCATGAGAATTACTGCTAATAATAAAAATGTGTTTTTCACTGATACTACTTATTACTTTTTTCTTTTAAAAAAAAATCTTTAGCATATGGACTTCTTAACAGAATTTGTAGTTTTTGCAATAATGTTATGAATTGACCCCTGTATCCAAAGATATTTTCTTTTGTTGCCTAAAATTCCTTTAATGGGAACCAAGTCTTTCTACAATTAACAAGTGCAATACAGACATTTTAACCCATGGAATAGAAGGGCTCTAGCATATCTTTATTTCTTTTACTGAAAATTTTGGCAGACAGCGGTGAGAATGAAGAGTAGGCTGGGTACAAGGTGAATAAGCTATCACTGAGCATCTGGATTGCCTACTCTCAAAGACCCTCAGGAAACCACATCTCCTCTCACCTTGGTTAGTGCAGAGTCAAAGTACAACCTCAAACACCAAGTTTAACTCCTCGGACACAGCACACTTTTCTCTCTCAGCCTCCTCACTAGTGATCTGTCAATTACAATATCACCTTGAGATGTCTTTATCACACACACACACATACACACATCCTATTAATTAGCCTTTCCACTAAATGAATTAATCTTCTGGCCCATCAATATGCTTCTGGATATTAATTCATTGTTTCCTTTCAATTACCATTACTGTTCTTAAAAATAGAAAAATGATCTGTTTTAGGGTCTGCTGCTAGGTCAGAGCATCCACTTCCTTCCTCCTTCCCCTCCTTCCCCTCCTCCTCTTCCTCCTTTTTTTCTCCTCCTCCTCTTTTTCTCCTCCTCCTCCTTCCTCATGAAGTTTCAACCACCATCAAAGGGATACATTCCCATTATAGCACAACTCACAGGACAGAAACAAAAAGGCAAGAGATGACCATTGATGCATCAATTCATTTTGTCCTAATACTATCAAGTAGTTACTGCTGTTATATTTATTTCATAGCTGAGGGAACCAAGGATAAAAGAAGTTAAATAATATATCCAAAGTCACACTCCTAGTAAGTGGCTGAACTAGGATTTAAACCTATCCATATTGGTCCCAGAATCCAGTTTGGGGCGTGTCTATTTCAGGTTGTAAGGTGTCCCAAGACAGCCTCTCTCTCATTATTTTTTGTTTTTTTGTTTTTGTTTTGTTTTGACAGCCTGTCTCTCTCAGTAGATTTATATTTCCCGCACAGCAGTAAAAACGGAGCCTGGCACACGTGCTGCTGTGAAAATGTGACTAGAAGGCCTTATTATCCAGACAATGATCATTATTTGCATGGGAATTAATAAAAGGCTGGTCATTATAAGGCTTCACATGACACATTTGGCATTCAAAGCAAATAACTGAAATGACATTTAAATTAGCCACTCTAAAAAGACCTACTCCCGTGCTTCCAGATCTCCCATCAACTGTGCAGCAAAGGTGGGAATTAAACAGAATCCTATACAATAAAAGGCTAGTATGCAAATTATGTCCCCTTGACCAGGAGTTCGACCGGGAGTTCAACCAGGGGACGGGGCGGCCAACCACCTGTGGCCCTCCCCCAGGCTGCCCAGCCCGATCAACCCCAGGGCGGGCCAGCCAGACCCCACTTGTTTAATATAATGTACTATCTGTATTGCAAACTGGAACCCAGAGATGGGCAGGATCTCCAGTGAGCACATTCCATGCAATCTTCTTAAGCATCCATGTAGCTCTCTTTGAAGAACCTTGTGAGGAGAATCAATTACCCAGCAAATAATTAACCCAAGTACTTAGCTTTACCATCCTTATTTTCCACAAAATATGGAGGTCAAAGGAAATGGTATCTTTTTTTAGGGCTCAGGATTTCTGAATTTCCCAATCAATAGCTTGGATACTGCTGGTTGTAAAAAGAACAGAAATAGCCCTAACTGGTTTGGCTCAGTGGATAGAGCATCGGCCTGCTGACTGAAAGGTCCCAGGTTCCATTCCGGTCAAGGGCATGTACCTTGGTTGCGGGCACATCCCCAGTAGGGGGTGTGCAGGAGGCAGCTGATTGATGTTTCTCTCTCATCAATGTTTTTGACTCTCTGTCGCTCTCCCTTCCTCTCTGTAAAAAATCAATAAAATGTATTTTTTTAAAAAAAGAAAAGAGCAGAAATACACAAGGGGTTTTTATTCCTTTCTCCAAACCAAAATGGCAAGGCATTCACATACAAACATTCAAGACAGGCAGACACCTTTCTCCTCAGTCTCTCATTAAAACAGGAACCATGTGACTCTTGTCCACTTGAACTATTCTGAGTTAAACATGAACTCTTTATTGAGGCCCCCAAATTCCTATGTTTGCTGCTAGAGCCTTTTTTAGAACCAAACCCTTTTTATTTATAAAGCTTAAAGCTTAAAACATTTGCTACGCTATAGCTGCCCTTCTTTCTTTCCCCTCCGCACATCCCTTCCTTGATGCCCTCTCTCCCGCCTCCCCTTAACTCATCCCCGTACGGTAAGTTGAAATATCAACACAAGAGAGTTGGCTTAAATGTGAGATAAAATATTTCCATCATCTGCTCAGAGACCTCTGCCAAATGTCACGGTTATTGACCCACATGGAGTGTAAATATACTTTGAAAACCGTGTGTCAGGGGACCTCGGCTTACATTATCCACTTGGCCCTGCTCGGGAGTAAGCTGCTCAAAAACAGGGCTCTGCTGGAGAACACAGTAAGGGCAAGCCTACAGGGGGGTGGTTTTTTATTGCCCTCACTAATATCAGAGGCGATGATTCACTTGCTGTGATTCATTTATTAAAAAAACAAACAAGCTACTTTGGTTCATTTACAGGGAGGAAATTTGACAGAGTAAAAAGGACTCCTGATTTTTTTCTAAGAAATCATCTCTATTAGTTTGCAGTAAACAGGATGGGCCCCTGTCTTTGCTATCATTTGTAGATAGCTAAGTGTGGTAGGAAGCTTCTGACATGACTCTCAATGGTCCCTACTCCTAGTGTTAATGTCCTGGTGTGATCCTCTCCCCTTGAGAGTGAGCTGGACTGGATGACTTTCTTTTTATAAATAGAATACAGCGAAAGTCATGTGATCACTTCCATTATTAGGTAACAAAAGACTGTGGCCTCTCACTTGCTAGCATTTTGTCTCTCTGGGTTCTTCTTACTGTGATGGGAAGTGACAGAAAGTGCCACAAAGCGAGGAACTGAGGACAACCTCTGGCCAACACCCAGCTAGGAACTGAGCCTTTCAACCCAGCAGCCCACAGAGAACTGAATCTTGCCAACTCCGACTGAGTGCGCTTAGAAGTGCATCCTGCCCCAGTTCCACTGAGTTGAACTTTGCAGCCTCTGATCATAACTTGATTACAGCCTTGTAATCAGCAGAGAACTCAGCTAAGCCATGCTCAGAATCTTGACCCACACTACCTGAGATAATTTGCTATGCATCAATAGATAATCAATACAAAAAGAATGGGGCAATAATCCCTTAAATTGAGCAGAAGCCCTAAAATCCCTTCTCAGTATAAAAGTCGCTACCAAAAAACAAACAAATAACTTCAAACACTTCAAGGTCATAGGGTTGCTTGGTGAGCATGACATAAGGTAAAAAGAACTTCATTGGTTTTCAAAGCTTTTTCATCCAGAGTTGAACAGCTCTAAAAGCTAAAAAATAAAAATAAAGTCGTCTCCTTTGTACAGGATAGGAAAGCACTCATGATTTTTTTGTTCTTTCATTCCACACAGCCCTTCTCCAGACTGTCTGGTTACAAAACAGTTGATTAGGTTTCTGCTTCCTGTAGTTATCTCAAAATCCACAGCCTTCTGATCACACTGATTGGCGTGCATGCTTTCCAACTCTCCTGCAGATGGTTCTACCAACCATCTTCTGCTGATTGTTACCAGCTTCCATCTCAGTCTTCCCTAATAATTATAGTATTTAGCTCCATCTATGAATAAGGCAATCTGAGAGGGGTCACATGACATGTAAGTGAAAGACCCACCCAAGGATAGAATCCAGTCTCAGTGGCCCATCCCAGTTCTCTATGCCATTCCTTCTTGATGACTTGTGGGAATATAAAATGAATTCTAAGACTTACACACTGACTAGTGCTCAGAGCTGCCAGTTCTACCCACTTTTGTGCTAACATCCTGTACTTGATACCACCCTCTTGACTTCCTGAGTTACACAGGGGCCTTCCTCCAGTTTTGTGCTTTCAAAAATTCATTCTGATCTCTTCCCTAAAGTCTTAGAATCCAGAATCTTAGAATCTTTCCCAAATATTCTCTCTAGCCTTCTTGAAAGGCCAAGAAAAGGCATGAATTTTTGTATTCCTGGTTTTCAATTCTTGATTACCATTTATTAGATGTGTGACTTTTGAGGAAGCTGCATAATATCTCTGGTGCTGTTCCCTAATAGTTTCTAAAAAATACAGAAATTATCATGTGTGTTTTAATTATATGAGATGCTGCATATAAAACTTTAGCACAGTGTCTACCACATTATAGGTGCTCAACAACTCTTAATTCTCTCCTGTTACTTTCTTTTCCATTATCTTCTCCATAGTCTTTTGTATATTAATGAAAGGAAATAGACTATTGTTCTTGCTAACCAATTTCTGTCCTGCCTTGGCAAAACCTAACATCAGTAGAGTATGTAATAAAAATGTTTAAAATATATGCATTCCTTCTGGGGTTGATTCTTTCTGTTGTGTTGTATCTTGAATAGTGTTAAAGTTTCAATATCACCATACAATAATATTATACAGTATGTTAGATATCAAATATCACTTCAAGACTGTTGAGGTGAGGAGACATTGGTGATGATGACATTAAATCTCAAGTAAATGTGAGCATTAGCCCAGGTAGATCTGAAAACAATCCCACGAGTTCATTTGCCTTTAGCAACTATCGTTAACCCCTGACCAAATCCCCAAGCAAGTTTAAACATGACTTTCAATGTCAGATCACAAATGAGATCATATATGACAAACTTTGTCTCTTGGTGTGTCACCTCTTCTATGTCCATTCCTTCCCAGTCAGAATTTACATTATTTTTTTTAAATATATTTTATTGATTTTTTACAGAGAGGAAGGGAGAGAGATAGAGAGTTAGAAACATCGATGAGAGAGAAACATCAATCAGCTGCCTCCTGCACATCTCCCACTGGGGATGTGCCCGCAACCCAGGTACATGCCCTTGACCGGAATTGAACCTGGGACCCTTGAGTCTGCAGGCCTACGCTCTATCCACTGAGCCAAACCGGTTTCGGCCGATTTTACATTATTTTGAATCAGAAAGACATCTCACAGATCTGCTTTTGTCTCAGTCCTTCTACTCTAAACTGTAATAATCACCCTATGTTTACTTCCCTAAAACAATTTGCCCTTGGTTGTATTTACTCATTTTTCTGATTAGTTCCTGCTTTTTCTCTAGGGAAAAAAGACCTTCAGTTTTTGTATGAAGTTATGTTCTGAGCATTACAGTTTGCATGTCTTCCCACTTTACTGATGCCTTTAGAGGGCCTAAGGCACTTCTTAAGGGATGTTGGAACTGCTAGGATTCCCTCTTTTAAAAGTTTATGTGTGAAAAGGTTAAGCACTGTCATCCTTCCTTATTCTCTTCCCCACGAAATCATTATTTTTTACAACCTGTCTGCAGAGGCTAGACTAGGTTCTACTACAACTTTAATATAAAAGTGGAAATTTCAATGAGATACATGTGACTATTTAACCGTTAGTTCCCAGCTCAGATGTCATTTTTTGGTTTATACTCAGAAAACTGAGATTTTCTATGACAGGATATAACTTAAAAATATTAGCTACTTATTTGATTAATGTCTCTCTCCTAATCAGACTGTAAGCACTTTGGGATAAGGCATCTTGTTTATTTTGCTCATTATTATATCCACAGACAACACAGAAGTTAATAAACATGTTTTAAATGAGTGAATAAATGAGGGAATGAATGCATAAATGAATAAAGAGCTGGGATCAGGTTTTTTGTGTTATAGAGACTATGTTCTTAAGAAATCTTGTTGACACCAAGCCAGTTTCTAAGTTTTATTCCCTATATTTGCCATTTTACCACTTCATAGGGTAGTGGATCTTCCAGTAGAAGAACTTAGGGCTCACATTGAGCTCTGTGAGGCCACCTGAAATCTTTAGCTCTGCTAGGTGCTCTGCTAGGTATAATTACACCCAGTCTCTAGCTTCCTTGGATTCCCCAAGTTGTGACTGAGAGAGTAGACTACGGGACCATTATCAACATCCATAACTTCTGGGCTTTTTATCTAAAGAGCACGAAATAATGTGCATTGGATCAAAGAGTTTTCCCAAAATCTGAAGGAAGTTTCGGACCTAGAATTCAGCCATATTTGAATACAAAGGAAAGAAGTGAAAGAGGGGAAAAAATGGTAGGAAGTGAAAAGAGAAAGGCAAAAATTGACCCAGAGACATAGAAGCATAGAACAGACTGTTGAATCTCAGAGAGAAGGTGAGGGAGGGTGGGTGGGTGGGAAGAGATCAATCAAAGAACTTGTATGTATACATGCATAACTCATGAACACAGACAATAGGGTGTTGAAGGCCTGGGGCGGTGGGGAGAGGTGGGGTGAGCAGGGATAGGCTATAAGGCCTCAATGGGAGAAAAAAGGGGACATATATAATACTTTCAACAATAAAGATTCAAAACAGAAAAAAGTAAAAGGCAGAAGAGAGCATTGATTTTGTTTTATCCAAACCATTGGAAATAAGGAAAATAATAATCATTATTATTATTATGTAACTAGTTATATCATTATACAATTACCAAAGAATTTTAGCATATTTCTCAAAGCCTCAGTTTTGAAAATTGATAGATTGTTGACATAGTGGCATTATCTCCTACAGTTCAATATGTTGCTATTGAGAGCATAGTAAACTACCTGGTGTTTATATTTAATCTAAGTTTCTATCTTTTATCTATCAGGGGAAATTGAATAAGGACACTGTGGTTAAGAATACCTCAAAATTTCTCAGCTGTACCTTGGTATGCAGATATAATTAGAGGTGGGAATGAAAATTCCCTGCACTGAGAATTCTGACTTTATTGCTATTAAATCCTCTGCACAGAGGTTGGGCCAGAAGGCCTTGGAACCACATGTTCCACTCCCCCTCCTACCCTGTCCCCATTTCTGCCACTGAGTAGATTTTCTCCAAGAACAAAACTATAAGATGCAAATGGCACTTGTTGCCATAGCAGCTAAAATGTTCAGTTCTACCTTCCTCCTCTCAAAGAGACCTTAATGCATCCAGTACTTTTCTTGGGGTTAGAACATTAGTTAGAAACTAGGCCAGGTTTGGTCTGATATTCTCTCAACCACTGGGATAAAGCATCTGTGCGAATTCAGTGATATTCCAAACATCATCAAATCATTTACAGCATGAAAAAATCAACCATATGATTGATTGATGGTTCCATGTGGGGAGCAGCTATAGGGTTAAGCCTCGGACTGACCTCTTGGCAAAGTCACAAACAAGTCCCAGCTTAGAGAGCACAGTCCTCTTAGCATAATTAGGCTTGACCTTATAAGGCTCCCTAGATCTTATCTGGGAAGCTAATGGGCTGAGGGAGGTGCAGGAAGTGGTCAAAACAAGTGAAACTCAGAAGACCAGTGTAACTATGGTAACCACTACCTTGTTTACCTCTGACTATAAAATAAAGGCTCAGCTTGCCTCTACATCTCTCTCTGTGGCCTCAGCCAGGCACAGGGAAGATCCATGGAGACTAAGGAGAGCTATGCTGATCATCTGAGCGCTGTCTCCGTGTAAAACATTCTTCACTGACTCCGTCCACACCTTTGGGAACCCCTGGACCGCTGGGGCTGGACCCCGGCAGTTCCATATTAACACTCGATCTGTCTAGGGGTTCTTCTAAGAGTCCTATGGCAAGGGAGAACAAAGAAAACTAATTGAGACTGAACTTTCCGTAGCTTTACAAAGTTGGTTACATCTCAAGTTAGAATCCAATGTTTGACTCCCTGCAGTTTAATTTAGCAAGCAATACCCCTTTAAGGTTGGGCCTCTCTCTGATTGTCTGATAATTACTTGCTTATACTATTCCCCAACTCTCACATCCCTTCCAATTTCTTTTGGTTTCTCAATAGCAATAGCAATACTTTTGGTTTCTTTTGGTCTGCTAAATTAGTTGAAAAGATTAAATCCTAACCGAAAGAGAAGTAGGATTCTTTCTTTGAAGTAACTGCTCTCTGTGTCTCTGTAATAGAAAACATTGTCACCACATTTATGCTAAGTGTGTCTGTGTTTGTCCTTTTCAAGACATGGTTCTCTGAAGCTGTGGCAAATCCAACAGAAAGATTCTAGGGAAGGGAAACAAGAACAAATAGACAAGCATATATATACACAAAGACATACACAAATGTTCACAGCAGCTCCACTCATAATAGTTTCAAACTATACCCAACCCAAATGTCTGTCAACAGGAGATGAACAAAAGGCTATTCAGCAATAAAAAGGAATGATCTTTGATACATGAAACAAAATGGATGAATCTCAAAAGCATTACACTGAATGGAAGAAGCATACTGTATGGTTATATTTATATGAAATCCTAGAAAAGACAAATCTATAATGATTTAATGGAAAGAACACAAGGGACATTTGTGGGATGATAAAAATGTTCTGCATATTGATTGCAGCTGTGGTTATATGACTATATAAATATATAAATTAATGAAAACTCATTAGAACACTTACTATAATTTACATTTTTATATATATTTATATATATATTCTTCACTTCTACCAAACCCTTGGCAACACAGACAGTGACTTTAACTTGACTTTGCTTTCAAATAGAGAAACAGATTTGACATAAAAATTGTTGTTTCATTGCATTAGGTGCTATATATCAGTAGTAGGCTGAATAATATCCCCACAGATATCAAGTGTTAACCCATGGAAACTGTAAATGGAAAAAGGATATTTGCAGACTTGCTTAAGTTAAGGATCTTGTCCTAGACTATCCAAATAGGATCTAACATGCTATCAAGAGTTTTTAAGAGAGCAACAAAGGGAGATGGCTCTGTATGAGAAGGCAATGTGAAGATAGAGGCAGAAATTGGAGTAAAGGAGCTCCACACCAAGGAATGCCAGCAGTCACTAGGAGCTGGAAGAGATAAGCAACAGATTTTCCCCTAAGGTTTCCAGAAAGAGCGTGGTGCAGTAATACGGATTTCAGACTTCTGGCTTCCAAAACGGTGAGAGAATAATTTTTTTTTGTTTGTTTTAAGCCACCCCAAGTTTGTGGTAATTGTCTACAGCAGACACAGAAAACTAATACAATCCTATATAAGAAAGAGGTAATATGCAAATTAACCCTCACGCCCTCACAAGATAGCTGCCTATAACCAGGCCAGCAGAGGGGTTAGTGAGGGACAACCAAACGACTGAACAAGCAGGCTGCATGGGACAACCAGGCCAGCAAGGGGTCTAGTGAGGGACGACCAAACGACTGAACAGCAGGTTTCTGGGGCGACCAGGCCGGGGGGGGGGGGAAGGGCGGTGGGTCATGCGTGAGAGACAACCAGGCCGGCGGGGGGGGGGGGGGCAGTTGGGGGTGACCAGGCCAGCAGTGGGGCTGTTGGGGGCAGCCAAGCTGGCAGAGAGGGGCAGTTGGGGGCAACCAGGCCAGCAAGGGGGGCAGTCAGGCCAGCAAGGGGGGCAGTAAGAGGAGACCAGGTCTGCGGGGGGGGGGGGCGTTCAGTGAGGGGCAACTAGGCCGGCGGGAGGGGGGGTGGTTGGGGGCAACCAGGCCAGCCAGGGGGGCAATAAGAGGTGACCAGGCCAGCAGGGAGGGGGCAGTTAGGGGCAATCAGGCCAGCAGGTAGAGGCAGTGAGGGGCAATCCGGCCGGCAGGGGGGGACCGTTAGGGGTGACCAGGCAGGCAGGCAAGTGATTAGGAGCCAGCGGTTGAGGACTGTGAGTTGGACATCCCCCAAGGGGTCCTGGATTGGAGAGGGTGTAGGCTTGGCTGAGGGGACCCTCCCCCCCCCCCACATGCATGAATTTCGTGCACCAGGCCTCTAGTGCTTTTTATAAAATCCCAAACATTTAGAAGTTTTTAAATTCCATTCAATAAGGAAAACACTTATTGAGTATTATAAACAAGATCTCCGAAAGAACCGAGCTCAAGTCATTTACAATCAAAGGAAGATGCTGGAACACAGGGCAGAAAAGACAAGAACTGTAACAGAGACTTCGTGGATGATGGGAAAACAGAAGAGAATAATGATATCTGACCAAAGAACTGGAGAATGCTTTTGCAAAAAGTTGCCTTCAAAGTTGGCCTTGAAAATTTGTAAGACTTCAGCAAAAGTTGACAGGAAACTTAAATGTGGTTGAGAGTCTTATTTCCTAAGGGCTCCAGTTAATCACTCTAGAAGTCTCTCACTGCTTTACTAAATAAGTGAGAGTCATGTTGCAAAAGTTGTTTAGGTGAGGGCTCTTTTCCAAATGATATTTTAGCCAGTCATAATGGAACACACGTCTTCCAAGTTATTAACAACAAAGGAGATCATGAGTAGGCTAACCTGAGATGAAGGCAAATAATACAGGGAATATTTCATAATTCACTAGAAAGAGATGTCACTCCCAATTGTCAAAGAAAAAGCTTTTATAAGTGTTTGAAATTAAAAATATGTGATCAACCAAAGGACTTGTATGCATGCACATAAGCATAACCAATGGACACAGACACTAGGTGGGTGCGGGCATGTGTTGGGGGGTTGAGGTGGCTGGGGAGAGGTCAATGGGGGGAAAAGGAGACATATGTAATACTTTAAACAATAAAGAATTTTTTAAAAAGTGATAGATTCCAGACCAGAAGCTTCTTCAGACCCAAAGCTATTACTCAAGTTTTTCTAAGCATGCAGAATCACCTATGGAAAGCTACAGGAGAGGGGGAAAAAATCTTTGGTTAACTTTCACTGTGGTCTAACCATTGGTAATTTAGAGTTTGATCGCTTGCTATGACGTGTGCTCAGCCCCCATCAGCAGGACTCCAGCAGCAAGCTAACCTACTGGTTGGAGCGTCTACCCCCTGGTGGTCAGTGCATGTCATAGCAAGTGGTTGGGCAGCCTTAACATATCATTAGCATATTATGCTTTGATTGGTTGAAGAGACAACTGGGAGACTGGACACTTAGCATATTCGGCTTTTATTATATATGTTTATTATTTTGTCCAGCTTTTCTAAATGTTAGAAGCATAATAATTTCCCACAGTAACTCAATGCACCATATTATTATAAGTTTCCCAAATTTTAAAAAAGTACATCTTATGGTATTTCCATCAAAATCTCAAAAGGACTTTAAAAAATTTAGTAAAAACTTCTTACCCTTTGAAAAATGAACAGGTAAAAAAAAAATCAAGACAAGTGTTTTAAAGAACAGCAACAGTGAGGTAAATACCTATCAGATATTAAAATGTACAATAAAGTGATCAAACGTCTGGTCTCCCGTCAAACTCCCAAGGGGACACTTTGCATATTAGCTTTATATATATATGGATACTCCTAATTAAATAAATTGAACTGATACTTATAAAAATACTAGTTATTAGACTAAATTAATAAATCTTTCCACTAGGTTTACACATACTATATTATATGGAATATTCTGCCATCAAATTTGACTTCTGCCATCAAATTTAACTCTATATTAAAATACTTCTCATTGGCCTGCAATCATAATAACTCTTACCTCCACCATGGTTCAGTGAAATGCATTATGCCATTTACTGTTTCCACAGCCCTAGGACCTAGCAGATAATAGGATACTGAAAAGAAAAAAAAAAAACAGTCTTAGTGTCTAGGTTTCTCATGTACTGTGCACAAAGATTAGCAGTCCCAATTCCATCACCCAGAGACCACATAGAGTCTGAAATTTCACATGCATTCAGAGTCGCTGTGTCTCTGGTGGTTGGAAATGGTCATTGACATTCAGACAGACAGTCACCTTTTTAGCATTTCCTTTCTTTTCTTTAGTCTTTACTTTCAGTATAACTGCCATTGCTCAAAGGAACTAGGAAAAGAAAAATATGAGGCTAAAGAATGACACCATGGTAGCAAAAATGTGTGCCAAGCAATCAGAGCATGACTTTGCATGATGTCTGAAAGGTTATAATTCAGTCATCTTCCAGAATTATTTTCTGTACATAACAACTTGACTGCATGTCAATGAGTAGAGATTTCATCTATTTCATATTTTTTTCTCAAGCTGCTTACATGAATTCATTATTTCACATTCACCATATAACTTAGAGAGACTTTCAGATGTCAGAAATAGTATAAGGAATGAAGAAGGGTAAAGATTCAGAGACTAAGGAAAGAAAGGAGAAACCAAACTTAGGATGCATGGGATTCGGACAGTGCTAACCAATACAGAGGAGGGTGTGGAGGTGGCTGGGAGATTAAGCACTGGAACCCAATCTGACACAAAACTTCATCCTGTGCTCTCAGGGAATCAAAATCCAGTCTGTCAGTTATGTTATTGAAATGGGTTAAACGCCTTTTTAAACAGGATGAAAGTGGCTCATTTGAGTGAGGAAGGTAAAGCAGAGAATGATATGCAGAATCTTGGAGTCCACAGCCTCTAGGATGATGTCATGGCTGTGAAATAAAATTTATTGTGATCCTGTTTCTTTTGGATTAAGGAATTAAGAGTATGTTCAGAGCTCCCTCTAGCCTGCTGCGTTTGTCTATAACACAGGCCTAGGAGTCATGAAATTTCAGGTGCTGGAGATGTCATGTTGGATGTGATGAGCATCAAAGGTTTCTGTGGATTACATTAGTGTTGAATGGATGGACACATCCCTCTGGGGTTGTGGTGACAAAGCTATAGCAATGAAGGAAGAAGTCCTTCCATACATGTCTTCTAAGGTCATCTCTATACATATATATAAAATGTCTCTGAATCTCAGCATTTTTATCACAATTCCTATAGAAATACTCCAACCAGAGGTCCACATGAGGGTATATTTACCAAGTAACCCTAGCAGGAGATCTGTAGTATAAGCTCGTATAGATGTAAGCTTTGAACATGATGAACCTCCAGGTGGACAAACTAATGGCCCTCCTTCTTATCACAAGGTGAAATGAGTTGGTACAATATCCTGCAAACCTACAAAAATGGTTCCAGGTTGAGAACAGTGGCATTGCAGGATGAGCCCTACACTATAGTTCTTCTCTACTTATAGATTTGGGTGGGTTTTCCTATCTCGTGAGCCATGCAACCGGCCTGACCACAAATTGCATATGGGTGGTCTCCCTGTATTTGCCATCACATGCAATGGGCCTATTTCATAGGTGCCAACATGGTGGAAAAACAGATACATTCGAAGGGATGGAAGTTAAAGTTTGGGAAAAGAATCCATAAAGCACCACTTAATTATAAGAGGTAGAGAGGCTACTATTTTTACCTCACTTTTCCACTTTGCTGATTTTTCAAATTTACTAAATTTAGAAATACTGTCTTATAATGGAAAATGTTGGAGCCATTCATATTATTTAAACAATAAAATAGGTTATTAAGAATTTTTTAATTAGTTCTGTCAGATACACGAAAGCCCATAGTCTTAAACATGCTCAGGAAATACACACACACACACACACACACACACATTTTACATATACATATATGCATATACATATATACATATAACATCCACATGAGAAAGATTGTTTTCTGATTTTGCAAGGTTCTCTCGTTGTCTTCTGAATATCCATTTTCTCTTCTCCCTTACTAACCGAAACTCTGATTTTGGCATGGTGTTGATTATTTCAACTGAAAATCTTAGTTTCCCAGCCATTCTTACAACTATGGGTGATCCTGTCACCCAGTTCTGGCCTAATTGGGAATGAGACCTAATCAGGAATGTGGTCGAATTTTCTGATGTGTTATTCTCTCTCCTAATATAGGTGCTGCCACTTCCTGTTTCCTGCTCACATTTTCTTTTAGGCTAAGAGATGGACTTGACTCTTGGAGGTGCAGAAGCCATCCAGCGACAATGAGAGGGAACCCACACCCTGAGGATGGTAGAGTGAGAAGGCGGAAGAAACATGAGTCCCTGGAGGCATCAGAGTCCTGCTGAAGAACTTCTGGACTTTGTGTGGAAAAAAAACCCTTTGTTTGTTTAAGCCACTGATTGGTAGATTTTCTTCTACCTTCATCAGAGTACATATAAATATTAATGAACACCCATTTTATATGTCATAGTTCACATTTAGTGAATTAAAAACTCTTCTTTCCTATTATGGTAATGAGGTCTTCCCTGGTAAGTAAGCACTTCTAGACTCATGCAATATTCCTCCTAAACTTTAAACTTTTTTGCATATGCCTCTCCTCATGGTAAAAAGCAAAAAAAATACCATGTCCCAAGCACATTCCAGCTTTGGTGCTGCAACCTAATTAGTCAGACTAAATTACTGGGGGAATAAATATTGTGATAACTACTGCTGCTCTCCATCCAATTTGCATATTTATCTAGAATTATTATAGATGTTATTATCACCCACATACCTGCTGCTGTGTAGGCAGGAAAACAAGCCAAAAACAAGTGAAGAAGCAAAACATACTAAGTTTTTTAAAAATGGGTATAATCCTTAAGCATAGGATAAAATCAGACCTACAAATATGAGGGCCAGTATGCTTGGTTACTAACCAGTCTCTAACTACTATAAATGTCCAAGTCCAGATAAGGAGAAGAAATAATCCAGATAATTTCTATGTTTTCTTTTCATTTATACTTTCTGTAAAATGGGCGGCGGGGGGAAAGGAATACTTCAGAGGGTTAGCGGTGTTCCCCATTTTTTTTTTCCCGAAGAGGAAGGAGAGGGAGAGCATGATTGAAACATCAATGATGAGAGAGAATCATTGATCAGCTGCCCCCTACACGCCCCCTACTGAGGATCAAGCCCACAACCCAGGCAGGACTGGAACTGAATGGGACTCTTCAGTCCACAGGCCAGCACTCTATCTACTGAGCCAAACTGGCTAGGGCTGTACCTCTTTTTTTAGCAAACTCCGCTGTGACTTAACTTACATCAACATTTTTTGCCCAAAGTATCTTTTAAGTTTCTTTACTCAAAAACCACGCTGATAGCCAGGTGGTGTGAGTGTTGACCCATGAACCAGGAGGTTATGGTTCGATTCCTGGTTAGGGCATGCCCATGCTACAGGCTCAATCCTGGTCGGGTGTGTGCAGGAGACAGCCGAGCAATGATTCTCACTCATCATTGACGTGTCTATCTCTCTCTCCCGCTCCCTTCCTCTCTGAAACCAATAAAAACATAGTGTTTTTTTGTTTTTTTGTTTTTTTTAATTTTTTTTTAAATTTTTTTTATTTTATTTTATTTTTTTATTTATTTTTTTTTTTTATTGATTTTTTACAGAGAGGAAGGGAGAGAGATAGAGAGTTAGAAACATCGATGAGAGAGAAACATCGATCAGCTGCCTCCAGCACATCTCCCACTGGGGATGTGGCCGCAACCCAGGTACATGCCCTTGACCGGAATCGAACCTGGGACCCTTCAGTCCACAGGCCGACGCTCCATCCACTGAGCCAAACCGGTTTCGGCTAAAAACATAGTTTTTTAAAACACACGCATAAAAAATAGTAGGTAGTGGAGAAGAAATTTTGATATTAAATATAACTTTTGTGATTTGAACATTGAAAATTTATTTTTTGGCTCTTCCCACCAAATATCAGGTAAATATCATACTAGTAAATATGAAAATATGTCCATGTGAGAGAAAGACTCAGATACCAAAGTATTTAGGAAAGATATTTACTTATTAAAAAGTTGGCAAAAGTCAGACTTCAGAAAGATTAGCTTCTCAATAAAAAATACAGTACAAATTTTTTTTAAATTTTTTTTTATCGCTTAAAGTATTACAGAGGGTATTACATATGTCTCCTTTTTTCCCCCGCCCTTGACAATCCCCTGGCCTCCCCTATCCCCCAGTGTCTTATGTCCATTGGTTATGCTTATATGCATGCATATAAGTCCTTCGGTTGATCTCTTACCCCGCCCCCCCTCTTCTGCCCCCCTACCCTCCCCGGCTCAAATATTAATTGAGCATATTGGTTCGGGCCGTAAAAATACAGTATAAATTTAAAGAAAAAAAAATTGCGAAAATACCAAGGTTACATAGTTGCATTAACCTATTCATAATAAAAACAACTTTCTTACATAATTATCATATTCACAAAGGATATTATCTTTAGAAATTAAGTCAGGGTTATAATTACTTTGCCAGGAAGTGAATAACTTAGAGGAAATGCTCAAAGCTTCATTTATCTTAAGGACCACAACTAGACCGGGTGACTGTGTTGGTTTATCGAATTCTGGGACATCATGTATATCTTGATATATAATGGTGGCAGATCAAAGTGTTCATGTTGCTTCCACATTGGCCATGATTGACAGAGGTAGGATAGACCTAGACAACAGTGAGGTCATCTGGGTAACCTGGAGGATAATGAAAATATCTTGTGTCTGACTCAGAAACCATGTCATTGACAAAATACTTATTAGTATTAACATTTCATGGAAGGAATTGTTATAGGGAAGGCATTTTTTTTAGTGAGTTCAGACACTTCTGTTTTTCTTAACTTCACAGAAAACAACATATTCCTGCTGAAAAAAATACAGGGCCAGCGCTAGTGGATCTGAATCCTGACTCCATAAATTATCAGGACATTGACCCCAATAAAGTGGGTGATATGAAACACAATGATTACACATCTTTTGTTAATGGGGGTTTTGTGCAAGAACATGTGGAAAATAATTGTATTAGTCAGGGTACAATCAGAGAAGCAAAACGCCTGGGAGATATAGACAAAAGATTTATTGTAGGAATCTGACCTTGCATAATCATGAGGCTGTTTAAGCAGTCTATTTAAAGCATTCATTCTGTGTCTGGTTCTAGAAACTGAAGCATATAGGGAGGACAATCAGAAACAGAAAACAGACTGCAGCCAATATCATACTTAATGGGCAAAAACTAAAAGTGTTTCCTTTAATATCAGGAATAAGACAGGGATATCTGCTTTTACCACTCTTATTCAACATAGTACAGGAAGTCCTCGCCACAGCAATCAGAGAAGAAGAAGAAATAAAAGGCATTCAAATTGGAAATAAAGAAGTAAAACAGTCATTATTTGCAGATGAGTTGATACTGTATATAGAGAACCCTAAAATTTCCACACACAAAAAAATACTAGGACTGATATATGAATTCAGTAAAGTAGAATACAAAATAAATTTCCAGTACTCAGTTGCATTTCTATACACCAATAATGAACTATCAAAAAGGGAAACTAAGAAAACAATCCCATATGTAATTACATCAAAAAGTAAAATACTTAGGAATAAAATTAACCAAAGATGTAAAAGACCTGTACTCAAAAAATTATGACACTGAAGAAAGAAACAGAAAAAGATACAAATAAGTGGAAACGTATACCATGTTCATGAATAAGAATTAATATCATTAAAATGTCCATACTACCCAATGCAATCTACACAATTCCTATCAAGATACCAATGGCATATTTCATAGAACTAGAACAAATATTCCAAAAATTTATATGAAAGCAAAAAGACCCCAAATAGCAACAGCAATTTTGACAAAGAAGAACAAAGTTAGAGGAATCACACTGCTTCATATCAACTATACTACAAGGCCATAGTAATCAAAAGAGTATGGTACTGGCATAGAAACAGACATATAGATCAATGAAACTAAATAGAGAGCCCAGAAATAAAGCCATGCCTTTATGGTCAATTAATATTTGACAAAGGAGGCAAGAACATACAATAGGGTAAAGACAATCTATTCAATAAATGGTTTGGAGATGTAAAGTATGAAAAGCAATCGAGAATATATATTAAGAACTCCTACAATTCAGCAACAACAACAACAAAACACAACCTAATTCAACAATGGGAAAGGTCTTTAAGAGACTTTTTTTTTAATATATTTTATTGATTTCAGAGGAGAGGGAGAGAGAGATAGAAACATCAATGATGAGAGAGAACCACTGATTGGCTGCCTCCTGCACAGCCTATACTGGGGATCAAGCCCGAAACCTGGACATGTGCCCTGACTGGGAATCAAACCCTGACCTCCTGGTTCATAGGTTGATGCTCAACCACTGGGCAACACTGGGCAAGCTATCTATTATAATTTATTGCATTAACAAATTAACCAAAAATACACACTAATCAACTCAATACATTCATAAAATGCATTTACTAACATATAACACTCAATTATTGTAACATTTAGCAAATGTTGATTAAATTAAAACTCTTACTTCAAACATCTTACCAAATGATAAAATTTTAAAACGATTCCCATTAAGCTGGCATTGATAGGAGGATATGAGATATCACTAGCACTATTTAACATGGTAGCTAAATCTCTGCCCAATATGATAGGCAAAATAATAAGGATCAGGATAAAAAAGATAGGGTCAGAGGGAGTTGTTGGTCTTTTTCTTACATTTTTATAAGGAGGATGTATTTATACACTTTGCATAATTAATTTCAATAATCACCATTCTTTTTAAAAATTTAAATAACTCAATTTTTAAAAGAAATATTTATGGGAGTAATTTAATTCCATTAAATTCCTCCTGCTTAGTAATCATTTGTTTTGTGTTTGTTTTTGTTTGGGTTTTTTTTTAATATATTTTATTGATTTTTTACAGAGAGGAAAGGAGAGGGATAGAGAGTCAGAAACATCAATGAGAGAGAAACATCGATCAGCTGCCTACTGCATACCACCTACTGGAAATATGCCCGCAACCAAGGTACATGCCCTTGACCGGAATCCAACCTGGGACTCTTCAGTCCGCAGGCCGACGCCCTATCCACTGAGCCAAACTGGTCAGGGCTCAGTGATCATTTGTTGAGCCTTTACTCTATGCCAAAGTGGCAGAAGTATATATTAAAATAAAATAAAAGTAATTTTTGTTCTTCATTCTAGGATTGCACCCAAGCCTCAGGGGAAGTTTGTATTATAAAACAGAAAGCAGGAGTTGATACCATGAAATCTTCACTAAAAATTGTACTTTATGATTCCTATGTTGTGGTAGTAGGTAAAATGAAAAGCAGAAAGATCATGACTAAGAAATCCTTAAGGTTAGCCTACAGAGAAAACAGAGTGGCCCATGAACGAAGTCCACATCCAGGTTATATGTTGCATTACAAAGATATAAACAAGCAACTGTAGAAACACAAGAAAAAAAAGAGGCAACATTAAAAACTGATGATATGCATAACCCATGGACACAGAGAGTAGGGTAGTGGAAGCCTGGGGCAGGAGCGGGGGCAGGCTATAAGGGATCAATGGGAGATAAAGGGGGTCCTATGTAATACTTCCAACAATAAAAATTTAAAAAATAAATAAAATAAATATAATAAAAAATAAAGATATGACACTTAATATCAGAAGATGGGTAAGATTTCAATTCATAGCAAAGGGGGGAGAAAAAGAGAATTTCAATACACACAGTAAATATGGGTCATATTATATCCCTGTTCATGTTCTCCACATAGGCATTTACTCAAGTAAGATTAAAGTATTGACTCTCTAGTTAGACTGCTTGTGTTCTAATCATGACTGTAATTTAGTAACTTTGTGCTTCTCGGCCTTTAATAAGCTGCTTCTTTACCTCTAACGAGGATATAACAATAGTACAAATGCCATAGCATTCACTGAGAGAACTGAAACAGTATCTGTAAAATGCTTCGAGTAGTACCTTGCATATGAAGCAAGCACTCAGTCAATGCCACCTTATCGTTATTAATTTGTAGCTGTACAATAATTGAAAGTTGAGGTTTATAACTTTTAAGGAAGACTCAGTATGTAGTACTTGAGTTAATTAAAAATAAATGTGATAGAACGTTAAGCATAAGCACAGAACTTTGCCACACTTAATTCATTACTGACTTTTAGCCAGTCATGAACACTAACAATATTTGTGAGTATTTAAATAGTTTCTCAAGAGAAAGACATTACATTTCCTCAATAATCTGTCATTCAATGAAATTTCTAATATGTGAGAAGTCATTTCAATTGCCAGAAAAGCCATTCTGAGCAGCTTCATTTTAAAATCGTCGTCAGTGGTTAAAGACACTGTAGAGTTTGCATTTTACTCTTACATGTAGATCACTTTGCTCAGAAAAGACATATCACAAGAAAGTTGCCTGTGAATCTAATTATTTTAAATCAAATAGTATTACCCCCTTGACTTTCATTATCATTTTAGAAACATAAAACCATTTTTTATGGTTCATTAATTGACTATTCTCTACTTAACGACTGAGCATAAGCAAACATTTATCTGCCTAGAGAAAACTATGTATAAATGGAAATCAGTGTGCATTCATTTTAAAGTTGGGTCTTTCTAAATACAGTCATCCCTTAATAATTCAAGGTTCAGTTTTCATCTAATATTTTTTCGCAGTGTAACACACTTAGACCCTATTTTTGGGCTTTGTTTTCCATTACCAGGTTGGTAATGGCTCCCACAGAAGGGTTCTGATGTAAGGATCATTTCACACCACACGGAAAGCAGACACTGGAACCACTATTTCACTTCCAAGAGAGGCTGAAGAATTTTCAGTCGCACAAGCTGTCCTTTTTCCCAATGGGGATTTAGTCAGGGCCGTGAAGTTCATGGATTTGGAGAAACCTTAATGAAGCTTTAACAGTGATCGAGACCTCAACTGTAGCATCTTATATTAAGACCAGAAACAAGGTCAAGAAAAGGCTGGGTCATGGCAAATAGTCATCTCTAAAAAGGAGGTCTTGATAGAATTGCCATTTCGTAGCCCCAATGTATTCTTAACTTCTTTACACTGTCTTAAAAGTATTGAGGAAATCGAAAAATGTTTACTTTTGTGGGTAAATCTATCAATTTTTGCAGTATTAGAAATTAAAATTAAGATATATTAGAAATATTTAAATATTTAAAATAAGTTTATTACATGCTAGCATAAACATATTTTATAAAAAATAACCGTTTTCCAAAACAAACAAAAAATAGAGAATTATTATTTTATTTTTTTATTGATTTCAGAGAGGAGGGGAGAGGGAGAAAGAGAGAGAGATAGAAACATCGATGATGAGAGAGACTCACTGACCGGCTGCCTCCTGCACACCCCCAATGGGGATCGAGCCCTCAACCTAAGCATGTGCCCTTGACCGGAACTGAATGTGGGACACTTCAGTCCGCTGGCCAATGCTCTATCCACTGAGCCAAACCGGCTTCAGTGAGAATTATTATTTTACATTTTTGCAAATCCCTTTAATGTGCAGCTCCATAAGAGATAGCTGATGCTCATATTAGCTTTGGCATTCAGTGAAATGCTATTTATTTTTTGGATTAAAGTATATTGTAAAGAGAGGAGTATTATAATACTCCTCTCATGAATTTTCTTCTTTGATGCTATGTCAAACTCAACAAGTAGTAGTTTCTTAAAGGTGAGCTGAAATAAGGAATCTGAAGTAAGCTCAGTGAACTTTGCATATTCTGTGGCATTAAAATATATGTCTTTCTTGCACTCCAAATGGATTTTTTTTAACATGAATGATTTTGTAACCATGAGATGGTCATTTGGAAAATATGGGTTCACTGAGTTATGCAGATCTTCAAAATGCTCACACATTTATTATACAATATCAAAAAATAATATTTGTTAATATTACCACTGATCTCATCAGGAAAGTCTTTGGGAAAATGTCAAGATCATGTATCAGATGCAAGTTTTCTAAAAGTCTAATTTTCACTGGAAAACTTGAGTGAAAGCTTACTTTATTTATTTTTGAGAAAATATATGCCCAATACCCAAGTCTAAATAACCGTAATTTATCTGTCAATAGACGTTTCAAGTAAAAATGGAACTTCCAAGTGTCATGAAATCTGATTTAAACTCAAAGCACACAAGTGCTTTATGAACACATTATGTGACACTCCCATTATACCACTCTGAATATTTAAAAAGTGTACTCTAGGGTGATTTAATATGATTAACAATTTTACTGCTTCATAAAGGGCATTCTTAAGTAAAATTGACATTTGTGAGTCTGTAGCAGTGAAGAATGTAATGACTACTAATACAGTTTGGTGGAACTGCTTTAATTCACACTTAGGCACAAGTAGTTTTTTTTTGTTTTGTTTTGTTTTGTTTTTGTTTTTTGTTTTTTTTTAATATATTTTATTGATTTTTTACAGAGAGGAAGGGAGAGAGATAGAGAGTTAGAAACATCGACGAGAGAGAAACATCGATCAGCTGCCTCCTGCACATCTCCTACTGGGGATGTAGGCACAAGTAGTTTCACACCACAGCTTCTGGACCATTGGCACAAATGTCAACACAATCCAAAAAGCAAATATTATATTATTATATTATTATACAAATATTTTTAACCTCATAGACTTCTTGAAAAGGTCTCAAGTACCCGAGGTTACCTGTGGACTATATCTTGATAATTGCTGTGTGCAATCTAAAGTTTGTTGCATTGATTGAGGTTCCTTTTAAATGTAGCATTCTTCTTTCATATAACCTGTTTTCATAAGTTCTGGTCTTTTAATTTTAAAACTCTTGTATTGCTATAAATATGCGAATTTTAATGTTTGGTCACATAGGACTATAGTGAGTAATTTTATTAATTTTGCCTGTAGTTAGCAAATGGTCCCTTCTTATTATTATTGGTTGTATTCCTACGTAACCAGATTAATGGTACATTCCAGAAAATGGGGATATATTTAATAGTATGTGTTCTCCCACACTCCTCTGATAAAATAGTTCATTCACGCATTAGCATGGAAGTCAATTTTGCTCTCATTCAGAAAAGTAAAAGCAAAATCTGAAGTGACATTGGTGGTTCCTCCCGGGTGGAATTTCTTTCCCTTTAATTTATCCCAGTTTTAAACTCCATTCTCCTAAAAGAGTTTATATTGTCAAAGCAATGGAATAAAAAGTTGGGAGTCAGTACGGCTGTAAATAACCATGCACAGTGCTGGCATCTGTGAAAACTATTTTAAAAATAAGATTCCTGCTACAGAATTATGCACTTGATCTGAAATCATTCATTTTTGTAATCTCTACTACATTGATCACTCCCTCCAGACTTCTTCTTTTTCCCGTAGTAAACACCATGTGATTTATTTTTTGCTATGCACTCAGGTTTAAATACAAACTCAGGGAGTATAAACGTCCATCAGAAGCCATCCTAGTGAGACTGAACTGTTTTCATAATGAATAATGATCCCCTACCAGGTGCAGCATGACAACATAAACTCAAGGGAAGCATTATGATTGCCATGGAGAGTAAGAAATGCTGATCAAAGATTTCATTCAGCAGGTCTTCTATTCAGACTTGAGATCAGAGTTAGATGCTATATCACTTACTTAACTTTTTTTTTTTACTTAACTTTTTACAATTGTCATAATTCTAAGTATTATCAAACTGGGTTCTTTTCCTTTTTTTAATGTGTTTTTATTGATTTGAGAGAGAGAGAGGAATGGAGAGGGATAGAGAGTAATATCGAAGAGCAAAACATCATCTTTTGGCTGCCTCCTGCACACCCCCCTACTGGGAATCCAGCCTGCAACCCAGGCATGTGCTTTGACAGGAAATCAAACCAGTAACCCTCAACTACTGAGCCACACTGGCTGGGCCAAACGAGGTTATTTTCTACAATGATTGTATCTGTAAGTAATGCCATAATAGTTTTAGCTATTGGCAGCAAACCAAATGTTTCTACAACTGTATGTCAAGAACACTGAAGCTTCTCTCTTTAAAATCAGCTGAATGGGGGAGGTGGTCAAGGCAGAAAGAGCAAGAAAGAGCATTTATATTTACCTTCCCAATCTCCAGTTTTACTCAATCAAATGTAAGTAAAGGCAAAAGTTTTAATTAGCCCCCCCCCCCCGAAAAAAAGTCCTTTTGGCTGGTTATAAGGAAGTCAATGAGGCTAACTTGAGGAAAGGGGCCAAAGGAAGACTCTCTTATCAAATTCAATTCTGACCCACAAACTGGTTCCTTTCGTAATTTGTAGGAAAGCAAAATACCCTGGCATACACACCTCCTCCAAACAAACTTTCTTCTCAGTTCAGTTGCTATGACTGATATCCACCTACTTCACCAAAACCAGGGGACTCTGGTAACTTCTAATATTTGTTTTCTCTGCCAGCCTTACCTCTGAGTCCACAAAATATAAGTTTGATGCCAGCATGATAGGTGCTTAATGGAAAATGCAGATAAGTGATTTGAAAAAAATTCCTATTTCTGGAACAGCTCAAAGAGAAACTGAGTAAACCTTTCACTTGAAGGCCTGTGACTAACCCATGCAGCCCAGTCTAGAATAACTTCAAGCAAAGTAGGCTGTCTCAGGCAGGAGGGCAGCTCTGTTTCTTCAGAGCTGAGCATCTAAAAACAAGACCGAAAGCAAGCAAGGCACAGCCAGTTTCCTGTCTTCATTTACACCTCCTTGGCTCCCATGGCCTTCCCTGCTTGTGTCGGTGTGATGTTAGAGCCAGACTCATTTCCCTGAAAGCTGGGCTACCCACTTCTTCTGCTCCAAGAAGAGTGGACTCTATAAACACTATTTGAAGTGGACATTTCATTTGATCCTACCAACTTATTTTCTATGATTAAAAAAGAGAGCGCAAGGACAGGAACGCTGCCGCTGGGAATCTCCTGCTGCTGGAGGTCAATGGCTTTTTAAGTGGCCTCACCCTGATGAGTTTGAGAAAGATTTTCATATTTGGAAGCTCCTGTCACTCATTCTTCAATCTGAATCTACACATTGGAAAGAGAAAAAGCCGGAAAATGCCTGATAAAGATACAATTGGAAAATTAAGGTTAATGTGTGTCAGACCAATTTTGTGGATTCTGAAGCCCTGCTTTGGGGGGGACACAGACAATCAAACCCAGGCAGACAGAGCTAGAAAGAGTGAGTAGAGTAAGTGAAAGGAAAAAGAAAAAGTGAAACAGCGAGAGATGGAAGCAAATCAGAAAGTGGCGAAGAGACAATGTAAGAGAAAGGGTGAGGAGGACAGAGACAGAAAGAGGAAGGCAGAAAAAGAAAGAGTCAGAGGCAAACAGGGACAGGGAGAGGGAAAGGCAGACAGGAATTGAGAAGAAAAAAAAACAGAGCTAGAAAGGAAAAGGCCATTTGTAGTGGGCAAGAGGAAAAAAAAGACAAAGAACATTCCTTCAACAAGAATCTATTGAGCAGATTCCATCTGAGGTTTCTGTGTTAGCAGGCATTGAGACTGTACAGATAAATCAATTAAATAAGGCACTGCAATGAAGAGCAATGATATGCAAAATAGCATGTTCTCTGAGAAGAATATAGCAGGAATACCCTATTATGTAAGTGAGCTGGCACTTGTTGGGAAAAACACAGATCTTTTCTTTCACTAAGTGTGTAAAAAAAAGTAGTTCAGTCATTTACAATAATGGGTTCATTGATACTATTAAACCATTGCTTTTAAGCTGAATTTTATCTGATTTACAGTCTTCCTAAATATTCTCCTGTGAACTCCCAACTTAATATAGCTGCCACTAGCCCCATGGTCGGCAAACCGTGGTTCGCGAGCCACATGCGGCTCTTTGGCCCCTTCAGTGTGGCCAAGAAGTTTCAATCGCACTGTATGTGTGCGCCCGCACATGGTATTTTGTGGAAGAGCCACACTCAAGGGGCCGCAGTTTGCCGACCACTGACTAGCCCATACAGGACCATTAAAAAAAAACCAAAATATTTTATTTCTTTAAGGCAATTTACTCCCATCTATTGAAAAATTATCATAATGTGTTGGCTTTCTTAGAACAAAACCCTACTACCTGGCAAAAAAATTATCTGAATAAATATGTACATCCTTCATGTGTGCAATGCCCATGATGACTCATGATATATGTGTTCTTACATGGTGCCCAGTCTAGACAACCATACTCAACAGCCCTACCTTGAATGCTGATATATACTTCTTTCTTAGACCAGGATCTCAGAATTAAAATAAAGGAAAAGCTTCTGCTTCGTTTTTGCTCAGGGCTTCAAAACTAGGCTAAAGTGCCCCATAACTATGCTTGCTTCTATGTGAAACTTTGAAAAATTAGAACAATTGGGATAAAAACCCACATGTCTAGTTTCTCTTGAAAAATCAGCTCTGATAATACTTTGCTTCCTCATTGCAACAACTAGCTAGAGCAGAGTAGCTCTGCCCCCTGTAGCATAGTCATACCCTCGGAAGAACACCCCTCTCCCATTCTCCACGATTCCTTATCGATCGCTGGAACACTGCGGTGCACAAGTCAATGGCACTCATTATAGTCCTTCCACTGCTGTCCTGTTTATATTTTGATCTGCTTCTCACATCTATGTGTCCTGCCTGGCCCCTGTAGGCAACTGATTTTGAAAACTTTGATCTAAAACTGTGGTGTCCACACTAGTCACATGTGACTATTTAAATTTAAATGGATTTAAAGGAAATAAAATTTCCATTTCATTTCCTCAGTTGCATCAGCCACAATTCAAGTGCTCACTAGTTACCTGTGGGTAGACGTGACCATATTGGACAGCACAGAATAAAACATTTCCATCACTGAAGAAAGTACTGCTGGACCATGCTAATCTAGAGAAAGAAGAACTAAGACCAGCAGTCCCCCAAGATTGTTGTCCCCTGCACAGAACACAAGATCCAGACGGTATTAGCAGGTGGTCTGTGGTCATATAACATGGGAAAACACTGTGTATGTTAGTGTTTTATGGCTGCTGTAACAACTCACTACAAACTTAGTGACTTAGAACAACATTTGTTATTTTATAGTTTGGGTGGCCGGAAGTCCAAAGTGGATTTTTTTCTGGGTTAAAATCAAAGTGTCAGTAGGCTGTTTCTTTTGGAGGATCTAAGAAGGAATTATTTTCTGGCCTTTTCCAGCTCTAGAAGCTGCCCTTCCATCTTCAAAGCCAGCCATGCCCATTCAAGTCTTTCTCTATCTGATTCTAAAAGTGACTCTTCCGCTTCCCTCTTCCGCTTTTAAAGACATTCATATTACAAACTGAAACACTCAATCAAAAACATTTTTTAAATATGAGCTACAATTTTGGAGTTAAAACTATTGAATGATTTCTATAATAATAAAAGCATAATATGCTAACTGGACCGGACAGTCAAACAACCTTCCAGACGACCTTCTGGATGAAGCCAGTGCTGCAAGGGCCAAGCTCTTTCCAATAGATTACATAACCTTACAATTACCTAATAATTGCAAAAAAAAAATTTTTTTAATTTTTGTTCAGGGCTTCAAAACAATTTGCCAATAAAGAGTTCTGTATGTTGGTAAACCTGAATCTCAGGTCACAATTTGCCAACAAATTTCATTCATGTAAGGGTAAATGACATGTAAGACAATAAAGAGTTCTGTATGTTGGTAAACCTGAATCTCAGGTCACAATTTGCCAACAAATTTCATCATCAGGCCTCTAGCATTAACATAAGAATAAACTACTTTGGGTGCCTTTGAATATTTCTGATTTTCCAAAGATTTGGGGAGCATGGGATAGCTGGTATCAGAGATATGCAAACAAAGGAGAGGTGAAAAAATTCTAATTCAGTAGATGTGTTAGATGCTGTTGGGACCACTGCCTAACAATTTACTGGGTTCCAGGTACTGTGAGTGTTAGCTACTAAGAGCTCAAACTGCCCCTTTCTCAAGAAAACTGGCCTTTGTTGATGGGAGCTAGTGGCTGAAAACATTCACCAACCCCAAGATAGCCAATAGTCAATGGCTAATCAATATAATGGTACAAAAGACTGGGCCCCTTGTCTCATGAAAGGAAAGCTTTGTGATGTCACTAATGCTCTAGAGATACCCAACCCACCATCAGGGAATCCGGCTAAGATTTTTCCTAAATTAACCTCATTCTTTCTTCTTTGCTGTCCTGCCTCTCTCACTCACAGGTTCTCTTAAGAGCATCTGCACCATAAATCAAGAGCAAACAAATCCTTCCCTCAGTCTCTGCTCTTAAGAAACCCCATCTAAGATATCAGGGATTAGCAAGACATCATGGAAGAGATGACCTTTTAGCTGAACCCTGTTGTGTGCATAGGCATTTAATGCTCAATGGGTGGGAAAAGATTTTTGCATTTCATGTGGACAGAATGAATACCTTATTGGGTGCCTTCTTGAGGCTAATGTATAAAAAACTTAGAAGGGTTAGGGAAAGTCATAATCCTTAGACATAAGAACTTTAAAGGACCAGTTAGGAAGCCAGTACAGTAGCCTCATTTAGAGCTAGACTTCGGCCATAACAGCCAGAATCCACTCACAAAACTTCAATAATTGACACTAAGTATTGGAAAATTATATAGATTATGAAGTAAACACAGACTAAATGTGGCTAAATATGTTTTTGGTATAGCACAGAAAGAGACTGCTGGCTCAGATTTCAACTTAAAACATCCTAACCTGCAGCAAAACCACACTCATCATTACTGGAACTTAACCAAATGACAAGTCAAAAAGACAAAGCATAAAATGAAAGTAAAGGATGGAGAAGAACCTGCCAACTCAAGACTTGACAGATGTTCAAAAATTTAGGTTAATTAAGTGACCACATGGTTGATGAATTAAGACAGTTTCCTTGTTTGGAACTACACAGGCTATCCAATCTGGTGCGGGGAAGGTTAGAGAAGGAGAAACAGGGGAGACATCATTGAAGTTGAGATAAAAAGTAATGAAACACATTAAAAAGAGGGACTGAAGACAGTAATAAATAAATAGGAAGTGCAGCAATTTAGAAAACCGTCCCACAATAGAATAAAATATGGACCTAAGAACTAGATGCTTTATAAAGTTGGCAAAAATGGCATGACCTTCAAGTCTTTTAAGAGAACTACTTGAAAATGATGATGAAAGCTGGAAGCTAATGGACTAAAGATATATTTACCACCTGCCACACCCTAAGCAAGTACTCAGAGAAACTCCACCTAAAGAAGCTAAAAATATTCACTTTCAAGAAACGGTTATTACTTTAATAGCACAAATACCCTGTAAAAGGGCTACTGAAACACCAAGATAATGGGTAGCAGAACACAGGGAGGAGCAGTTAGCCCTGGAAACATGGGACACAGGACATCTGACTTGCTTTGAACATCTTGCACTTCTTTAGTCTCTCTGGCTTAGCAAAATAGAAACAATTCAACCATTTCAGTTTTCCCAAAGGTGAGATGGTGTCAGAGAAAGTACACCATCTTCAGCCTGGGTCTTAGCTTTATTTTCATCACTAATTAGCTTTGGGACCTTGCAAAAATCAGAGCCTTTCTCCACCTCAGTTCTCTTATCTGTCAAATGAAAGTGGCTGCACAAGAAGTTAAATCCAACTCTAAAACGCTATTCTTCTATTGTGAAGCCTGCAGCAATCAATCTTTGACACGAAAGTGACAAAGTAGGATGATTCAGTGTATAGCTCATAGCAATCCGCTCTAATGATAGCTGTGTCAACTGGCTTGACTTGAAAGTATTTCATATAAACATGGTTTCTATTACTACTGAGAACTATTTATTTCCTTCTGAATCTGACTTGGCACTAGTCCTCCTAATGCAGGATCATTAGATTTTTTTATTTTTTTTTTATTTTTTTTTTTTTTTTGCAATTATTAGGTAACCATTTAACCTCTAAGGTTATGTAATCTAGTGGAAAGTGTACGGCATTGTGGGACAGAGGTCCTGAAATCTAATTCCTGCCATATTGCTATTGGATTTCATGGACATTGAGAAAGTCATTACCTCTAAATAAAAAGCAACCACAATTGATTTGTCTTCATAATATTATCAGGGCAAATGACATGTAAGACAATAAAGAGTTCTGTATGTTGGTAAACCTGAATCTCAGGTCACAATCTGCCAACATATAATTTTATTTCTATGACTGAATTTAATTTCTATCTGAGCTCCCATTCTTCTTAGGTGTGGAAAATGAAGCTCAGTGGATTCAGATCCTTCCCCCCTTCTGCTGCATTTGTGCCCATAGTCCTAGAAGAGGTACACAGTGCCAAGGCACTGGAGCGGTCTTCATTGGTCACGGTCCCTACTGACATCACTCATGACTGCTCTCCACCAACCCCAACTGGCCTCTGGTTGTCTGTCCCTCCAGGTCACTGCTGCATTCTCCCCTTAACAACTGCAAAGCTGCTCCAGGTCTGGCAATAATTGCAAAAGAGAAATAAAATAAAAGCAGCCAGACAGGTAAAAGAACTAACATCAAGATGAGTTATAGGCCCTGGCCAGGTAGTTCAGATGGTTAGAGCATCATCCTGATATGCCAAGGTTGAGGGTTTGATTCCCCAGTCAGGGCACATACAAGAATCAATGAATGAATGCATCAATAAGTGGAACAACAGGTCGATGTTTCTCTCTCTTTCTCTCCCTTCCTGTCTCTCTCTATAGTCAAAATTTTAAAAAAGATTCGTTGTAGCAGCTAAGGGAGAAGAAAATGCCAAAAACAATGATGGCCTGAGGCATTCAGTAATTCAGAGGAGTCCACGAGTAAAGAAAGACCAACATGGAGCTACAGGTAACTTTTCCAAGAATAGTTTCTTTTAATTGGTAGATATACCACTCTAATTGCAGGGGTAGAGAAGGAACCCACTGACATATGACAATTTTGAAAAATTGTTTTCTTAAAAAATATGATTGCAATTATCTTTACTTTGAAAAGGGGTGAGAGTCATACTCAAAGTTTTAACTTAGAATGCAACAATTTGAGTAAATGAAATAATATAACGGTCAGAGAGACCTGACCACAAGAGTAATTCAAATCCAGGATTATCAAATTTTGGAGGTTGAAACTTGAATTACTAAGTTATTTCTAACTCTTCGTTTGTTCCTTCATTGCTTTCCTCTGTATACATCGCCCATCATCCTCTCCTGACACATATACACAGGATATTTGCATATTCGGGAATCAGAAATGCAGAAGCTGTCATAATGCTAAAAAAAAAAAAAAAAAAAAAAAAAAACTTAAACTCCTCCATTTACAGTTAACACCAGCAAAAAGATAATTTAAAAGTTAAGATCATTGAACCAAACAAAGAGTTAATTTTAGGCACCCAAACTGGCTATCAGATTAAGTGGGACTAGAATTAAGGAAAAGGTAGGCAAACACCTATTCAAACTCCTTAGCAGCTGTGCTTCCCCAGTCCCTACCAATTTCAGAATGACAGAGTCACATTTATAGAAACACAGTACTTTTCTAATTCTTCCCTAATCTATCATGGAAGGTCTTCCAGATCCCCTCACACCCTCGCCCAAGCATTCCCGCATGTCCCCTGGAGACATCCCACTGCTACTGCAGAGCAAGGCCTCTCAGCTACCACTTCCTCCTCCTTTGCTCTGGCTTCAGCTCTGGCTCGGTGTGGCAGCATCAGCAAGCCTCCAACCTCTGTGAAGCCTGGTGTGTGCAATTTCACTGATGCTGCCTCTGATGACATTTTTTATCAATGTCGTCTGGAGTCATGCTGTGCTCATGTTGTGCTTCGCTGAAGCTGCCAAATCTCCAATATGGCCGGCGCACTCCCCTGCTGATTGCTCAGCGCCCTCAACAGAGCAGCGGCATTCTATGTTCTCTGCTACAGTGCACAAAACAGACAGCCTCACTTTTGCTACTCCCCACTAAGTAAGTATACCTGTTAGCAGTTCAGAATGCCACAACATGCACATGACAAATAAGAAATAAAGTACAGATTTATTTATATGGGAATCTCAAAAATGCTGGGCCTTTCGATAACCATGTTGGAGAGCATAGTTAGGAGGCCAAAGATGAGGAGTTGAGAATGGGAGGTAGCAGGCGTACTCCCATTCTCAACCTACATCTTAGAGCCTTAAGCTCAGGCATGCATATAGAGACACAGCAGAGGCTACAAACCTGACTTATATAAACACTTCTACCTTATCCAACCAGTTACACAGAGAACAGAGAGAGCTTGGAGAATGATGAAGGAAAGCCATTCATGATCGTGACTGCTGAATGGAAGCCTTGCCCCAAAGATATAACAAGAAATAAACTAAGAAAGCTTACATGGATAGCTTATCAAAACCATCATTCTAGGTAAACTGACTTGTCCATTTTCCTCCCACCTTGTACTCCTCCAACCTGGAGGATTCTTCACTTTGCATGGGCTGCTGAGACAAACCTTCTTGTATGTTTCCATGAGAATCAAGAGGCTGCCTCAAAAATCAAAGGAGTGGCCCCGAAGCGCACCACCAGATATCCTTAATGCCATGCGCATCCTTCCATTGCTTGCTAACTGAAATCATAGTAAAGTAAAGCAATCGCAACTATAGATCCAGAGACAAATGGCAGGGCGGGGGGGAGGGGGGGAGTTAGAGAGCAACCAAAGGACTTGTATACATGCATATTAGCATAACCAATGAACGCAGACACTGGGGCAGTAGGGGCTTGCCCAATAGGAATGGCTGGGGGGGGGGGGGGGAGTCAATCAGGGGAAAAAGGAGACATATGTAAAACTTTAGACAATAAATGAAAGAAAGAAAGAAAGAAAGAAAGAAAGAAAGAAAGAAAGAAAGAAAGAAAGAAAGAAAGAAAGAAAGAAAAAGAAAGAATCATCTCTGATAATCCTAAATCTAGCTCACATGACCTTCTTCAGATTATGGGCTGTAGGCTATGTATATGGAGACAGAAACTCCAGGAAGCAGCAGAATGGAGAAAGTATGGCACACGTAGACACCTGCTCACTAGTAAATAAGTCCCAGTGAAAAAAGTTCTACTCATTAAGATGAGCTCCTCCACTTCCTTAGCAAGAGTAAGAGAAACCAGAAGTGTTTGCACTCCCTACGGGGGCATAAGGAACAAAAGCCATTCAACCCTCAAGCCCATTATGTACTACACGGAGGAAAGAGCACAAATGTTTCTCCCTAAAGATTTAAGAAGAGTGCATTCCTATGCCTTCCACATCACTCAGACTTTTGGAAAAACTTAAATTTCAGTTTCAATGGAAGCCCCCTTTGTCCCCTCTAAAACTCAAGCCAATCCACGCAGGCTGTAACTGAGAGTGAAACATGGCTTTTGAAATTGCCTTTTCCCTGACAATGTTTGGGGGTTGTTATTGTACCAACATACACTCAATGTCTTTTTAGAAAGAGTCTTTCCCAAGAGGTCTCCTACCATTCATACAAATAGATTTCTGGTAGCCCACCCCTCCAGCCTCTACACAGGCCTCAATATACCTTACTCTAAGATAAGCACAACTTTGGCTCTGTTGCAAAATCAAGATCCATCACAAACTAATTACTACTAACCTTTGTAGTCACCTATATTTACCTTTTTGACCAGCTTACTACACTATCTACATTGGCCTGGGCATATATGTAAGACCTATATATCTGCCAAAGAAGTTGTCTGCCATAAAACAACCAACCAAAGGTTTAGGGCCAAAAATTTCATGAAAATATAAACCTGCAGAGTATATGCAACACCTTGTCTTCTGTCACTAGGAAATTAACTCTGGCTACTTTCAGAGGTCACATAACTGTCAGCTAGGGAAATGCCTTTTGAAGACCTAGACCTAAGTCTGAACTGTTGTTCCTTTAAAAGGATTTTAGTTGTTCTACTTTTTATGATGTATTTAGTAAAACTTAGTGAACACTTGGGTGTGTTGCCTTTAGACTGAAATATTTGCAATTGCCTTTAATGTATAATTATTGTACTTTTACATTTCTAAAATTACAAGGTCTTAATTGTACTTGCTAAAGTAAGATCAAAAACAGCAATCATTTTGATTAGGATTCTTCGCAAAGGAGTAAAAATATCCTAGAATTAAAGACAATTACCTGACTTGCTCAAGATGAAACAGATATAGTGTTGAAATACAATGGGAATCAAACTAAAGAAGCATGTAGAGGAAACCAACCCTGGTATATTGCAAAGAAATACTACCATTGGTTTAAATAGAAACTGAGATTAATTACATAAAATGATCTTGGATCAGATGGTCTTTGGGTAAATTGCATCATTAGCCCCAATTCTTCACACCCACCTCCCTATATCCATCCCTTTACTATGGGACTTTGCAGTTCTTCACCCTGAGGGGGGGGTACATTACTTGCTTTAGCCAACAGAAGAATAGAACGCAAATAATATTGTGCCAGTTCCAGCCTAGGCCTTAATGTTTTTTTCATCCTTTTGTTTCTGCCATCTCTATGAGAAGTTCCTGCCTGGGCTTGCCTACTAGTCCCAAGCAAGGGAAAATACCATGTGGAACAGAGTCACCCAGCCAAGCTGCTCCAATCAGCCAGCCTGTATCAACTGACTGCTTCAGTCAATCCACAGACACATAAGTGGGTCTAGCCAAGATCAACAAAGCTGGCCAGCCAACCCCAATCTAGATCAGCTGACCCACAGATGCATGAAAAAAAAAAATAATGCTTATTGCCCCAGCTGGTTTGGCTCAGTGGATAGAGTGTTGGCCTGCAGACTGAAGGGTCCCAGGTTCGATTCCGATCAACGGCACATGCCCAGGTTGCAGGCTTGATTCCCAGTAAAGAGCATGCAGGAGGCAGCAGATCAATGATTCTCTCTCATCATTGATGTTCCTATCTCTGTCTCCCTCTCCCTTCCTCTCTGAAATCAATAAAAATAGAGTTTAAAAAAATAATATTAATGCTTGTTGTTAGAGGCCATTGGGATTTTGTGCTTGTTATTTAACAATAGTTAACCAGTATAGTCTAATTAATAAAATGTATTAACTTTAAAAATATTAACTTAAAGTCTACTTAGAAATATGTTCCTTTGGAAAAGCTGAATTCTAACTCCTCTTGAAATTAAATTTGCCAAATAGAAACAAAACATTGGACTTTCAAACAAAGACATAATGGTGTGATTAGATGCATTTTTTACTATATAATTTAAAGGCAGGTGAGATGTGAGGACACATACACACACAAAAAAAAATTTGTAAGTGATTAGACACAGATGAGGCATAAATAGAAGTCTAGATATAATGACAATCCATTGATTGTATGTGGAACTCTGAACAATTACCCCCCAACCAAACTGACAGATTTATAGCATACCAATAGCCTGGTTCTATCCTACAGATTTTCAAAGGAAGACTGTTCACCTCACCAACATTCCACAGCATTCCATCTCTATCTATATATATAAATAGCTAGGGGCCATCGCAACCAAACAGACAACCGAACAGGCTGAGTGGGGCAATAAGGCCGACAGGGGGCTTAGTGAGGGTCAAACAAACGACTGAGCAGCAGGCTGCGTGGGGCGACCAGGCCAGCGGAGAGGTAGTGAGGGACGACCAAACAACTGAGCACCAGGCTGCATGGGGCGACCAGGCTGGCAGAGGGTTAGTGAGGGACAACCAAATGACTGAACAACAGACTGTGTGGGGCAACCAGGCTGGCAGGGGGCACAGTTGCCGGCAACCAGGCCAGCGGAGGGCGGGGGGGGGGGGGGCGGGGATGGGGTAGTGAGGGGCAACCAAGCCCGCAGGCAGGGGCAGTTGGGGATGACCAGGCCAGCAGGAGGGGCAGTTGGGGGCAACCAGACCAGCAGAGGGGGGCAGAGGGGCGACCAGGATGGCAGAGGGGGGCAGCGAGGGGCAACCAGGCCAGTGGGGGGGAGTGGGGCAGTTGGAGGTGACCAGGTTGGCAGGGGGGTGCAGTTAAGGGTGACCAGGCTGGCAGCAGGGGGCAGTAAGGGCTGACCAGGCTGGCAGGGCGCAGTCGGGGGCAACAAGGCCTGCAGAGGGGGCAGCTGGGAGCAACCAGGCCAGCAGGCAGAGGCAGTTGGGATGATCAGGCTGGCAGGGGGGCCAGCAGGGGAGATCAGGCAGGCAGGCAGGTGAGCAGTTAGGAGTTAGCAGTCCCAGATTGTGAGAGAGTTGTCCAACTGCCAGACATCCAGCTGTCAGACATCCCCCAAGGGATCCTGGACTAGAGAGGGTGCAGTCTGGGCCTCTTGTATTATATAATCCCAGTGAATGTTCTAAAGGACATAGATATAGTGATAGAAACTGGACAGCTACTTTTAGCAATTTACATAAGTACCACCTTAATGCATGTGGTCACTACCTAAACAAAGATTTAATAAGAGAAAAAGAAGTCTATATCTATATTCCACTTTTTCTAACTATTTCTATAAACCTGTACTAGCATTAGTCAGTAAGAACTTGCAAGGTTAGTAAAATCTCATGAAAGGGCAGAGCTTCATTAATACTAATTTCTCTTTTTTTTCTTGTTCTTGTCCAGATTGAAATGGCATCGGTCCACAGTCCATGCTAACAAATAATGTAAAAATATTGATTTAAATTAAATCAAATTATTAGACCATCTACCAACAAGGCGACTTCAATTAAGTGTCAAAAACTATTGAAAAGGTGGTATTTCCTTGCTTTGTTTTAAATTAATGATTGTAGATTCTGTGCTGGGTAGCTTATTAAGAAATTAAATCTTTATGACTATAAAATACATTTAGAAGAAGAAAAGATGAGAAAGCTATTCTGCATGCTAAGTAGCTGAAAATTTTATATTTAAATTCATTAAAAGTAATCTGAAACATTCTAAACTCTGCATAATGTGACCATTCACTGAATCCTGTTAAGAGTCAAAATTACATACTGTGACCTCATTCATTAGACATGATAGGAAGGTATATGTAAAATTTAATATAAACCTTCAAAAAACCTCTTTGCCCTTAAAAATAGGTCTTTGAATCATTCATTCAAAAATATTTACTGAGCACTGTATTAGTCAGGGTCTCAGCAGGAAACAGATGGCACATTCAAAGTAGGTTGGCCCAGCCGCAGTGGCTCAGTGGTTGAGCATCGACCTATGAACCAGATCATGGTTTGATTCCTGGTCAGGGCACATGCCCAGTTTGCAGGTTCGATCCCCAGTGGAAGATGTGCAGGAGGCAGCCAATCAATGATTCTCTCTCATTACTGATGTTTCTATCTCTCTCTCTCCTTCTCCCTTCCTCGCTGAAATCAATAAAAAAAAATATATTTTTTAAAAAATTAGGATGTTTTCAGTAGGGACTCATTACAAAAATGTAGGCAGGGTGAAGGGAAGCCACAAAGAGTGGGGCAGTAACACTGGACTCAAAGCAACAGATCTGCAGGTTTCCTAAATCCACAGGTACAAAGGGATTAGGTACAGTTACCAGAAGTCAAAAGAAGAGTCCAGTGACAGAGGTCTACATGAAGAGAAGCAGTGACTTTAGAGAACTCAGCTAGCTGGAGGCCACCAGAGGGTGGGAGCCAGCCGCTACAGCAATAAAAGTTCTCTTCCTCCCTCCCACTGGTGGTGGTGAACAAAAGGGACAAAAATTGCTGCCATCACGAATGTGACATTCCAGTCTAGTGAAGCAAACTAAGTGCTATGGAGAAAAATAAAACTAGGTAGAGTCATAGAGACAGCTAGGAGCAGAGGGAGGGAGTGCAATTTAAATAGATGGTCAAGGAAGACCGGGTTGAAACAGTGGTATTGAAACAAAGGCATGAAGGGGGTGCAGGGGTTAAACACGCAGATATTTAAGGAAGAACATGCCAGGCAGAGAAGAAAGCACAAAACGTGGGTGTGGGGGTGCTTGGCCTGTGTGAGGGACAACCAGAAGGCCAGTGTGAAAAGAGTAGAATGAAGCAAGGGGGAAAGGAACTGGAGTGAGGGTCAAAGTGTAAAGGGGAGCCCTAGCCTGTTTGGCTCAGTGGATAGAGCGTTGGCCTGTGGACTGAAAGGTCCCAGGTTCAATTCTGGTCAAGGGCACATGCCCGGGTTGCAGGCTCGATCCCCAGTGGTGGGCCTTCAGGAGGCAGCCAATCAGTGATTCTCTCATCATTGATGTTTCTATCTCTCTCTCCCTCTCCCTTCCTCTCTGAAATCAATAAAAATATGTTTTTAAAAAACGTATAAAGGGGAAGTCATTAGGTAGGCCCTTGTAGGACATATAAAGACCTCGATTTTTATTCTGAGAAATAGGAAGTGATTAAAGAGTTTTCAAGTTGAGGAAGGAGATAATCAGATTTCAACTATGAGCATTCTTGAAGCTACTGGATCAAGGATACACGGAAGGGGTAGGGTTAGGAGGTTGCTGCAACAATCCGGGCAAGAGATTATGGTAGCTGAGATGAGGCGGGGTAGCAGTGGAAGTGATGAAAATGAAATGCTTTCACTCATGACAAGTATAGTGGTTATGAGGAAAGCTTAGGCATCAAAATCTTTGCATTTATACCTACCGCTTAGCCTGTATGACTATTTCTCTTCTCTGTGCTTTATTTTCCTCATCTGTGAACCTAGCTCATTGGGTTTTTTCCAGGTTGAAATTATATAATGCATAGAAATGATTTAGTAAAATATCTGGGACATATAAGACACTCAGTAAATACTATGATTGCTATCTGCACTTGAAAAGCATTCTGGGATTATTTTTAAAACTTACTTCTCATTTATGGATGTAATTAAGGACTCCTTCTAAAATTTGCAATAGTATGTTAACTTAAGAAAAATTAACATTAATTTCTTAGTCTTACTGAATATCCAATCACTTACTCAGATCTTTCTATCCACTTTCAGTCTGTGTGTTCAAATCAGAATCTAAAAGGTTATTTTAGCCCTAACCAACTTGGCTCAGATGACAGAACATCGACCTGTGGACTGACAGGTCCTGGGTTCAATTCTGATCATGGGCATCTGCCCAGGTTGAGGGCTCGATTCCCAGTAGGGCGCATGCAGGAGGCAGCCAATCAATTATTCTTTCTCACCATTGATGTTTCTATCTCTCTCTCCCTCTCTCTTCCTCTCTGAAATCAATAAAAATATATTTTATAAAGAAAATAAAAGGCTCATATATTTCAATAGGTCAACAATAACTTGCAGTGTCCCTTCAATCTCTTTTAATTTCTCTTTTTCACTTTCTCAGTCTCCCTTCAATTTATTTATTGTAGAAACCAGATTGCTCATCTTGTAGGGTTCCTCCCTATCTGCATTTTACTGGTCACAACTTCGTGTTGTCTTATGCCTCTATATTTCCATAAGTTTATATTAATCTCTATATTTCCTATAGATCTAGAGGCTTGACCAGATGCAGGCTTGATTGGGACAGGGGAGTTCTCTATTTTTAATATTCAAGGAAAATAATTGGGCTTCATATGCCATATTACCAGAGAATCATTTTGCTTATTTTTTTATAATTTTTGTTATTGTCTAAAGTTTTACATATGTCTCCTTTTTCCCCAATTGACCCCCCCGCAAGCCATTCCCACCCCGGGCAAGCCCCCACCACCCCAGTGTCTGTGTCCATTGGTTATGCTAATATATTTTGCTTATTTTTAATGTCTGTTCCACCTACAAATTTTCCAAGAGACTGTCGAAAGGACAAACCCTGACTGCCACATCCTTGCCTATTGCTATGAGGAAGGACTGACCACCTGTTCTAAACTCTGCGCCATCTCTAACTTCAATTTAACAGCTGGACACATTTATGCCAATCTCAAACTCTCAAAAGTCTTAGCATGGAAATTGGATCTCCATTACAGATACTCTCTTCCCATTGCGTATTTTGTCCTATCAAAGGTCTTCAGTATAGATCCTCTTAATCCATTAGAGAAGTTCTCATAAAAGGACTTGTCTTGGCCTTGAAACTGGCTCATAAGAGGCTCCATGATCCTAGCACTGTGACCTCCTCCAGCCTTTAATCTATTACTATGGGGGCATACTAACCTTATAATAACATATCTAAGAGGAAACATTACATCCTTCTCAAAACCAAGAAAATTTCCTGGTAAATGATGTGATGTCTCCATCTATATAGTGAAATAGTGGGCAACTCTATTTGACAAGCCCAGCCTCCAACATACAGGATGTAATATAAGTATAATCTTATAGGAGCACAAAATTCATGGAAGGGGTCACAATAAGTCTAGAAAATTTTTCAGTAAGGATACAGGATATAATCCTTAAAGGAATATTGTGAGTTAGCCTCATTACTCTCATCCTAGAGGTGAGAAAACTAAAGCTCAGTAAGTTGCCAAGGATCATAAAAATCTCTTTCCATTACAACACACGGTATTTAATCAATATTCAAATTAGCAGTGTCAGACAATGGCATCAAAAAAAACCATATTTCAAAAATCTGCATAGGTCTGGCTACAGGCAATATTCAGTCTAAAACTGGTACAGCATTCTTTTAGAAGCAAGGAAAGAAAATGAGAAAAAGGAAAATTCTGCATACTTCTCTAGCTCAGAGATTTGCAGAACACCTTGGGGATAATCTTCTGTTACTGATGGAGATGCAAAGTGCTGGTGCTAGGCAAAGTACTGGGTTTTTTTTTGGATCCAGAACCATAAGCTTGTTCCTTGTTAAGGTATTTGCCTACCCTGCAAATGGACAAGAACTCTAGGTTCTTGAGGTCACCTGGTCTCCAATTATCTGCTTCTGGTGCAGATAAAATTTCAGTTTATGAATAATTCCCGCATGATCATCATATTGTTACCTCCTTCTAACACTGTAGTGAACCAAACTTGAAACTTGGTCTCCTCTTTTAATTTCTATAAAGGCAAACTCCTCACAAAAAGTAATTGTGTGCAGAGCTGACTTTATTGAAGGTTTGGAGAGCAGGAGGGGAAAAGGAGGCATTTAACCATCACATTAATGCCCCACAAAAATGTTGAAACTGAATATGAGACAAATCTTTCTAAAGTTCTTTTGCTGACTCTGACACAATATATTGTTCACCATCTACAGTCTAACATAGACTGCCACCATTTTCTTAATACTTCTCTTCTAGTTCTTTCCCTACTCCCTCTTGAAAAATCCCTAAAATCCAACTATTTTTTCACTACTTTTTAGTGTATTCAGTCCTCTGCCATTATTTCCAAAATTTGTGCCAAGCCTACCTTATGTTGAGTGAATCCCAAACTGATTATGTGTTAAACATAGCAAATGGCCTACCTATTCTCTTGACAACACAGAAGACCAGCAGAAACCTAAGGTTTCCTTTACCAGGATTTTCTCTCCTAAAAAATACCAAATTTTAAACAGTGACTTCACCTTGTTGCACAAGTATATAAGAGAGTCACTGGAAAGTGAACCAAATAAAATAAAACCAGGAACAGAGTACACTATAATGAGGAAATGATTCTTCAAAGGTTAGATGGTGACCACAGAGAATATTCAATGGTCTCCTTCACTGAGACTGCCGTGAAGAAATTTTTATGCCCTTCCCCAATCTGACCTGCCATTTGAGATGTGGACATTTTATTGGTCTTCAATACAGAAATATGCTTTCAAGTTCTACTTATACCAGCACATAGACCTATGACCCTGAACAAACACCACCTTAGGACCTTATGTAAAAGTAGAAATTACTTTCAGCTCGGTTCCTGGGCTGGTCTGAGGATGGTTTGTGTTGTTGTTTTATACCAGATTATTTGCATGGATAGAGTTCCTATTTCTCTGACCTTCCTTTCCTACATTAGCCAACCTGACCAGCTACTTCTCTTTGTTATCTTCATGTCCTATATATGCAAATATCTTCAGTCAAGGCTGGTAGCCTAGGGGGGTCATTCAATCTTAGTAAAATGACATCACATATTTTTTAAGGGATTGACCGGGCTACAATCCCAGGTTATTATTTCACTCTCCATGGTCTATCAGGGGTCCTCAAACTTTTTAAACAGGGGCCAGTTCACTGTCCCTCAGACCGTTGGAGGGCCAGACTATAGTTTTAAAAAAAACTATGAACAAATTCCTATGCACACTGCACATATCTTATTTTGAAGTGAAAAAACAAAATGGGAACAAATACAATATTTGTATTTGTGGCCCGCGGGCCATAGTTTGAGGACCCCTGGCTATATATTATTCCCCTACTTCTAAGTCATTTGAGAAGCACCTCACTGTTATGACTCCCCTTACCTCTCACACAGTCAAATAAGTTCAAAGAAGGAAATGTGAGCTTGCCTAATATACCACCCTCCACTTCCTCTCCAAGGTAGAAATTCGCCTACACGTGTCTAGAAAAAAAACTGGAGGGTCCTCCCTCAGGCACTGAAAAGCAGCCTAAGAATAGTCTTCCCCCCAATATCAGAAAATCCCTGAGTAATAGCAGGTATACATCATAAAGACCTCTAGAAGTTGGTCTCCAGAGGTTAAAAATGTAGTTTTAAGAAGTAGAGATAAAGGAACTAAGCTTAGGTTTTTTAATTCTCCTAGTGCTCTCCTAATTTTGCTCAAGATATTTCAAAATGGAAAAACTTTTAATGAACACTGTAGAAGTAGGAACATACCGACCAATGTACATTTCTGTGGGTGCTTTCTATATGCCAGTTCTTGCAGCAGGTGAGCAAGATTAAGTTAGGCCATGGTCATAGCTCAAGGAATTTATATCCAGGGTAGGAGACAGAAGAAATAAACCAACAATTATAATAGAAATGAAAAGCACTTTTGAAAAGCAAGAACTGTGACTAGGCCTTCCGCTTAGCCTAACCCCTTGGGAGGGGCTCGACTCTCCTCAGGGGCATCAGGGTATAAAAATACAATCAAGGCAGTGGTCTCCATTCTCTTCCCGTCCTTGGGCTTTCTCCAATCTAGCACAACATAGGCACTTGAAATGCTCCTCACCTTGGCTGGGTATGTAGCTACAGCACAGGTCCACAACTTTGGCTGAATACTGTTATCACCCAGGGAGCTTTTAAAACTCTCAAAGCCCAGTTCCAAATAAAATCAGAATTTCTGGAGGTGGAACCCAGCAGTAGCTATTTTAAAATCTCCAGGTCATTCCAATGTGCAACCACGACTGAAAACTCCTGAGCTTGTACATCACTATCATCCAAGGTTTATAACAGAGGCTCTTCATCTTTGGTATATATAGGCATCATCTAGAGACCCGTTAGTCCCAAAAACCACATGCCTAGTCCCAACTCCTGATTCAGTAGGAGTGGGAAGGATCCCCACTGTGTGTTTTTTTAAAAATTCACCAGAGCAAGTATGTCAAACTCACGGCCTGTGGGCTGCATGCCTTGTTTATTTGGCCGGTGTTAGCCTTTGAGTTTGACATGCTTGCACCAGAGGATTCTACTAGATGTCAAAGTTTGAGTACCATGCCTTTGGAAGGAAAAGTGAGTTTTGACAAATACTCAAGGTCACCTAAAGGCAATGGATAGAGATGAGGAAAGAACTCTCCCTATCTTTTATCCTGAGCCATGAAACTGTCACTGCCAAAGAGAAGCTATGCAGGAATGAAGAGCCAAGATACCACAAGACAAATGACTAAAAACACCTTTCCATTCAGAAAAATGACATGCTTACCTCTCTAGGCATGTGACTTGTTTCCTGGGAAACACATCAAGAGATGGAGCCACCTATTGGGCTCATATATATGCCTAATAGTTGATCATCAGCTTGACTTATCTACATCTGCTCATTCCCAAGTCCTACAATGAGGCTTCCAGGCAGTCTTATTCCCATTGAGGCTATATTACAAATCACCTGCTCCTGCATTACTGACTGTGACTATTATTCCTTCCTTAATTAATTCCCTTGAGAAAAAGGATCTTTCCAATCAAACAAATCTGGAATGCTCTGCAGAGGTAAGCAGATTAAAGAGAAGAAAAATAGGGTCGGCCAATTATTTGTGAAGGTATTGGGAAGCAGGGACTCTCGTGTACCTCTTTTTAAAAAAAGAACACAAATCAAGGACGTTAAAAAAAAAAAATCCTAAAAGTCATCTGCATTGTCTTCTCCACCTGAAAAAGATTTTTACAATTTTTTTTCAAAAACTTTGAAGACAGAATCAATGAGCTTCATTGCAGCACAGAGACAAGAGTTTTTTAGATTGTCAAAAAAAGAAAGGAATCAGCATTCATTAGTATTAAATTGAGCATTTTCTCTTATCAAAGTCAGTATGCATTCTCTTGTCGTTATAATACTGCACTTATTATCTTGTCTACTTTGCTGTTATTGACTAAATGGAAGTGCATGAGACCTAAAAATTGTGCGTTTCTTTTTAATAAAATGTGTTCTCAATTTCTCAGAGAAAATGAGTTGCGGTGTGTTGCATTGCTCTTGCTATTATTTATAATAATGATTAATAAAAATTAACTTTTGTATCTATTTTTTCAGTACCTTTAATCAAGCTGCTTTTTGAGTTCTTATGCTCGGAGGTTTTACCTTTCTCATATTAGAACGATTAATGATTCTGTGATGCTTGCACACATTTTCTCAGAAGCTCACAAGCACTTAATGTCTATGTCTATTTCACATCACTCCTATTTCTAAGGCCAGTAATTCACACCTCCACCATATGTACAGTGCCGTGTTTGGTAGAATGCTTAGTAGTCCTAAGTGTGCTCAGAACATGACATGTGGTACTTTTGTACAGTGTCAACTTAGTGAAGCTAGAATAATGCTTCCCAGAATTCTTTCTCTGTATGACTCTAGATTAGCACTGGCCACAAAAGAAATTCACACAAGGTTTGTAAGGTAGAAATGTAGCAGTAGTCGTTGCACTCTGAAGGTCAGTGTAGAACACCAGGCACTGTGGCAGCTCACACACATTGTCATTGACCTCTGACCCACCTGGTTGGTCCCTGGAAGGCATCCAGATCTACGTACAGCTCCACCAGCTCCCACCAGCACTTCTTCAGCTTCTACAGGTCTGGGCCAAATGCATGTGCAACTCCATAGTGAAGGGCACCAACCAGGTTTTTCTGCAGGTCACCCTTGTTGTCAAGATTGGAGGTGGTGAGAGACAGACATGGGGTCTAATTCATCTTCATGGCTTCCCATTTGTCCTTACTGTCATTCACATTGTCTTCCTTCCTGTACATCTGGCTGAACTATAGACTTCCAACCAAATACCAGATGCAGAGACAATAGCCTGCACAGCCTGTCCCACCAGCTCTCACAATTATGTAAGTTCTAACCCAATAATAAATCCCTCATTCTATGTCAAAACATGACTGATACATGGTAGTTTTGTGACAAGACGTTAAAATTAAGCTATTTAAGAATCCATTGTACCTAAGTGTACCAACGATCAACCTTCAGAGAATAAATAACATGAGACGTCTGACATACAGGACAGATGACAACAAAAGTGATTATGTCATTCCTCTACTTATAATTCTTTACAGCTCTTCCATTGCCCTCAAGATAAAGCCTAAACTTGTTTATATAGCATACAAGGACCTTCATGGTCACAAACTTCACTAACCTTGAACTCCTTCAATTCCTCATTTCTTTCTCTTCTCTCTTTATCTACACTTCCTTCTTCCTGTCTCCTTCCATCCCCTCCCCTCCTCCTAGCTCTCTCCCTGCACTCTCTTGCTTCCTCCTTCTCAATCTTCTCAACTCTAGCATCCTGCTCTCCCGCCACACACACACACACCCTTCTTTCACCTTACTATTCTCAGCTTATACCTTACTTCTTTTAGGAGATTCCATGAACTCTCGGGCTGTCATTTATGGTAGATGCTGTGGTGTGATGCCCAGATCTCCCTTCAAGAATAAAAGACTTAGTGCTGCAGTTTCTGGGAGAGCTGCTGACAGAGTCCTCTGCCATCAGTTACTTTGGAGATTATGGAAAGCTGAAAACTGAGAAGAGCTATCTTGCCCAAAGTTGCACCCCCTTCCAAGGGTGACCAATATCGATGCAGATGTACAAAGGCTCAGCCTTCTTGCTCCAGTGCACGGCAGCTCTGTTGGGTCCTTTTGCAACACTGTCCATAGGGTAGGCCAGGCCTCTATTAAGACTACATCACAGTTCAACCTCTCCATCTACTCAATCCAGTTTTTTCCTTCCCTTCCACAGGTGTTTATTCTAAGAACCTTCCCAAATATACCTCCTGCATTCTAATATCTGTCTCAGAGTCTGCTTGCCATGGTGCCCAATCTGCAACACCTGTCGCCACCCCCCTTAGCACAGGGCCTAGAAGGGGGCACTGTTCAGTAAGTATTGGTTGATTAAATATAAGGCATAGAAGACACCTATGGTTAAGAAACCCTAAACGAAGAGGAATATAAAACTATTCAGTTGCCTGAAATACTTTATGTGATCTCTAAAAGTCTGAAAACTTGTGATTCCAGAGTTACAGACTACCCACCACAAACCTTCTGGATGTTGCTATAGCCCTGGCTGGTAGCTCCTATGGGGTGATTTAATTATATAAGAGACATACAGCCTGGTTGAAGAAACCAAATTCTGACCTGGTACCTTGCGTCTCTAAAAAATGACTGGCAAATTAACCAAAGACTCTATAAAAATTTATTCTTACATGACAACTGGCGAACACATTCTAGGAAGAAAGATGTTGCTGAAGGAAGAACCAAAAAGAAAGCAAAAAAAAAAAAAAAAAAAGGTATTTTTTTATGGCCAGGAAGCAATAAGAAACTCAAGCTGTCTGGAATTCACAGTAGAAAGTGATGGAGGATGAGGTGGGGGCATAGGCAGGACTGAGTTATAGATGGAGAAGTTATTTTTTTTTAATTAGCATTAAAATATCTTAAACATTCATTTGAGTTCATAATGACTTTTTTTTTACAAATCACATTAGTTACCTTTAATTTTGATTCCATTTTCCAATGAATATTTTCCATTAAAATCATTAAATTCATGTTTCCTGGTATCACTCCCTCTAAATCTAATCTGCTCCCAAAGATTGAATTATCACAATAGGCTAAGATACTCTTACTTAATTGTCATTTAATGAAAGAAATTATGTCTACTAATAAACAAGAGATATGGAATATGATAGATGGGTGAAGGCAAAGTTCTTTTGTGATCCAAGAAATCAAAATCAAAATGAATTAGACTGATTCCAAATATTATTTCTGTTGGAAGCAAAATGTTTGAAAAATTATTTACATCCTTCTAAAATTGTAATGTACAGAGGCTTACATTGAAAATTTCCAGTATCTTGTTCATGTGATTGGATCCAATAAGATAAATGGCATTCATTAGATCTCCACCACAGCAGTAACAACAGTCTAATATTATTTTGTGCTTTGGTTATTTATATTTCAACTAGAGGCCCGGTGCACGAAATTCATGCACTTGGCAGTGGGGGAGGTCCCTCAACTTGGCCTGTGCCCTCTCACAGTCCAGGAGCCCTCAGACATCCTTAGCTGTGAGTACGAGCTAATCGCCAGCCATGAGCCCAGCTTCTGGTTGAGCAGCGCTCCCTCTGTGGGAATGCAATGACCACCAGGTGCAGCTCCTGCGTTGAGCATCTGCCCCCTCATGGTCAGTGTTGCGTCATAGAGACCGGTCGTTCCACCGTTCAATTTGCATGTTAGCCTTATATTATATAGGATCTGTCTCCCTACCTGCAGAGAATATTAACTCTAGGAGGGCAGAAATGAAGTTTGTTGTTGTTTTCCCATTTTATTTGTATCACCTACTAGAGCACCTTTCTCATAACTAATAATTAATTGGAGGATAAGAATGAATGATTGATGAATAATTGTGAACTGAAGAAAGAGTCCTTTTGCAGGACGTTCACTTTATTGCTAGCAACTGTAGAGATACTGATGAAGCTAAGTTGGAACCCTTGAAACTTGGTTTTTAACTCTTGATCACTTTTATCAAGTGTACTGATGAAAAATTACATCCATTTAAATCTCACATGCTATTTGTGTTTATAACAAAATTTCTTCAGGATAGAGTGAAAGACTGGATGATACACTAAACCATTTTATGAGTTATGATTATTTGTTGGCAAGTGACTAAAACCCAGTGGCTAGCTTAAGCAAAGTAAAGCGGGCTACCAATATGAAAATGAAACAAAACAAAAATCAAACAAACAAAAATTCCTATTGGGATTTTGATTGGAATGCATTGAATTCATAGACCAGTTTGAGGAAAGCCAACATACTGACTATATTGAAACTCTTATCTACAAAAATGTGTTATCTCTATTTAGAGATCTTTATATTTCAATAATTTTTTTATATTTCTTTGTAATGGTATTGCACATCTTTTGTTAGCTTTACTTCTACTTTTGTTTTTACACATATATGCACACATACACACAAGTATGCATCAGCATTTAGGTAATATTATCTACAAATTATATATCCTAGCCCAGCTGGTGTGGCTCAATGACTGAGCATCGGCCCCTGAACCAGGTCATGGTTTGATTCCCAGTTAGGGCACAGGCCCCGATTACGGTCTCCAATAGGGGGCGTGCAGGGGGCAGCCGATAGATGTTTCTATCCCTCTCCCTTCCTCTCTCTAAAATAAAAATATTTTTTTAAAAATTATATATCCTAGTGATCATGATTGCTGTTTACATGAAAATTAAATGAAACAATGTACATGGATTCCGACTACACATTCATAACATACACAGCCAAGGTTCCAGCCAACAGCCAGCACCAACATCCAGACATGTGAGTGAAGAAGCCATCTATAGAAATGGATTCTCTCGCTCTCAGCCATTTTTTTCCCAGCAGAAGGCCCAGACATCACAAAGCAAAAAAATCCATCCCTACTATGCCTTTGCTGAATTGCCAACCCAAAGAATTTGGGAGCATAATAAAGTGGTTATTATATTTCAAACCACTTTATTTGGAATGGTTGACTACACAGCAATAGTAAGTGAAACAGGGTTTTAACCAAATCTTTCTGTGAGCTCCACTAATTGGGGTGTAGAGCCTTATTTCTAAATCCCACGGCAAAGTGAATCATGTCATAGCAAGACTATGGAGAATGCTAGGATCGAAATCCCTGGCTACTAGACAAGGTTCAGAGGACTCATTTGTTCTCAGATTGATGCATAATTCAGAATCAGGGCTTCCAACTGGGGTTAGGTCTTCTTTGAGGGTCTATGTTTCTAATCAAGGTCATAACACCTTTCCATCTACTCTGAAGTACAAGATCAAGGGAGCCCACAGAAAAGACAGCCATGCCCACTGCATCTCTGAAGAATTGACACAAACTTCGGACTGACTGAGCCTGCTTGTACTTTAGCTTTATTTTGTGTTTTCTGAAAATATGCTTTTCTCAGCTGTTTTTGTAAATGTTTTTAGCCAGGACAACTTGAAAAAGAAATGCACGTGGGGTGGAGGGGAGAGGCTGTTAAAAACACCCGTTGTGCTGAATAATTAATTGCTCCCCAAAATACAATTTAGCTGATACAAGCTGAACTGAACTCAAACCCTCTACGGTCTTCCATGGTCTCATGTTAACTGCTCCTTTCTGGCCCCGAAAGCAGCATTTCGCCAACTTTCTTCTCTGACTGCAACAGGGAGAAAAGCATCCACAAGCGTTCCGCTACATTTTCCTCTGTCAAATGAGACTACCACCCCACCCCCTCCGCCCCCCCAGGAAATTCAGAAGATTTTCTTTAGAGTGTTGTTTCTTACTTCCCACAGGAGTCAGTCGCTCAACTATAAAAGCCCAGATCCTCATAAAAAATGATTGTGCGCTAAAAAAGACATGATTTGATTGTAAAAATCTGAAGTTGCTGAGAGGAGTATGGAAGGGAGCCAAACATATCCTTTGAGGGCAAATGTCTTTTTCATCATTTCTTGAAATTGCTTGTTTTCGCTTTGGAAGGAAGATGCAAGTGTTTCAGCTTCACAGTTTGAGGGACTTTGCCCTGAAGGCAAAAATTCTAGCTGTCGGAATCCCAGGATAGTAGCACTAATCAAAAGACCTCTCCTTGGGTATCCCCGTGCCAGGGAAGGGCACCAGAGCCCTGTGCAGCCTGCTAACAACCACATCTGCCTCCTTCTGGAATAAGAAGCCATCCTAGGTTTTCCAGAGGTCTGCTTATTTCTGAAAATCAAACCCGGGTCGCTTCTTTTAATGGGAATGTTCCAGCAGCTTACAGCTTTGCTTTCAATGGCTTTCAGCCTCACGGATGGATATTCTCCGGTGAGATAATTATGACAGAAGGAACCATCGTGCTGGGAAACTCAGACCCTATCAAGATGATTCCATGGGACAGCTAGTCTCTGGCGATCTCTGGCCCTGTTTGCACACACTGCTCCTGCATTCTTATACCATCGTCCAGGGAATCTGTGCTGGATTCCAAGTGTGTTCCCAAGTAGCGTCTTGGTACATCTCAGCCCTCTTCATTCCTCAAGGAGTCTTGAGCCACCATGTAAAAAATCTGCTTACCATTGTGGAGAGAAGGATGAGATGCTGAGGGGAGAGAGAAGTCACATATAGGAGCACTGAGGTGTAAATATTTACTGTTAATCGGCACCATGGCTCATCAAATTATTGAACTTTCCTGAATCTCAATTTCTGAATTTGTACAAAATGAAGATAATATGTATTTCACACTGTTGTGAAAAATCAAATAAAATCATTATCTCTTGTTTTAGATGTATTGAGGGCTTACTATGTGTCAGCCACTGAGGATACAATAAATAAATTATGAATGTTGCCTTATACAAGATCCCACATTCTAAAAGGCACATGTAAAATTCTTGCACTTAATTCTGGAGTATGCTTTGAAAAATAATAATAATAAGGCCTAGAGTTTTAAGGGGCACTCAGGGGCTATAAAGACTATAAGTCATAACTCTTATCTTTATGAAGGTTTTAATCTAGTTTAAAATAAAGGACTAACACATAAATAAATTAAGAATACTGACTACAGCCCTGGCCAGTTTGGCTCAGTGGATAGAGCGTCAGCCTGCAGACTGAAGGGTCCTGGGTTCGATTCTGGTCAAGGGCACATGCCAGGGTTGTGGGCTCAGTCCAAGTAGGAGGCAGGCAGGAGGCAGCAAATCAATGATTCTCTTTCACTGTTGATGTTTCTATCTCTCTCTCCCTTCCCTTCCTCTCTGAAGTCAATAAAAATATATTTTTTGAAAAAGAGAATATTGACTACATATTATGTTCTAAACTCTACAAATGCTGTCCAATAAATACGAAACCTAGAAAATGCAGTGTGGTGTTGTCTTCCAATACATTGTAATGAGTCAAGCTTCAATAAGACTAGTAGGTTCTGCAGAGGCAGTAATAGGAGAAGCTGCTATTCCTGGAAAGAAAACAACTTAAGCAAAGTGATGACGAGAGCAGTGTTGTTGATTGAACTTCCTGCCGTGGTGCAAATATTCTATATCTGTGCTCTCCAATGCCCCTGGCCACATGTGGCTATGATACATTGGACATGGGGCCAGTGTGACTGAGGTACTGACTTTTTAGATGTATTTAATTTTAACCAATTTAAATAGCCGCTTGTGGCTATCATATTATACTAGAGCAGTGATGGCGAACCTTTTGAGCTCGGCGTGTCAGCATTTTGAAAAACCCTAACTTAACTCAGGTGCCGTGTCACATATAGAAATTTTTTAATATTTGCAACCATAGTAAAACAAAGACTTATATTTTTGATATTTATTTTATATATTTAAATGCCATTTAACAAAGAAAAATCAACCAAAAAATGAGTTCGCATGTCATAGGCTCGCCATCGCTGTACTAGAGGCCTGATGCACGAGACTTATGCATGGGTAGGGTCCCTAGGCCTGGCCAGTAATCAGGGCCAATTGGAGCCTTCCAGCTGTTGGCTGGGCCTTCCTTCATTCAGTGCCGCACCCTGGTGGTCAGCACATGACATAGCGAGTGATCAAACTCCCGAGGGGCCAATTTGCATATTAGGCCTTTATATATATATATATATACATGGCATATGCCCAAAGGACTTGGGAAAGACCAACCATGTCTTTTTTAATTACTTTGTTATGTCATCCAGCCTCAGTTGACATATTAAGATTAATTGCTTGCCACTACTTCACCCCAACTGTCTACTCCAAAGTGTAAAACTGACTGTCTGCCCTGGCTGGTGTGGCTCAGCTGGTTGAGCATCATCCCATGCAGGAAAGGTCATAGGTTCAATTCCTGGTCAGGACACATACCCAGGTTGCAGGTTCAATCACTGGTCAAGATGTGTGCAGAAGGCAACTGATTGATGTATGTCTCTCACATCATTGTTTCTCTCTCTCCTTCTCCCTTTCTCTCTCTCTCTCAAATCAATGAAAACATATAAGAAAAAAAAAGACTGTCAATACAGAGTATGTCCCTACAACATAATTCCAGGACAATTTCATGAGCTGCCAAAGTTTTACTCTTTTGCACATCTGCACCTTGTGTTGATCTGAACCAATGGATTCTCCCTTCAAAGGATCGTTGTCTCCTATAAAATATAGAGAATAATTTTTTAATTGAGCAATTAAGAAAATGACAGGGGTGCATGTACCAGAAAACTTTTCGTATGTATCAGTTTCCTTGTTTACAGGTAATAAAGAAAAGGGATAGGGGCAAAAACACTTGAAGCACAACTGACTGGAACTGGAAACTAAACAAGAGATGTAAAGCTCAGAGTAACATTTAGACCACTAGCAAAGCAAAGTGGAAAAATGAGGCAATTATCCTGGTGGTCAAGACAGAATGAAACCTTTCACCTGGAAACAACCAGATAATTCCAAATGAGAGGATTTTTTTTTTTTTGATGGTGGTTTTCTGATGAGTTGAGCTGATAACTGCCAGGGTTTTATTTTCTCAATGTACCCTTCATCATAGCTACAGATAAGACAAGTGCAGAGGGGCCAAGTAGGAGCTGGAGTCTGTCTGCCTGTGATGAATAGGATGGAACCACCTCCCCTGAGGAACTAAATCAAGGCCAAATAGGAAAGCCAGAAAAGAACTGAGTACACATGAATCCAGAAGCCCTGAGGAATATAAGATGAGATTGTTGTTTGGTGGATGCTTCATACGCAGCTGTCAGCACAGGGTTTAAGAAGGCAGGAGCTGGGAGGTGGGAAGATGTAATTCCAGGAGCTAGAGCAGCAGCTCCAATCCACATTACTGCTTATGCTGATGTGAGTAGGCACTTGCAGGCTGTTCTGTCATGACATGTTCTATTTCTCTCACAGTAGGCCTGAGAGAAAGTCTCATTAGAGTAAGGAAAACATGCAAATGGATGCCCTGATGCAGGGAAATATCCCCAAAAGTGTACTCATTAGCCTAGCTGGTGAGGGAGGGAGAAATAAACCAAAGAAAAAGAAATAAACTTCAGAATCAGTTTGGATGTGTTGGCTTGGATTCTAAATGCCTCTCTGCCCAGACCACACAGATCCAGAAAATCGGAGTAAGTGCTCTCGTATATCATACGAGGGACAGCTCTCGAGTGATGAATTAGCCCCAGCACGGGACAGGCAGCTGAGAGACGGGCTTTGTCCTGCAGCAGGTTAAAAGGCTGATCTCGTAGAACAAGGCTCTCTAAGTGCACATTAGCCACAAAAGAAGCCCCCTTGCTGTTCAGCACATTGTGCCAGCCCAGTCATTTCCAGAAATAGACGTCTCAATCCCCTTTATATTTTCCAGAGCCAAACCTGAACTTTCAAGGGGCTCGACTCTGCTTTTATTTTTTACTCTTCTTTTCATAGATGATTGAATTTCCTGGTGTTGCTTTCAGATCAGATGTTATTTTGGGCACAACTCAAAGAAAGCCTTCCAAATACATTGAGAAGCAGTGGGTGGCAGAAAAGTTCAGCTACGTTCCTGATTAAGCAAAGAGACACATCAGGGGGTGCAGGAGGCGGGAGTGGGGGGGAGCACTAAAGGCTCCAAGGTCATTGAAAAGTACAAGTATTTGACTACATAGGATGATACTGGCTGATGCTCAAAGTCTACTAGGCTTTAAGAAGGATCTGCAGTGTTCAAAATACCAGAGCTATTGTTCACATTTGCTAGCATGACAATGTATTTAATCATGTCATTTTAAAATTAAAAATTTCAACAATAAAAAGTGTACAAAGTCACAGTGGGAAAATATCACTTGATACAATAAAAGAATTGTTGTGGTTTAAATCTGAGTTAATTCTCCCAATAATATGGTAGCTCTCTAGTCCTAGTTCAGAATCCTCCTTCAATACCTCCTCTCCCTCCCTCTTCCTGACCTCCTCCTTCGCATCCTCTCACCTACCAAGAGATGTTGGTTGAGCCTGAGACCCTGAGCAAAAACCATTTGCCTAATTGTCTCATTTCCTTTTCACAATCACACTGTGAGGGAAAATTGGGGTTCAGGCTGATAAATAACTTGCCCAAGAATAAACAGATCATAATTGGATCTGATTACAAAATTACACTCAAAAGCTTTCTGTTTAACCACAAGGAGAGCAGAGACTTTATTTCAAATTCACTTTTTGAAAATTTTGACGTAATGGTCTGAGGAGGAAAGTGCTGGAACTTTCAGTGACTTACCCACTCAAAGATATCCAAGTCATTATTTTTCTCCTCATTGGTCCCAAGATGTATTGGAGAAACAATATAATTTTAATTTACTTCTCAGGGGCTAAATAACAAAACATATTGGCATCTTAAGCCCAATAAAATTTGGTTAAAAACATTTTTTTTTTGTCATTCTTTCCTTCTTTGGAAGTCTAATTCCTCAGTAACCACCCGGGACAGCACCCACACACGCTTCAGCATCAATTCTCAGTTGGGCTCCTCCCCTTCAAGCTCCTAAGTTGAATCTTAGGCAAAGAAAATGTGTTCATGCTTGGAAAAAAATAACAACAGCAACAAGAGGGGGAAAAACACACCAGTCCACCTACAAAATCAAACGAGATGGATGAGAACAAGCTTCATATATTGAGAGACCTCAGAGTTAATTAAAAAAAAAAAGATTATCACCTATTTTATACATCCCATTAAAAACATCCCAAAGTCTCCATGAAGATGTTTTAAAAAACAAATGGAAAAGTACTTAGGCCTAAAATATGTATCTCCTTTGTCCTCATGCCCTGTCTTAGGTTCCAGAAAATCTTGTAGAGATAAGAAACTTAAGCCCCACTCTTCTCTTTGACATTTCCTGGTAGTGGGTGGGGGGGAGGGGGGGTAGACTCGATATTAAAGAAGACAATTCTCTTGTTCTAAGCCATCCTTAAAAAGATGAAATAAGACATCAAATACTATTACCAGAAAAATGGAGAGAACTTTTGGGATGAACTTTATCATTTTCCTGATCTCTATTTTTAAATGATTGCCTTACTTACATTTTTAAAGGTTATCTTTTTAAGAAAGGAAAGTTAAAGTCTTTGTGTAAAAAATAAAAAGAAGTCTGATATGTTCCTATAATTTCAGAGATAGCTGGGAAAGAAATGTTTAAGACTTTTTGGGGTCTACTAGTATATAGTTTTCAGGTTCCTTTGCCTTTAGAAATTCATAGCTCAAGCACTAATAGAATGCAGTAGAAATCCCCCTGGAGCAGAAGGCAGACTATCTGGATCCCAAACCCCAGCAAGTCCATCCAGCAGGGAGATGACCTTGGACAGATCATTTAACTTCTCCAGTTCTTGATTCGCTTATTAGAAAAAGGGAAAGATACACTCTAAAGACCTTACAGTCCTAATTGTGCTCAAAATCCAACACAATATGCCATATTGAAACTGCAATGAATGCTGCTGCTGGAGGTAATTAGGTATCTTTTGTGATTGCAAGATGGTAAATGGATGCCTGTTTCTCTCAAAGGATATTATTCCCCCATCTGCCAATTCCCTTGAGCCAAGATAATAATCATTAGTCCTTTCCTGAATTTGTTCTTGTCTCTTTTATTGCACATGTAGTTTGAAAATGATGTACACTCTCCTATCCCTTGCTGATAACAAAGCACATATTCTTCTCTGTCTTCTCACCATGTCCACAGTCAAAGAGTCTTCACCGTTATCCTGCTGGAAAACATTGCAAGAACCTCAAAAAAACCCTCAAAACTCAGAGTGGTCATGGGAAATGTCATAAATGCTAGGATAGCAAATAACTGGGGAAAGTCGTTTCTATATGAGGAAGAGAGATTTGAGCTGAGATGTGTTAGATAAAAAAATCAGGCATGAGAAAAGCAAGGAAACAGCTACCCAAAAGGAAGGAAAGTATATACAAAGGTCATGAGTTGGGAAAGAGATCGCCATATTCCAGGAACTCAGAGAAGGCCTGTGTAGTCAACTGGAGAGAAAAGTACAGGAAATGAACTTGGAGAGTCAGAAAGGCCTGTTCGCACAGTACATAACAGGCTGTGCTACGGTATACTGCTATGTGCAGCAGGAGCCACTGCACAGCGGTATGACATTCTCGGATCTAAGTCTTTGGGGAAAAAGTACTCCAGCTGCTGTATAGGAAATAGATGTTGGGAGTGTGGGGCAGCAGGAACAAAAGTGGGAAGAACACCCTGGCTGGTTTGGCTCAGATGATAGAGCATCGGCCTGAGGACTGCAAGGTCCCGGGTTCAATTCTGGTCAAGGGCACATACCTCACTCAGTTGCAGGCTCCCTGCCCCAGAGCCACATGCGGGAAGCAACCAATCAATGTGTCTCTCTCATATCGATGTCTGTCTCTCTCTCTCTCTCTCTCTCTCTCTCTCTCTCTCCCCCCCCCTCCCTCCCTCCCTTCTACACTCTCTAAAAACCAATGGAAAAATACCCTCAGTTGAGGATTAAATAATAATAATAATAATTTAAAAAAGAAAAAAATAGATTTTTTTTTTAAAAACGGTGGGAAGAACTGTGGGAAGAGTCCTACCATAGTTCAGGAAGAGTTGCCTGGGCTATTGTGGTGGCACTAGAGATGGGAAAAGTGGATGATGTTTTGAGATATATTGTGATATATCTTGAGTTATATTTGAGAAATAGAAACAACAGAACTTGTTCATGGATGTGATGGCAGGGGTGTGGCTGAGAGGAGTGATGTCTCCAGTTCTGGTTCAAGTGACAGAAGATGGAGAATGTAATGAGAAAGGAAATACCAGGAAAAAATGCTTATCTATTATATTTGATTCTTTCCATTAGGATATAAGCAACATGGGGGGCAGGGATTTTTTTCCATTTTTTGCACTGTAATTTTATTATATTTAGGATAGTGCATGATATATGGTAGGAACTCAGTAAATATTGAATAAATGTATGATTAGAATATGAAAGAGAATAATGGAATACTACTATCAATGATGGCTGTCTTTGGGAGTGGGTTTATGGGGGGTTACATAAAGCCTTTGAATCACCACTTTTAAATGTATGCCTTCTTGTAATGTATTGTATAATAAATATGCATTACTTTTGTAATGAGACACATTATATATATATATATATATATATATATATATATATATATATATATAAAGAGAGAGAGAGAGAGACTGACTGTATAGAAATATACCAAAAAGTAGCTTTCTTTAAATGATAGACTTTTTAGTATTTTTTAAATTTGTAGGTTTTACACATAAAAGAGAATAAAAGGGGAAGAAAATATATTTCATTTTGGTGGTGGTGGTGGTGGTGGTTTGAATCAGAATATAGAGGAGAACACACAAAAAATAAACAATCCCCTTCATACTTATACATCAAAAAAATAGAAAATTAGACAGTAAGGGACTTAATGTATATTTTGTCTGTTAGAGATAATGTGAGTGTTTACACTGAAGAGGCTTAAGTAATTTAGACAGAAAGGAAAACATAAGATATTAGATTTCTTTGGGATTCAAAAATTTGTGCTCTATTCTTACTTTGACACTTTGGTACATAAAGCCTTTGAATCACCAAATGTCTTCAAAAGGTTTGAAATAAGTCTTTGGAAATTCAAGGTTTGATCCCAAATGCCCTACCTAGCAAATGGTGATCAAAAAGAATTCCCCTGACAAAAAAAAAACAAACAAAAAAAAAAACAAAACAAAGCAGGAAACCATAGGAGAAGGAGTGTCACAACTTGAAGCAAGAAACCTTTTAATCAAGCAATCAAGATGTCTAATAAATAGAGCTTCTGGTTAAAATTTCATGAAGAATGTAGTTTTCTATTAGGATCATTTCAAATCTGATGAATCTATCTGTGTGTTTTGCATATCAATTTAGGTTAAAGAAATAATGTTTGGACGTTGGTTGTAGCCAATAATTTGGCAGTTGTTCTGACAAGTGAATTCACTGCAAAGTGGGGAAACTTTAAGCTCTTTCAGTTAGATGTATTTCTTGCCGCCTCAAGAATAATCGTGTTAGATCTCTTAGGTATACCAGAAATATTTTTGTTCAGGTTGCTAAGAAAAACTTTAGGAGGCATATGGAAGTTACCTTCTGGGTGATAGAGTTATTATTGTCCATCTGAAGAATAAAACAAAACACATGTCCTGCGGGTACTGGGATATAGTTTGGTAGGGATGGATGTTCAAGAAAGAGGATTTCATTTGCAGATAACCAGTGAGGACTTACAACGTGAACTCTTTTCTTTTTTCTTTCATTTTATTTATTTATTTATTTATTTATTTAATATTTTTATTGATTTTAGAGAGGAAGGAAGAGGGGGAGAGAGACAGACACGTGATGAGAATCATTGACTGGAACTAGAACAGGAAAAATTACCAGAAAATGTGCCATGAAGCAGAGAAAATTTGTGCCTAAATATTTTTAATGGATTATGAAAAACATAATAAAGTCAAGAATTCTATATATTAAGATCACAAAGTAGAGAGGAAAGAATTTCGGGTAAAGAGGATAAGGAGAGGGAATGCGAGCTAGCCCATGAAGAGGAAGAATGTAAGATTCTGAAGAGAAACCAACAAATAGTTATCTGTGACTAATACAATCAGCGAATGACCCTTGGTGTCTGTCTGATGACAACCCTTGGCTTCGTTCTTATCTGCATACAGGTGCCCTGGAGGTGTATCTCCTGGAGGTGTATCTCCTGCAAGCAGTCCTCATAAAAGGGTTGGTGTCTCAGACAGTTAAGAAAATGAATTACTTATACCAAAACAGCATTTGTTTTTGTTTTTTTAAGTTTTGAATTCTTGACCCAGATATTTTCCATTTTTGGGCTCGAGTTCAAGCTCATGCCTTTCTGCAATGAACAGCTGTTGACTATTTGCACTTAAGACTTTGTCTTATGAATCCTATTTTGATTTACTCTTTTCATCATTTGTTCATCTTGGTTGTCCGTGATCATAAATGATCTCTATTTTCTCTGGATACCTTTTCTTCTACTGTTTTTCAAATTTTCGGCCATTTTTATATTTCTTTAGATGCTTAAATATTGATTATGTAATTAAACTCCAGAAACAAAAAATTATTTAAGAAAACTAATGCTCAGCTCAACCAGCATGCTCAGTGGTTGGGTGTCGACCTATGAACCAGGAGGTCATGGTCCGATTCCCAGTAGAGTACATGTCCAGGTTGCGGGCTCAATCCCCAGTGTGGGGCACGCAGGAGGCAGCTGATCAATGATTCTCTCTCATCATTGATGTATTTCTCTCTCTCCCACTCTCTTCCTCTCTAAAATCAATTTTTAAAAATACACATTTTTTTTAAAAAGCTAATGCTTAGAACAAATCACATTTAATAATTATATATGGTATTTTAATTTTAGAATTGCTGACACATGTTTGATGTTATTTATTGTAGAACTTCAGAAGTTAATCCAAAGTATTCTAAACTCCTTTCCTGTCATACAACACTAATGGAAATGTTCTAATAATTTTTAAAAAATTAAAGTATAGCCCGGCTGGCATAGCTCAGTGGTTGAGCATCGGCCTATGAACTAGGTAGATCACGGTTAAATTCCAGGTTGGGGCACATGCCCGGGTTGCGGGCTTAGATCCTCTTGTGGGGCATTCAGGAGGCAGCCAATCAGTGATTCTCTCTCATCATTGATGTTTCTATCTCTCCCTCTCCTCTCTTCTCTGAAATCAATAAAAATATATTTTAAAAAATTATAGTTGACATACAATATTATATCATTTGTAAGTTATGTTTGCCATAACAGATTGGTTTTAAGCATCAACTTTGTGATAACTCATTGATTTTATTTAATAAATTTGAGTGAGTTCAACTACTGAAAAGCCTCTTTAATAACTTATGTTAATACTATATACAGCTAGTTGTTTCTTTAATGTTCTCTTTCCTTCCATGAGTTTCATAAGAGCAATGACCATGACTTCTTCATTATTATGTCCCCAAGATGCACAGCCCAATGTCTGGCACATGAAGATGCTTATTAAATATTTGCTGACTCACCAGAAATAAGTTCATAGATTTAAGATGTGTCTCCTAAGAGTTAATCTACTTAATTTTATTTTTTTTTAAATATATTTTATTGAGTTTTTACAGAGAGGAAGGGAGAGAGATAGAGAGTCAGAAACATCGATGAGAGAGAAACATCGATCAGCTGCCTCTTGCACATCCCCTACTGGGGATGTGCCCGCAACTCAGGTACATGCCCTTGACCAGAATCGAACCCGGAACCCTTCAGTCCGCAGGCCGACGCTCTATCCACTGAGCCAAACCGGTTTCGGCAATCTATTTAATTTTAATAGCCCCCAAACTTTTCAACTTTCAAAAGAGCTTTCATTATTCCAAGTCCACATCAATCCAATATTTTGAAAGGTTTATTCCATCAGATTACAATAAATAATTTATCTTATTTTTAAACAAATGTCTATAAATCCCAATCAGTACTTCCACTGGCTTCAAATAACCAATGTTTTCTCATTAAATGCTACAATACTACCCAAAATTAAGGAGCCATGATGTTATAATAAGCCTCGATTGCCTAATCACCAAAGAATTTCCTTCAGACTTTTTTAAAATATTGGAAATACTCCAGGACTGCCCAGCAAACTCCTTTTCTTGGCTCAATGTGAATTAATCCTTATGCTTACATGTCTGCTACATTCTTCAAGATTATTGTCAATCCTATTCATATGAAAAAATTATCTCCACATTTTACAAAATGTGGACAATGAGATAACTTCTACACTGCCTTCTTCCTCACCCCAAGGCCTCATAATGATAATGCTACCCAAAAGACAAAAAAAATTACTGTACCATGGTCCTAATTATAAGGAAAAGGTGACTGTTTTTAAAATTATGGCCTTTCTCAATGTGAAAACGATTCTGTAACTTCAATTTCTTATGAAACATTAAACTTCATTAACTGTGTTATGTACCTACTGGCACTGAATGATATTTTTCCTTGTGACATATTTGGCAGAAGGACTCCAGGGGATTCAACTTTTCATAAATCTGAACTCTTCTCAGCCTGGAAGTTAGTTTATTCACAGACTGATCAAATAAATTGTTTTTCCTAAGAAACCAGCTTGAAAGATAGACAGGGAAAGAAATAAGCTCTTTCTCTACTTGAAAAAAAAAACTTTAAAAATGTGTTAAGGCTTCTATTTACCAAGATGATTCTACACTTGAATAGGCAAGAGACATTTATTTCTGATGCTTTCTGTATTGTGTCTACCATTTAAGAGCTTACTTGTAAGTGCAATGTCTCCTTTCGAAAGATTCTCTTTTTTTATGAACTTTTTAAAATATATTTTAATGATTTTTTTTTTTTTTTACAGAGAGGAAGGGAGAGGGATAGAGAGTTAGAAACATCGATGAGAGAGAAACATCAATCAGCTGCCTCCTGCACACCCCCTACTGGGGATGTGCCTGCAACCAAGGTACATGCCCTTGACCGGAATCGAACCTGGGACCCTTCAGTCCTCGACCCTCGAACCTGGGACCCTTCAGTCCTCGGGCCGAGGCTCTATCCACCGAGCCAAACCAGTTAGGGCAGATTCTACACTTCCATAATTTGTGCGCTTCCTGGAGCCTCCCCACCACCAGAGCTTCAACTAACTATTCTGTGAGAACTGACTTCTCACCCAGAATTCCCGAAGTGATGGGAGTTTCCCTAGACTGACAGTACAGTGGGTACCTAACTCTTAAAGTCATCACATGAGCACCAACTCTGATGTAGGTTTTTCTTTCAAGTGTCGATGAGTTTTGTGTGGTATTCAGTTGAGTATGATTATAATTTAGGCTATACTCTTTTAGAAAGCTATGGGGATATTGGTGCAATAAATATACTTTACATCCCCGACATTCTAACCCTTCTGCTGCTCAAACAGTAGTGCAGGAACCAGCGGCATGGACATCACTCAGGAACTTGTTAGAAATGCAGAATTTCAGACCCCATCCCAGTCCTATTGAATCAGCAGCTGCATTTCAACAAGATTCCAAGTGATTCCTGTTCACATTAAATTTTGAGAAGCATTGTTTTAACTGACATATTCCATCAGTGCCAACACTCAGAGTCATTTAATAAATCTGCCAACCACCACCTCCAGCAGCAACCTTTTATACAAACATGCGTCCTGTTAGTAAATAATTATGCACATTCTGAAAACCTCTTTTTTGCATACTGATCTATAATATTTATAAGAAACTTACCCTTGAGTGGAGAGAATTCATATTGTAAGATACCTCAGAAATTGACTTTTATAAGCAAATGTTTCTGTGTAAGCATATTAATTTCTCTGGAGTTCATTTTTCTTATCAGCAAAATGGGGATACAAACAGATAATCTAATGGGTTATTGGAGGATTAAGTGAGATCATATAAATGAAGCAACCTGCATCTCAAGGCTTCTCTTTTCTTGACAGATTGGTCACTTTCTCTGCCACTGAAGATGACTCTGTATGCAGCCAGGAAAGATGGCAGCAGATTCACAACTCCAGCTGTTGACAGTTCCTGATATACTCAGCCAAAAACTATCAAAAAGGACACTGATTAGTCTTGAACTGAACGCTGAGTGAGTATTCTCAAATCCTGGATGACATTCCTAACCACAAAGTGAGACTAGGGAGGTGGTAGAAGAATGGAGTCCTACAATCCAAATTATGATGGAAAGATGGGATGGGGTTGCTTTGTAGAAAGATGAATTCAGAAGCAAGACAGAGTAAGGCAGATGAAGAGATGGGGGTGCATTATTAGTCAGAAGGATCAGAAGATGCAATGGTGCCTAGAGTAAAATCACCATTAAAAAAAAGAGATGTCACTGAGTGTCTGAGTTTGATGGAGCAATGAGAGGTTTCTAAGCAGACTAACTTAAGTATTAAGGGTTTGACTTTCTGTGCTGCATGTAGAATGGAGCAGCAATTCTCAGTTGCACATTATAATCACTTGGGGAAATCATTTAAGTCCCCTAATACCCAGACCACACACCAAACCAATTAAATCAGAATTTCTGGGGATGAGACTCAAGTACCAATAGTTTGTGTGTGTTTTCAGGTGAACCAACATACAACCAGGTTAAGAAACACTGACCCCTGGATGGGAGAGAGTGGGGCAGGGAATCCAGTTAGGAGATTGCTGCATTAGTCCACATGAGAGAACATCAAAGCTCTGTTGATAGCAGTGGAAATGAACAGCTTTCTGCAATATTATAGAGAGAAATCTACAGGAATTGCTAACGACTAGTGTAGAATAGAGATTGCGTCGGGGAGAAAGAAGAGTCAAGGGTAGTTCCTATATAGTATCTATGTGTATGGCAGATATTCCCTGATAAAGATATGGAGAAAAACGGGTTGAGTGGGATGAAAAATTAAGAGTTCAGGACTCACCCAGCTGTTATGGCTTAGTGGTTGAGTGTCAACAATTCCTGGTCAGGGAATATGCCTGGGTTGCAGGCTCAATCCCCAGTGTGAGGCATGCAGGAGTCAGCCTATCAATGATTCTCTCTCATTAAGTTTCTATCTCTCTCTTCCTCTCCCTTCCTCTCTGAAATCAATAAAAATATTTTTTAAAGGAGTTCAGGACTAGTTATATTTGAGATACAAGTGAATCATCCAAGTGGAAATGCCAAGCACATAGTTGAATTTGGGTAAAAGAATTGGACAGGAGACATAAAGCTGGAGATCATCAGAATGTAGATGATATTTTGAGCCATGTGAATAGACGAAATATCTCCGTGAAATGTAGGAGGGAAAAGAAGAAGGAAAGTATTACATGCCAACCTAAGAAAAGACACTGATAGCTGACATTGATGTTAATGGTCGCAGATGATACAAATCTGTATGTTTTTAGTCTTCTAGGTGATTCTGGTCATGAACTAAGCTGGAAACCACAGTTTTACTAGTGTAGCATTTTTTTCTAATAAATTCTCTGGCAAAGGCACTTCTCCTATGCTTCAAATAATCCCAAAAAGGCTAGGCAAAGGCATATGCTCCTCAAAATATTCAGTGAAAGTAATTACTGGGAGAATTCATGAAAAAAATCAGTAAGACAATAGAGAGACACAATAAAGGGGGGGTGGGGGGTACTATGGTATGTACCATAACTAGGCTTCTTAAAGAAGGAGAGATGACTAACTGGATAGACAGCAACATCCTGAAAATCATGGTTTCTTGTAACAGTCATTTGAGACCAGATTATTAAACAAATGCTCTCAAGAAGTAAATGTATTTTTTTTCCCCAGAAGCTTGTAGCAAACGTCTAAGATCCTGTTAGTGTCAGAAGGAATCACTGAGGGGCAGAGGGAAGCTCTAAAATGGAATAGTAATTATAGTAAACAAGCATAACTATTATTGATAAATAGAGGCCTGGTGTACAAAAATTTGTGCACTCAGGGGGGTCCCTCAGCCCGGCCTCTCGCAATCTAGGACCCCTCAGGGGATGTCCACCTGCTGGTTTAGGCCCGCTCCCCCGGGGATTGGGCCTAAGCTGGCAGTCAGACATCCCTCTGGCAGCCTGGAGCCCTCAGGGGATATCCACTTGCCAGTGCGGAGCAGGCCTAAGCTGCAATCGGACATCCTTAGCGCTGCTGAGGAGGCAAGAGAGGCTCTCGCCACCACCACTGTGTTGGCAGCTGGCAGCCTGGCTTGTGGCTGAGCAGAGATCTCCCCTGTGGGAGCACACTGACCACCAGGGGGCAGCTCCTGCATTGAGCATCTGACCCTGGTGATCAATGTGTGTCATAGTGACCAGTCATTCCCAGTAGATCTGCTGTCAGGGTCAATTTGCATATTACCCTTTTATTATATAGGATTATGTGCCTCTCAAGAGTCCTTTTTTCCTTCAAGTTCTAGAGGTCTGGCCCATTCTGAGGTAGAGAAATTGTAAATACTAGGGAAGTAAGACAGATTTAAAGGTTATCTGTCAGAGGCGGGGTGAGGGGCACATATACATAAATTTTCATAGCTACATGAAAGGACACTAAAAAGCACAGTGAATGTCAACTTAAGAAATACTAGTAGGTGCTTAAAGTCAGAATGAATATAAATTTATTTAAATGTTAAATTTCAGGGCAACATGTGTAACTTCTAGTGGATAATAAAGTAGCCTAAAAAGTAGTTTCATTTCAAATAATCTGCTAAAGTTAAGGGATATCCATAGAAAAATTTGGCAGCCAGAAAGAAAATAAGAACATCCAGATAGTGTATCAGTTCCACAGGCAGCATATTTCTATTTAACCAAATGAGGAGGCAACTCCAGCCAAAGATTTCAGGTTTCTCTGTGTCCTCTCCCTTGATAATCTCATCCTACACAGCACTTGTGTTGATGTAGATGATGTACACATTCAGACTTCTTTCCCAATCTCTAATTTCACATTTTCAGTGACTCGCTGGGTATTTTTACCTCAACAATCTCAAACTCACTCTGTTCAAAATTGATCGCATCCTCTTCCTTTGAAAACCTGCACTTCCTCTTGGGCTACCTTTTTTCTGTTTATGTCACCACATCCTTCTTGTCACTTTAAAACTGCAAACCTCAGATCCATCTTTGTCTCCTCTTCTTTGCCTCTAGCAAATATGTCAATCTGAGTATTTTTAGTTTCTCAGGTGCCAAGCCTACACTTACCTCTACAGAGACTGATGCTTGTCCCTTCTTCCTAATTCCCTCTGCTATTTCCACATCAAGCTCTTGTTATGTCTTGCCAAGACTACTGATGTTAGCCCTGATCAGGTAGCTGAGTTGGTTGGTGCGTCATGCCTTATACCAAAAGATGGCGGGTTAATTCTCTGTCAGGGTACACACCTAAGTTGCTAGTTCTATCCCCAGTCAGGGAACATACAGGAAACAACAGACTTATTTTCTCTCTCTTCTCTTCTCTCTTTCTCTCTTTCTTCCTCTCTTTCTAAAAATCAATAAAAACAGAAGAGAAACCAAGATGGCAGCATAGGTAAACACCAGAAATTGCTGCCTCGCACAACCACTTCAAAACTACAACTAAAAGACAAAACGGACATCATCCAGAACCACAGGAAGGCTGGCTGAGTGGGAATTCTACAACTAGAAGGAAAGAGAAAAACACACTGAGACTCAGAGGAGGTGCGGAAGTAAAGTGCAGAGGTACGGAGGTGCGCGCAGAAAGGGCTGGCTACTGAGGACGTGGTTGTCTTTTTCAATCGGGAGGGAGTCACAAGCTCCCGACTGCTCTGAACTCCAGTTCAGGGCGAGTCTCTGGGGACCCAGACTCATATGGGGAGAAATTGGACTGTCTGGCATCGGGCGGAACTCGAGGGTGGCTTTCTCTCGGAGGTGCTTTCAGCGATTACCACGGGACACTGAGACCCAGGACCTCTTAGGGCAGGGCTGAAGATCAGCCATAGCTGTTTGCTCTGCCCTGTTGATTCCCTGAGACCCCGCCCAACCCAAGCTGTGTGCAGAGGCTTTTGCATATGAATGGCCTGGCCCTTTGCAATCTAAAATTACCTAACAAACTGCAGCTGGGTCAGAGAGACCCAGAACACCCAAAAGAAGGCCTAAGGCCCCACAGCACCTTGCACTGCTTCACAGCTAGGCCTCATCTGGGCACCTCCAAATCCCAAACAAAGAAGAGGAATCTGCAGATCTCTCCTTAGCTCCTGCTGGGTAGCTGGTGGCAGAGGCTAAATTAGCACCTCCTTAGAGATCCAAGAGCCAGTGTACCCAGTGGTCAGAGTGGGACCATCCAGATTACAACTCCTCAGATCCATAAGGGACACACTCAGGGGTCAGACTCAGTGAGCACTGAAGCAAGTCTTGCCCCATAAGGGTGTCTCCAGCACAGAAGTTCTCCCACCATAGACACAGCTGAATCTCACAGCCAATTGGCCTGGAGGTCAATTCCTCCCAGTGATACCTACAACAATCAAGGCTTAACTACAACAAGACTGTGCACAAAGCCCACAAGGGGGTGCACCAAGAGTATCCACCTCAGGTAATTGGGGAGGCTGAGCCACTGGGCCCTATAGGACACCTAGCACAGAAAGCCACTCTATCAACACAGGGAAGCAGCCAAAATGCAGGGACAAAGAAACAGGTCACAAATGACAGAAATGGAGGAAAGCAAACTACTGGATATAGAGTTCAAAACCACACTTTTAAGGTTTTTCAAGAATTTTCTAGAAACCGCTGATAAATTTAGTGAGACCCTCGATAAATCTAGTGAGACCCTCGAGGATATGAAAAAGGACCAACTAGAAATTAAGCATACATGGACTGAAATAAAGAACATTATACAGAGATCCAACAGCAGACCAGAGGAGCGCAAGAATCAAGTCTAAGATTTGAAATACGAAGAAGCAAAAAACACCCAACCAGAAAAGCAAAAAGAAAAAAGAATCCAAAAATATGAAGATAGTGTAAGGAGCCTCTGGGACAACTTCAAGCGTACCAACATCTGAATTATGGGGATGCCAGACGAAGAGAGAGAGCAAGATATTGAAAACCTATTTGAAGAAATAATGACAGAAAACTTCCCCTACCTGGTCAAAGAAATAGACTTACAAGTCCAGGAAGCACAGCGAACCCCAAACAAAAGGAATCCAAAGAGGACCACACCAAGACACATCATAATTAAAATGCCAAGAGCAAAAGACAAAGAGAGAATCTTAAAAGCAGCAAGAGAAAGAAACTCAGTTACCTACAAGGGAGTACCCATACAACTGTCAGCTGATTTCTCAACAGAAACTATGCAGGCCAGAAGGGAGTGGCAAGAAATATTCAAAGTGATGAAAAGCAAGAACCTACAACCAAGATTACTTTACCCAGCAAAGCTATCATTCAGAATTGAAGGTCAGATAAAGAGCTTCACAGATAAGAAAAAGCTAGAGGAGTTCATCACCACCAAACCAGGATTATATGAAATGCTGAAAGGTATTCTTTAAGAAGAGGAAGAAGAAGAAAAAGGTAAAGATAAAAATTATGAACAACACATAGATATCTATCAACAAGTGAATCTAAAAATCAAGTGAATAAAAAATCTGATGAACAGAATAAACTGGTGAATATAATAGAATTAAGGGCATAGAAAGGGAGTGGACTGACAATTCGCGTGGGGAAAGGGGTGTGGGAGGTGTGGCAAGAGACTGGACAAAAATCATACACCTATGGATGAGGACAGCTGGAGGGGGAGGGTAAGGGCAGAGGGTGGGGTGGGAACCGGGTGGAGGGGAGCAATGGGGTGGGGGGAGGAACAACTGTAATAATCTGAACAATAAAGATTTAATTTTTAAAAATTTTTACAATAAAAATATAAAATAAAAATCAATAAAACATATTTTTAAAAATAAAAATAAATTTTGGCTCAGTGGATAGAGCATCGGCTTGTGGATCAAAAGGTCCCAGGTTTGATTCTGGTCAAGGGAATGTACATTGGTTGCAGGCTCCTCCCCAGCCCAGGGCCCTCGTGCAGGAGGCAACCAATCGATGTGTTTCTCTCCCATCGATGTTTCGCTCTGCTTTTCCCTCCCTCTTCCACTCTCCCCAAAAATCAATGGAAGAATATCCTCAGGTGAGGATTAACAACAAAAATTAATAATAATAATAATAATAATAAAGTAAAAATAAAACCATGGCTAGGAGAACAAAGAGCAGCTTTCAGAAGACTTTGATAAATATCCTCTAATCACTCTCAATCAGGATTCCAGCCAGATTTCTGACACCGCTGTAGATTTTAATAATTCCAGCTACTTACTAGGCCATCTTTCCATGTAACAAAAGATCACTGACATGCCATTTTAACTGAAGTTCTGAGTGTGATGTTTTGATTAAAAACTAAATTGCTAAGCATTGTACAATACAAATCAGGCTGCTGAAAGCATCTGGAAGAACAGCCTCTTATCTCTTCTTTCACTGATACAGACAAGAGGATTAAAGTTGAAAGACCATCCAGAGATCTGATGTCTGAAAGAATGCATGGATCAAGTACTTCGTGAAGTGACTATGATCCACCTGAGATCCAGTTTAAGCGTATTGGAAAGCAAAGTCATTAGTACCTAGAGAAGGCTCTTAGCCTCAGCGAAATCTCCAGAGAACTATTGTTCTCCCATAGTCATGAAGTGGAAAAAATTGCATTACCAGAATTCCTTTTTCAAAGACAATACTAGATTTGTTTGCAAACAATGCCTCAACAAGCCTGCCTAGGGAAGACACGAAGGCCTGCAGGGAAACTGAGTGTATGTGGCCATGACCTGGAGAGAATTCTTGGTCATTCCAGATTGGGAGGGGGGAGGGGGGAGGGGGAAAAATGAAGCAGGAAGAGGAGAAAAGGGCTATGGCCAACAAGATGGCATATGTACAATATAGCATATTATGTGATCCCTTCTTATGTGCCTCCCCAAAAAAACTAAGTAAAGGTCTTCAAATATACATAAAGATTTGATCAGAACACTTTTTCCCCCCAGTGGGCACAATGAAAGAATGGGCCTATGCCTACAGCGTATCCTGGAACAATCTAAAAACAGCCCACATGAGCAAAGGAGCAGAGAGAAACTCGAGTCCCAGAGTCAGCAAATAGTTTCTGTAAAAAGTCACACAGTACATATCTTAGGCCTTATGGTCCAAACAGTCCCAACTATTCAACTCTGCCATGAGAGCATAAAAGCAACTACAGACAACGTTAAAAACTGTTCCAATAAAATTTAACTTCTAGACACTGAAATTGACATTTTACATAATTTTTCATGTGTCAAAATATTATTTTTCTCTTCATTTTTTGGACCACTGTTTAAAAATGTAAAACCCATTCTTAATATGTGGACCATATAGAAACGTACAAGTTGTCCCCCAGGCTGTAGCTTGCCATGTCCTGGCCTTGGATATCCTACATAATAAAAGCCTAATATGCAAATTGACTGAACGGCAGAACGACCGGTGGAATGACCGGTGGAACGACTGGTCACTATGACATGCACTGACCACCAGGGGGCAGACGCTTAATGCAGGAGCTGCCCCCAGCCTGCAGGCCCCAGGCCAGCCAAGGCGGGTGCCAGCGGGAGCCCCTTGATCACCCCGCTGGTCGCCCCACAGAGAGAGGCAACTGGTGGCGGGAGCAGGGCCAGCAAGCGGGCAGTGCCAAGCCAAGGTGGGTGCCAGTGGGGGGGGGGTCCCCGATCACCCCGCCAGTTGCCCCGCAGAGGGAGGTGACCGGTGGAGGCAGGCAGGGCTGGCGAGCGGGCAACGCCACGCTGGCCAAGGCAGGTGCCGGCAGAGGGGGTCCCCGATCGCCCTGCTGGTCATCCCACAGATTAGCCCTGATCACCGGCCAGGACTAAGGACCCTATCTGTGCACAAATTTCGTGCACCAGGCCTCTAGTAAGGTATAAGAAGGCAATTAAATTATAGGAAGACTGTCAGACCAGCCCAGGGGGTGGAAATCATGCTAGTCTCTAAAGGTAGAGTTGTATCTGCTGCCATGCAGGTAACTTCTGGCAAAGCTCCAGGTAGCTCCGTAATAGAGACATAGTGAACTCTAAGTATCTTCTTAGTTACCTTAGTTGACCCTCCCTCTGGTCTCCCCACTCCCCTTTCTACTCAGTCCAGATGTGTAGGACACTCTTGTGTACTGTTTAAGCAAAATCAGTGGGAGACTTTTTTAGGAGTAGGTGGGACAAGGAGAAAAGTTCCACAGGGTATAGAATGAATCATGCCATCAGGTAACACAAGTTTAATTTTGAGTAACTCAGGATGCAGTTCAATCTCAGGCATAGACTTTCAAAGACTTGAATCCTATCTAATAAAGAAGAAATATGTAAATTGACTGTCATGCCCTCACAAGATGGTGGTGCCCACAACAGAGGCAGGGCCAGCTGCTCAGCGCACCTGCACGGGGAGAAGCCGGGCCCACCCCCAGGTGGGGCCAGCCACTCTGCGTGCCTGCCTCCGGAGTCCCCTCAGCTCCTCTGGGGGCCTCTAATGCTTGTAACTACCACAATCATCTAAAGAAAGTATTTCTATCACCCCAAAAAGTTTTCTTGTGCCCATTTGAGGTCAAGCCTCCTGAACCTCCAAACCCAGATAACCATTTATCTGTTTTTGGCCACAGTAGATGAGATTTCCCTTTTTAGAATTTCATATGAATGGAATCACACAGTATGTACTTGTTGGAAATAAAACATGTTTTCTCATAAGCTGTTACAACTCATCCATGTGGCTGCATGTATCAGTAGGTCATTTCTTTTCATAGAATAGTAGTCCATAAATAGAAATATCATGGTTTCTTTTTTAAAATATATTTTTATTGACTTTAAGAGGAAGAGAGAGGGAGAGAGAGAGAGAAACATCAATGATAAGAGAGAATTATTGATCAGCTGTATCCTGCACGCCCCCTTACTGGAGATTGAACCCGAAAGCTAGGCATGTGCCCTGACTGGGAATCAAACTGTGACCTCCTGGTTCATACATCGATACTCACCAGCCGAGCTACCACAGTTTCTGTATGCATCCATCTGTTGATCAATTTTTGTTTTCCAGTTTGGGACTAATATATATTAAACCAGTATGAACATTTGTGTACAAAGTTTTTTTTAGACACATATTTTCTTTTCTCGTCAGTAAATACCTAGAAGTGGAATTGCTAGGTCATAGGTTAAACATTATAAGAAACTACCTAAATGTTTTCAAAGGAAGGTTATACCATTTTATACTCCCAATAGCAATGTAGGTGCTCCACATCTTCTCCAACACTTAATATTGATAGTTTTAATTTTAGCCATTCTAGTAGGCATGCAAACCCAATCTTATTGTGACTTTATTTGTATTTATGTGCTAATTAATGATGTTTAGACTCTTTCATATGTGTATTGACATATAAATACCTTCTTTGTATGGTGTCTATTCAAATATTTTATCCATTTTTAATGGATTGTTTAGCTTCTTAATATCAAGTTGTAGAATTTATTACGTATTCTGGATGGATGCCCTCTGTGAGATATCTGTATTCTTTTCTCCCAGACTATGGTTTGCATTTCCATTGTTGTCAGCTCAGAACATTAGATCACGTTAAACTAAAACGAACTAATGCAATTATCTGGTGGCCCATGGGGCTCTACAAAGTTTCTAGAATCTCCAGTTAACTAGTGTCAACTGAGGTATTCTATCTATGGAGCAGTACAACTGAGATAATCTTAATTAAAGTCCTAAATGCATTCCAAACACCCCAAACCACATCATGTCACAATAGTGAGATTAATTAGGAAACAAAGTTGCCTCAGTACATAGCTGGTATGGAAGGGCTGGTAGGGAGTGGGGAATGAAATGAGGAGGGGCCAAAAATAATAAAATGTTCTATTTAGTTTGAATTGCCAAGTTAGCTTAGTAGTTAACCTTCCTATTTTCCTATCCACAAGCTAATATTTTCAATAAAGATAAGTTAGCCAACATAAATACCACTTTAGATATATCAGAGTCCAAAAGGACTCTATTACATCAACACATTTTAAAAGATTTAACACAACACTTGAAGAACATAAATGACCATTCATGAATGTTTGATAGCAGCCGATATCAAAAGGTTAACCCTCAATGAGCAACACTTGATAAATTCCAATTAACTACACACACCCCAGACTGAATGGCTCAGAACGTCATTCTGTCTGCCATTATATTAACAATTAGCAAAGCAAAACTCCTCTGTTTGTGTTCTAGAATCCACTACCAACTGACCAGACACATGGGCAACAAGCAAGTAATATATCTCTGATTCATTTGTTTAAAAAGAGATGGAAATTATGTTGTGTCAGTGACCCTAAATTAGAAAATTTTTAGGGCTAACCGAACAAATTATTTTCACAATTAAAATGCATAAAAGTTCAAAGAAATAAATAAAATGCATAAAAGTTCAGTTTTCTGAAAGCATCTTAGCCACATTAAGTCATTTATTAATAACCAATACTAAAGATTTTCTGGAACCCACCCCAAACATTTATTTATTGTCCTGTCAATTCCAGTCTTATCATTAGTAGTGGAGATTCATAATCACCTAGCAAAATCCGTTCTCCTGTTCTACAGTAAGAGTTTAAGCAACAATTAACACTCTACTTCCTGACCACCCTTGAAGCTAAGTATAACGACGTGCCTGTGATCACCAACTTGAGCAGAAGTAAAGTGTGTAATTCACATGTCGCCTACTTATGAGAAAACATGACTTGCCCTAGACATCCACTTCTTCCCATTCTGGTATGCTTGAGATTCAGCTTGACCATGCAGATGAAGACAATGCCCCAGAGTGTACACCAGTGGTTCTCAACCTTGGCTGCAAATTCGAATCACCTGGGAATCTTTTTAAAATCCTGATTTCTGGGCCTCATCCTCTGGAAATCCTGTTTCTTTGTTACTAATGTTGTGGCCACACCCCACAACAAAGAAACAGAATTTCTGGAGGATGAGGCCCAGAAATCAGGATTTTAAAAAGATTCCCAGGTGATTCTAATGTGCAGCCAAGATTGAGAACCACTGGTGTAGAGGAACCCAGGAGATGAAAAAAACCTGGGTCCTTGAATGTGTGGAGCTGAGCTGTTGTCACCTGGACGGCTTAATTTGAAACTCCTGTGTGAGACTTAACTAAACCATATTCTTCTTTACCACCACAGTTTTGGTCCGCTGTGTTATAATAGCTTTGCCTGTGTTATCCACTGCTTGTAGCCTTCTGAAAAAGCTGTCAAACCCTGAGTCTTCCTGATAAAGCAATTTTTAACCTTCCTAAGGAAATTATATCAACCATCCATCAGAAATTACTGTGCTATTAGGGAGATATAATTATTGGCAAAACTATCTAAAGAGGATTAGAGAAGTTAGCATTTTATATCACTGTGCTTTAAATAATAAGAAAACCATATCTAAAGGCAAAACAACTTAAAAGAAGTTAGAGAAGGTAGCCACTTATGTCACTACTAGTCATTTTTATTTCCTGTTATGTAGCAAAAAATGATATGTTGTATAAAGGGAAAATTAATTTTATAAATTATCAAAGCCCATTCTCTATTCAAAATCAGAGTGAAAACTGATTCATTCTATTCCTGCTGCTATATAGTCCGTGCATTGAAAAAAGAATATACCATTGGCATTATTTCATTGGGCAGGTTCCCCAAGCACATTGTCCTCTTTCCATGGCCCCATGAACTAAGGCTTTTATTATAAGATGGATCTCCAGTTGAATATTGGCCTTAGCAATTACTGTCTCTTCATTCATTTAGCACTAGGAATACAAAGATAGATATGGTTCTGTCACTACCCTCAAGGAACTCACAGCCCAGAGTGAGAGATAGATATCTAAAAAGATGATGACACACAGAATGAGCTATGCAGCGGCAGAGGGAAGCAAACTCATCAAGAGAGGCCAAGAGGGTATTTTCTCTATTGATGAAGGTCAGGGTCCTATTCTGTCTTCGGGTCCTGCTCTATCTTTTCCCAGCCCTGTCCCACAGTGTCCACTCCATACATACTGATCAAAAGAAAATGAGTTTAATTTAGACCTGTGCTGCATCTAAAGAAATGCTGTGACCTTAAATGAGTTGCTCTTTTAAATCACAGTTTCCTTATCAGTAAAATGGGGAAACTAATATGTATCACAGGATTGTTTTGAGAATCAAATAAAACATATACAACACCTGCACATAGTAATGACTTAATGTATTAAGATTCTTTTCCCCTTCCCACAGTAGCACCAGTTCTTGAAGCTAGAAATGTTCATGTATACTAAATTTATTAATTCATTTTCCCACTTTCACTAATCTCTAGATACCCTGTCATGTATTTCTATTTTCAGCCTATAACTTCTTGTGGATATGTTCTGATAGCTTATTACCTTCTATAAGGAATAGCATTTCTACATACAATCACACATCGTTTAACAGTGGGGACACATTCCAAGAATTGAGTCTTTAGGTGATTTCACCATTGTGCAAGCATGACATAGTGCACTTACACAAACCTACATGGTGGAACCTATTATACACGCAGGCTGTAAGGTCTAGAGCCTATTGGTCCTAGGCTACAAACCCGTGCAGCATGTTACTGTACTGAAAGTAACTAGGCCAATGTAACACAATGGTATTTGTGTATCTAGACATATCTATACATAGAAAAGGTACGGTAAAAATACAGCATAAAAGATAATGTTGTGCACGCACCTGCACACGCACGCATAGACGTTGGGGGAGCAGGAGAAGAGCTGTGGATGGAGGTACCCTCAGGGGAAGAATAGACCCCAGGGAGAGAACGGGAGAACGGGAAGGAGAAGGGAGGAGAGACAGCGGGCAGAGATCAAAAGAGACCCTGAGAGATAAAGCTTGACAAAGAGAAATAGTAAAAGGGGGTGGAGGGCTGGTAAAAATAGAGATAAAGAGAAACAGAAGGTAAGGAGGTGAGTTTGTGCACACGTTTGCGTGTGTGCTTGTGCACACCTGCGCAAGGGGCGGGAGTGGGCGGGCTCCTGGGTCCCCTCCTTCCCACTCTTGCCCCTGCACCTGGGGGCTGGCGCTGAACGAGCGGGTAAACAGCTGAGCCTCCTTGTCTGTTTTAAGCCACACAGAGTTGGCAGTAAATTCAACATCACGGTTCGGTCCAGCCTTTTCTTTCAACATTGCAAACAAGCGGTTTGGTTATGACCCATGATGATCTTATGACACTGAGCCACGCATCACTTAACAACAGGAACACGTTCTGAGAAATGGGTGGGCCGGTGATTTCACACTGTGCGAGCACCACCGCGTGCACTTACACAACCCTAGGGGGCAGGGCCTACGACACACCTGGGCGGCACGGTGTAGCCATCGCTCCTGGGCAAACCTGCACACAGCATGCCACCGAGCTGAAAATACTGTGGGCAACTGCAACACAGTGGGAAGTATGTGTGCACCTAAACATATCCAAACATAGTAAAGGCAGAGTAAAAATACAGTAAAAAACTGAAAATGGTACATCCATATAAGGCACTTACCATGAAATGGAGCTGATGGGACCGGAAGCTGCTCTGGGTGAGTGCGGGAGTGAGCGGCAGTGAACGAGAAGGCCTAAGTAGGGCCTGGCCTCGCCGTAAAGCATTGCGTTAGGACTTTACGACAATTATGAGCTATGACGTCACTCGGCAATAGGAACCTTTCAGCGCCATTACAACCTTAGGGAACCACTGCGCTACCCGCCCAGCTGGCGGTCGTTGCCGGAAACGTCTTTATGTGACGCATGATGTACTCGGCGTCAGCTTGTCCTGTTCCTCTGCCACAACTACATCTGAGATGGAGTCGCGAGCTCCTACCTCTCCTTCAGATCTCTCAAAGCCAGGCAGGTCTCAGCACCACGGGTGTGATTTTTTTTTTTTTTTTATCAACCACATTTTGGATGCAGTGGGAATTTTTGGCATTGCTGCTTCATTCCTGTTCGAGATGTGCAAGAACAATTAATTGTCTCTGTACCAGCTTCTGGTTACCTGAATGCCCCCTGCTCTTATTCCCAATTATTTTCTCCTAGAGTTACACACCTAGTAATGCTGAGACTGAAAGGGGATCTAGCCCGGCAGGTGTGGCTCAGTGGTTGAGTGTCAACCCAAGAGGTCTCGGTTCGGTCAGGGCACATGCCCAATTGAGGGCTCTGTCCCCAGTGTGGGGCATGCAAATTTGGGTGGCAATCTGTGGGAGATTACCTGCAAAAATGGCCAATACAATTTCTGTGGTCCCAGGCCACACCGCCTGCCCAGCAGGGGAGTTTAATGCCGTGCCCTTAAATCTGGGGGGTCCTGTGACTGGCTTTGACTAACAGACTACAGCAAAAGTGACCCCATGCCAGTTCCAGGACTGGACCTTAAGAAGCCTGGCAGCTTCTCTTGTGCTTTCTTGCTACTCTGAGTCACCACGTGAAGAACGTCAAGCTCTCCGGATGGAAAACAGGACCACATGGAAACAAAGGCCTGGTGAGGATGATTGGCAGCAATCCTGCTGACAGGCAACACCAAAGCTCCCAACACGTGAGAGAGGCCATCTTGGCCTCCCTGGCTCTCCCAGGTGAATGTAGCTGCACGGGTGAGCTCCGCCAACAGGTGGAGCAGATAAGCCATTTCTGCTGAGTCCTACAGCAGTGGTTCTCAACCTTGGCTGCACATTAGAATCACCTGGGAATCTTTTTAAAATCCCGATATCCGGGCCTCATCCTCCGGAAATTCTGTTTCTTTGTTACTAATGTTGTGGCCCCACCCCATCACAAAGAAACAGAATTTCCGGAGGATGAGGCCCAGAAATCGGGATTTTAAAAAGATTCCCAGGTGATTCTAATGTGCAGCCAAGGTTGAGAACCACTGTCCTGGAGGGATTTCCTGACCCACAGAATTGTAAGCAATAAATGGGCATTGTTTTAAGGCACTGAAAGGTTTGTGGTGCAACAATAGATAACTGGTAAACCATATCTTTCCCCACCTAGTTAACCCACCTCGTTATCTCCATTACTCAGCCACCCTTCAGATCTCATCTCTCTAATGTCCCTGCAGCCAAAATGGTCCAGCAGGCTTCTCTCCTCCTCCTGCCGACATTTTCCAAGCCAGACTTGTCCGACTCAGCTTTGCTTGGCCTCAGATAAAATTCTAGGGCGTTCCCCATTTGTGCTTTTTTTGTCACACCTCTGCCTTGTAATTCCAGGGCCACTACCATATCCACTTTGGATCTTCCTTCAGAAACCCTGAAATTACAGTATGCTTATGGCTATTTTTGAGCATAAGAGAACTCTGTAAATGTGTTTCTATATATCTGTATCCAAGTACTTGCTTTCATTTATATTCCCTAGGTCTCAACAGAGTCAACATTACATTTAGTGCTGTCTATGGTTATATCGTACAACATACATAGATGTCTCATCTCTTTATGTAACTTTCCCAGTGCCAGCTAATCATGTACCAATTTCTGACAAGAAGTTCCTTTTTAATTTTCTACAAAATTCTTTAATCCAGTTTGATTCATTTAGTAATCACAATATGAATATGCTACATTGGCCTGAAGAGCCCATTCAGTGTTTTCAAGAGATCTGAACTGTTTCCAATGGCAACCAGGGAATCAGCTTGACATCTCAGACTGTAAGAACCTGAGAGCCCATCCATATGATGAGCCCAGCAGAGGACTGGGAGGCTTATGACATTTTAATCATTGATAATTTGGGTTGTGCTGATGAGAAGATTTTTTAATACGAGGAATTTGGAGAGGGTGCCAAGGAGAGTTGCCAAGGTAATTAAAACAGCCTTGTAAATTGGCTTGAAGAACACACCAGGCCATCAAAATCACCATCCGCCTATCTGACCCCCCTCCCCAGGCCGCCCCCACCTATTCATCAGATCTTCTCAGCCTTCATTGCAATTGACAACACAATGAGGACAAATATGCGCCACATTTCATGCAGCACATACTACTTCATAAACCCCTAAAGAATGTGACACCAAATAACGAGGTAGATCATTTGTACCCTTCCGACTTTCTGAAAGTGTTTGAGGTGGCTCACATTAAAAATGCAGTGAGAATAATGCACAAAATGAACACAAGGTAATAGCCAAGCTTAGTCATTTAAAAGTGTATAGAGGAGGTGGTGAAGGACTAGAAATTAAACCCCCAAAATGCTAAATGAGGAAACCTAGGCTATCTGGATAGAAATCTAGCTTTGAGTACCCAGCATTGGGGAAAGGTGTGAAGAGGAGAAAAAAAGCATACTCAGTGAGCTGTAGTGAGGAGATGGGAGGAAAAGAAGGTGGAGGCAGAGTACCAACATAGCCTGGGTTCCAGTCTCCATAAAGTGCACTGCTCCAGGAGTGATAAGGAGGAAATTAAGTCACCAGCGCCACAATGTGTGTGTGTGTGTGTGTGTGTGTGTGTGTGTGTGTCTGTCCGTCTTCACCATTATCTACAGCTTAAAGTAGAGAGACCCTTCAGAGAACCCAGTATGAGGTCCAAATTCAAAGCTCCTAAGTCTCCCACAGATATCTGACCTGTGCCAAGTTTTCAATATTCCAGCAAATGAGGAAGAATGGTCTTAAAGAGTTTCCTAAATATTTTTCCAGCTCATACCACTTTATGCAGTTCTGTGATTAGAATTATCATTGTCATTTCAAGCACAAGAGTATAATTCAAGTGCACAAAGTATCACAGTTTTCTGAACAATACCTGCCAGGTCCTCCTCAGGTGCTCAAACATGAGGATACGAACTGAGCAGATCAGGAGGTGAAAGCAGAAGGGAGCTGTAGGGAAATCAAAATCCAGACTGGGGCCGTGATGTCCATGTTCTGGGTACTTGAAGCCTTTCTATTTTCTGCAGAATAGAACCTCCCAGAGCTTCCCTCAAACCTGGGTCCCTTGAGAGTACAGCCCTCTCCTTTGTCAAACACCACACTTCACACATTCTTCCAAAAAGGAAAGGAAGCGCCCAGGTCTTTCTCCCAGCTTCCCCATTCCATTATAAAACTAAGTGTATTCAGATATTTTACAGACTCCATCAGATGCCATATAAAAAGGCAATGCCTGTGGGTATAAAATCATTTTTTAATACATTAACACATTTTCTCAAGGTTAACATTTTACTGAAATTTTTAATTTCCCAAAGCATAGAATGGAAAGGATGAAGTTAGTTAATACTAAGAAGGATTTATTCACTGGTTTTTGTCTCTTGGGATCAAGGTGACCACTATTTTATGTCAAATAAAAGTAAATGGATTTCTTAAGACAGAGTTGGTGACTCAGAAATCATCTAGGATAATAATAATTACTTGTTTAGGACTTACTACATAAGGTATATGCTATTATTATGCTTTTTAATGAATGAGGAAATCAGAGCTTGCAATAGTTAATGTTTGCTCCCAAGGTCATAAATCTACAAAGTGATGGTTGTAAAATTTAAATCCAGGTAGTCAGATGTTGCCAAAGAAGAAATAGACTTCTAAGCAGAAAATAATGACTGGTTTCTTGCTGCAATGAAAATACATTTCCTTTAAACCTTGAAATAATTCATCTGTCCATAAATACAGATGATTGTGATACATCTTGGGAGGATATAGCCTTAAAACATAGCTCCTAGCTCTACTTATATGCTAGAAAATGTTCTGTCATGCAAGCCTTTGCACAACACTCCCTTAAGCATCAAGCCCTGAGGACAATGAGGTTCTGGCCCACCTCAAATAATCTTAGGAACAAAGCCTCAGGTCTGTTGACCAAACACACCCCTGAGCTATACCTCTTGAAATTGTATCTGATCTATTAGGTGATGGTTCATATAAGCGTTGACTGACACTTGCAGAAGTGACCACAAGATCCTGTAACTGCACCATTAGCCATCTCTATTAATTATGAAATAAAGACATACAAAGAGTTAACATACAGCCCTGGTCGGTTTGGCTCAGTGGATAGAGTGTCAACCTGGGGACTGAAGGCTCCTGGGTTTGATTCCGGGCAAGGGCACATGCCCGGGTTTCAGGCTTGATCCCTAATAGGAGGCATGCAGGAGGCAGCCGATCCATGATTCTCTCTCATCATTGATGTCTCTATCTCTCCTTCTCCCTTCCTCTCTGAAGTCAATAAAAATATATTTTTTTAAAAAGTATTAACATACAGACTAAACTCTCAAACTCATGTTAGTCATTAGCTTCATCCGTGTTTACTACAATTCCTAAGTTATAAAATATATTGCTTTTGGTTTCCCCTGTCTTTCTCTCCACCAAGCTGGAGTGGTACAAGCAAATAGTGACTACAACACTTTTGGTTTCTCTCCAACATGTAGAGAGCTTGGAAGTGAAGCCACCCATCTTTACGGCACGAAAAAGCTGAGCAATCTGAAAAGCAGCTGCTTTTCCTGGGCCCATCAGAGAACTGTGGTTGCAGGGAAAACTGCCGCTCCAAAACCTGGAGAGGCAGGCAAAGCTAGCAAGTCATAGACAAGATCTGCTTCCCTGGAGCAGAAGCTGCTGGCACTATAAACGGGTAGGAACACCTAGCCGTCTATATATAGAAAAGGCTAGGTGACTGGCTGTACATACGTCCGACCATCCGACCAACCAACTGGTACATATGACGCACACTGGCAATTTAAAAATAAACGTCGACTCCTACATGCACGGTAAAGCTCTCGCTGGCACCCATGGCACGTGTGTTTTAATTTTACAATATATCATATACGCTATTTTGACATGTAATTTTTTGCAGTAACATAATTACCGCAGGAATCTTTCTTCTAATTAATTTCCTTTCAATGTGCACAAATCCATGCACCAGGCCACTAGTATTCACATAAATCTTCACAAAAACCCATTTACTTCATTTCCTCTGTTATGCAGCACAACATGACCAGCTTTCAACAAAAACTTGCAGTGCGTGCCAAGGTAGGAGAAAACACACTCCAAAAGCACACAGGAAGTATTAGAACCAGATTCAGATATGACACAGCTGTTGGGAAATCAGACAGGTAATTTAAAATATCTGTGACTGATATGTTAGAGACACTCAAGGGAAAAGTAGACAACTGCGAGAAAAGGTAATATATGCAGAGAGATGAAAACTCAACAGCAACAAATAAAAGGAAATGAGAGAAATCCAAAGCACCGTAAAAAGCACCGTAACAAAGATGAGGCCCGCTTTTGATAGGCTCATCAATAGACTTGACATGGCAGAGCAGAAAACATCAGTGTGCTTCAAGATAGGCCAACAGAAACTTCCCAAACTAAAATGAAAAGGACAAAACACCTAAGAGCTGAGGGGCAATTTCCACCTCAAAAAGCCAAACATGCACCCAGCTGGCATGGCTCAGAGGTTGAGCATAGACCTATGAATCAGAAGATCACTGTTTTATTCCTGGTCAGGGCACATTCCCAGGTTGTGGGCTCAATCCCCAGGGTGGGGTGTACAGGAGGCAGCTGATCAATGGTTCTCTCTCATCATTGATGTTTCTTTTTTTTTTTTTAAGGTATATTAGGACTATTTATTATTCAGCCATAAGAAGGGGAAATCCTGACATTTGCAACATGATGCTAAGTGAAGCAAGCCAAAGACAAAGACAAATACTATATGATATGACTTATATGTGGAAATTTCTTTTATATATACATATATATATATATATATATAAAATTGCTTAAAATATTACAGAGTATTACATATGTCTCCTTCCCCACCCCCCCATCATTGATGTGTCTATCCCTCTCTCCCTCTCCCTTCCTCTCTGAAATCAATTTAAAAAGAAAAAACAAAACAGCCAAACATGCATAATATGAATCCCAGGAAGGAGAGGGAGGGAGGGAGGGAGGGAGGGAGGGAGGAAAGACATCAATATAAACTCATGTTTAGTGTAATGTAGATACAGATGCTTACACATGGAAATATTTGTAAATATGTGTAGATGCACGTTAATATACACATATATATTTGCTTGCTCCATCAGCGGAGAGGGCAGAGAAGCAAAGACACCCCAGTAGCAACTAGCACTGTGCTGTACATCTGAAACTAATATAATATTGAATGTCAATTGTAATTAAAAAATAAAATTTTAACTGACAAATCTCAATTGATGGACATTCTACCAAAGACCTGACCAGCACTCCTCAAAACTGTCAAAATCATCAGAGTCGAGTAAAGTCTGAGAAGCGGTAGCAGCCAAGAGTAGCCTAAGGAAACACGACAGGCTCCTGGGACAGAAAACAGATATTAGGTTAAAACTAAGGAAATTCTAATAAAGTATGGACTTCAGTTCACAATAGTGTATGTGTATTGGTTCACTAATTGTAACCAATGCACCTTACTAATGTAAGAAGGTAACAACAGCGGAGACTGGGTGTGTGGGGACTATGCTCCTAATTTTTCTGTAAGCCTAAAACTGTTCTAAAAAGTTTACTTCTATAAATAAAGTGAATGTTACCAACAGAGAACATGTGCAGTGAGCAGGAGTACAAATAGTAAAAGCCCTGGCTGGTTTGGCCCCGTGGATAGAGCGTAGGCCTGCGGACTGAAGGGTCCTGGGTTCAATTCCAGTTGAGGGCACATGCCTGGGTTGCAGGCTCGATCCTCAGTAGGGGGCATGCAGGAGGCAGCCAATCAATGATTCAATGATTCTCTGTCATCATTGATGTTTCTATCTTCCTCTCCTTCTCCCTTCCTCTCTGAAATCAATAAAGATATATTAAAAGAAAAAGAGAAGAATTAGAGTTGGTCTTCAACATCAACTTTAAATTCTTTTTTTTAAGAAGTCCTATAGGCACCAGGAGGATGGAGATCTGCGGAAAGTATAGTTGCACAACTGCCAGAAACCTTAAAACTTTGCTGCTCCAAGTGTGAACCACAATCAGCAGCATCCTCTTTTTTTTTATATATATATATTTTATTGATTTTTTACAGAGAGGAAAGGAGAGAGATAGAGAGCCAGAAACATCGATGAGAGAGAAACATCGATCAGCTGCCTCCTGCACATCTCCCACTGGGGATGTGCCCGCAACCCTGGTACATGCCCCTGACCGGAATCGAACCCGGGACCCTTCAGTCCGCAGGCCAACGCTCTATCCACTGAGCCAAACCGGTTTCGGCAGCAGCATCCTCTTGAAGCTTTAAAAATGCAGAATTCCGGGCCCCACCCTGACTTGCTGAATACGAATCTGCATTTTAACAAGAGGTACTGGTGCTTGATATGCACATTAAAATTTAAAAGGCACTAGCTTAATGGCTATCAAATATAAACTGCTTAGTCATCCTGTCCCCCCAAAGCACCCCACAGCAGAATTCTACCACCTATAAATCTCAAGAATTCAACTTTTCTAATAGATGTATTTATTACAAAAGTTGACGATGGGGGGCAGGAGGTAGGGGGGTAAGAGATCAACTAAAGGACTTGTATGCATGCATATAAGCATAACCAATGGACATAAGACACTGGGGGATAGGGGAGGCTAGGGGACTGTCTAGGGCGGGGGGATAAAATGGACACATATGTAATACCCTTTGTAATACTTTAAGCAATAAATAAAAAAATAAAAATAAAAAAAATAAAAAGTTGACGAACTTACCATGGATTTTAATTGTGGAAATATCTCTAACAGGAAAAGTACAGGCTGGAGCCCTGCCCAAAGATATTCTTAGTTTTTAATCTAAATTCTGTGCTAGTTAACCACCCCTCTAAAAGCTTAGAGAGTTGGGATGGGGAGTGCCTTTTTATTTTTTTAAATATAGTTTTATTGATTTCAGAGAGGAAAGTATGTAGAGGGGGAAAGAGATAGAAACACCAATGATGAGAATCATTGATTTGAGCCCGCAACCTAGGCATGTGCCGTGACTGGAAATCAAACTGTGACCTCGGGGTTCACAGGTCAATGCTCAACCATGCCAGCCAGGCTGGGGAGTGCCTTTTTAAAACACATGTGTGTATCAGTTCAAGGTACTGATATAAATGAGTTCACTCCAACAGAGAGAGAAAAAGGCTCTTCCTCTGCCCAGGTAACGGTGTGTTCACCTCTATCTACAGAGGAAAATCAGGCAGAGTAATTACAGGTGGAATAAGGACTATAAGCTCCAGATTCCTCTCAGGAAACATTTCTGAGTCTAAATGCACTTTTTAATTAGCTCTTCCAATAGCATCATGCTAATTGGCTAATTTGGAAATGATATGAGACTCCATGTGCTCTAAAGAAAATCTGTTTGTTGATACATTTATTTGCACCTGAGACTCTTATTGCTGGCAGGACAGATATTATTAGAATAGAATCACCTGCTTGTTTTAACCAGATTTAAAAAAAAAAAAAAATGAACACACATGAATTGGCTCATCCCTAGGGTTTCAGGAGGAAGTATTAACATTTTGAGTGATGAGAAATTGCCACTTGGATGGGAAATAAATGAGCTTTAAATAGGTCCCATTATTTTTTTACAAGGTTATTATTATAAATGTTTCATAATAGAAGAAATGCCCTTCATGTCTATCCTCATTGTTGGTTTATAATTGGGGTGCTAACCTCTAACCAGCCCCGCTCTTCACACCAAGCCTCGGTGAGTTTTCATAAGTGATTTTTCCATAAAATAAAATTAACTTTTATTGGATTACAAATTTCCAATAAGTATCTCGGTTTGTTAGCTATACTGTGAAGAAAATGTATGAAATTTATTAGCTAGGGTTAGAAAATAGTGGCTTTTTAAAGTTTTCATGTGATTAACGTATTTCACTATTAATAAGACTGTCCTGAACATTATAGAAACATGATTTAGGTGAGAGCATGGTGACATATTGGGATATTTATATCTCACCTGAATATTTCATATTTGCTTTTCTTGTTCCATGGAGATGATACTTTGTAATCCAAGCAAAACTCCCCTCTAGGTTACTACTTAAAGTGTTCCTTTCCAGCCTACTTAGTGCCACTAAATAACAAAAGAAATACTGCATGGATCACCCTGGATTTCAGAAAGTGCAGTGATAAATTGTCTCCTCCCAGTAACTTAACTTGAGCAGGCTGCAGCTATTCTGCATTGTGGGCTAAGCCTCATTGCTAGGTTTGGAAATGCTGGGGTGCCCCCTACCGTTGTAACTTAGGAGGCACTTCTCTTGGCTGTTTCACTCAGAAAACAAGATTCTTCCCCAAATGTCACTCACTTAAGCAAAGTTCAGGTAAGCAATGGTTAGTCACAAGGATGGATGGATGGATGGATGGATGGGTGGATGGATGGGATGGATGGATGGATTCATGGATGTGTTTGCTATGAAGGACATTAGTATGATAGAGGATTATTGGAGAAATTTGAAAAAATGTCTGTAGATTGAATAATAATGCCTTAGCAATAGTAATTTTCTGATTTTGAAAACTGCACTATGGTGGTAACAGAATATCCTTGTTTACAGGAAATACACAGCGGAGTGTTTACAAGTAAAGTATGCATGTGTGGATTGGTGGGTAGGTGGGTGGGTAGATGGATGGATGAATGGATGGACGGATGGAGTTAAAGAAAACAGAGCTGGCCCTAGCCAACCTGGCTCTGTGGATAGAGCTTCGGCCTGCAAACTGAAGAGTCCTGAGTTTGATTCCGGTCAGGGGCACATGGGTTGTGAGCAATATCCCCAGTAGGGGGCGTGCAGGAGGTAGACAATCAATGATTCTCGTTATTGATATTTCACTCTCTCCCTTCCCCTTCTCTGAAATCAATAAAAAGTTTTTAAAAATTAAAAAAAAAGACACCTAAAGAGAAGATTAACAAAATGTGGAAGGCAACATTTTGTGAACCTGACATCACAAACCAGAGTTTGAATTTCAGACAACCAACTAAAAACAATAGACTTCTTAGGCATACTAAACATTACAAACTTCTAATATCATTCTGAACTACACCTTTGGTGACTTTCCAAGCTCTTGCTTGTCAAGTTCTTTGGTACTTTATAAAAACAATAAATATTTAAATCCAAAATCTAATTTATTAGCAATGCATACAGGCATATGAGTCCCAACACAGTGATTACTGAATTATCATACAATAGCTAAAACCAGAATATACTGAACATAGATTTAACAATTCCTTTATTTAAATGAATGAACTCCCAAAATATCACATGGTTGTTTTACACTTAACCCGTTCTGCATGTAGTAGCTCATCTAGAACATTTCTAATGGTCTCAATACAGACTTCCCCTCTGTGATGTTTTTTTGATGCAAGATTCCATACATTTTCAAATTCTTCATCAGAAAGCTTGACACCAATCTTACATAATATCTCTGCAATCTAGAAGAAAACATTACAAGTCAAGCCAAGATTTATATAAATTTGTATTTTTATAATATGTTTGTAACATATAAGGCTATGAATATTTATCCAAAAAAATATGGTGATAGGGGGTAATTTGTGAGTGTGTGTGTGTGTGTGTGTGTATCTATATATAAAAGTCTAAGTGACTGAACGACCGCTCAACCGGTTGCTATGACGCACACTGACCACCAGGGGGCAGACACTCAATGCAGGAGCTGCCCCTGGTGGTCAGTGCGCTCCCACAGCAGGAGCGCCACTCAGCTGACCAACGGGCACCAGATGCCTGGCTCACGGCTGGCGAGCGCAGCTGTGGCGGCATGAGCCTCTCCCGCCTCCGTGGCAGTGCTACCAAGAAGCAGCAGCAGGCGCAGCAGGGACCGGGATGAGGGGTCCCGGATTGTGAGAGGGCACAGGCCAGGCTGAGAGACCCCCCTACCCCCTGTGCACAAATCCATGCACTGGGCCTCTAGTTACATATAATAAGCATACTTTGCTTATTAATCATCTCTCTGAAGTGGTAATTATTAAAAGAGATGAAGGGAGAGGAAAAATACGCTGTTCACGTCCCAGAGAAAGTATAAGAAAGGAAAGATAAGAACTGGTAGTGAAAAGAAATGTTAGAATGAGGAGAGGTAATAAAAGACTTGAGGGGGAAATAACATTTACTCTAAATCATACAGGAAAAAAAAAAAAAAGCAAAGCGGGAAATGAAAGAAAGGTTAGACAGGGAATAGGAAAGCCAAAGAAACAGAATAGCTGCAGAATACATCTATTAAACAGAATCTGAACAAGAATTAAAAGATCCCCTGGAAATGATGTGCCCTTGTGGGAAATTAAGAGTATAATAAAATACACTTGCAACTCAGAACCACAGCTCTGGGGGCAGCTGCAGCCATTCAGCAAAAACACCTTAAGGTCCCAAAGCACAGTTGCTGTTCTTCCGCACCCAGTGGCAAGTAAAGAATGTCCCTGCAGAGTGACTTATGACGTGGGCATCTCGGATCTCCTCTCCGGCCCCTTTGCCACTCCTCCCGAGGCATTCTCCCTCGTTCAGCATCCCATCATGGTGTACTGATCAATCAATAGAATACTTTTACAGAAACCCACATCTAGTCCCAAGTTAACCCCAACCGGGCCTTTGGTTCTTACTTTTTATCTAGTATTGTGAGATAAAGGATGACTTTCTAGTTAAAAGAATTTTAGGCTACATAAAACAAGCAGGAAATTTTTGTGAGCTTTTTTTTGGGGGGGGGCAGTGCGGAACCCTGACCGTCTATTTCACAGGCCCTTTGGAGTGACTGAAGGAAGTGAAAACATAGGCCAGGAATGTCTCTTCTCTAACTCACTGAGGAGAATCCTGGCCTCCTGCTTTGGAACCAGCCAGCAGGCATGGTCCTCTGAGCTTCTCCCTTCCTGTCTCCCCCACCTCAGCAGAATGAATGGTTGCAATGAATCTGGTATTTAGTATTTAGTGAGTGCTCAAGCCACCAACCCTTCATGTGAAGTCCCAGAAGGTATCGTCTGTCTATTCTATCACTTATGCCTCCAGATATACAGGATCTGAGGAAGCAGTTACTCACTAGTTCACAAGTACGGCTCTAACCAAGCTGGTAGGACCAAGCCCTGCTATTAATCCTTGGTCCTCTGAAGCCCGAGGCTACCTGGCTGCTCCTGCTTTATAACCCATCCAGGAAGAAAATCACCTGGGAAACGAGGACCATGTTTTCTGAGAGAGAGGAAACACACACACACACACACACACACACACACACACACACACACATACACACACACAAGATACATGGGCTGACACACAGTACAGGACAGAGTACTTTAAATCAGTGCTATTGCACATAATTTGACACAACAGCAGTACCTAGGAGGGTGGCAGAGTGGCCTTCGCATGCCTACTATTTGGTTCTGGAGACCCAAGAACTTACACAAGGGAGAGATTGACCCTTTGGCTTTTTTTCAACTAAGAATGCTGTGAAATGTTTTAGAAAACATTTTTCTTTTATAGTAGGTCGTAGTGAATATACGATGTGAAAGTAATGCTTACTATCATAGAGTAAATTCCGCTATAAGAATCGTACCAAAATGTCACAACCAAATTGAACATTACCCTCAAGGACCGTTTATTTGGGGATCCTGATGAGTTCTGATGACTAATATATAAGGTCAGGTTGTATAAAGTCTGATATTAAGTAGCTGTTGTTAAATACACATTCCTATGTTGGTGTATTTATGTAAAGTTGACATTTCTTTCCACCCTTTTGAACTAGTATGCTGTACCTCTTTTTTGGATCTGGTTTGGAAGAAGTCTCTTTCAAACACTCCTTTCTGGCCAAAGATGGAAGGATATAGCAACGAATAGGCATTTCCCTCTTCACCATAATTCGTTCTATCGCTGATGCGGCGAATTCGGGGGGCAGGGATATCAGATCGAATGGTTGGAACACCATAGATGGGATAACCTAGGACATCATTGAGGGAAGAAAACACATATTTTGAAACAAAGCTGCGTAACACACTAGCCACCAGCCACATGTGGCTGTTTTGAGCACTTGAAATGTGGCTAGTCTGACTTGAGACATGGAAGAAATATAAAACACACACTGAATATCAAAGATCTTGTACCAAAAAATGTGAGATATTTAATCACTTTATATTACTTGTTGAAATGATAATATTTTAGAAATATTGTATACACATTTATATACATTTATACTATTAAATTAATATTACTTGTTTTCTTAATGTTGCTATAAAACATTTATAAGTACATACGACTCCAGTTATATTTCTATTAGCACTATTCTGAAGAGTAGCAAGACCTCATTATACCAGAATGTATAGCAAGTCTATAAAATTCAGTTACACAAAAAAACATGTATATCATTATTCATGTCCTTACAACCCGGAAGTGATCTTGATCAACATAAATTAGACTTTCTAAATAGCCAATAAACATCATACACTATATGGAGATATAGGGTGTTATGGGTTAAACTGTATCTTCCTCAGATTTATATGTTAAAGTTCTAGCCTCTAGTACTTAGAATGTGGCCTTATTTGGAAATAGGGTCATTGTAGATATAATCAATTAAGTTAAGATGAGATTGTACTGGAGTAGGCTCCTAATCTATTGTGACTGTGGTCCCTTAGAGAAAAGGGGACATTTGGCAACTCTCACAGGAGAATGCCATGGGAAGGTGACGGCCGAGATCGGGGTGATGCAGCAGAAACCAAGTAGCGCCAGAGATTGCCAACAGGCCACCCAAAGCTGGGGGAGGGGCCTGGAACAGATTCTTCCTCAGAGCTCTCAGAAGGAGCCACCCCTGCCGACACCGTGAACTTGGACTTCCAACCTCCAGAACTGTGAGATGGTAAATTTATGTTGTTTAAGACACCCACTAGGTGGTCCTTGTTACGGCAGGACTAGCAAACTTATAGATGGAAAATGAAGATAGTGAGAAACCTTTTGTAAGAGCTCTTCAAATAGTTGAAGGCAAACCTGTGTGTAGCTAAGAGTCACGTGGTTTACAAATCTCCTAAAGCTCGGTGACATCTGATTACTACACTGTGTACCATTCAGTGTTCTGATCTGTGACGGTTTCAATTTCATTAACATCGAGAGAATCCTTTTACTTGGATCGCCACTAACAATAGTTCGGCCTAAACTTACCAAGACCCCCTGGGTGCTTGGATATAGAATGAAACGAAAGATCCTAGGCTTTGAGAAACTTACAGCCTCATGGAAATCAAGGCTGGGGATGATGCAAGGGCAGATGAAGAACACATCACTTCCATGTTTGCTGATCATTTCTGATCTCAACAAACGCCTTGACATACTCACAGATGGTAGGGACAGCTCCTACAACCGCATTGATATCAGAAGAAGTGGTCTTATAGTGGCTGGAAACTTTATCGCTTGGCCTCAGAAGTGTCCGGAGAGTCTTTTCTGAGTTCTCATTTAAGACAATGTCTCCAGGCTGTACCAGGAGGGCTGGTTCCGATTCTTCAGCATTAGCCTCAGCAGGGTTTGCACAATCTGGTTTTCTACCTATAAGCAAAGAGGGAAAGAGGGGTAGGGTAATGTACAGGAGGAAGTTACTACTTGGTTCTTACAACTCCACAACAAAAGCATTTTACCCATTTAGTTTCTTCTTGCTGGTGGAAAACTGAGACCGGGCTGGTGTAAACCCTCCCCAGATACCAGCACCCCACTGTGGAAGAGCAAGTTCAGGCCAAAGTCATATCCCAGGAAACTGAAACCTGGTCTAATGTTTCTTTTCACCATTCTACTCCCTTGACTCTAGAACAGTGGTTCTCAACCTGTGGGTCACGACCCTTTCACAGGGGTCGCCTAAGACCATCGGAAAACACATATATAATCACATATTGTTTTTGTGATTAATCACTATGCTTTAATTATGTTCAATTTGTTAACAATGAAATTGGGGGTCACCACAACATGAGGAACTGTATTAAAGGGTCGCGGCATTAGGAAGGTTGAGAACCACTGCTCTAGAATAAAGCTCTTAAGTATGAAAGAATAAAAAACATAGAACCTATTATTTTTATTTCTTCTCTTTAAAAATTAGAGCTTACTTTCATATTTAACTTGAACTACAGGATTACCACAGTTGTTCCTAGCAAAAGACACATTTAGAGCCCTGGCCGGTTTGTCTCAATGAATAGAGCATTGGCCTTTGGTTCGATTCCGGTCAAGGGCACATGCCAGGGTTGCGGGCTTGCTCCCCAGTGGGGGGCACACAGGAGGCAGCCAATCGATGATTCTCTGTCATCATTGATGTTTCTATCTCTCTCTCTCTCCCTTCCTTTCTGAAATCAATTTTTCTTTAAAAAAGACACATTTAGAGTTGTAAATTCCATACATACCTGATCATGGAAGGGAAGGCCTGTGTATTGAAACATTTGGAGAAACGATAACTCACTGTGAGCTCAGGAGCTGATTACTAGTCTATCAATAACTCCCTTCAAATCCGTGTATAAAAGAAAACCCTGAGGTAGAACTGAAATTATAAGATTCTGACCTGTTTTGCAGATTTGCTTTGCTGAGTCAATTCTGAAACTTAGGAGTACATTCCTGACATTCTTTCCAACAGAGCTGGTAACGGACACTCGCACTAGAGGGCGCTGTGGCCTTTCACTCTCTACAAGAACTCTTAGTTCTGAAAAAGCTCAAGCCAGGTTTGCAAAGGCAAATGGTGCCCCAGTATGAGAGTGGGGTGGGAGCAGTGGCGAACCAGAAAAGACATGTCTCTGTAAGGTCTGCACCCCCCATTTAGCACCCGCCAGCTGTTGCCATGAAAGCATTCAGGCCCATTGCAGATCTTCTAAACCCCTCCCCAACCCCCCACTCCTCCCCAAACACACAAAAAAGCAGAAATTTGTTCAAAGTGTGAAACCTATTCCTCAGAAAACTGTTCGAAGGCCACTATCTTAAAGTACTTAGCCCATCACCACCACCTTTCCTGCAGAAGTCAACAAACAGTAGGGTAGATTTGATACAAGACAATTTCTGAGCCCTTTCTGACCCATTGGGCACTATCTTACAAGATAAAAATCTCAAGAATTCCATAGAAAATGGCTGACAAAGTCAGGCCCCAAATCCTGACATGAAAACTGTCTGGTTTGAAAATAGGCTTCTGCTTCCCCCACACCCCCACCCCCAACTCATGAGTTGTGCCAAGAAGAACAATTTGACTCCTCTTATGTGACAAATAAGACAAATTCATTGAATTGATGTGGTAGAACTCTTTCTTTTTTCTTCAACGAAATAACAGGTGTTGCATACCCTACTTTTGAAGACAATGCTCATACTTCTGAGAGCTTCATTAGGTAGGGAAGATGCGCCTGTTTTCCTAGTGGGTAGACTAGAAAGGCCATCCCAGAAACTGGTAAGGGCTCATGTCATCAGTACAGCCCCAAATTTGGTTTTGGTCTTGCAGAAAGCCATGACCAAGGAATAAAAATAAAAGCAACAGGCCTTAGCTGGTTTGTTGAGTGGTTAGAGTTGGCTCTTGGACTGAAGGGTCGGGGGTTCAATTTTGGTCAAGGGCATGTACCTCGGTTGCAGGCTCCATCCCTGGACCCAGTCAGGGTGCATACAGGAGGCAACCAATCAATGTGTATCTCTCTCTCTGTCTCTCCTCCTCTCTCCCTCCCTTCCACTCTCTAAAACAGTGGTTCTCAACCTTCTGGCCCTTTAAATACAGTTCCTCATGTTGTGACCCAACCATAAAATTATTTTCGTTGCTACTTCATAACTGTAATGCTGCTACTGTTATGAATCATAATGTAAATATCTGATATGCAGGATGGTCTTAGGCGACCCCTGTGAAAGGGTCGTTCGACCGCCAAAGGGGTTGCGACCCACAGGTTGAGAACCGCTGCTCTAAAAATTAATGCAAAAATATCCTCAGGTGAGGATTAACAAAAAATAGAAGCAGAAGTATCTTCACTTTTTAGAAGAGAGAAAATAAAAATGTAAACAACCATTTAAAATAGTTATCTTTCTCTAATAATCAAGATTTGAAAATTAAAGCAAATGATGCATCATTATATACCAACTAAATTACAAGAATGTTTGAAATAACACTCAGTGGTAACACAGTTGGAGTAAAATTGTCTCACAGCGTTGGCTGGTAAAGTTGCAAATTGGTAAAATCATTTAGAAAAGTGAAACGAAAATACGTAAAGAGAGTTACTTCTGGGGTAATAATAGCATTCATTAGAAATGAGATATAATTAGAAACAGAAAGCTTTTTGAGAGATAATCGTTATAGTGTTACCCATATTACTTTAAAACTGTCTGGAAACAACCAAAATTTCAGAGTAAGGAAATGGTTTAGTAATTCATAATACAACAGCATGAAGGAACTGAAAATGAAGTTTACAGAAACCATAAAAGTATCTCTTCATTCCACAGTAATTTGAAAGTTAAATTTTAAAAAATAATAAAATAAAAATGGTACATTTGCTGTGATTTTAGCTATATTTAAATATATGCATACACACATACAAATATGTATATATGTATATCTATATATAATTAGTAATGCAGGTATATAATATGTAAGCATGAAAATATTTGCATGAAAGTGAAGATTATGGCTTTATTTTTTGTTGTTACTGTTTACGAAAACTAACCGGTTAAATTTTCCTTTGTCAAATTCTACTTCACTATTCATTTTCCCTGGGGAAGGAGAGATAATCCTATATCATAAAAGCCTAATATGCAAATTGTCCCCTTGACAGGGAGTTCGACCAAGGCGGGTGGCCAGCCAGCCAACCACAGGAAGGCAGCAGCTGGGGGAAGGGAGGCCCCAACTGGCAGCCGGCAGCAGCTCAGGACCCTACCCGTGCACAAATTTCATGCACTGGGCCTCTAGTTACTCTATAAAAATGATTTGTGAACAGTTTTCTGAGGAACTGTATATCATGTTTTGGGCTTCTGAATAAATTCTTTTGCTTTTAATTTTTTTTATCTTAAATGAGTAATAAAATTCAAAAGATACAAAAACATAAGATTAAAAACTGAGTCTGTCTCTTTGTAATACTTCAAGCAATAAAAATTATTTTAAAAAAAACAAAAACACTGAGTCTCACTGCTATCCTATCCCTCAGCTACCCAGTTCCCCCTCCCTGGAAATAGCAAATGTTATCAAATTCTTTCCTACCCTTCTATGGATAGTCTATGCATAAACAAGCAAATAAATATGTGTATATATATATATATATATATATATGCATATTTTTAAATACATAATATTAAAGTTGAGATGAGCTCCTAGAAATATAAAAGTCCATTTAAGAGTTTGGCAAAGCTTCAAAAATTACCTTTAATGACAACCCTCTCTTCATACTCTTTCAGAGGCATTTTATCTTTCCAGGTAAGATAATTTGCAAATTCCAGGTAGCTAATCAGCCCATCATTATCCACATCACAGTAGTCAAATAGCTGGTCCAGGAGCTTCTCATCCAAGTGCAAGTTGGCCTGCTCACAAGCTTCCAGAAGCTCATCTTTATCTATCACCCCATCTGCCTTCTGTTAGACATAAAGCAAAAAAAGGTGCAGTGAGCATTGTCTTCAAAAGTAGGGTATGCAACACCTATTATTTTGTTTAAGAAAAAAGAAAGAGTTCTACCACATCGATTCAATGAATATGTCTTATTTGTCACATAAGAGGAGTCCAACATTAAGCAAGATTGATCTTCGTGGTGCCAATCTGCTATGTGCACAGTAATTTTAACCCTGGTTAGAGCAAGGTGTGGCTCAGAATCTTTGTTAATGCTATTTAATAATTTTTTTCATTTAAATCATGCTGTTTACACTGAGAAGATGTGACCATGACTCATGCCTGACATTTCATCTGAAGCATGCTGTGACAGCTCTCTACAAGGTTCCTTGCTTTCAAAGTGTTCTGGTGTCCCACTGGGCAGTGAGTGATCCTCCACTTCACGACCTGGTAATGGGAAAGAATTGGGGAAGCAGCTGCCAGCCAAGGACAGGGAGGTGGATTCTAAGACAGTCACCTGCTTGTTGTTAACACTCCTATGGGCAAGAGGAGCCTGCTACCAATTTGGTGGTGAGCCCTCATTGTGACAATGAGCACTACAATTCATCCTGGTCTGGTGGGAGGGGAAGTCTGCACCCCCTTTCAGAGAACAGTTTAATACAGAAGCACCTACACTGAGTGTGATAGGAGGGAAATGTATGACGGCCCTGGGCAGAAACTGGCTGATTCACTCGGGAGGTGTGAGGGCAGAGCCTATAATGCTCGTTAAGGAAGAATGACATGAGTTGGGATGTCTTCCTCCTCAGCCCCTCCTAAAATCTTTTAAGCCAACCTTGAATCCATTCAAAGATGACAGTAAAAGATCTGAGTATGTTCCCGGTGGGTCCTGGCTGCTGTAAGGGAGCTTTTGCCCGCTCAGAGAGATTTCTCTGAAATAAAATAAGGAAGAGACGGAGGAGGAGGAGGAGGAGGAGGAGGAGGAGGAGGAGGAGGAGCAAGAGGAGGAGGGAGAGAAGGACAAGGAGAAGAAAAGAAAGGAGGAAATATAAACACACACACACACAAAAGAGAGAGATTTCTCTGAGACAGACGAGGGAAGCCATAACTGACTCATTGACTAGTATTCAGCTCTTATGTCCAGGATTGGATTTACAATGATGAAGGTGATCCCTGGAGACCAAAACACTGACCCTATAGTTCTAGATAAACTCCTGTCTTCACATCCGTAGGCCTGGAAAATGTCCCTAACCCTTATGTTGAAACAGAAGGAGAATTTAAAACATACCAGTGTGTGTGTGTGTGTGTGTGTGTGTGTGTGTGTGTGTGTGTTTCTATTGAAACATATCTTGACAAGGGAGCTACAAATGCCCTGGATTAAAGTAGACTCCTTTATGAAATCATCTGCTACAAACCCAAATCAACCAAAAAAGCAAACCCACAGCCCTGGCTAAAAAGCAACGTGGGCTGTGGCTGTTGAATCAAGAGGATCTTCAAAACGGAAATAGATGGTGTCAATAATGACAACTTTGCTGCCCAGTATAGGGCTTTGTGTGGACTGAAAACATTGGTGGTTTTTTTCATCTGTGTGGCCTGACAACGTTGGTGGTGTGTTTCTTTGAGCTGCCTGCCACCACCACACCACTCAAAACTGCAAGTATATGTTTCTTACTCACTGGTGCAGACACCCTCTCTCCCTCCACGCCCTTAATCTCTCCCTCCCCAGACCCCAACCTCAGCAGTTCTAAGAAGAAAGATGAGTAGATGTGGGGCTAAGGTCTCCCTGTCCGCACGGGGGATCAAAGGCCACATGCAGCTGTCCAAGTATGCTGTGGAACTTCAGGGGGGGGCAGAGACTCCAACTTTCGTGGCTTCTTTGAATACAGGTGCCAAAGTCATCATCCTACTCAGTCTGTGGGGGAGGAGCCATCTGGATGCAGCTAGAGGGCCTGGGCAGAGTTGGTTTGATGTGGAGAGGGAAAGCTAGCAATAGCGTATTTCTGTGGCTTCCACTTCTACACATGTAAGTGATATTGATACCTTACGTGCCTGTACTGGGAATGTTCTTGAGACCCAGAGGCACTCATGATCAAGAAGAACCACATGTAGAGAACTGCTAATACCTTTGGGGCCCCACAACCCCACTGGCCCCTTTGAGCTACAAGTCTCCATGACTAATGAGTTTGCCACTTAGTGCCTCTGGAAAAAGAGAGGCAGCCTCCACTTGAAGGCGCCCCATGAGATTTCAGACTTGTTGCCCCCTAACCAGGCAGACAGCTTTTGAAAAGCAGCTAATAGGCAGTTCCTGAGCTCTTGCTGAAACTCAACACTTGACCCACGGAGGCCTTGTAACTTTCCAGACCGATAAGCATTTTGAAGTGAGCCAACTTGGACTCAATGATTAACAAGATAGGAAGGACTTAACAAGCCTCATTTGTGAAATGGTAATGGTGTATTCAAGAAGGCAGCCGGCCTGACCCCAGTTACATCTCAGTTTTACATGAAAAGGGCAGCAATCCTTAGGGGAAAACTTGATGCATCTTTGCTACCTGAAGCAAAAACCACTGGCTCAATAGGACCATACAGTTCACAGAGGCCCCCCCTGTGCCTGGGCTTCATTCACTAACCTGAAAGCCAGTGGTCTTCACTGGGCTGCTGTGGCTTTGAACCTCAATGACAGCTCCGAAGGACCGAAAATAGACATACAGTCACTCTACCCAGTGAACAGAAATCAAGGCCATTCTTATGGCTCTGGCCAATCCTCCCCTTGATGAAGCTGCTATAGTTTTACTGACTCTTGGATTGTTGCCAATGGCCTGCCTGCTTGGTTTGCCATTTGGAAAGCTATAGGCTAAAGATTAAAGACACTTCTTTTTGAGTCTGAAAACTATGGAAACGGATCAGGGCTACTGAATGAGCCCTCTGGGTAATTCATATAGATGACCATGATGAGGGTCCCGTCTCTAATGAGAATAACTGGAGTCAAGCTTCTGATTGAGCCTGATCCATTCAGATTGCCACCATGGCTGTCCGGAACCATCGTTGCACCAGACATGGCAACACACCCACCACAAAAGACAAGGCACAAAGTAAAGCACTCTATGTTTCTGATGCAGAGGCTACCGCCCTGTGACAAACTGTGACTCCTGCCACAAGCTGACCCATCAGTCTCATGATGCGGGGGGACACATTGCACACAAGACATTGCTCCATGCTCCTGGCAGGCTGACCTTTGTCCCCTCTCAGAGTTATGAATGGTGCCTCACCACTGTTGACATATTTTCAAGTTATGGAACGGCTATGCCTAATCAACCAGCTCCAGTCGCAATAGAATGGCCCATGAAATTTATCTGAGTCATGTGTTTTGCTTTCTGGACCATTTTCAGTCTGACAGTGCTGTGCCTTATAGCCCAAAAGCAACTCAACAATCAGCTGTTCAGCAAGGTATTCAATGAACCATTCCTGCTCTCAACCATCCACAGCCACCTGAGCTCTGGAATAGCCTCAAAAATAGACTACCTTCCCTATCAGCTCCTGCTCATACATCTTACAGTAAAGCAGTTTGTCTCTGAATGCAGCTGCCCCCCAAAAGGAATCCATCCCATCTCAGCTACTTCCTGGATAATAATTAGAATAAAAGGAGTGAGAATTATATTGGCCTAATTTTGAAAATGTGGGACTCTGTTGTGACCGTTCTTGGACATGATGCATTTTCCACCCTCTAGATTTTAAGTTCCCTAAATGGAAAGTCTACACATTATCCAGAATAATGTCTGATGTATTGTGTGCTCAATAAATAACAGAATTAACCCTCTAAGCCAAGAAGATTCATTTAGGAAAGAATATCTTGTTAGTTTTGTTTTGGCATTGAATTAAAAATGGGCATTCAAGCCCTAGCCGATTTGGCTCAATGGATAGAGCATCGGCCCACAGACTGAAGGATCATAGGTTTGATTCCAGTCAAGGGCATGTACTGGGGTTGCAGGCTCCATCCCCAGCCCAGTTGGGGAGAGGGGAGGAAGAGGCAACCAATCAATGTGTCTCTCTCACATCGATGTTTCCCCCTCTCTATCTCTTCCCCTTCCACTCTCTTAAAAAAAAAATTCAATGGAAAAATGTCCTTGGTGAGGATTAACAGAAAAAAAACCCCAAAAAAACCCACTATAATTAATTAATTAATTAATTAATTAATTAATTTTAAAAAGGGCGTTCAACGATAGAAAATTCAAATAATCAAAAATTATCCTACAGCTGTAGTAGGAAGACCCACATCTTATTACTCTCTCAGAAAAAAAGCTCCTCAAGGACACTGAGCACTACATTACACATATTAAAAATTTACTATTTAAAAGGTGTATCAGCATTAAATAATTCTCAGTAATTTCCTCTCTGCTTAATTTAATTGTATCATAAGGAGTATGCCTGGTGGTTCACTAAGATAATCAACATCTATTAAGATGATCATCTTGCCTATAATTACATTTAAAATGAAGAAGTTTTTAAAAGCAGAGCACTACGTATGGGCAGGTTTTCTTATTCATATCACTGCTACATAAATTTCCCCGGATACCATCTTTGTAAAATAACTTGGATTTGAGTTAAGCTTAAAATGTATTTATTTTAGCTTACATATTTTAATTCTGAAGAATCATTTTTAAATTACCTGTAAATAGCAATTGGTCTCTACTGAAAAACCAGAGAAACCGTTGAATACTTCTCTTTTCTTTAAACACAACTATGTGAGAAGTGTAATTGATGACTGGTTGGTGTGTGTCCCTACATAATCAGTACACACCTAAATGAGAATATTAACCCACTTTTTATGCATTAGGACAACACAGGTACACAGGCCCTAATCTAAAAACAAATAAAATGAATGGACTTAAAATTAATTAGCCTATGAGTGATTAAGATTCTTTTAAGATAAAAAATTATGAAGTGTAACTTTCTCAAAACTATACTCAACTTGCCCTAACTGGTTTGGCTCAGTGGATAGAGCGTCAGCCTGCGGACTGAAGGGCCCCAGGTTCGATTCTGGTCAAGGGCATGTACCTTGGTTGTGGGCACATCCCGAGTAGGGGGTGTGCAGGAGGCAGCTGATCAATGTTTCTCTCTCATTGATGTTTCTAACTCTCTATCCCTCTCCCTTCCTCTCTGTAAAAAATCAATAAAATATATTTTTTTAAAAAAGCTATACTCAACAGAGGAAGAAAAATAGGAATATTATATTTTTCCTTTTGAGATAAACTAAAATTATTCTGTTCTTTTTTCTTCTCATATCAAGATGATACATCACATTATCACAGACTTATTTATAAACTTTTATTTGTTTATATTAGAATCATTCTAAAATTGTTGCTAGACTGCCTAGAAAAATAAATACAATTAATAAAAATAAGTATAAAATAAAAACAGAACCAAAATAAAAGTGAGGAAATCAAAGCAAAAAGAATATAAGGATGGAAAAAATTAAGATGAAACTTGAATAAAAAGATCATACAACATGTATGCTATAAGATCATATTCACAAACTAGATGAGTTTCATTGAATTGGCTCTGAGCTTCCTGGTGGCCTAGTCAAAAAGGTCTGGACAATTAATGCAAAATTCGTGTTGTTCATAAGGTAAAGACAAACCAAATACTTAGATGAAGCACAGTTATTACCTGTGGAAAGACAGGATTTCCTTATAAAGAGAGTGCACATGACAAAAATAAATAGTCTCGTAGACATAAGAACAGAAATGTACCATGGCCTCGTAAGCAGTTTATATAATAGTGTTCCTTGGTATAACCTAAAGGCAAGCAGCTTGGTAAAGCAATCCTCTGATGACCTATAATGATGTCAGGTAATCCCACAGCTCTAGATTGATCTACTTTATCAAAGGATAAAATTTAGAGTAACTTGAAAATTGAATGGTCTTGCCATCTCAAAACTGAAACCACACCCTGCTCCCCCAGGGGAGAGACATTCTAAGTGTGACATGGACCTAGACCAGTGGTTCTCAACCTTAGCTGCACATTAGAATCACCTGGGAATCTTTTTTTTTTTTTTTTTTTTTTTTTACTTATTTTTTATTTTATTTATTTTTTACAGAGAGGAAGGGAGAGGGATAGTTAGCAACATCGATGAGAGAGAAACATCGATCAGCCACCTTCAGCACACTCCCCACTGGGGATGTGCCTGCAACCAAGGTACATGTCCTTGACCGGAATTGAACCTGGTACCCTTGAGTCCACAGGTTGATGCTCTATCCACTGAGCCAAACCGGTCAGGGCTCCTGGGAATCTTTTTAAAATCCTGATTTCATAGGCTCAGAAGTCAGGGTTTTAAAAAGATTCCCAGGTGATTCTAATTTGCAGCCAAGGTTGAGAACCACTGACCTAGACTGACAGTACTGTGTGTACATATTCAGATTTAGATGTAGATTGTCTCTACCTCAGGAGTCTTCGCCAGGGTTCCACGGTGCTTCCCTCCCATTGCTCCCAGCACACTCTAGTTAAATAATCTACATCAATGGCTCTCAAACGTGAATGTGCACCAGAATCACTTGAAGGGCTTGTTAAAGCACAGTTGCTAGGCCCCACCCCTGAGTTCCTAATTCAGTAGGTCTGGGATGGGTGTTGCAATGTGCATTTTAAACACATTCCCAAGTGATAGCAATGGTGGTAAAGAATCACACTTTGACAACCACTGCAAAGGTCAGAACATTTTTTTTCTGTCAAGGACCAAAAAGTATATATTGTATGTTTTGTATGTCTCTGATGCACTACTGTGCATTTGTAGTGCAAAAGCAGCCACAGACAATACTCAAAACACATGGGCATGGAAGCCTATTTACTAAAACAGGCTGGATTTGACCCACAGGCTATAGTTCCCTGGCCCCTGTTCTGCACCCATCTGCAGGGATCTGGAAGCCTATGCACAAATCAAAAAGCTCTGCTCTGCTACTGGCCTTGTCATAGTGCCTGAAGGCTGTCAGCAAAGAGTCAAACCTTTCGCAGTTAACGTTCTTCAAGTGATGACGAACTGCTGCAACCATGGCTCGCTCCCTATCCTTGCCTCGAAGATATTCACTTGGGAGTCTATTATAGATGAGATCATCAGAGCCTATTGAGGAGGGGGAGAAAAGTCTTTTTATCTGAATATAAAGTTTGTCAGTAGTATTCTCATGCTAAAGGAAGAGAGTGATCAAACAACTTCCATGAATGAAAAATCTACCTAACTCCAACACTATGATCCAGCATGACAAAATCTTGTGTATAAAAAAGTACATTGCCGAGACCGGTTTGGCTCAGTGGATAGAGCGTCGGCCTGCGGACTGAGGGGTCCCGGGTTCGATTCCGGTCAAGGGCATGTACCTGGGTTGCGGGCATATCCCCAGTGAGGGATGTGCAGGAGGCAGCTGGTCAATGTTTCTCTCTCATCGATGTTTCTAACTCTCTATCTCTCTCCCTTCCTCTCTGTAAAAAATCAATAAAATATATTTAAAAAAAAAAAAAAAAAAAAAAGTACATGAAGTAATGGACAAAAACTAATATTTCTGTTTTATGTGACTTCTCTGTTCAATGAAAACAAAATCTGAAGAAATAAATTTTGTGGGGGCATCATTAGCCCTGCTCAGCTGTCAAGTCATTTCCTATGACAGTGGAGGCCTGACTGCCTCTTCGCAGATATTCGGCTAAAATGCTGAGGACTGAAAAGCTGGGGCTGATTTCATGTGGGGGCCACTCTATATGCCTCAGAGATGGCTGAACCTCTGGGAGCCCCTGTAAAAACTGTTCTCAAGCCTGGCCAGTGTGGCTCAGTGGTTGAGCATCAACCCATGAACCGGGAGGTCACAGTTCAATTACCGGTCAGGGCACATGCCCGGGTTTTGGGCTCGATCCCCAGTAGGGGGCATGCAGGAGGCAGCTGATCAATAATTCTCTCATCACTGATGTTTCTATCTCTCTCTCCCTCTCCCTTCCTCTCTCTGAAATCAATAAAAACATTTTCTTTTTAAACACTGGACTCAAATTCCCTACTCCCCCCTAATATGGGTTTCTAGTCCACCTTCAGTCTGCAGATCAAGTTCCCATTTCCCAGTCCTGCTTCTCCCTATACCACTACCAACACCCCAGCCCCATCCACAGTCTCATTAACTAAGAGTAGCAACGGCCAATACAATACTACAAGGCCCCACTGTATTTGATTCAGTAAAAGGCTGCCTCACTTCACTTTGGCTTGTTTAATACAGGCCATATTTATTTTCTAAATAAAATTGTGAGCCCTAATTGACTGAAGATATTCATTACAACGGCTTTAATTTGTGCCTATTTCAAACATGACACAAAAAACTTTTTTTCTTTCTTGTGTTACAAACTTTTCTTATTAATATTCATATGATATTTTAAGCCTCTAAAATTAAATATATTTTATTGATTTTTTTTACAGAGAGGAAGGGAGAGAGATAGAGAGTCAGAAACACTGATGAGAGAGGAACATCAATCAGCCGCCTCCTGCACATCCCCCACCGGGATGTGCCCGCAACCCAGGTACATGCCCTTGACCGGAATCGAACCTGGGACCTTTCAGTCCGCAGGCTGACACTCTATCCACTGAGCCAAACCTGTTTCGACAAAACCTCTAAAATTAGAAGCTTTGAGAAGAGCTGGTGAACTTAACTGTATAACGTTGTGTGTGTGGCGGGGGCGGGGGGGGGGGAGGGCAGGCTGGGGCGGGGGGGGGGGGGTGTTGTTTGTTTTGTAAAGAGAAAGTCTGTATATTTACCATAGTCGTCAGGACGGAGACAAGCTCCAAATGTGTGGTCCGGATGAACATTCATTGTTTCTGCAATGCTATCCAAGAAAACAAACCCTTTAGTTAAAATACCCACCACATGGCATCCCTGGAATTTAAAATATGTTTGCCATATGTTTTTAATAGCCCATATTTTCTCCTATAACCAAACTATGACGTTATCAAACAGACGGTCTCCAGAGACAGGGAAGAGAGAGGAAAATGTACCACAATAAGTTAAAATGAAATAAAGCTTTACACCAATTCTCCCTCCCTCTTCTCCAAATGCCTCTCCATCCCGGAGAACTCAGCACTTTCCTGCAACCACAGGCCCTGAGGAAGCTGACAGATAAACACACAAGGATGGCTTTCTTATTTAATAGATAGAAACAAATAGAACACAAGCCAACATTTGCCACAAGAGTACTTTTAAAATTCAATTACAGACACTCGCGATTCAAAGTTAATCATTAACTTACGGATCAAAGACTCTTCCAAGTTTATGTTGAAACTTTTCTTTGAAATCATCAATTCTCTTGGATACAACCTTAGCTCCTCTTTTCCTACAAAATTAGAAAATTGTCAGTTATCTCCATCACCTAAAGTATTCTTGGCTGCCAAATATACATATGGTAAGGAAAATCATAGTATACTTCAGGCCATCGGGAAAATAAATCCAGTTTCAAAATAAATCATATGCTAAAAAGAAAGCTCTATGCTCATTCATCTATCATTCTACTAGTGGCCCGGTGCACGAATTTATGCACATTGAAAGGAAATTAATTAGAAGAAATATTTTAATATTGCTATTCGTCCTTTTTCTATAATAGAAGTGTCAACCAAATTCGACTGACAATGACAGATCAAAACACATGCGTGTGATTGGCTCCAGCAAGAGCTTTATATGTATTGTACATGTGCGAGTCAACTTAGCCTTTTATTTTATTTTATTTTTTAACATATTTTATTGATTTTTTACAGAGAGGAAGGGAGAGAGATAGAGAGTTAGAAACATCGATGAGAGAGAAAGATCAATCAGCCGCCTCCTGCACACCCCCTACTGGGGATGTGCCCGCAACCCAGGTACATGCCCTTGACTGGAATCGAACCTGGGACCTTTCAGTCCGCAGGCTGACGCTCTATCCACTGAGCCAAACCGGTTTCGGCGAACTTAGCCTTTTATAGTATTGAATAAACTTGCTTAATAAGACCTGCTTTCCAATATAGCTAAACTTTTTCCAGCCCAGTGAAGCACCCCAACTTCTCTTTCAGGTAATTGTCAGCAACACAGCAGTAAATATCAACACAAGCAGATTATTATTGTAGATCACGCAGGAAGAACAAAGGGTAAAATATTTAACTGCAGCAGTGTTTGACTATATTCTGCACAGTGAGAAAACCTGAAGTCATTTTCAAGGTCCACTATTTCTTACTTCTTTTCAAGTTTCTAAGCTTTCTAAATCTCCATTTTCCAGCTAATGAAAAGAAAACAGGATTCCACTGAGTCTCCTATCTATCTACTCCAGGACTTCTGTGAGGATCAAATGAGATGAGGCATGAGAAAATGCTTCACAGACATTTGGTTAAAGTGTGAAATGTTTCCACCTGGGCTGAAGAAATTGCAAAGAGGCTAGTCACTAGAAAGAGGAAGCCAGGCGTTGCTATGTGACATCATTACGCGGACAGTCGGACACTTAGCAATGTTAGCCTTTTATATATATAGATTATAAAGGTAAGTTAATAATACTATCTGAAATTTTTTTAAATATATTTCTTTATTGATTTCAGAGAGGAAGGGAGAAGGAGTGAGAGATAGAAACATCAATGATGAGAGAGAATCATCAATTGGCTGCCTCCTGCACACCCCCCCACTGGGGATCGAGCCTGCAGCCCAGGCATGCACCCCTGGCCGGAATCGAACCTGGGACCCTTCAGGCCGACACTCTATCCACTGAGCCAAGCCGGCTAGGGCACAATCTGAAATTTTAATGAAAGAATAAGAAAGCAGACTTCAATTTGTTTTCAATGAACAAAACCAAGGTGTCTAACTTTTAAAATTGCTAAAAGAAAATTAAGCATTAAATAAATAAATAATATAAACAATTAACTCACATCTAGTAAGTAAAATATAGAGAAATTATAATACTATCTAGTAATGAAAGTAAAAACAACAAAGTACTACTTTTAACATAGTACACTAGCATATATATATATATATATATATATAGAGAGAGAGAGAGAGAGAGAGAGAGAGAGAGACATAAAGAGAGACAGAGTGAGACAGAGAGATAGAGAAAGAAAATATTCAACATTGGCAAAGTGAATGGTAAAACTCTTGCAGATTCCTAGTGCAAATTGCTATAATCCTTTTGGAAATAATTTGGTAATATGATTCAAAAAGCATAAAAACGTTCATTCTCTTTTTTTAATCTACCTCTGGGAACCAATCATAAGAAGATAATCCACATAACAATTAAAAATGTAGAGAAGTTATATTTATAAAAATGTTTGTAGCCTCATTGACTATAATGCAAAAAGAATCTAAATATTCGATTATCAAGGGTGATTATATTATGTCATATTAAAAAGAATATTGCCTGCAATTTAAATGTTGGTTATTAAGAATACACAGCAATATAAAATTATTTGATGTTAAGTGAAAAAGAATAAAGAATGAGGTTGCACTCTGATCAAACTTATGCAAAAAACTACACAGGAAGCCACACTAGAAAAAAATACATTAAAAATAATGGCTGAATTAAAGTGACAAAACTATGGGTGATTTTATTTTGCCAATTTTCTGTAATATAATTTTGTTACTTCATTATGATTAAATGAATAAGATTTCTTTTGAGAACTGTAAAATTAGAACACTACTATTCATTAACATTAGAATTAATAAATCCTCTATTGTTTTGCTCAAGACTGAAAACAATGAATATAAAATTCTTAAATTTCATTTTCTTTTAAAACTATTTCCTGTGCTATTGAAATATCAAGCTGAATAAATTTCTGGAGAAGAGCGACACTCTGTGGAGAAACAAAAGATGAAATACAAAGTAATTCACTTCTTACATCTTTATTTACTTTCCATTAGTTCAAAAAGAAGGGAAAACAAATATAGGTAACAGTCAGAATAAATCAATGGAAGTTTAAAGGCCATAATTTGAAATAAATAAAGTTGCCAATCTAAAAACCAGCTCCAAAAGACATAATTAGGAACATGGAAGAATGATAAGGGTTAGTATATAAATCACAGAGTCTACTCTCTCCAGTCTAATAGTGCCTGGATTATGTTTCTGGGAGAATCAGAAAGTACCTGTGAGAAGCCATTTCAGTCAGAATATCAATAATTGTAACATTATCACACAACCTCACAGCATTCACTGATCAACTCAGAATAAAGTCCTTTGCATGCCAGTAAGATTTTTCATACACACACACATATACATACACTTACTATTTGAAGATTCTAACTGATTCTTCAAACCAAAAGTCATAAACAAAATACAGATAGAGGTGGTTTTACAGAGGAAATATATCCCTTAAAAGTTAAGAGTAAACCAAATTTATGTTAAAATAGTACATGTAGCCCAGCCGGCATGGCTCAGTGGTTGAGCACCAACCTGTGAACCAGGAGGTCACGATTTGATGCCTGGATTGTGGGTTCAATTCCCCAGTAGGGTGTGCAGGAGGCAGCTGATCAATGATTCTCTCTCATCATTGATGTTTCTCTCTCTCTCTCTCTCTCTCTCTCTCTCTCTCTCTCTCTCTCTTTCTCTCTCTCTCTTTCTCTCTCTTCCCCTTCCTCTCTGAAATCAATAAAAATATACATATTTTTAAAATAGTACATATAAAATTCAGATGCCTTAAAATATAAACAAACATGCTTAATTCCAAGTTTATACTAGAAATCACATTGAAAAGTAATGAGTTCTTTTTAAAAATCCAACCAATTGAAGGAATAAATGCTCTATTATTTTAGCAATAATTTTCCAATTACGTTTCAAAATACAAAAATTATGATCAAATAAAACATTGTTCTATAAACAATGTTTCCTCTTGGATAGAGACAAATTGGAGATAAATGTACCCTACTTATTGCCTGCTTTTATAAATTCAGTTATTTTGTATTGAGATGTAATTAACATATAACATTGCCCTAGGTTTTTTAAAAATATATTTTTATTGATTTCAAAGAGGACAGGAGAGGGAGAGAGAGAGAGAGAAACATCAATGATGAGAGAGAATCATTGATCGTCTGCCTCCTGCATGCCCCACACTGGGGACCAAGCCTGCAACCTGAGCATGTGCCCTTGACCAGAATCGAACCCGGAATCCTTCAGTCCGCAGGCCGACACTCTAGCCACTAAGCCAAACCAGCTAGGGCTTGCCCTAGTTTTTGGAGTACTCAGTGTATTTACCTATAACTATCCCAAATCATTAATAAATATGTCCTTATTAATGGCCCAAAGGCTCTGTTCTTAGGACATTCTTAAGAACTACATTGTTGTTAATGTGTTTATTTAATGTATTTTAAAAATTGATAGGTTTCTACTTCTAAGCTTTCATAACTGAATATATCATATTTGTCATCTTCCTTTAATTATCAATTTTTGTTATACTTCCTTATAAGTATCTAAAGTCCTTAAATATTTCAATAATTTCTTCATGTTTTCCTTTATGTATGGTTTAACGACTTAAGTAATGATAAATTAATGAATATTTGTCATATAAACTTTTCTCCTATACCCAAAAGAAAACTATTCCATAAGGGTTTACTATAATATTGTAAGAATTTATTTAGTGTTTGTATTTTATCATTATTGTTTTGAATAATTCAAGTATCAGAAACTCATATAACTAAGAAGTGGAAGAGGAATGGAAATCATTATTTCAAATCTGTTATCATAGAATCAAGGGCAAATAAATCTGGTATAGTCACACTGCCTGGGTTTCATTCCTAACCCTAGTACTTCTTAGCTACATGATCTTAGGCAAATGATATAATTTTTTGTACCTCAGTTTCTTCATCTGTAAAATGGGAAAAAATTAAAATTATAGTACACCTACCCCATGGAGTTGTTGGTAGGATTAATTTAACAATATATAAAATACTTAGCACTTTGCCGCTGTAACTGGGAGGGGGTGTTACCACCGTGAACAGAGGGGCAACTGAGTGAGGCAGGTTGGGTCACAAGTTGTGGGAATGCAACTTTGTGTCCACACTGGAGCCTGGAAACTTGTAGGTTCAGTCTGTCCTTTAAAGAGGGCAGAAGGCAAAATGAATCCACTCCCACTGCTGATATATAGACGTGCAGGCCCAGTATATTAGTTTCCTGTGGTTGCTATAAAAAAAAGGTAATACTACCACAATTTGTGGCTTAAAACAACAAGTGTATCCTCTCAAGAGTTCCAAAGGCTTCAAAAGTCTAAAATCAAGGTGTCAGTAAGACCACATTCCTTCCAAAGGTTCTAGGGGAGAATCTATTCATTGCTTCTTCCAACACCGGAGGCTGCTGGCATTCTTAGGCCTTCGCTGGCTTCAGGCCACATCACTCCAATCTCCTCCTCCATGTTCACTTCACCTTCTCCTCTGTGTGCCTTCTCTTCAGTTTCAAGTCTCCCTCTGCCTTTCCTTATATAAGGACACTTGTCATTGGATTCCAGGCCCATCCACATAATCCAAAATGATCTCGTCATCTCAAGAGTCTTAATCTAATTACATTTACAAAGACCCTTTTCCCACATAAGGTAACATTCAGAGGTTCTGGGAATTGTCTGGACATACCTTTTCAACCCACTAGACCAGTATTTCCTATCTTCTGTTAATTTTTTTTATTGTCTCTGCTTTTTATTTTATTTTTCATTAAAAATTTATTACTGAAAATATTGCATATGTCCCCTTTCAATCTTCTGATATTTTAAGCATAGTAGAAAATATGGATTTTTATGAGTAATCTCCCACTATTTAAGTGTTAGCTTAGATATAAAGCTTAACACAGGTTATGAAAAACTAAAAATGCTTATTTTCATTTTCTAGGGAAGTAGTCATATATAGAATGAAGGCATAAAAAGATCACAGTTTACAAGAATAAGTCAGATGCTCAGGTGCTCAAATAACTATTTTTAAAGATATATTTTTATTGATTTCAGAGAGGAAGGGAGAGGGAGAGAGATAGAAACATCAATGATGAGAGAGAATCATTGATCAGCTGCCTCCTGCTTGCTCCCCACTGGTGACCAAACCTGAAACCTGGGCATGTGCCCTGACCAGGAATCTAACCATGACCTCCTGGTTCTTAGGTCAATATTCAACCACTGAACCACATCAGTTGGGCCCAAATAACTATTAAACAAAGATGAATGATAAAGGACTGGTCAATTATATGTGACATGGTTATCTTTGTAGAGATTTGAAAACCCATTATCTTTAAGAAACATCAATAGAGTTGATCCCATAGATCAAAAACATTCATACATGTCTTTATATTTGCTTGTACAATCACCAAGTAATTTTAGAGTGATATATACTTACACATACACACACACACACACATTATCATGATTATGAGGGATCTGGTCAATTTGGAAGATACATCACTATATCTTTTCTATTAATTTTATGTCTGAAACATATCATTGTATTACCTCTTCAAAAAATAAATTAGCCCTAGCTCAGTTGATTAGAGAGTTGTCCTGATATGATAAGGTTTCAGGTTCTATCCCCCATCAGGGCACATACAAGAAGCAACCAATGAATGCATAAATAAGTGGAACAACAAATCAATGTCTCTCTCTCTCTCTCTCTCTCTCTCTCTCTCTCTCAATAAGAAAATTTAAATAAATAAAAATATGTCTCTCTCTCTCTCTCTCTCTCTCTCTCTCTCTCTCTCAAATCAATAAGAAAATTTAAATAAATAAAAATAAACTTTTCTTTAAGTCCATAGGTCATATATCTAACACTTGTGCCAGGATACAATATAATTAAACTTACATTTGTAATTCATGGAGCCAATATAAACTTTTTGCCATGGTTCGTCCATCATTAAAATGTGGTGTTGGGGCCCCGTACAGGTTAAACCTATGGAAAGTTGATGGGTTATACTTTCGGTTCTTTGCTTCTCCTGTGAAAAGAAAGGGGAGACTTCTGACTTCTGCAATACAAATAACCTTATCTTGAAGGAAGCACATTATGTTCTCATTGACATTGAAAATGAGAGTGGAACAAAGAATGAAACTGTAACAGTGCAGAGACCTGCACATATTAGGCAACAGATGACAGAAGAGTTCTCCCATGTGAAGTAGGAGACTGGTGGACAAGAGTTCCTTGTGTTAATATTTGGAAAGTAGGCAGCACATGATGAAAAATGCAGACCCAATTAACATTACAGGAATCCTGAAGATTGGGGAGGTTGGGCAATGCTCTGGGGTCCCAGGAGTCCTTCCCATTATGCTAAGATCAGAGAGGTTGGTGTTCTGTACTTGCTTTCACTGAGATTTAGTGACATGAGAACACTGAAACCCTCACAGTTCCCTAAAATCATGTATCTCATATTAGAAACATTCAAAGGGTGATTGAGAGCAGAGAACACAACAGGGAAGTCTTTATATTGAAGATCTAATACTGTGGTTTTTCTTTTCAAGTCAAAATGTAGCATTAGTTTCTATTTCTAGATTAGAAAGTGAGACTGAAACTAGAGATTAGCTCAAAGGTTAAGATATAATGGAGAGAAGATATTCAGACTCACTAGTAACCCAAATAATGTAAAGAAAAACAATCATGTGAAATTATAATTGGTCTCTCAGTTAAGTAACAATGAAGAAGACTGGCCCTAACCAGTTTGGCTCAGTGGACGGAGCGTTGGCCCAGTTTGATTCCGGTCAAGGACATGTACCTTGGTTGCAGGCTCCTCTCCAGTCCTCCTGGTTGGGGGCTCCTGCAGGAGGCAACCAATCAATGTGTCTCTCTCACATCGATATTTCTCTCTGTTTCCCCCTCTCTCTTCATCTCTCTCTGAAAATCAATGGGCAAATATCCTTGGGTGAGTATTTAAAAAAAGAAGAAAAAGATTGGCAAACTCACTATATGGGAAGATGTGGGGAAGTGAAAATTTTCATATTCTGTGGGTGTGAGGGCAAATTGGGGAAGCTATCAGGAGAACAGTTAGGCTTAAGAGTGAAAATTTCAGATGCTCAGAAATATAGGAATGTATCCTAAGGAAATAGACCATAGTCACAAAGATATATAAGCAATATTTTTAATATTGAAAAATATAATATTGAAATGCACATGAAAAGATAACCAAGATTTCATACAATGGGAGAGAAAGCAAATAGGAAAAAACATATATACAGAGCAAAATACACACATATACTCATATATGAATGAGCAAATACAGCTATGAGAGTATCATCTGTGCAAGATTGGGAACTGGGAGATTTTCATTGTGCTTTCTGTATTTCTCTATAGCTTGCAATTTATAAAAGAAATACCTATTACTTCAGTAATTATTTAAATTAAGTGTATTTAAAAGAAGTTGTAGAAGTGTATCTATTGAATAGTGCACTTGACATATTAAGTTAAAAAATATGTTTAATGTATATAGCAGATTCCCCAAAAGCATTGAGAATAACATCACATTTAACTAAAGATAGCTCTATGAATAGTGGATTAGAAAGATGTTTAATATAAAAACTGTAGTCATCTCTGGTTGAATGGGATTTCAAGGTTACATTTACTTTTTTATCATTTTTTATATTTAAATTATGCACAATATTATGTATTTTTATAATGAAAATATAATTTCATTATGAAAAAAATAAGAACAATATTTAAAAGATTGGATTTCATGACTTTTCAAGAGGCTAATGAAACATCTGTAAAAATCAGCAAATGAAGTTAAGTTCTTCAAAATATATTTTTTTAATCTACACTCATTTACCTCCAATTGCTAAATGCATCTAGTAAGATATCTCATTGTAGGCTGTCTATATACATTCATTCAAACAGTTCTTTTTAAAACAACTATAAGGCATTAGATTAGATTGTGTGAGAGATGCTAAACTTTTCCCAAAGAGTAAATAAAATATTTTCACAAGAAAGGAAGGGAGGGAAGGAGGAAAAAAGGAAGAGAGGACTAGAGGGAGGAAAGGAAGAAAGGGAGGGAGAGAGTCAGAAAGTAGAGGGGGTGGAGATAGAGAGAGAAGTCGAGGTTGTGAGAAGGAACATGGTGACCAAGCAGGTGGCAGGAGTGGCTGTCTGAACAGCAAGGTAGAGACAATCTCAAGACTGGGATCCTGTTAGAGAGTGTAGGAACCAGCAGAGATTGGTCATGAAAGAAGAGAATAGCAGAGGATACAAGTCCCAGCTATGAAGAAAGTTTAGAAGGAAGACCATAGACTGGGAATAAGATGGAGGAGAAAAAGTAAAGAAATAAAGAAGGAGCAAGGGAGAGAGGTGCCTTGAGCTGCAATCAAGGGAGAGTCTTGCTTCTAGCTAATGGAAGTTGAGTTCATGAATCATTCACAATTCAGCAGCTTTCTCAGGACATATAGCTGAGTCTAATTCTCAACCCTCTATCATATCACGATTGTACTTAACATCAACACATTAACAATTAAGTTGTGTTTTATAGCACTATAAACATCTAATGCCTTTCAGCTGCGCTGTAGAATAATTCCAGTAATAGGGTTACTATTAATCAAAATGACTTAATACTAATACCTATTGAGCTTTTACCATATTCCAGGCACTATGCTAAGTCTTTTGCAAGCACTCACTTAATCCTTACAATATTATTATCCCCATTTAAGAGACTAGAATAGATGTTAATAGGACAATTAAAATACCCAAGGCCTAAAAGATGAGCTAGAGTTTGAATCGGATATATCTTAGTCAGAAGTTGTTCACTTAACCAATACCCAATCAATATTCCTCATATAAAGCTAAACACTTAGAATAATCCTGACATTTAAAAAAGAACAGTATTTTAAAGCCTAAAACCACTAAAAGAAAATAACACTATCTAGTATTTAATCTCTCTTACCTGTCTTTTCATTTTAATGATACATACATTTCTACTTTTTACATACAAAACGTTTAAGGGTATGTGGTCCCAGCTATGGGGGTTTATGACGTTATTTTTTTAAATGTTATTATTTATTGATCGCCCATGGTATGCCAGGCTCTTAACTTTATGCACATTATCTCTTTTATTCCTCTTCACAAATCTGAGAGTCCCATATTGTCAGGCCCATTTTATACTGGAGGACACTTACCCACATAATAATCATTGTGAGAAACAACATACAGGTCATGCCCTTCCTCTCCTTCTTTAAATACTTCATGATAGGGTTTCGGTGGATTCACCACATCTCGAGCAGATATATCTAAAGAAAGAATTAATCACATCAGTTTTAAGGTATTTTAAAAATCTATTTATAGCCCTAGCTGATTTGACTCAGTGGATAGAGTGTCGGCCTGAGGACTGAAGGGTCCTGGATTTGATTTCGGTCAAGGGCACATGCTCGGGGTCTGGGCTCAATCCCCAGTAGGGGATGTGCAAGAGGCATCCAATCAATAATTCTCTCTCATCATTGATGTTTCTATCTCTCCCTCTCCCTTCCTCTCTGAAATATATATTCTATTTATATTTAAATTAAGTAGAAGAACAAATGACAAACAAGGTAAGCTGAATGCATAAGCCACATGGCTACCCTAGAAGAACACAAAGCCAATAGAAATGAAGATTTATCAAGATAGATGGGACATAGTCCAGATGTTACTGTTCTAGGAACCCTCATTTGACCTGGCTCGCTCCCTAGAAGTCTGAAGAATATCAAAACTCTGTACCAGTTAACCATTTAGGTTGTCCTGAGCCATATTCCAAGCCCAGTTAAATTCCCAGTTCTGAAACTCTAGAGAATTTTGATTTTAGTTTGCTCCAGACTTCTCATGATGATCTAAGCAAATTTGAATCATAAGTCAGTTTCAAAAACCCTGATGCCCTGTGGGGGAGCCTTGGTGCAAATTTTGGCAGCTGTAGACTGGAACATACACCCTGAGTCTGTTTAGATTTGAATATCCATCTTCAAACTAGCCAAAAGTACCAGGGAAATCACTGGAATCAGAAAGAAATTCCTCTTCTTCTTACAGATCCCAAACCTAGAGCTAAACTTGTTTAGTAGCTGTCTTCTCAGGAGTGGTGGCCCACAATAGTGAATTATTTTGTTTTCATTATTTTACATAATGATTTTAAAATATAATTCCACTTACAATTTTACTCTTTCAACTTAACAACATAGATTACTAATAATAATATATACTAATTATTATAATACCTAGAGGCCCAGTGCATGACCTCAGCCTGACCTATGCGGTCTTGCAGTCTGGGACCCCTCGCTCCTTACCACCCGCCTGCAGCGGAGGCGGGAGAGACTCCTGTCACCACCGCTGCGCTTGCTAGCCATGAGCCCGGCTTCTGGTTGAGCGGCACTCCCCCTGTGGGAGCGCACTGACCACCAGGGGGCAGCTCCTGCGTTGAGCATCTGCCCCCTGGTGGTCAGTGCACATCATAGCGACTGGTCGTTCCAGCAGTCATTCAGCTGTTTGGTCAATTTGCATATTAGGGTTTTATTATATAGGATTAATTTATAGTTATAATAAATACATCTGTTATGTATTAACTAAATATATAATCACTGATATATTTGTCATACAATTAATATTAATATATAATTAATGATATAATAATTATAAAATATAAATCTATTTATAATTTCACTCTTCCCTTTCAACCTAACCACATGTTTTCTTTCTTTTGGACTTTCTGCCAGAACTGAGGTCTGTAAACAAACAGTTAAGAATACCTAGCCAGGTTTGGCTCAGTGGATACAGCATCAGCCTGCAGACCAAAGGGTCCGGGGCTCGATTCTGGTCAAGGGCACGTACCTTGATTGCAGCCTCCTCCCCAGCCAGGGCCTGGGTCAGGGCGCATGCAGGAGACAACCAATAGATGTGCTTCTCTCACATTGATGTTTCTCTCTGTCTTTCCCTCTCTCTTCCCCTCTCCCTAAAAATCAATGGGAAAATATGCTTGGGTGAGGATTAATAACAACAACAAAAAAAGGATACCAGAAGGTGGTCATACTCAGAATAATACTGTAAAGCAGTACTTATTTCTACTCGATGAACCACTATAGTTATTAACACACATACACATTTTGGAACATGATATGTTTAAATGAGGTACACCTAGACAGTACTTTCCTTATTAAATGAGCTAGTCCTAGACAGCACTTACGATATCATTACTGTAATACTGTAATGCCATGCCTACATAAACACAATTTTTAATTCTATGAAAAAGAAAAAAAGATATTTTATCTGTTCTAAAATACATTTTCCATATTTCAAATTTTAACTTAAGATCTGATACAATAAAATACAACTGCATATTTTGCATTCTAAGAAAGAGGCATAATTTATATCCAGGGTGGATGTTACTATGTTAAGGAAAATAATCTGATGGACTTTTTGGTGGAAGAAAGTCCTGGAGCAGAACCTTAATGGGTGCAGAAAGACAAAGAGAACTGAATTTCTCTGCAGGGCAAAGATGGAATTTGAGGTCTCGTGTAAAAACTCTGGAGACAGGGTAGAAACCTCAAAAAGACAGAAGATAAATGTGAGAAACGTGTAAAGAAAGGTGCCTGACCACATGGCAGAAAGCTGGAGGTTCAGAAGAAATAATGGCCAATGATCAATTCAATTGTACGTTGTCGTTTGTTGAAAGATGTGCTCCACTCCCTCTCAAAATGAGAAGACAAGTCTGCTCTATACACTGCCTATGTTTGTTAATATGTGGTAGACACTGGGGATCTGCATGTGCAGAAGGGGGTGTCAGCGTTTACCAAACTTATTTGTTGCTTGACCTACTTTATGGAAGAGTTTCATAAAGAGTTAAGACGTATGAACACATCAGGGGCATTAGTGAAGAAGAAAAAAAACAGCCACAAATGGATGTCCAGGGAGAAGGGATTGCAACCTACACCGCTGGTCCCAATGCCAACTTTCCTGTCTTTTTTTTTATATAATTATTTATTGGCAGAGAGAGAGAGAAATTGATTTGTTGTTCCACTTATTTATGCATTCATTGGTTGCTTCTTGCTTCCTGTATGTGCCCTGACTGGGGATCGATCCTGCAACCTTGGTCCTGGGCATATGGGGATGACACTCTAACCAACTGAGATACCCAGCCAGGGCTCTCTTTCCTGTCTTTATATCATACATACTATGCTCACCGAATCTCCATTTCAAAACCTGAACTTTTACTGCCTGACACACACAAACTCTAAGGATTTTGGGTCTAAGAGTAGCTTTGTTGCTATGATCCCATCTCTCATTCTTTAGTCATCAGTGGCACCACCACCACCAGCAAACACCATACCAATGGGATATTTAATTCAATTTTCCGAGAATTTTTTTTGACACCCCTCCTATCCCTTATTTTATTTACTACCTCTGATGACTGTTGTTCCAAATGTCGTATTGAGTACATCCAGGCCTTTAGGTAATCCTGGTGATTGATCATGAGATTTTCCTAATGGTGCTCGTTGATTACTAAAATATATTGATTCCTTTTTATCTTTAATTTTCTGTTGAAATGTTGTAATAGGCTGTGGGTTTATCAATACATTTGCCTAAAGAAATCATACAAAGCACGTATGTAAGAACAGAAGAAGCAAAAATCTAAAAGCTGACACTCTAATCCATAGCTAGAGAGAAGAAAATATGATTGCAGAAAAATAACTCCTCATCACTGCTTTGCTCATCTTCAAAGGAACTGTAACCGTTAGGACTATGAAGCTTAAACATGTCTAAACATGAACTTTCAAAGGGGTTAAAAGGTTTCAATGGGGTTAAAAGACTTATGAGAGGAGCTCCCAGGTTACTTGACTCCAATATTCCAGAAAAATGGGAATGCCAAACAAAAGAAACACATGAATTCAACAAATGTTTTTTTCTGAATCTAGATTGTCCATTCAATGAATGGACATCTCCACTCACTCAATATATCTACTGGTAAGCACTTCGTAGTACCTCTAGGCAATAATCACCCAGCCTTTGTTGTTCCCTGCAAAGCCTGACAGCATTTCTTATTACTGTCAGAATATGGAGTGCAACTTGGCTTTTAATATCTGAGGGGAGGATATCAAGTTTGTAGCTTTAACCATTAATTTTTCCACATTCTTTTGGCTGCTATTTCTTGGATTCCCCCCACCCCACCCCCCAAAAAAAACTATTAGAGAAAGTTCATTTAGAAAGTCACAGAGGTAGAAGTGAGCCATAGAAGAAATGGGCACAGAGAATAAGAGGCAAAAGGAGGGCCCTTGGAGCTTAGGAGAGAGAAAGGTAAAGGTAATGCACCTGTGGGGAAGAAGAAGGGAAGGGGAAAGACACGAGAGTCGCCAGTTTTGGGGGTTTTTTTTCCAGTGCTCAAGATGTAGGGTGGAAAGGAGAGTGGAACTGATGATTTCATTAATACCTCATTTGTGAATTTTCATTTTGGTACGTCAGTAGTAATATACAGGGAAAAAAGAAAAAGAAGTTACCGGTAGTGAAACTTTAGATCTTATTCCATGTGTCAAATACGGTGCAATTTGAGGATCATTTGCTCTGCCATAAAATACTCTTTCGGCTCCAGCAGGTGGATATCTGAAGTTGAAAAATTTTTTTGTCTCAGGTGGAGTAATTGGCTACAAACAGTGAGACAAGAAAATAGAATTATCAAGTACAGTTTTTAAAATATTAGGACTTATCTGTATCAGAGATTTTCAACCAGTGTGCTACAAGTACTTTTAAAACATGCAATACCTGAATATTTAGTCAAGGGCACTGACCTCTTTTCCCTTAGATTGTCAAATAAAAAAAATGACAACAACCAACACAACAATAGCCATCTGGTATGACTGAATCAAACTTACGCCTATTTTTTTTTCAGGTCGGCAAAAAATATATTTTTTTGGTGTGCCACAGAGTTTTAGTTATTAGTTTATGTGTGCCATTGCTATCAAACCCAGAAAAGCTGTTATCGGACAGCCCCCCGAGTCAGAGGAAGATGGCTGTCCCCTCGTCAGTTTTTATCAATCTCGTAGGAAAGATTTCAAACAACTGACAGTGGAAAGCGGTATTGTAGCATTGAATGTATTGAGGAAGCAAAGCAAGCAAATTTATTAAGAAAGCAAGGCAAGCAAATTTATAAAAAATATACTTGGCATAAAGCACAAGTGAGCACCCAGCTAATATGAGTGTCCTGCCTCATGGAGGTTTAGGGTTTTATACTTCTCTGTCTACAGGTTTCAAGGTTCCACTGCCGGATATCTTGGGCACAGACTAGATTACTTGGCTGTGGCCTTCCCAGAATTTATGAGAACATCTGGCAATTTTATGTTGGAAAATCCCAAGACTGCTGACTTCCTTGTTCAGTGAGTGAGATGAAATTCTCTCTTCTCTCCTTCCCCGTTTCCCCCTCCTGCCTTAGCAGTTCCAAGGTGATTTAAGCTATGTATTCTCTTATTAGGGAGGAGAGGTATTAAACATTTGTTCTTAAGTGTCCTTGGTTGGGGGAGATAAGCTCTTGTTGCAAGCTGCCCCTGCAAGCTGCCCAAACTGCTTGGCCTTGTTTAATTTTCTTGTCTCAGTTTCTCTATTCCACTTGTCCTGGCTGACTGGCCTGTCTCACCATGAGATGAAAAAGGTTGAAAACTGCTGATCTATACCAATCAATGAATGCCCTTCATTGCATGCGTATAGTAAGCACACGGGGACCTACAGCTCCAAATAATAAAATGTCCTGAGATTTGTTTTTTAATGGAAATAATTTATTTTAAAAGTTACATTTAGAGAACAATCAGGAAGTATCCAGGTTAGAAAGCACACCATAAATATTTCCTTTTAAAATAAATGGAATCCCCTCTGTAGCTTTTTATAAAGCTGGAAATCATAGAACTGGAATTTTCACTTCCTTGGATAAAATCTATAGAAGCCCTCAAATTACAATAAAGAATCCAAATCTAATTCCAATACATTAAGTTTAAACAACTTGCACAAGGAATATTGAAAGGTGTCTATCTTCTAAAGTTCACATTCAAGGTAAAAATATAAACACAAATGCATATTGAAAATGCTCACCCTTGGAAGTTTTTCAGTCAAGCAGGTTGCAACTCTGTATCCAATCGGAATAACTTTCCCTGCCTAAGAAGAACAACAAAAAATGCCTCATAGTTGATCATTGTGGGGGAAATGGAGGGTGAAGGATGGGAAGGGTGGAGGGGCTTGGGGGTAACATTTCAAAGAATGAAATTTATTTCAAAATGCTTCTAACTTTTCAGCTACTTAACACAATTGAGGAAAAAAGTAAGAACAAATTGCAAATCTAAAGCAATCTTGATATATAATATAAACATTAAATTCTAAGTGTATATATAAGCTGCCCAAACTGCTTGGCCTTGTTTAATTTTCTTGTCTTGTTTTTACAGTGCTAGCATTGTAGTCCAATCACATGAGCTCTGTGAAAAGCTAAGGAAATCAACTTTCAGAAATAATCTTGTCAGAGTTCATATCAGTACAATGGGGACATGGCTATATTCAAGCTAACCTCAGGATAAAATGTTAGGTAATTCCACGTGTGTGGGTGTGTTTGTGTGGGGGTATATTTCCACCAACACCCTAACTTTTGGTATACACAAACACATCAACCACAGGCCCAGATCCTTCGGTTAATGTCCACTGTTCACTTGATTCAAATTTGAATGTTATCTTTCTTTCTTTGCCCAAGACAAAGATTATAACTGTTCATTCCCAGCAATTCACCTCTTATCTATTTCCCTTTTATCATTTCAAGGCAGCTGACAGTTATGTCTTCAATCTCAGCTGGGTGCTCTTTAGGACTGGTGCAGAGGTCTTGTCCTGGGAATTTTTCCTTTGCCTTTCTTCAGAGATAGATTGCCCATTCCTCCCATCTACTCCTCCTTTTGGGTTTACTCCCCCATTTTCCTGAAGAAAATTCTTTAGTCATTGTAATGCATAAAAAGCCAATTTATGATTCCTTACACCTTTGAAAATGTCTTTATTCTACTCTTACATTGGTCAATAGTATGACTTGGTATGGACTGGTTAATAGTATGACTTGGTATGGACTACAAGGTAGGAAATATGTAATTTTCTTTCTGAATTTTGAAGGCATTATGCCAACGTCCTTTAAAAGATGGTCTTGCCTGTCTGGTGTGGTTCAGTTGGTTAAGTGTTGTTCTATGCACCAGGCCCTTGCATAGAAGGACTTTCAATCCTTTGATTTTCAGACCCAAGCTTTACTATACCTTCTCCCAAAGGCTGAGCTTCTCAGAGACTGTTCCAGGCAAATTGGACCATTTCTGGTGGAAATTACCACCTGATTCCCCTCAAATTTCATTGTTTTCCTGCTCTGCAAAAATCAGTTGCCATACCTTCATCTTCCTATTTTCTAATATTTATTGAAATTTCTTTTTTTTAATTTTTTTTAAATATATTTTATTGATTTTTTTACAGAGAGGAAGGGAGAGAGAGAGAGAGAGTCAGAAACAGCAATGAGAGAGAAACATCGATTAGCTGCCTCCTGCACATCTCCCACTGGGGATGTGCCCACAACCCAGGTACATGCCCTTGACCGGAATCAAACCCGGGACCCTTCAGTCCGCAGGCCGACGCTCTATCCACTGAGCCAAACCAGTTCTGGCATGAAATTTCTTAACTTAGTGTCTCCTCTTCTGTTTTCTTTTTCCTTGTGGCTTATTACCTTTATTTATTTTTTAAAATATGTTTGTATTGATTTCAGAGAGGAAGGAAGAGGGAGGAGAGATAAAAACATCAATGATGAGAGAGAATCATTGATCAGCTGCCTCCTGCATGCCCCCGCCCCAACCCACCCTTTAGGGATCGAGCCTGCAATCCAGGCATGTGCCCTAACCAGGAATAAAACCATGACCTCCTGGTTGTTTAACCACTGGACAACACCAGCCGGGCTGGTTATCTTTAAAAAAAAAAAAAAAAAACTACTAAAGGCCTCAGAAATCAGGAAATTCTGTAATGACCCCATTCAAATATCACCAGTTGTCCTTTATAGCAAAAAGAGCAAATCCAAGATCATAACGGATTCTCTGAGAAGCAGACACCAAGATTAGACATGTAAGAGATTTTTTACGGAAAAGAACTGTGAAAGATAAAGGGGGGAGGGGATGACAGGAAGAGCTTTTAGACCATGACATCTACAAAAGTGTTAGGAGAAAAATAGAATATTGGGGACTAGCTATAGTTAAAATATATATTAATCATACCCTGTTAACTGAGATTGCCTTGTTCTAATTAAAGAATGGACATTCTAACCTGGCTGCAAGGTGTATGCCCCCAGGACCTGGGAGTCAACCTTGACCTGGCAGTCAACCTTGGAATGTTGTCTATTCTTGTTCAAGAACTGTCTATTAACACAATAAGATTAACAACCTTGTTGCCCAAACAATGGAGTCTCTCCCCAGCCCCCATTGCCTACTTCCCCATGTAATCTTCCCCCTACCCAATATAAGCCAGTTGGCTTATGGGGGGCTGCAGAGCAGATTTTTGTGGGTGACCTGCTGCTTTCCCATACTGCTGGCATCATTGGAATAAACGCTCATATATGATTAAACCCTGTTGCTGCTTAATTGGAGCAAGTAGTGACAGGCAGCCTGGACCCCTTGGTCATCCGGTTACAAAAGTGTTGTAATGTACCCCGCGAATCACACAAGGACGCCTCAAGAAGTCGAATTAAAGAGTCACATTTATTGCAAATCCGGGACTATGAAGGGGCATTTTGCTCTCCCAGATCTCATAGTGCCCGCCCCAGCCCCAACACCAGATTTATATAGGCAAAGATCACAAAGGTATTGATTACATCCCAGGGTTTGGAATGAGGAACCTGGTTTGCAAAAAAGCAGTTTACAGCCAGCACCGGTTTGGCTCAGTGGATAGAGCATCAGCCTGCAGACTGAAAGGTCCCAGGTTCGATTCCGGTCAAGGGCATGTACCTTGGTTGTGGGTACATCCCCAGTAGGGAGTGTGCAGGAGGCAGCTGATCGATGTTTCTAACTCTCTATCCCTCTCCCGCCCTCTCTGTAAAAAAATCAATAAAATATATTTTAAAAAAAAAGCAGTTTACATAAGCATGTTATTTAAATTATAGTTTTGGGTCTCCGGATCACTGAATTGACAGAAACACATTATCTAGAGCCCTTGGGTCTTGGGAACCACTGAGTCAACAGGGACACGCTATCTGGAGCCCTCTGACCTTGGGATAATTGTGCTGTCCTTCACAGGTAAAGGGAAATGTGCTTTCTAAGACCAGTATGACTACAACCAATGGGATATTCACATTACTATCAAATAGGGTATTCAATCGAATGGGATAATTTATATAATTCAGAAAATTAAAATAACTTTTCTATTATTTTAGCAAGAAAATAAGTACAGAAACCAAACAGCAGGGTTAGAGTTAAACTACAGTTTCTACCTGAGATGATTGCTACCATACTTCAAAAGGAGTGAGGGAAGGAAGCATTAAGAAGAAAGAATGTTGGCACAAAGAATTTAGCACAACCAAATGTCCTGGGCACCAGGACAGATACCACAAATTCCTTCACTTCATTGTTATCATGTTAATTGTTGACTGCTAACTATTCTGTACCCACCTAAGTAAAAGAAGTATGTATCCATTATTTTACTCTTTATCCAATCCCAGAGGTTTCTCCCACAGCCCCCGCCCTCCACCACTAGCCCCACTTGGCTTTCTCCTACCTCTCTAATCTATCATCAATGGATTTCATGTAACCCACCGACATCTCCTCCTTTGATTGCAATGTATAAAAATAGATGAAAAACCGCCATTCTCTGGAGCATTATCCCAATCCATTGAGATTCGGCTTCCTGGCAATTGTTGATAATTTGGCTCAAATAAACTCACAAAAATTCTTGATGTTTTTACCTTAACACTTTCAATAGAACGGTATTTAGAAATCAAGATCTGTGTTTTGGTATGCTCATTATTACTAGATAAACATTGTTTTAGGTCCTCTGAGAAGATAGAATTAGGAAATGTATGTATATACACAGGCCCCCACACACTAGCATCTGTATCAACTCTATATTGTTTAGTTAAATGTGTGTAAATACATAGACATGGATTTTGACATGGACACACAGAGAGACAGATACAGAGACACAGGTATAGGCATAGGTGTAGCACCACTTTCCACCAATACCGCCAATTACTATCCAGTACAGAAGAATTATTTCTATTCTTCTCATATTTGTAGGGGTTTTTTTCTCTATGAGTGAGAACTCTGGTTCCTATTGTCCTCAATATATTTACTTATCTGTTAAGGCCTCTGTATGTAACCAAATTCCCACTGCACTGACCAATTCCTTGCTCAGCCACTTCCTTGCTCAGTTCCTAACCATACCATTGCCATCTCACGTCATCAACTCCCCACCATTCCCCAATATTACAGCTTTCAGTGACCTATTTTACTTCTTACACAGTTGGTTTTCAAGATTTAAGTCAACTTAGGAAGGTTGATAAAAACCAGCCTTGGTTGCTAAAGAGCCAACGACCCATAATCGTGTCACCTTCTACTCTCTAAACTCAGTGTGGGCTGATATTATGGTTCCATCTTCCCACTGGGCCTTGTCCGAGATCACTGTGTTTTACCCATAGATATTCCTAATTCTGAATATCTCAGAGAAAAAGATGTGATAGTATCAATTTCTTTCTGCCCAGAAGGCCCTGAACCCATTATGCAACCACCCACTTCTCGGAATTCTGCAGAGATTGGATCTTTACAAATCCATACAAAATAAGAATTTTCAGTAACAGGGTTTACATAACTAGCAAGTTCTCACAAGTTTTACAATTAGGTGATTCATTTGCTTCTACCCATTTCTCAAATATCTACCAGGTTCCCTAAGTATAGAACAGGAAAGAAAAATAAGGCATTCCTTTTACATGACTTTTACCATATTATAAAGTCATTTGTCTATTGGTCTTGAGTCTCTAAACCAGGGGTCCTCAAACTACGGCCCGCGGGCCACATGCAAATACAAATATTGTATTTGTTCCCGGTTTGTTTTTTTTACTTCAAAATAAGATATGTGCAGTGTGCATAGGAATTTGTCCATAGTTTTTTTTTCAACTATAGTCCGGCCCTCCAACGGTCTGAAGGACAGTGAACTGGCCCCCTGTTTAAAAAGTTTGAGGACCCCTGCTAAACTCTAAATGTTGTAATATACCCCGCGAATCACACAAGGACACCTCAAGAAGTCTAATTAAAGAGTCACTTTTATTGCAAATCCGGGACTATGAGGGGGCATTTCGCTCTCCCAGATCTCATAGTGATAAGATGGCTACAATACCAGGTTTACATAGGCAAAAATCACAAAGGTATTGATTACATCCCAGGGTTTGGAATGAGGAACCTGGTTCGAAAAAAAAGCAGTTTACAGAAGCAGAAGCAGCATGTTATCTAAGTTATAGTTTTGGGTCTCTGGATCACTGAATTGACAGAAACACATTATCTGGAGCCCTCGGGTCTGGAAGGAGGAACCTGGTTTGATCTAAATTACAGTTTTTGGGTCTCCGGATCACTGAGTCAATAGGGCCACGTTAACGGGAGCCCCCTGACCTTGGGATAACTGTGCTGTCCTTCCCAGGTAAAGGAAAATGTGCTTTCTAAGACCAGTATGACCACAACCCATGGGATATTCACATTACTATCAATAGGGTATTTAATCGAATGGGTTAATTTATATAATTCAAAAAATCAAAATAACTTTTCTATTGTTAAACAACGCAAATAAGTACAGAAGCCAAACAGCAGGGTTAAACTATAGTTTCTACCTGAGATGATTGCTACCATACTTCGTAAGTTCCTTGAAAGCAGACACCATATCATTTTTCAGCTTTGTAGCCACAGTGCCTAACATACTGTCTCTTCATTGTAGGCACTACAATTGGTTAGCCTTTCTTTGAACCTTTCCTTCCTTCTACCTATATCACAACCAAGTAGGGCTTAGCCCAGAAATATGAAGATTGTTTGCTGTTAGAAAATGAACCATTTCAATCTGGAAAAGGTGTATTTCAACCAATGGGAAACATTTTAATAGCTCAAGGTCTATTTCTGATTTTTAAACATTCTTAGCAAACTCAGAGTAGATATAGGTGTCCTTAACTTGACACATCAAAAATATTCAGCAAAAATAATACTCAATATTGAAGTATTAGAATTATTCCCATGAAAATCAAGAAAGAAACCTTACTATCAATGTCATTTTATTGATCATAGGCAATGCAATGATATAGAAAATAGAAACAAGAAGCATATATACTAAAGAAGGAAAGATAAAAGCATCAATATGATTATTTACCAAAAAAATCCAAAAGAAGGTGCTGGCTGGGGAGCTCATTTGGTGTGAGTGTCATACTGATATGCCAAAGTTTTGAGTTCAAACCCTGGTCAGGGCACATACAAGAATCAATCAATGCATGCATAAATAAGTGGAACAACACCACTCTCTTACTCTCTCTCTCTCCCTTTCTCTCTCTCTCCCTCTCTCTCTCTTTGTAAAAGGAAAAGAAAAAATGAAAAGCAATACAGGTTGTTGACCACAAAAGAGCATTCCATGTAAATTGAAAAAGAAACATGAATATTAGAATACAACATGGCCCTAACTGGTTTGGCTCAGTGGATACAACGCTGGCCTGAGGACTGAAGGGTCCCAGGTTCGATTCTGGCCAATGGCACATGCCCAGGTGGATTACAGGCTCGATCCCCAGTGTGGGGCATGCAGGAGGCAGCCAATCAATGATTTTCTCTCATCATTGATTTTTCTCTCTCCCCCTCCCTTCCCCTCTGAAATCAATAAAAAATATATTTTTTAAAAAAGAATACAACATGTATCTCAGTGAAAGGACTGAGAAATGCAGGCTAAGGAATGAAATAAAGGTCACAGGAGAAAACAAAAATCAAGAGGAAACCACTGATGTGCACAGAAAACAAAGCTGACATCTAGAAAGGAAGGCAGAGAATCAGAGAAGATTGGATGAAGTAACAGCTAGAAAGAGTCCAATGGGACAAGAGATATCAGAATCCCAATGAAATATTGGCAGTTTGACTCCACAAACCCAAACACAAGTATCATCAGTTTATCACCTCTATAAAGATACGGCTATCCACAGTTCCCTGGGAAAATACTAGAGAAAAAAAAAGACTTACACTTGGATAGCACGGCATTCGATCAAAAAATTTCCCAGAGTAGATGGGTCTGATGCGATCTGGAGGTTCTACTCCTGGTTCAAAGTTTTCAGCCTCTCTTTTCTCTTCAGGTTGTTGGGCGAACTGGCACTCAGAAGGTTCAATCACCAAGCCCATTAGGGGCTCTGTATTCTTCATGGCATCTGGCTCCTCTGGTTGGGGCAGCCCAATGTCCACCTCCACGGGAGACGTCATCTCTACACTGGGCTTCATCACCACACAGGTGGGCTCTTTTTCCAGTTCCTGGCTAGGTGCCACACCCAGCGCCTGCTGCTTCTCCACTGAGGGCCCACACTCCACAGGGGCGCCAGCCGCAGGACCTCTCCTGCTCCCCAGAGCCTGCGGACTTTCACACACCATACCCGAGGGATGCTGTATTCTCCTTCCAGAACACTTTGCCAGAAGACACTCATTTTCTGGCAACATATCCAGGGAAGGTCTTGTTTCCTGTGAGGCTGAGACCCTGTTGATTCCTAAATTACTCCTCTCCAAGGGGGTCCTAGAAATATCCTGTCTTTTTAATCTAAGTTCAAGCCCCTTATTCAATGGCGACTTTGTTTCTGATGATGCCGCTCTCTCCTCATATTTATCACTAACCAAGGGGCTCTCCCTCCACTGGGAATCTTTTCTTAATCCTCCCCTGAGCCCACACTCCGTGGGAGATATTGTTCCCCTGAACACCCTCCTCTCTCCTACATCATCCTTTACTTTGTGGGTTAATCCGACTCCCATGCTCAGGGGAGACTTCCTCTCGGACACCCTCGTGCCTCCAACAGCACTCATCTCTAAGGGGAAACCTGTGCCGGTCCCAAGGGAAGTTTCCAATTTCTTTGGGGGCTCTAACCCTTTGGAGGACCCTACTCTCACGAAAGAGCTCATCTTCACTCCCCGCTACTTTCTACCTACCACTTTACACCTATGGAGTTCACAGAGGAAAAGGAGCTCAAGTTCTGTTTACCGCGTTACCAGGGAAACCGGGGTGTGGCTAGGCAGGCAATTCCTTCCCTGGGATCCCAGTCCATCTGCCCCTCTCTCTCCTCCTTACTTCCTCTCTTAGTCTCGTCCCCAGCTCCCCCCCGCCCCCCCCTCCGCCCCGCCCCCCCCTTCTTTACTGGATTTGGATGGCAAGAAAACGTAAAGGATGTGCTCTTGGGACACTAGAGCAAATGCTCACCAACTTCTCTGGTTTCCACGCAATGTAGTCCTTTCAGGATGGGATCAGCCATGGGCTTCCTCCTGGCCATTGGCCTATTCATTTTACTGGTAATCAGGGAATAAATAACATTCTTTCTGTTGGTGATCCCTAATTTTAGGTCCTACCTTATGCAAGTGCATGCACACTGCATTTAGTTGTGGTTTTTTTTAGCGCTAAAGAACTACTTTATTATTAAATTATTACATTTAAGTTATATTTGACAGCTGAGATGTAGAAATACCTTAAAGTCTTTGAGGACACTAACATTTTAGTAACTAGGCTTTGAATGACATTTAAAGTAAATATGTTATTAAAGTTTAAGTAAATATATTAAAGTTTGAGATGTGCTACACAATAATGCATATTGATTTTTTTATTTGCATATTGATTTTTTAAAAATATTGTGTTAAACTCAAACTTTGTTTTTTTTCTTTTAATTAAATCTTTATTGTTCAGATTATTACATTTGTTCCTCTTTCCCCCCCCCCCCCCATAACTCCCCTCCTCCCAGTTCCCGCCCCACCCTCCGCCCTCACTCCCCACCCACTGTCCTCATCCATAGGTGCACGATTTTTGTCCAGTCTCTTCCCGCATCTCCCACACCCCTTTCCCCCCCAAGAATAGTCAGTCCATTCCCTTTCTATGTCCCTGATTCTATTATAATCAACAGTTCATTCTGTTCATCGGATTATTTATTCACTTGATTCTTAGATTCACTTGTTGATAGATGCATATTTGTTGTTCATAATTTGTATCTTTACCTTTTTCTTCCTCTTCCTCTTCTTAAAGGATACCTTTCAGCATTTCATATAATCCTGGTTTGGTGGTGATGAACTCCTTTAGCTTTTCCTTATCTGTGAAGCTCTTTATCTGACCTTCAATTCTGAATGATAGCTTTGCTGGATAAAGTAATCTTGGTTGTAGGTTCTTGGTGTTCATCACTTTGAATATTTCTTGCCACTCCCTTCTGGCCTGCAAAGTTTCTGTTGAGAAATCAGCTGACAGTCGTATGGGTATTCCCTTGTAGGTAACTGAGTTTCTTTCTCTTGCTGTTTTTAAGATTCTCTCTTTATCTTTTGCTCTTGGCATTTTAATTATGATGTGTCTTGGTGTGGTCCTCTTTGGATTCCTTTGTTTGGGGTTCTCCGTGCTTCTTGGACCTGTAAGTCCATTTCTTTCACCAGGTGGGGGAAGTTTTCTGTCATTATTTCTTTAAATAGGTTTTCAATATCTTGCTCTCTCTCATCTTCTGGCACCCCTATAATTCTGATGTTGGTACGCTTGAAGCTGTCCCAGAGGCTCCTTACACTATCCTCGCATTTTTGGATTCTTTTTTCTTTTTGCTTTTCCGGTTGGGTGTTTTTTGCTTCCTCGCATTTCAAATCATTGACTTGATTCTTGTGCTCCTCTGGTCTGCTGTCGGGAGTCTGTATAATATTCATTATTTCAGTCCGTGTATGCTTAATTTCTAGGTGGTTCCCCAATATAAGATCAAGGGTCTCATTAGTTTTCTTGTAGATCTCATTAAGTTTATCGGCGGCTTCTAAACAGTTCTTGAGAGACCTTAAAAGTGTGGTTCTGAACTCTATATCTTCCATTGACAATTTTGTCCTGTTTCTTTGTCTCCGCATTTTGTTATGCTTCCTTGGTGCACCCCCTAGTGGTCTTTGTGCGCAGTCTTATAGTTAAACCTTGATTGTTGTAGCTAATACCAGGGAGGGTTTGACCTCCAGGCCAAGTGGCTATGAGAATCAGCTGTGTCTGCAGTGAGAGAACTTCTGTCCTCTAGGGAGGTGCTAATCTAGCCTTTGCCTGAGGCTATCCGGCAAATGCCTCTGTGCAGGGCTTGGGCGGGGCGGGTCGCACAGGATCAACAGGGTGGGCCGGAGAGAGCAGTTATGGCGGCTCTCAGTCCTGTCCCCAGGGGCTCTGCCTCTCTGAGTCCCAGCACCCGCTGCAAACCTCAGAGAGAAAGCTGCACTCGCTCTGACGGAAGCCAGACAGTCCCGCTTCTCCCGTTTGAGTCTGGGTCCCTAAAAACTCGCCTGTATCTGGAGCTCAGAGTCTGCGACTCCCTCCCGATTGAAAACGCCAACTGCGCCCTCCGCCGCCAGCCCGCTCCGCGCACTCTGCACCTCAGAATTTGACTTCAGCACTGCGCCTCCTCTGAGTGTCCGTATGCATTTCTCTTTCCTCCTAGTTGTAGGACTTCCACTCAGCCAGCGTTCCTGTGGTTCTGGGTGATGTCCCTTCCGTTTTTTGGTTTCACTTTTGAAGTAGTTGTTCAAAGCAGCAAACTCCGGAGTTAACCTATGCCGCCATCTTGGTTCTCCCTGCACATTGTTCTCTAAACTCAAACTTTGTTTTTGAGTTTCAGATTTTTCTTTAAATTGGGTTTACACTCTGTCAGGTTTTATTTTTTTGAGTGTGACTGGCTGGAGTGTAAAGAATAGATTGCAAAGGCAAGAGTGTGCATTAATTCCAGTTTATATAAATGCTAATCATAGCCTAGGTGTTGGGATTAGGTCACGTTTTGGGGATTAAAGAATTCTTGGAGATAGAAAGGACAATGGTTCATGGGAGAAAGAAGGAAGAATTGAAGATGATTCTGCCCTTCCAAGTCCGGTGACTGGGAGACTGTTAATACCAGTCACCAAGCAGAAGCAGGTTTGTGGTGGTACGGGTTTGATTTTGGACAGACTGTTGACATGCCAACATTGATGCAACATATCCGATTTCCTGATTCTTCCTGGGATTGTCCAAGAGGTATTACCATGACTAACATATTATACTAGCACAACCCCTTGGGGATAAAGTGCCACAGATACCATTTACCTGTGACACATTACATTCTTCTAGTTAGTAATTGGGGAGTGATCTAAAAGACTGGCTCTTCAAGGATTCAAATCATCTTCATTGCATAATGTTGACCGAGCACCCACGGGGTATCTTATCCCAAGTACACATCCTAGACAATCAATATTGATGCCCTCACAACAGAGCTATAAATGGTACACTGAAAAGTAGCCATTATCCTGAGTGAAAAATCAATTTAACAGTCTACCAAATTACAAAACAAAATTTTTTGTTTGTTTTACTTCAAATGCCTGGCCAGACACTGCCTACTGTGTGAGATTTAACCAAAGCAGCCTGTCTTATACAGGTCTGCAGTGGAGGGTAATGAATGTTTTGGGTTGTCTTTCACTAGAATTTGTGCTTAAGAGCTCAGGTTCTGGGGCTAGACTGCAGGTTAGAATATAATTTCATCACCAACTCCATGTTGATTTTGGACAAGTTACACAATCCCTGTGCTTCAAATTCTTTACCTGTAAAACAGGTATGCCTCATTCATTAATTCCACAACCAAGACTGAAAAAGACTCTGGACTGCCAGGCACTGTGCTGGCCGGACATTGGAGAGGACAACTTCAGGCGACTCCTATAAAGCATTTAGTACAGTAACCCAAGAAGGGAAACTCTGAATAAAAGTTGCTATTATTTTAGAATGTGCCCTCTGCTCCATAAAAACAGTAAACTCACAATAAAAGCAAGTGATTATTTTTTAAAAATATATATTTTATTGATTTTTTACAGAGAGGAAGGGAGGAGTTAGAAACATCGATTAGCTGCCTCCTGCACACCCCCTACTGGGGATGTGCCTGCAACCAAAGTACATGCCCTTGACCAGAATCGAACCTGCGACCCTTCAGTCCGCAGGCCGACGCTCTATCCACTGAGCAAAACCAGTTAGGGCGCAAGTGATTATTTTAAGATTTCCCCACCTAAAGACAACTCTGGGGCCCAGCTGGTGTGGCTCAGTGGTTGAGCATCAGATCTATGAACCAAGAGGTCATGGGTTCGATTCCCCGCCAGGGCACATGCCCAGGTTGCAGGCTTGATCCCCAGTAAGGGGTGTGCAGGAGGCAGCAGATCAATGATTCTCTCTCATCATGTTCCGACCTCTCTCTCCCTCTCACTTCCTCTCTGAAATCAATATATATATGGATATAAATATATAGATATACAGATATATAGATATAGGTATATTTTAAAAAGACAACTTTGGGGTTAGGGAAGGTCTCTAGCCTCTTTCCTGAAGTACCACTTACTGCCTTCACCAACCAACCCTTCCCCCGGGATATAATGGGGGGCTCTCTCCTGTTAGACATGATCCGTAACCGGAGTGCCAGGGTTGGGGTGCTGCGGGGTAGGGTTAAGGGGGACTGTGAGTTAATATTCACAGAAGGAATTCGCCGCCCCACGTGGACTGGGAGCAACAAACACAAGTTCCCTCCGTACCTCCCGAAAGCAGGGCGGGCCTGGAGCTTCCCCCGCCCCGGCCGCAGGGAGCGAGACCGCCGCCCAGATAACAATGGCGCCAGCGAGGGCGGGGCCCCGCGCCCGCGGGGAGGGAGGCGGTGGAACTGCCGGGCCCACGTGACACGCCCACCGCGCCCGGCGACCAGCGCCCGCCCGGAGGGTTTGGAGAGGAGCCGGGGAGCTGACGGAGCGGGGTCCGAGTGGCGGCGACAGGAAGTGACGTAGGGGCTTCGTTGGCTACGTGCGGCGACGTGGCGGCGAGGCCGGCGCCGCGCGGCGGAAGTGGCTTCTGCGCTGGGGCTGGAGTGTTTGTGTTTTGGTTCGCGAAGGAGCCCGCGGCCGCCCCGAGGGGAGGAGGCAGAGGAAGGGGGAGGAGAAGGAAGAATTAGTGGGAACTCGCGCGCCGGCGGCGGTGGCGGCGGCGGCGGCGGAGGAGGAGGAGGAGGAGAAAGGAAAGAGGAAGGCGGAGCGGAGAGAGGCGGGGACCGAGGCCGACGGGGGCGGCACCACGGCGCCAGCCCCGCACCGTCCAGTCTGAGGGGAGCGGCGCGAGGAGGAGACGCATCGCCGCCAAAGCCACAGCCTTCTCTCGGGCTCCGCCAGGGACCTGCTGCCAGGAGCTTCCGCCCCGCGGCCCCGCGAGCTGCGGTCTCAGGTAACCGGGGCGGGCCGGGACCCCGGGCGATCTGCCGGCCCCAGCCTGTCGGGGCCCTGCCGGCACCGAGCCCCCCGCCCCTCCCGCCTCGCGCGCGCCAGTACCCGGGACCAGAGAGCTGTCGAACTCGGCGTCTCGTCCTGCCGGCCCCGCGGACTCCTCCTTCAAGAGGCCCTGGAGGAGCAGGATGTGCGGTCTGGCGGAGGGAGCGACGGGTGTCACCCGCTTCCCTTCTCAAGATGGCGCCGCGAAGGCGTCTGGAGGCCGCGGCTTGGCCGGCCCCGGGCCCTGGCGGTCTCGGGGGAGAGGGGGCCGACGGCCCAAACCAGGCCAGACTCCTGGGGAGAGGCCCGGAAGGGTGGCCCAGGGGCCGGGCGGGCCCCGCTGGCTCCGGCCACCCGGAGTTGAGCACCGGTGATTCAGGTGTTCCCTGTGGAGGAACCGGGGCCTCCCGCAGGTGTGAAATCGGGGAGCCCCGCCTACCCTTGGACTTCCGAAGACGGGCCTCGGAGGGAGGAGGTGGCCCATCAAGATAGGCTGTCTGGAGATGCTTGTCTGATCCGAGGAAGGGGGTGACCCGCGTCTTTGCAGACTCCAGACCACGAGGCCGCTGGACACGCTCCCCGGGCGGAGACCATTAGGCCTGCTCGGCTGTCGGGGGGAAGCCGGTTACCCCCGATGGACTCGGACCCTTTAGGCCCTGAACGTCGTCGTCATTCACGTTTGTGGTTTTTGCCTTGTTGAGTGCAGGTCAGAGTGTGGAATCAGTTGCCGTTCACTTCAGAAGTAGGGAGAAAAAAAATAACACCTGTACCCCCCTGTGACAATTCAGGACAGCCCAGGGACTTTATTGTTCATGTAAACTAGAGGCGATCAATAGGAAGGAGCTCACAGAGTTGCTGTAAGCAGAAGTCACGGAGCAGTGCCTGGTACAATAGAAGGCCCGCTAAATGGTAGCTGCTGTTATCAATACAATTTTGATGATAGAAAACCAGTTAGAAAATTTTTCGAAAGATTAAAATGGCGCTTTATGCAAACATCTTTGTTTTTGCAAAACAAGTTTCAATAGTGAATGCAACTAAATGCACGTAATTTTTCACAGTGTTAAGGTGACTGCCTATAATTAAATTTAGTTATTTTCTGTTTGAAAGCCTGCGGCGAATTAGAATCAATAGAAGGCAAAGCTAAATTATAATTTTTTTTTTATAATGGGAATCTGAAATTTAGTAAGTATCGTGGGACTTCAGAGCATGTTTTCCTTAAATCGTTTAATTTGCTGTTTTGTAAGGTAGTTAGACAATTGGAAAATATTTCCATTGCTGTTGTGTATAATATCTGATGGTATGTTGATGCATTTTTAGTCTACGTGACATTCTATTGATACTTGGTCATTATCTCATCAAAGAGTTTCTACCAATTTTTAATTTCATGTGCCACTGTATTGGAGATGATTTTATATATAATCTCTCATTTAATTCTCACAGCAGCTATGTAAATTAGGTATTCTGGAAATAGAGAATTGGAAATCAAAGAGCTTGCTTTGGCAGAAATTGGTATGGCCAGCCAAATTAGATTCCCAAATCTGGCATTTTTTTTGGGGGGGGGGGGGTTCTATTGGAGCATTTTTTTATTTTGAAAGAATTTTTAAATACGCAGATAATAGGGAGAATAGTATAATGAGAACCTATCACCTAGTTTAAGTTCTCTTTTGTATGGCCAGTCTTACGTTGTTTACATCCCCATTGTTTGGAAGCAGTTAGACCTATTTCTAATTTGTAAATATGTGTGTTACCCATAAAGGACTCTTCCAAGCTGCTGTTCAGATAAGACATTTATTGTCTCTAATGTAAGTTCTCTTGGATGTGTTTATTAATGAATTCATTGTCAAGACTCTTGACTCTTGTCTTGACTCAAGAGAGATTCTTATGTAAATTCATTTCATAGGGAAGGCACATTTCTTATGAGGTACCTAAGTGAAATGTAACAATGATTTGCCCTAGCTGGTTTGGCTCAGTGGGTAGAGTGTCAGCCTGCAGACTGAAAGGTCCTGGGTTCAATTCTGGTGCACATCGCTTGCCCAGGTTGCCGGCTTGATCCCCAGTAGGGGGAGTGCAGGAGGCAGCCAGTCAATGATTCTCTCTCATCATTGATGTTTCTATCTCTTCCTCTCCCTCTCTGAAATTAATAAAAATATGTATTTTTAAAATAATGATTATAGGGAGAGAATTGTCAGATTTAATAGCATTAGTAAGCACATGATCAGGTTTTGATTACAGATGGGAGAAAAAGAACTTTAAGTTTGACTTGGAGGTAGATTGGAAAATCATTTTTTTAAAAATATATTTTATTGATTTTTTACAGAGAGGAAGGGAAAGGGATAGAGAGTCAGAAACATCGATGAGTGAGAAACATCGATCAGCTGCCCCTGAACACTCCCCACTGGGGATGTGCCCGCAACCATGGCACGTGCTCCTGACTGGAATCGAACCTGGGACCTTTCAGTCCGCAGGCCGATGCTCTATCCACTGAGCCAAACCAGTCAGGGCTGGAAAATCATTGTTTAAATGTTTGCTAATTCCTTTCAGATTGAAAATTAGCATTACTAGTTAACAAGAGAAGACAGGAGTTGCCGTTCAGGCTAGTTTTTTCTAAATGTATTAAATAGAAAATAATGACATATTTCATTGTTGGCGCCAACACTGCAGAAAGTGTAAATAAGACACTAATAAGCTCACCACATAGGAAACCACTGTTAACACTTCAGTGTATGTGTACTTGAGCACAGGAGGAAACAGTTGTAAGTCTTTCAGCTGTTAGACATACAAACCTGGAAGCCAAAATCTTTTTTGTTCATGGGATTAACAAGTACAAATTGGCAGTTGCAAAATAGTCATGCGGATGTAAAGTACAGCATAGTGAATATCGTCAAAAATATATATATATATATATATATAAAAGCCTAAGCAACCGGCCGACTGGCCGACCATCCAGTAGCTATGATGCACACTGACCACCAGGGGGCAGACGCTCAATGCAGGAGCAGAAACCACAGGCATGAAAACATGGAACAAATTGTTGAATCTCAGAGGGAAGTGGGGAGGGTGGGAAGAGATGAACCAAAAATCTTACATGCATACTAGAGGCCTGGTGCATGGATTTGTGCACTGGTGGGGTCCCTGATCCCCGCAGGCCAGGCCTAAACAGGCTCTCTGACATCCCCCAAGGGGTCCCAGACTGTGAGAGGGTGCAGGCCAGCATAGTGAATATAGTCAATAATCTATATATATAAAAGGCTAAGCGACCAACTAGTAGGTATGACACACACTGACCACCAGGGGGCAGACACTCAATGCAGGAGCTTCTGAGCTGCGGTGACTTGTTCAAGGGTGATGCATCTGGAACCAGAGAGGAGGGAGTCTGATACCGGGGTGCATCACCCATGAACCACCCTCACAATCCAGGACCTCCCGGGGGGTGTTGGAGAGCCAGTTTCTGCCCGATTCCTGCAGGCCAGGCCAAAGGACCCCACCTGCTGGAGGGAACCCGCTGCAGATAACCGAGTCACTCCACTGAGGATCTTCAAGCCCTGGCGCCGCCCCAGGTGCCTGGGAGGGAGGGGCCACGGGAGGTTGACTCCAGGGCGTGTCCGGCCCATCTCATCCAGTCCCATCCTGCTGGCCACCTTATAATTTTCTTTCAATGTGCACAAATCTGTGCACCAGGGCACTAGTATTGTAATAACTGTATGGTGCTAGGTGGGTACCAGACTGATAGGGAGATCACTTCCTAAGTTGTATAAATGTCTAATTTCTGTGCAGAATACCTGGAACTAACATAATATTGAATGTCAATTATAATTGAAAATTAAAATTTTCACCAGCTGGGTGTTGTTCCACTTATTTATGCATTCATTGGTTGACTCTTGTATGTTTCCTGACTGGGGATTGAACCCAAAACCTTCGCGTGTTGGGAGGATGTTCTAACCAGTTGAGCTACCAGGTCAGGGTTCCTCGCTTTTAAGGATTATAATAGTCAAACTTTATTTTATTTTTAAAGCTCTGGGATTTAGCTGCATGATTTTAGGCTCAAATCTTAATGCCTTTATGTTATTTCATTACAAATGATTTAAACTCAGTGGCATTCAATGTCCAATAGAGGTTATAATTTTTTAAAATATATTTTTATTGATTTCCAGGGCGGGGGGGGAGAGGGAAACATCATTGATGAGAGAGAATCATGGATTGGCTGCCTCCTGCATGCCCCCCTACTGGGGATCGAGCTCACAACCAGGGTATGTGCCCTTGACCGGGATTGAACCCGGGACCCTTCAGTGGCTCTATCCACTGAGCAAAAACAGCTAGGGCAAGGATATAATTGTTATACAATAATATAGGCAAAATTTACTAAAGTGATTAATATTATGTTTTGTTTTATTGATTTATGTATTTAACTCATTTGTTTGTTTATAGGTTTCTTTGCCTCCAGAAAGAAAAATTGACACCTTGCATCCTGGAAGTTCATTTAAGAGACTGAAATTAGGGACTTCTTTCGAATTTGGACATGGCTAATCGAGGAGCAACAAGACCCAACGGGCCAAATACTGGAAATAAAATATGCCAGTTCAAACTAGTACTTCTGGGCGAGTCTGCTGTTGGCAAATCAAGCCTAGTGCTTCGTTTTGTGAAAGGCCAGTTTCATGAGTTTCAAGAGAGTACCATTGGGGGTAAGATTTTCCTTTTTCCCTTCATTTAATTGACTCACATTGGCAAAAATGATTTTGCAATTTCAGTTGTGTGATGATGAATTCCTAAATAGGTAACACAGTGAAGAAAAGAGCTGTTCAGTATACCTCAAGCTGTAAAATTTACCTTGATTCTTGTTAAGATAATACTTTTTACTTTTTGATTTTTCTGGTTATCCTTAAGATCATTGTATGGGAGCTAAAATACAAATGTAGACAAGAGTAGAATTAATGTCCCAAGTAATGAGATTTTATCTGATATCTACTTCTTGATAATTATAAGCTTCTTCAAATTAATACAGATGTGTGCTGAATTATTGGCTTTAGAATGGTAAAAGAATCTTAAACTTCTAATTCTAAATATTTGTAAATTATACTAATTTGTAAAAATAAATTTTATTAATCTCGTTTAAGAATGCTCCTAGGATGATGGAAGAGAAAAAGTGAGTTATAATGGAGAGGGACATGAAGAGGGGGAAGAAGTAGAAAAAGCACTGCTTGCAGTGGTTTTGGTAGGACCAAGATGAGAGGAAGGTAATATGTAGGACAAAGAGGAGACAACTAACCGTTCAGTTTTGTGGTTAGAAGAAAGAACATTAAATAATTTAATCAAAGAAATCATAACTATATAGCGGTGGTGCAGAACAGCCTTTTCGGGGCGGGGGCGTCTTAATTTCATCTGTCAAAGGAAGCTTTGGATTAGATAATGTCAAGGAACCACAAAAGCTTTAAGATTCACAATATTTTGCAAGGAGTATGCAATTAAACAATACTATATTTTTTCAGATGTATATGAATTCATTCTAACCTTATACATTTAAAAAGGCAAAGTTTTGAAATATGTAAGGCATATACCCACTAGCATGTGGCAGCTTCTTAGATTCCATCTTTCAAGAAGCATAATTTTATGCTGTGCATTTAGTGTATATTCTCGAGTAAGTACACTTGAGAATTTTATTCATAGTTTCAGACCCTTCCAGTAAGATAAATTCCAGAACTCTACTACCTCCTGGATTTTCCCTGTATACAGAAATACACTAGATAAGTAGTATTCCCACTTTAAGACTCAGCAGTATAGTATTTGTCAATCTCTTATATTTGTTGTTTTAGTGTTTTGTGTTTTTGTAATGGATGAGCATCAGAAATGTAGTCCAGCCCTGGCAAGTGTGGCTCATTTGGTTGGGTGTCATCCTGTGCACCGAAAAGGTTGCCAGTTCAATTTCCAGTCAGGGCACGTGCCCGGATCCCCAGTGGGGGACATGCAGGAGGCAGCTGACCTATGGTACTCATTCACATCAATGTTTCTCTCTCTCACCTTCTCCCTTACTCACTCTCTAAAAACACTAATAAAAACCTCTTAAAAAAAAAAAAATGTAGTCCATATCATGGAGCTTTTACTTTGAATCACAAAAATGCTGGTATTTTTAGAATATTTAATGAGCAATATACTATGCATTCTTTGTTAATACAATTAAATGGCTGACATAGTAGAAATAGTTTAAAGACTTGTAGGTCATGTCCACCTACCTTAAACTGGTGCAGAAAGTTAGTAACAGGTTGCTTAGCAAGTGATTGTCAGTGGCAGCATTTCCCAAAGTGCACATGTATTCTAGGAGAAATACTTGGGCCCAATAGGTTTGGGACTTATATGCTAGCCCCCCATCCCTTTCACAGTACATGTTATTAAAATAATCAAAACACTGAAATACTGTAGTACAGAATTTAGTTCCTGAGAAAGTTTGCTGGAGCCTGAGAAGTCTGCGAGTAGACATTTTATTTTTGTCTTGTATACTCTGATCATCATCAAATGTATTTTTTCTTCTTTTTTTTTTTTTTTTTTTTGGTGCCCTCTCTGAGGCTCGTATTTTTTCTTAATGACATCTCAAGTACTTTTTTTTTAATATATTTTATTGATTTATTACAGAGAGGAAGGGAGAGAGATAGAGAGTTAGAAACATTGATGAGAGAGAAACATCGATCAGCCGCCTCCTGCACATCTCCTGGAGATGTGCCCGCAACCCAGGTACATGCCCTTGACCGGAATCGAACCTGGGACCTTTCAGTCCGCAGACTGACGCTCTATCCACTGAGCCAAACCGGTTTTGGCTCAAGTATGTTTTTAAAAAAAACAACAAAAAACCCGTATCAGGGCATCATAAATATAGATGTTCTCTGATAATCCTCCTATATAATAAAGAGATGATATGCAAATTAATCCTCATGCCCTCACAAGATGGCTGCCTAGGAGGTGGAGCTTTTGACGCTGACTGGCATAGAAATCAGAACCAAATCTGGGTGAACTGTGAAGGCAGAACTTAAGGTGGGGGCTGAGGAGGGGTTTTAAGGGCAACAGCTGTTTGGTGTAAGGTGTAAGATAGTGGTTCAACTTTTTAATGACCGGTTTGGCAGTATAGTGCATATGGCAGGCTTTCGGTCCAAGTATAGGAATTATGTATTTTTGTCTGCGAAGAGCATCTCCTCCTGCTGAAAAAGGCTCCCCCCCCCCCCACCACCATTTGAGCAATCCTATCCTATATAATTTATCTATACTAATAAAAGGGTAATATGCTAATTAGACTGGGTTGACCAACCATCTTCCAGACATCCAACTTCCTTCCAGACAAAGCCATGGTGGTGGAGGCTGAGGCAGATGCAGTTAGGGGCGATCAGGCTGGCACGGGAGGGCAGTTGAGGGGTGAGATCAGGCTGGCAGGGGAGGGCTGTTGGGGGTGAGATGAGGCAGGCAGGCAGAGGCAGTTAGGGGCAATCAGGCAGGCAGGCAGGTGAGTGGTTAGGAGCCAGGGATCCAAGATTGTGAGAGGGATGTCCAACTGTTGGTTTTGGCTCCAATTGGAGAGGGTGCAGGCTGGGCTGAGGGAGCCCCACCCTCAGCCCCCCCCCCCCCAACCTCTGCACGAATTTTGTGCACCGGGCCACTAGTTTTATGTATTTATATATATATATTTTTTTTTTCCCCTTTCTATTTAATACCAATTATATTGTATACATTTTGTTAATGAATTTTCCAAAAGGTTTTATTTTTATTATTACTATTATTTCCTGCCTGTAAAGCTTTCTTAACACATTGCTTGAGGGTAGTTTTTATCGCGGGCTAACAGGTGGCGTGGGCCATTTTTGCCAATTTTTTGCGCAAATGGCAACGTTCAGTAAAATTACGATAACTTTAGTTTACATATTTATACGTTTCCCGCATACAACGTGTTAATATTTTCTGCTTATACAGGTCAAATAAGGCTTTTAAAACCAACTTCAGCCTGGCCAGTGTGTTTCAGTGGTAGAGCATTGACCTATGAACCAGGAGATCTTGGTGAGGGCACATGCCCAGGTTGCGGGCTCAATCCCCAGTGTGGGGAGTGCAGGGGACAGCTAATCACTGATTCTCTATCATAATTGATGTCTCTCCCTCCCCCTCCCCCTCCCCCTTTCCTCTCTGAAATCAATAAAAAAAGAATTTTTTATTTTTTTATTTTTTTTAAAAGAAAGTGGTAGACTTTGTATCCACCGTTTGATTTTAAATTCTAGCTCTAGTACATACCAGTGATCTTAGGCAAGTCATACCCAACTTTATTTTTCCCTCTATGAAATGGAAATAGTAGTACTTAACTTGAAAGATCTTTTTGCAAGGATTAAACAAAAGTGTGTGTGTGTGTGTGTGTATATATATATATATATATATATATATATATATATATATTTATATTTATATATCTGTTGGCACAATGCCTAAGCTCAGAATAAAATGCTTATTAAATGTTAGCTATTACCACTACCATCACATAATTTTTTTTTTATCACATATATTTTTGCTGTCCTTTTTTTTTTTTTTTTTTTTTTTTTTAAGCCCTCACAGGAGGATATGCCCATTGATTTTAGAGAAAGGAAGTGGGGCGGGGGGGCGTGGGGAGAGAAACATTGATATGAGACAGAAAATCAATTGGCTGCCTTCTGTATGTGCCCTGACCAGGGATCTAACCCACAACCTAGGTATATACCCTGACCGGAAATCGAACCTGCAACCTTTCGGTATGTGGGACTACACTCCAGCCAACTGAGCCCCACCAGCCAGGCCTTTGCTGAGGCATTTTCATCACTAATGATATTTTGTTATATTGTCATGACATGCCATTATTTTGGAATTGTGACCCTTCTACTTGGTGCATAGCATTCAGTTTAGCATTTGACAGTGTTCAAGAATTTTATGCTCAGATTAGCAAAATGTAAAGCCTCTCATTAAAAATGACAGGAACAAATAAGGTTTAAAAAACTATAAGCAATTATGTCCTAAAGTTGAGTTTTTCTAATAGTGTTTTTTTGCAGTTTCATTCAAGTATATAACATGAGTATTTACAACTAAGTATGGTAAAATCTTAATAATTTTCTCCCCCTTAATTAGTTTTCACAAAAGTGGTTAGTCATGTATATTACTTTAAATGTATGCCACCCACATCAACTAAGTTATTTGTGGAAGTTTTCTCAGAGGGAGAAATTACACATTTAAATGGAATACTACATGTATGCAGATATTAAAGTTGCTTCCTAAACTGAGAAATAAAAGCCAGCCAGAAAATTTAAATCTGAAAAGCTCATGTTTTTCCTGAAGTAGTAAACTTTCTACTACTGCCATTCTGAAAGACTTGTTTGTATAATTGTAATCTGGGCATTTATTTACTTGCCTTTATCTTTTTGCATCTGCACATTACTTTAGATTAAAAGTACTTTTGAGAAAGGACATAAGACCTAGAGACAGACTACCAGTATATGGTTTTTGGTTAGTGAGAAAAATGGTTTTTGAAATAATCATTCTTCTTTCTGATACAGCAAGAGTTAGAATTTGTGTAAATTAATCATTTGGCTTTCAGTGAAAGAATATTATCTTTATGCATAATACTAGAGGCCCAGTGCATGGGTTGGGTCCGACCAGCCCGCCCCATGGGGGCCAATCGGGGGCGGGGCTGGCTGGGGGGGGTGGAGGGGTTGGGGCCCTGATCAGCCGGTTGGCCTCTGCAGTGCATGCCATAGCAACCAGTCCTGGTCACTTGGCTTTTATTATATATAGTTTATTTCCTTTTAGAAAGTACATATTCAGTATTTGAGATAGATTTTATTAATCACGAAAGTTGTAAAGATTTATACCCATTCAACCTAAAATTATCTTTTAATAATCTTAACATCAATTATTTTCCAGTATTCCAGACTAGTATGTTATTATATGTGGATACTTAAACATTGCTATGAATTAGGAGACACATTGTCTTATATTTTTTGTTTGCTCTTTTAGGATACAGTAAGCTTGGTTCTTATCCTGGCACCCTTTTATAAACACTTTTATAAGCCCTGTGTACAGATTTTTAAACTGAGCAGATTGAGCTAAGTAAGAATTCTTCTAGAGCCAACTTGTAAAGTGTGTACTCTCCGACACATTCAACAATACAATCAATACAAGTTAACCTCTTTTCCCTCTTAAAATTTATTTCACATATTGGGATCATAAACAGTTTTTACTGTATCTCACTTAATCCATTGATGCCCTCTGGTGGTGCTGAAGTGTTTAAAGCTGTTTAGTAAAATGATTTTGCCAATTCTACCTATAATGAACTACCTCCATCTTTATGTTGTTGTTCAATGAACTCTTTTGATTCACTGATTTGCTGTTTTTATTCTCCTATGTACTGGGGATTGAGTGGGCTTAGGTGGTTTTCTGATCTCTCATGGATTGCAGTCAGTCTGGGGCTAAAATCATGTCAACATATCTGGCAGCTAATGCTGGCAGTTTGTTGGGCCCTCAGCTGGAGCTGACAGCCAGAATACTTACAGGTGGTCTCACCCACCTGGCTTGGGTTTCCTCACAGTATGACGGCTGGGTTCAAGAATGAGTGTCCCAAAAGTACCAGGTGGAAGATGGATAACCTTTTATGGCCTAGCCCCAAAAGTCACATAAATAGTATCAGGCATGTTCTAGTCACAAGCTTAAACAGATTCAAGAGAGGAATTTTCAGTGTTGTGTTATGAGAATAGTGTACTGTGGGAAATCTTATTGCAACCATGTTGGAAAATACAGTCTGCCAAGTTTCTCTCCATGTCATTTTATGAAAAGCATCCTCATTTTTCTTGGCTGTAACAGTATGCAATTGCATGGATATACTTAATCAGTTCTCTAGTTTCGGATTTGCACATTGTTTTGTATTTTTGGCTCTAAACAGTGCTGCAGTGAATAACTTAATTCATAGTCATTTCTCACATATTTCAAGTATCTGTAGTATAAACTTCTGGAAGTTGATTACTCTGTCAACGGCTATATACATTTGTAATTCTGATAAAATTTTCCAAACTGCCGTCCCCATCAGCAATGCATAGGATGCCTATAACCCTATTTTATTAACTCAAAGTATCATCATACTTGTCAGTCTTTTCTATTCTTATATGCATTGATCTCTGCACTTTTTATGTATAAATTTTCCATATTATGAGTGAGGTCAAGTATACGTTCATATTTTTATAACCTATTGTATTTCCTTTCTCTCTGAACTATTTATGACTTTATGATATTTTATATAGATTCACTTATAATAGTAATACTATAGTATTCTATTTCATTTGTTAATGGTAATTATTTTTCAATAACTCTGGATTGTAGTCATATTTATTTTAAAAACTTACACTCTACCTTATTTTTTAACCATACCCTTATTGTTGGGCAGTTAATGTTTATATTTTTGTTTGCTCTTTTAGGTAATCATGTAATAGTGGATATATTCATGGAATTTTTCCCCCTTTGGACTTATTTCTGTAAGATCTATTTCTAGATGTGGTTACTGAACCAGAAATAATTTTATTTAAATATTGTGGGATCAAAAGGATTTCAGTCTTTTCATCTCTTTTTTCTCCTGTAGAGGTACTCTTACTTTTGGGGGGCATTGCTTGGCATAGATACTTTTGTTCTGGGACTACAGTTTCCTGTAACTGTTATTACTCTAGGGTTAGAGTCTTCCCCTGTCTCTTCTCCCTTCTTTAATTTGCTCCTTTTCATTCTTGGGTTGTAAAATTTTCAGATCCATATTAGAATTTTTAAGCTTCGTGGATGGGTTTATTGCTAAACATTAGAGTCATTTTCAAGGCCAGTAATGTTGTAAAGGTCTGGGAGATGCCCTTGAAGTCTGGGAAGCATTAAGTGCTAGGTTCTTGAGTCAGAACGAAAAAGGGTATCACCAAAGAGAAGGGGGAAAGAAGCTTCCTTTGCAAAATAGCGTGGGCACTATCCTTGCACATTATTTTTGGTTTTCTATAGTTTGAAAATGATAGGCTTAAGTGTAGATATTTCAGCACTTATCTTCCTTGCCGTTCTCTGACTTTCTTGGATCTATAATTTTCCTTGGATATTCTGTTCTGGGGGTTTTTGTTGTAGTTGTTGTTTTCTGACTTTGCACTCTTAATATTTTCAGTTTTAGAGGCTTCAATTAATATGTCCTCAAGGCCTTATTTCAAAATGGGTCCTTTTCCCTCACCCTGCCAAGAATACAAGAGGATTTTTCTCTGATATTTACTGTGAGAACCTGATCAAGTTCCTGTAGGTAAAATTCAAAAACGTGTGGTGGCCCCTACTAAAACTGGGTTTCCCTGGAGTTTTTAACTCAGACTTGTTTGCACCTTACCTCCAGCAATTTGTCAGTTACAGTTCATGTTTTCCTACCTGAGCACTGGTTTCCTTAGGTTTCTGCTCTGAGGTGTGATTTTCTATATTTGCCTATCTCTCCGGTTTTGAGGGTAGCAGATTGTTTGTGACCTCACTTGTCTTACAGATCTAAGAAGAGTTGTTGATTGTCAGTTTGTTCTGCTTCTTTTCAGGGTGAAGTGGTGACTTCTAAGGTCCTTACACCTGGAACTAGAAACCAGTCATGTTTTCTTTGCATATTATAGAAATTTAATAATATTCAAGCTACTTAATAAAGTATTTGTTGTCTGTAGATAAAATGTCTTTCATAGACATAATCGTTAAAGCTAACTTAATTTTATTAACTTTTTCTGTCTTCATATTTGAGAGGAGCTGATTCTAGTTAATAACTTGTAAATAACCTCTCCCCTTTCTCACATGTTTTTACCTTTTCTCTTTGTAATGTGTACCTTCATTCTGCTTCCCTGTTCTGTATTTGTTACATCCTTGTTAGATAAATCCAATCTGGTGAGTAAAGACTTAAGGATTGTGCCTTTGGTGAAGTAATGAGGCCTTTAGTGCCTCTTAGCCTTGAAGGTTCAAATACTGGTATTATCAGCTCATTCTAGGGTGATAAGGCTTGGGGCACTAACTTAATACTAACCAAACGCAAACTCCTAAGACTGATTTTGTTTTCTAGTTGATGTTGAGAGTATATTTATTAAAGCTATGTCCTGGTAAGTGAATTCCCTTAGGAGAGTTGGGTGTCCTTTTAGAATAACTGTCAAGCTGCGATAGTAATCAATCAATCAATCTCTCTCGCTCTCTCTCTCTCTCATTTCTCAGTTTTGTTGGGAGTGTCGTCCAGTACACCAGAAGGTTGTGGGTTCCATTTCTGGTCAGGCCACATACCTACATTGTGTGTTAGATCCGTGGTCGGGTGCATATGGTAGGCAACCCAATTTTTCTCTCAAATCTGATGTTTCTGTCTCTTTCTCCCACTGCCTCCCTCCATCCCTCGTGTCCTCTCTCTCTAAAATCGAAGTCAATAAAATTAATCCTTGGGTGAGGATTTTATTTATTTATTTATGTACTAGAGGCCCGGTGCACAAAAATTTGTGCACTGGCGGAGGGGGGCGTCCCTCAGCCCCACTTGTGCCCTCTCACAGTCTGGGAGCCCTTGGGAGATAACGACCTGCTGGCTTAGGCCCACTCCTGGGTGGCAGAGGGCAAGCCCAGTCCCTAGGTGCCTGACCCGCAGCCCCTGGTTGGGCTCAGAGCAGGGCCAATTGGGGAGTTGGGGCGCCGCCCCCTGTCATGCACAGAGCAGGGCGGATCAGGAGGTTGCGATGCCACCCTCAGTCACGCTCAGGGTAGGGCCAATTGGGGAGTTGGGGCGCCGCCCCCTGTCATGCACAGAGCAGGGCGGATCAGGAGGTTGCGATGCCACCCTCAGTCACGCTCAGGGTAGGGCCGATTGGGGGGTTGGGGCGCCACCCCCTGTCACGCACAGAGCAGGGCGGATCGGGGTTGTGGTGCCACCCCTGTCACATACAGAGCCGGCCGATCAGGGGGTTGGAGCACTGCCCCCTGTCACGCACAGAGCAGGGCCATTCAGGGGGGTTGGGGCGCTGCCCCCTGTCACGCACAGAGAAGGGCCGATCTGGGTTGGGGAGCTCCCCCCCTGTCACGCACAGAGCAGGGCCATTTGGGGGGTTGGGGAGCTCCCCCCTGTCACACACAGAGTAGGGCCGATCAGGAGGTTGTGATGCCACCCTCAGTCACACTCAGGGTAGGGCCAATTGGGGGGTTGGGGCGCCGCCCCCTGTCACACTCAAGCATGGTCGATGAGGAGGTTGGGGCGCTGCCCCGTCACCCACAGAGTAGGGCCGATCAGGGGGTTGGGGCACTCCCCCCTTGTCACACTCAGGGCAGGGCCGATGGGGAGGTTGCGGCTCCACCCTGTCACAGAGCAGGGCCCATGGGGGGCTTGGGGCGCTGCACCCTGTCACACACAGAGCAGGGCGGATCAGGGGGTTGTGGCCCCACCCCGTCACACACAGAGCCGCAGGGCGATCGGGGGTTTGGGTGCTGCCCCCTGTCACGCTGCTCCTGGGGCCAGGAGGCCTCGCGGCTCTGCTGATCACGGTGCTGGGAGGCATATTACCCTTTTACTATATAGGATAGAGGCCTGGTGCACGGGTTGGGGCCGGCTGGTTTGTCCTGAAGGGTGTCCTGGATCAGGGTGGGGTCCCGCTTGGGTGCCTGGCCAGCCTGGATGAGGCAATGATGGCTGTTTACATCTGGTCACACCCCCTTCAGGGTGGGGTCCCCACTGGGGTGCCTGACCAGTCTGGGTGAGGGGCTGAGGGCTGTTTTCAGGCTGGTGGGTGACTGAAGCTCCCAAAAGCTCCTTTTTTCCTTTTTATTTTATTTTATTCTTGGATTTATGGCTGTCACTGGAGCTGAGAGCCGACTTTAGCTGTGAGACCTCGCTGCTGAAAGCAGGTTTCTGGCTTTGTTTACTTTCTTTATTTGAAACTTTGTTGCAACTCCAGCTCTGAGATCCGGGGGTTTTGTTTAGCTTCTATATTTGTAACAATGTTTCTTAGCAGCTCAGAGCCGAGCAGTGGAGTCCTCTGTCACTGAAGCAAGCAAGCCTCCTGTTCGTGTCAGTAGCCTGGCTGCCGGCCGCCATCTTGGCTGGCAGTTAATTTGCATATCATCCTGATTAGCCAATGGGAAGGGTAGCAGATGTACGGCTAATTACCATGTCTTTTATTAGATAGGATGAATGTATGTATGTATTTTTTTTCGTGTGTGTGCGCGCGCACGCAAATTGGTGTAATTTTTAAATTTTTTTTAATCTTTGTTGTTGGAAGTATTATTACATATGTCCCCCCTTTTTCCCATCAACCCCCTCTAGCCCATCCCCACCCCAGACCCTTACCACCCCACTGTCTGGGTCCATGGGTTATGCATACAAAATCTTTGGTGGATTACCTCCCACCCACCCACCCTCCCCCACTTTCCCTCCAAAATTCCGCACTCTGTTCCATGCTTCCATGTCTCTGGATCTGAGGATTTTTTTTTTTTAAGCACATGAATTAGTTTTAACAGTGTTGGAAAGATTATTCTTAATCTTCACCTGGTTTTGCTTGACTTCATGCAAACTCTCTTCTATGTATCATTAATAGTTCCTAACATTGCAGTTCATTTGGCAACAATTACCTTTAGATGTTGCTGAATGATGCATAATATGAAATTTACATTTTTAACAATTTTTAAGTTTACAGTTCTGTGATATTACGTACATTCACGTTGCGCAACCATCACTACTGTCTATCTTCAGAACTTTTTCATCTTCCCCAGCTAAAACTGTACCCAAAGAATAACTCCTCATTTTTTCCCTATCCCTTCTCGTGGCAAATACCATACGATTTTTGTCCATGAATTTAGCTCTAGGAATCTGATGTGAGAGAAATTATACAGTATTTGTCCAGTATACTGTATAATTTCTCTCACATCAGATTCCTAGAGCTAAATTTTTAATAGGCTGGCCTGTTTCACTTATTAGCATGTCATCAGAGTTCATCCATATTGTAACATGTCAGAATTTCCTACCTCTATAAGGCAGAATAATATATTATCGTATGTATATACCATATTTGGCTTACCAATTCATCCTTTGTCGGACTGTTGTGTTTCTTCTACCTTTGGCTATTATGAATGATGCTGCTATGAACATTGATGTACAGATATCTGTTCAAGTTCCTGTTTTCACATCTTTGGTATATACCCAGCAGTGGAATTGCTGGGTCTTATGCTTAATATTTTTTTAAGAATCTATACCACTTTTTGCAGCATTTCCACCATTTAACTAAAATTCCCATCATCAATGCACTAGAGTTTAATTTCTTCATATCCTTGCCAATTCTTGTTTTCTGTTTTGATAATAATTGTCCTGATGGGTGTGAAGTGGCATTGATTTTCATTTTTCTAGTGATTAGTGTTGTCGGGCATCTTTCCATATGCTTCTTTGCCATTTGTGTTTCTTTAGAGAAACTACTAACGTGCTTTGGCCATTTTTAAATTGGGTGGTTTGGGTTTTTGGGGTTGCTGAGTTGGAGGAGTTCTTTTTATATTATCAATCCCTTATGAGATGATCATTGATTTTTTTAAATTATTTTTTTGATTGTTGATTTTTTAAAATACATTTTTTTATTGATTTTAGAGAAGGGAGAAGAAGAGAGATCAAGACATCAATGATGAGAGAGAATCATTGATCAGCTGCCTCCTGCACCCCTCACACTGGGGATCGTACCGTGACCTGCTGGTTCATAGGTCGATGCTTAACCCCTGAGCCACGCCTGCTGGGCAAGAGGATCATTGATTTTTAACACATTGTTTGCAGGTAGTTTTTATCGCGCGCTAACAGGTGGCCATTTTTGCTAATTTTTTGCGCAAATGGCAACGTTCAGTAAAATTACGATAACTTTACGTATTTATACGTTACCCGCATTCTACCGCTAGTCTATAAAAAACATATTAATACGTGTCCCGCGCTCTACTACCAGTCAACGTAAAATGTGTAAGTAAAACGTATAAGTACGTTTCCCGCATACAATGTGTTAAGAATGAATCCCATATTATCAATGTTTATAGATCATCTCATAAGATGGGTTTACTTTTGGGGATATTGCCATCTCTTTATATATTAATAGTAACTTTCTTTATCTTGTTGCCAGGCTTTTGCAATATTTTCTATTTTGGTTTAGTCACAGGTGTATGCTTTCTGTCCTAATCTATTTGTATCCCCTTCTCTTCCACATATTAATTCAGTGTAACTCTTCCCTGAAAATGTGGCTGGGCTTTGCTGCCATAATCTACTGGGTACTTCCCCCATATACACATACAATTTTAATGTGCAATAAAAGTGGCCTTAGTTTTTATTTTGCCTGTTGTCAGCTCTAGACCATTTATCTATTTTCTGTGTACAGTTTTTAAAAATATTTTTATTGATTTCAGAAAGGAAGGGAGAGGAAGAGATAGAAACATTAATGACGAAAGAGAATTACTGATCCGCTGCCTCCTGCATGGTCCTAATGGGACTGAGCCCGCAACCCAAACATGTGCCCTGACTGAGAATCAAATCATGACCTCCTGGTTCATAGGTCCGTGCTCAACCACTGAGCCACACCAGCCAGAGCCTCCGCGTTTTATCATCTGAAGTCAGTGCTTCCCTGTATTAGAAAGTTCATTACATTACATTATTACTGTTGATACTTATTTTCCCAGAAAACCAACTTCTAACTTTACTGATAACTTTAATACCTGATTTTTTTTATTATTTTACTAGAGGCCCGGTGCACTCGGGGGGGTGAGGGGGGTCCCTTAGCCTGGCCTATGCCCTCTTGCAGTCTGGGACCCCTCAGAGGATGTCCACCTACCTGCTGGCTTAGGTCCGCTCCCTGGGGGGATCGGGCCTAAGCTGACAGTCAGACATCTCTCTGGCAGCCTGGCAGCCCTCGGGGGATGTCCATCTATAAGCGGGGAGCAGGCCTAAGCTGCAGTCGGACATCCTTAACGCTGCTGAGGAGGCAGGAAAGGCTCCCACCACCACCGCTGTACTGGCATCCGTCAGCCTGGATTGTGGCTGAGCAGAGCTCCCCCTGTGGGAGCGCACTGACCACCAGGGGCAGCTCCTGCATTGAGCGTCTGCCCCCTAGTGGTCAGTGTGTGTCATAGTGACCAGTCATTCCCAGTCATTCTGCTGTTAAGGTCAATTTGCATATTACCCTTTTATTATATAGGATAGAGGCCTGGTGCATGGGAGGGGGCCGGCTGGTTTGCCCTGAAGGGTGTCCTGGATCAGGGTGGGGGTCCTGCTGGGGTACCTGGCCAGCCTGGCTGAGGTGCTGATGGCTGTTTGCAGGCTGGTCAAGCCCCCCCAGTGGGGACCCTCACCCGATGGAGGTTTGGCCAGCCTGGGTGAGGGACTGATGGCTGATTTCAGGATAGCCACACCCCTTTAAAGTGGGGGTCCCCACTGGGGTGCCTGGCCATTCTGGGTGAGGGGCTGAGGGCCGTTTTCAGGCTGGCCAAGCCCCCGGGGACAGAAGCTCCCAGCCTCTCCTTTTTTTCTTTTTTTATTCTGGCATTTATTTACTTTCTATAATTGAAACTTTGTAGCCTTGAGAGGAGCTCAGAGCCGGCCACGGCGGCGGGAGGGAAGCCTCCTGCTCGCTCCAGCTCCGTAGGCACAGGCGGCTGAAATCAGTTATCTGGGGTTTATTTACCTTCTATAATTGAAACTTTGTTGCTTTGAGTGGAGCTCAGAGCCGCCTTGGCAAGTGGGAAGCTTGGCTTCCTCCATCACTGGAGCAAGCAAGCCTCCTGCTTGCTCCAGCTCTGTGGTTGCTGGCCGCCATCTTGGTTGGGTTAATTTGCATATAGTCACTCTGATTGGCTGGTGGGCGTGGCTTAAGGCATAGTGAAGGTATGGTCAATTTGCATGTTTGTCTTTTATTAGTGTAGATTTTTAATTTTGTGTGTCTTTTAGATGGGAGGGCGGGGAGAAACATCGATTGGCTGCCTCCTGCATGCCCCCCAGGCATGTGCCCTGACCAGGAATCAAACCAGCAACTTTTATTGCACAGGACAAACATCCCACCAACCTGAGCCACTTCGGCCAGGGTGGTACCTGGTTCTTGATACTGCTCAATCAATTCCTGCTATTTTTCTTGATTGGATGTTCATCATGAAATTTGCTCCAGATCCATTGAACTCTTATTGAATTATTTGGTTCTTAAAACCTTTGCTTTCTCTACACATCACTTCCAATGTCTAACTTGGATTTGACAATCACAAGTTCCTGATCTTCTGAGATCCATCCCACCTGTAAAAAAGGTCCTTCCCCTCAGTATAGCAATTTATATTTTTAATTTTTAGCTTGGTAGGTTCTCAAATCCACCACTTCTGATAGTTTTACATAGGGGGAACATTCAGTCATGATTCCACTATGGGGACACTGCTATTATTTTAGTTTTTTCTGTTTGCTTTTCTATTAGTGTTTTTATATAGATATACCTTATCCTTACAAGGAACTTATATATTTTACTTTATGGCGATTAAATTGGTCACTTTATAACCATATTTTTATGTAATTGCTACTTAACACTTACCAAGCCACCGGTGTCTTTTCACTTACACATTTAGGTAGTTTACAACTTTTTTAACATAAAGGTTTGTTCTACCTACTCTCCTGCCCCTGCCCACCATACCATATTTTGGAAATTCCATGATATAGTAGGTTAACAAGTACCAGCATTTCATGGCTTTGCCTGGTTAAAAAAAAAAAAATTATTTCCAAAACATTTGTACAGCATCACTAGCAGTGGGTGTTTTTGCCATCCCCCTCTCTCCATTTTTTTTTAAGTTAGGAGATAAATTTAATGTTTTTGCTCTAAAGATGATTTTGACATTGACTTTTCTCTATGAACCTTTTGTGAAATACTTTTTTACACATTTATCCTTAATGCTTTTGTAATTTTTTGTAAGATTTATATGAGATTCCCACATATTAAAAATTAATCTGTTAACATTGTAGAAAATTCCTTAAAGATATTCTATGATACATTGCAAACCTAGTCTCAAATTTTTATTTGAGACTGATAGGCATAGTTTTGTTTTGTTTTTGTCAATTCGAATAAAGTAATTCTATCAAATTTGATAAATAATTTGTTAAGGGTTGGGGTGGTAGTGGTTCCTCAGTCTGTTCTGTTTAATTCATGTAGAATCATCTTAGTTGTTAGTTCATACTTTATTTTTGAGTTGTTGGCCTTTGGATATGCTATTGATTTGGATAGTCTTTCCCCTGCCCACTGTTTTGCAGTGTCTGCTCCTTGATTACTATTTATTAAGGTCTTAGATTATAGGCCTTTGGTATTAGCAGATTTAATATTTACAGTTTCAGGTATTCTCAGCTGATTAGGTCTATGATGCGGTAATTTGTAGTTTTCCTGAGACTGAATTGTTGCTTGCTGCCAGGCTTGCAAATAGGAACTGATCATGTAGCTCAAAAAGGGAGCCTATTAGACAGGCCAGCACCCACATCTCAACGCAGCTTTGTTTTTCTCTACTTGTCGTCGCGTACACAGTAACTCTCGAAGTGATAAAAGCTGTTTCTTTGTGAAATGTGGGCCCGAAAAGAAAACCAACTGCTAGTGCTGGTGATGGAAGTGAAGAGAAAATGAAGAGGTCTAAGAAAGTGATGGTTCTTAGCCAGAAAATAGACGTTTTGGATATATTAAAGTGGTTTTGCAGATTCAGGTAAGTTTGTGGTTAGTTAATGTTGCTAACAGTATTGATGTAGTTATATTTTGAGTGCCAGAATTTATTTTTATAACTTTGTAATCGACAAGTAATGTATTTTTACAAGCACTAAGGTTTGAAGACGTCAGCTATACTTAACTGAATTTTATGGGAAGTTAAATGCTGTAGTTAGTAGTATTTGAAAACTTGAGAACTTTAGGGAGTCATGATGGTCTTGCAATATGTAATGTTTATAATACTGAGTTATCCTATTCCCATAATATTTGTTCTTGTGGCACTACAACACTTTTATTATTTTAATGTGTTTTAGATGTATCCTAAAACTCATTCCCTTGGCCTGTAATAATTGGTCTTTTTCTCCTCTCCCAAAATTATGCTTTCATCATACCATGAGCAACAGTATGGTATTATGAAGTTAAAAAGATTTTGATGATATTATGCTTGAGATTGATAGTTATATAGTAACATGAATAGAGACTTTTTGAAATGCCTGTTTTTTCTCATTTGGGAACTGTCTATTCAAATGTTATCTAAAGTAGACCAAAAATAATTCCACATAACTTATATGAGCATCTGTTAGCAAACATTTTGAATATTTATATGAACTGGGATTTATATTAGCTGTTGTATGTGGAGAAGAATAACTAAGAGTAATTTCTCAAGGAACTTCCAGTCTAGGAAAAGAAAAAGATAATATCCTTTTAAACAGATTATAAAAAACTATGAAATATGTTATTGCACAGTGAAGTGTGGGAGCACAGAAGTAGGAGCTACTTGATGGTGTGGGATGAAGAGTGTTTTCTAAGAGGAATCTAAGGAATTGCTTGTTCTTGTTCTGTGTTAATATGATTGGGATCCATCAGCATAATACTGAAAACCTGGTAATTGGCAGTGCATGGTAAGATCTGTTCTAGTCAATTTAAAGAACTCGTTATCCATTTTACATTAGCTGATGCCTTTGGATTTTCATGGCAGTCCTGTCTTCCAAATAATTGTCTCTTTCCAATAATTTACTACTTTTATATGGATATCCCAGATGATAAATAACTGTGATGGTGGACTTCCTTGTTTGCTTTCTAGATTTAGAGAGACTGCCTAAGAGCTTTGCTGATTTCATACTTAAGGATGGAGAGGACACTTGATAAATTTTAAGGGAAAAATCCTATATGTATATTAGGAATGCATGTTGCCTCTAATTTTTAAATAAAACACAATTTTTCTTTTGTAGCCTGGTGTAATAGCTTTGTGTTTCTGAAAGAGCTCTATTTGGTCATGGGGTGTGTGTGTGTGTGTGTGTGTTTGTTTTAATGTATTTGTTGGCATTTCTTTGCCTGTATTTTCTTTTTGTACATGCATTAATAAAAAAGATTAGTAGCCTTTTGTGATATATGTAAATGGTTTGAGAATCAGATTATATATGCTTTAAGGCAACTTTAACTAATAGTTATTTCCCTGAGTCTAGAGTTGACTTACAAAAGTGTAAGTGAATGTTTTTACTGCCAGTGTACTTTGTGGTCATAAAAAAGAGAAAGCAAAGTCTGAATTCCAAATTATAACTAAATTTTTCTTAGTTTCATCAAACTTTACTTGAGAAAAGGCTTATATTTTATGATCCATTCCTTTGTTTTTCCCTTTTATTGAAAAAGGGATAATGTTAGAGGCTAAATTTTAAGTGCTTAAAAATATTTATTGATTCTATAGAAGAGCCATTCATGAAAGTTTAAAAAGTGCTTTGTCGATATCCTTTACTATAAATACAGGATTATAGAAAATGGGTGTTACTGCTAGTGTTGTAAAAGAGGCTTGATTATTAAGTATATTTTAAGTATGGCTACATTTTTGAGAATTCACAGAAATATTCATTAGAATGTACCTCAAAATACATTTCCAATTGTAATGTCTGCAAAATTAATATTATAGGTGCTGATACTGAAGCCAGGAACCAATTGACTTAATAAAAATAGCAAGGCCCTAACCAGTTTGGCTCAGTGGATAGAGCATCGGCCTGCGGACTGAAAGTTCCTAGGTTTGATTCTGGTCAAGGGCATGTACCTTGGTTGCGGGCACATCCCCAGTAGGAGGTGTGCAGGAGGGAGCTGATCGATGTTTCTCTCTATCCCTCTCCCTTCCTCTCTTAAAAAATCAATAAAATATATTTTTTAAAAATAGTAAGAAAAATAAATGTTATATCAAATATGATATATAATATCTAATTACAATTGGCTCAGTTAGCATATTCATATTAACTAGTGAATCTCTTACAAAGGATTGACACCATCAGATAAATTGGTACAGTTTACAAAAATTGATTATAATTTTCTTGCAAGATAGACCAGTTTTAGGAAATTTTAATAACTTTCTTCCATGCTCTTTGGGGAGGAGTTGAAGATCACACCTTGAGCTGAAAGTAAAAGTGAGGAGCAGCCAAGGCTGGAGAGGCTCAGTGGTTAAACATCAACCTATGAACCAGGAGGTCACGGTTTGATTCCCACTCAGGGCACATGCTTGGGTTGTGGGCTCAGTCCCAGTTAGGACCGTGCAGGAGGCAGTGGATCAGTAATTCTCTCTCATCATTGATGTTTTGATCTCTCCCTCTCCCATCCTTTCTGAAATCAATAAAAATACATATTTTTAAAAAGTGAGGAACATAATAAGATGAAAGCTAGAACTGCAGGAATTTAACTACCAAAGTTAATGAACAAAAGGAACTATAGGTATGGTTATTGGCCAGCATGCTGCTAAAAATGGGTGTGTGTAGATCTTGTTCATAAATATCTTTAGTGTGCAGTTAGCTGTGGTTAGACGTTTACTCTCACATTATTTTAAAGTTAATCCACTTGATTATAACCTACCTTTTATAAATCAGATTTTTTTTTCGTAAGTGTCCATTGTGGTGCCTTTACTGATGGCTATTCATAGAGCCAAGAGAAGTATACTTGTAATAGATATTTTACTTTATACTGTTCTCATGAAGCAATTCAGAAAACAAGTGGTACTTTGTAGATTTGCAGCAATCTCAATTTCAAAAACAAAAATATCATTATAAAATGATACTTTATTGTTAAAATTAAAATCTGAGGGAAAAGATGAAAAGGTACAAATCCAAAAAAAAATGTTCATGGCAAGTAATGAAAGAGCTAGGAGTTTATATTGAAACTATGTTTAGCAAATTAAGTGTAGCTTGAGCTAATGATTATAAAAATCAAGGTGTCAATGTTTTAAAGGAATAATATAACAAAAATATTAATTTAGTGGTAATGAACTGGGTAAATCCCTAGAGCAGAGGTCGGCAAACCGCAGCTCGAGAGCCACACGCGGCTCTTTGGCCCCTTGAGTGTGGCTCTTCCACAAAATACCAGGTGCAGGCGCGCACGTACAGTGCAATTGAAACTTCGTGGCCCATGTGCAGAAGTGGTTTTCGGCCTGGGCGAGTCTATTTTGAAGAAGTGGCGTTAGAAGAAGAAGGGGGTGTGGGTCGGTCGGGCAACGGGAGACGTGGCGCAGGCGGGACGCGGGATACTCAGCGCGGAGGAGGTACGTTGTTTTGAGGTATGTTCGCTGAGGTCGACCCCTTCCAACTCTCCCATCCAACTCTGAAACAAGCATACAAGACGAGTGTGGATGGGAGAGTTGGAAGGGGTCGACCTCAGCGAATGTACCTCTGATTGAGGACGTTTTTAGCAAAGGCCAGCTTAGGAGTACCCTAATTAAGTTAATAACAATGTACCTACCTATATAGTTTAAGTTTAAAAAATTTGGCTCTCAAAAAAAATTTCAATCGTTGTACTGTTGATATTTGGCTCTGTTGACTAGTGAGTTTGCCGACCACTGCCCTAGAGTATACCATTAATAAAGTTCTTATATGTAAGCACATATATTCAGCTATGAAGCACAGATCTTACAAGTATTTAAAGCCACTGTTAACTGGGTACGTAATAATATATCAGGTTTTCAGGTGTTTTCTGTATTATGGAAATTTTAGGGGGGAAAATGATTAACTTACTGCAGACATTTTCTTCTTTCAGCTGCTTTTCTAACGCAAACTGTGTGTCTTGATGACACAACAGTAAAGTTTGAAATATGGGATACAGCTGGTCAAGAGCGATACCATAGCCTAGCACCAATGTACTACAGAGGAGCACAAGCAGCCATAGTTGTGTATGACATCACAAATGAGGTAAGTAGAAATGCATAATATCATGGAACTAGTTTGAATGTCCGTTTCTGATATTTAGAATTTTGATTAGAGATAAGATCTTTTTAAATCCTTCTTTTTATAGCCAAGCATGACATTTCTCCATAAAGCTTTTGAATTAGAAAAGTTGATTTAAAAAAAAAAGATGAAAGTATCTTAAATAATTCAAAGGGCCTAAGAATTTCTTTCCCAGCGTCACTTTGAACAGTCTTTAAAGCCTTGTCTCACAAAGACTCTCCCTGGCCATTTTTTGATCCTGTGCCTGAAAGTAGCTGGGGTTTTTTTGTTTGTTTCCCAGGAGTCCTTTGCCAGAGCCAAAAATTGGGTTAAAGAACTTCAGAGGCAAGCCAGTCCTAACATTGTAATAGCTTTATCAGGAAACAAGGCTGACCTTGCAAATAAAAGAGCTGTTGATTTCCAGGTATGTTGAATTTAATTTATATTTGAAGACACATATTTATTGTAAATTCTTCTGTATCCATACTTGAATTATAGTTATAATTTAAAAACCATGTAAATAAAATGTATTGAACACATGTGATATAATATATGTAATAAAATGCTTCTCATGATAAACCTGAATCTTTTAATGTCTTTACATAATTGTAATATATATATAGTTAGATTCAGATTTTGTTGACCTAAACAATTACAAAGTAATTGTTTGCAAATAGTGCAGAAATAAGTAAAAACCGATTGCATCCTACCCTTCCTAACCTTTTCCTGTTTATTTAATAATATATATATATCAACACACATATGCATACCTAGATATACCCACACGCTTTCGGTACACATAATCTACACTCATGTGGTTGTTCTTAAAGGGGCCTTAAAAACTCAAAAAATCCAGTTTGTATGTTATCAAATACAGCTATTTAGGAATGGTCCCTGCTATAAAATAGAGAAAGTACAATCTTTTAAAATAAAGCAGATGTCTTTAAGTAGATATTTTAAAACTTCTGTTCTCTTGTTTGTCAGCTTCTCTACTAGAGAAGTTTGATTGTGGCCATTATATGTACAATATCAGTGAAGGGAATTTTTCTTTTTCGGTGATGGCTAGATAATGGAGAAAGGGAAGTAATGGTTCTTACATCATTAGGTGTGAAGCTGAGCATACAGAGTTCATTTGGTTCTGGTGACAACCATGTCAGGTATGGTATCATATATTACTCCCCAGCATAGAGTGGTAGATAGAGCATGTAAATTATAGTCAAAAGTGGTTCTATCACATGACAGTTCAAAGGAACCTTATTACCTCATTTCTTTTCTTTGTCAAATGGGAAAGATAATTGGTTGCTCTTTACAACAGCTGTGAGGATCAAAGGCAATAATACATGTAAACTGTAAAGCATGACAAAAATGTAGAATAGTAACAATTTTCAAAGGAATGGTTCATAATACATTCAAATTTAAAATGTTGCTTACAAAACTCATTTAGAATTAAATATCAGAGTGCCTTTTAGTGGTTGAAGGCAGTATTATATATTTGGTTGCCCTTTGACTTTATTGCAAATAATGAGCATAAGTAAAATTTGCCATTGAGGGTACATTTTCCCCCTCCCACATGAGAGTGTGTAATTGTTCTTCAATAAATTTCCACCTTTGCTGTTAAAAAATTGCCATTGAGATCCAAGAAAATTTTATATTTAGAATAGGATAAAATTTTCCCCCTCTAGAAAGCAGAGTTAAAGGACTTTATTTTTATTTATTTACTTAATTGTAACCTGAGGACACACATTGATTTTAGAGAGGAGGGGGTCGGGGAAGAGAGAGAGAGAGAGAAACATTGATCAGTTGCCTTCCTGTAGGTGCACCAACAGGGATCAAACTTGAAGCCTATGTATGTTCCCTGACCAGAATCGAACCCAAAGCATTTTAGTGTTTCCAACTGAGCCACACTGGCCAGGGCTGGAAAGCAGATTTAATGTGAGACCAGATTAATCAGGCTTGGATAGTGCAAGTTAAGGCAAAAAGAAAATTACGCAATGCCATTATCTTTGTTTTACTTTTACCTAGTAATTATTGGTTGTAGGTAATTAAGTTGGAGTAGTAATAAGGAAGCCTTTTATTTTTGTTCTATAAACAGGAAGCACAGTCCTATGCAGATGACAACAGTTTATTATTCATGGAGACATCAGCTAAAACATCAATGAATGTAAATGAAATATTCATGGCAATAGGTAAGATGAACTTTTTTCAAACTACAAATATAGGCAAAACATTATACTGGAACATTTTTAGTTTGACTCTTTTAAAAATATTTTTATTTTTTAAATTTTCTAGGTTTTTTTTATTGGTTTTTAGAGAGAGGGGAAGGGAGAGAGAAAAAAATCAAAACATTGATGTGAGAGTATAACATCTGTCAGCTGCCTCCTGCATGCTCCCTGCCAGGGATCGAGACTGCAACCTGGGCATGTGCCCTGGCCAGGAATTAAACTGGCATTCTTTTTGGTACCTGAGATGACCAATGCCCAACCTAACTGAGCTAGGGCTAGTTTGACTCTTCTTTTTAAAATATTCTTCGATTTTCCTTCTTTTTTTTTTTGATTCTACAACTATTTTAGATCCTTTTGACCAAACATTCATTACTTAGTAATATTGTCAAATTTGAGAGATTATTATCTATTAGGTTGTAATATTGTAAGCATAGTTTCTTCTGAAAATATGGAAGCTTGGACTTTGCAGTAATAGATTTTCTAAAGATTTCACTGAGGATAAAGTGTGTGTTTTTCTATTAGGTTATACTTTTTATTTATTTATTTATATATATATATATATATTTTATTGATTTTTTTACAGAGAGGAAGGGAGAGGGATAGAGAGTTAAAAACATCAATGTGAGAGATCAATCAGCTGCCTCCTGCACACTCACTACTGGGGGTGTGCCCGCAACCAAGGTACATGCCCTTGACTGGAATCGAACCTGGGACCCTTGAGTCCGCAGGCCGACGCTCTATCCACTGAGCCAAACCAGTTAGGGCAGGTTATACTTTTAAAATAAAAGGTAATAAACTTAGAGCCATATTTTTTAATGCAGATATTGTAATAAAGTTTCAAAGCATGAGACACAGAGACAAAGAGGAAAAACAAAACACCATCTATGCTTTATGTGACCTCAATGATCATTCCATCCTATGCAGCACTCTTACCTTTTCTTTAAGGTACTTTAAACTGATGATGATTGCTATTCTACCGTTGTTGAAGTAATGAAGTTGGAATAGTAATAAGGAAGTTTCTTTCTGTCTACAACAAAAATAAAAGTATTTCTATTGACTTTAAACTCCTTCCATTAGTTTTAAGGTGCAGATTCTATGGGAAGGGTCTACTTAGGTGGCTCTCACAATTTTCTGCCTCCACTCTATTCATGTGCTAGCACTTTTCTTGTCCCATAACATCTTTTATTAAATAGCAATGATCATTAACTGAGTGTCCGCATTCCTATCCCCAAATAAGAAATACTCTTTTATATTGAAGTCATACCAATTAACCATTTAAGAGCTTAAAAAAAAAAAAACTCAGTAAAAGTTGCAAGTACTGTCATAATAACTGGAACTAAGGGAAAGAGTTTAATGGTGGCTCATTTAGGAAAAAACTGTTTGCTGTGTAAAATATTTTCCTGAGAAACTCAGGCTCGTATTTATTAGGGAAATGCTAGCCAGCACAGTTGTGAAGGATTGTGGACAATACACTCTTTTTATAAATGGGATGGGTGACACCCTGAACCACATCTGGAAAGTTAAAAGAAAACAAAATAGTAAGTCCTTTAAATCAGGCTGAACTTTAAAGCTTTCTGATGGTATTAAGACTACGGGGGGGGGGGGGGGGGGGGGGGAGGCGGGGGGGGCTGAATACCAGAGGAGTCATAATTTAATTTTTATTTTTTATTTAGAAGTACTAGTAAGGTCGTTTTTCCAGTCAGAAAGTAGCCTACATACTAGAACTTTCGATTACTGTTCTGAAATTAGAATGTTCTTCCCTTGAAATGGAAAGGCCATTTCTTTTACCAGATTATAACTTAAATCACACAGTACACTCATATTTTTACTTTGGTGACTTCCCAAAGGGAGTACACTTATTTCGTGGAAGAGTTTAAATTTATCATCTGCTTTTAATTTTATAAGGTTTTGAGTGGCTTCTTTTCTTGTTCATTTTCATTAACTTGATCTAGAATTTTTCTTTTCTCACAATCCTAATCAATTTAGGGACAGATTGGTAAGCTGGTTATCTATGTACAAAACAGATAGTATCAGTTTCACTTTGGTGACATTCAGTAAGATATAAGACAGGAGACAGCTTCTTTTGAAATCCCCAAAATGTGTTTTGGTTTATTATCACAGTAAAAATTAACCATTCTGGTTTATTTCCTTCAGCCTCCTGATTTCACTCATATCTAATTACAGGAAGCCCTGCTAAAGTGAAAATGGTCACTCAGTCAGAAACCTAACTTGACATAATTATAATAAAGTTTATAATGGTAGCCTATTCTTTGTCCTATGAAGCTTTGTGAATACAGCTGACTGGAAATGTATCGTTTTACTATCATTTACCCTACCATCTATACAGCAGTTCCTAGAGAAGTACCCTAAGGTGATGATGGCTTTTCTTCCCAAACCTTGATGTTCTGGCTTCCCGATCCATTGCCCAGCCCAGCATCTAGAATTATAGAGATTATTAATGCTGATGTGGAATATTACAACAAATAAAGGATAGAAGATCCAAGACACAATTAGGCGTTCATATTTTGAAGTAGAGCATGTTTCACTTTTGTGTAAGCTTAGCCAAAGCTAAGATTAAGTTAGAGTCTTACCATAGTAGTCCATTCCCAAGGTTGGTAGAGACCAGTGTGTCTAGCTACCCTTACAATCTGTACTCTTAAAGACATTTTATTATTTCATGAACCCAGCATATAAGGATCTTCAGATTCCAAGCAGCTGACATCTAATCAGCAGGTGCAGTGCTACAGAGAACAGCATTGTACCGATATAGCAGAGCTAAAGCTATAACTGCTTTGTTCAAATGAGGAAAGCCATGCTCATCTGTCTCAAAATTGGGAAATGGTTTTTGAGAGAGCCTCACTTGCATTAAGTAGAATTACTTATAAATCACATTAGTATTCTTACTCAGTTACAAGAAAGGAAAATGGTAGATATTTGAAGGGTAAAATCTGTGTAAGGTAGGAAGAAAATAGGAGATGTGATCTGTTATAATTTGGTAATAATTAGATTGCACAGCAGAGGACAAGTTCTGGGGTGATGGTAATGCTATTTGTTTATATCCTAACTTATTCCAAATGTGCTTGTAGCAGTCCAGAGAACATGGATAGAAGCTGAACTTTATAAACATTACTAGAGGCCCAGTACACAAATTTGTGCACTGGTGGGGTCCCTCAGTGGGGCCTGCAGGGATAGGCCGAAATCGGCAGTCTAACATCCCCTGAGGGATGTAAAAGCAGCAAGTGGCTGGGGAGGGGCTAGCGCCGCACGGCTCCAACTCATCCCGGCCCCACTGCACCTACCGTCACTGCAGCTCACCCACCATGATCCTGAGCCCAGCGTTTGGCACCTGTCCCGTCGGTCAGCTGAGCAGTGCTCCCACTGTGGGAGCACACTGACCACCAGGGGGCAGCTCCTGTGTTGTGTGTCTGCCCCCTGGTGGTCAGTGTGTGTCATAACAACTGGTCGCTTAGGTTTAGGCCCCGTGCACAAAAATTTGTGCACTGGCGGGGGAGGGGGGTGTCCCTCAGCCCGACCTGTGCCCTCTCACAGTCTGGGACCCCTCGGGAGATAACCACCTCCTGGCTTAGGCCCGCTCCCCGGGTCGCACACAGCAGGCCTGATCCCGCAGTTGGGGCAGGCGGCAGATGGCAGGCCCTGCCCCGCTAGCCTGCAGTATGCAAATTTAATGGCCATCTTTGTTGGGTTAATTTGCATACTCTTCTGATTGGCTGGTGGGCGTAGCGAATGTATGGTCAATTAGCATCTTTGTCTTTTATTAGTGTAGATTGGCTGTCAATTAAATAATAGAGATGTTAATGATTTTGAAGTGAATCTACATAAAGATTTCATATAGCTTTAGTGTTGTTGTTTTTTGTTTTTTTATTTTTATTTAGAGAATACTTTATTAGTTTCTGTAATCAAACCCATGTAGATTAAGACCTTACATATTTAATACAGTGCGATGCTCCTGTACAAATGGAAAAAATTATGTTGAATGTTTCTAGACCAATATGGCTGTTAATTTCTGTACAATGCCAACCCAACACAGTACAACTGGGATAGTTTTTCCAAAGTTGACAGCACAGCTAAAGTTTCCAACAATTCAAACTATATATATATACACACACACACACACATACACACTAGCGGCCTCGTGCACAAAAATTTGTGCTCTCGGGGCTGGCGGGGTCCTTCAGTTCGGCCTGTGCCCTCTCACAGTCTGGGATCCCTCTTGGGATGTCCATCTGCTGGCTTAAGCCCGCTCCCTGGGGGGATTGGGCCTAAGCTGGCAGTCAGACATCCCTCTGGCAGCCCGGGAGCTCTCAGGGGATGTCCACTTGCCAGCGGGGAGCAGGTCTAGCTGCAGTCGGACATCCTTAGCGCTGCTGAGGAGGCGGGAGAGGCTCCCACCACCACCACTGTACTGGCAGCCATCAGCCTGGCTTGTGGCTGAGCAGAGCTCCCCCTATTTTACATTCACAGAGGTATAATACAGTACTGCCCTACATCTATAATACTAGAGATACAATTAAAAAGGTGTTGTTTGAGACTTGATTCCGTTTTCTCAGCAGAGGCCCCAAGGGTGGGACGACAGCTCTGGGAAGAAGTGTTAAGTTTTAATTGTGTGTCAGCAACTGGTCCCCATTTTATCCTTCCATCAACTCACTGAACTCCATCAGGACCGAGTGACTAATGTTTTGATACTTAGTTGATACTCAATAAACATTTGAAAAGCAAATGAACATATGGTTATGTGACACTTTGGGGTAATCTAATTAGAAAGGAAGATTATCAGTAAGAAGATTAACATTCTAGTATGAATATTCTAATTGTGTTTTGTTTTAATACTTTATTTCTCAGCTAAAAAGTTGCCAAAGAATGAACCACAGAATCCAGGAGCAAATTCTGCCAGGGGAAGAGGAGTAGACCTTACTGAACCCACACAGCCAACCAGGAGTCAGTGTTGTAGTAACTAAGCCTCCAGTTTGAACTAGCTGGAATAGTCTTCTGCTTCCTAAATGTAATAACCGTGGAATTGGAGCATTTAACCAGCTCAGTATGACTTCCAAAAAGAAGAGACTTATGATAGAGTCAAGTTTCTAATACAGAATTATTTTAAGTGTTTTGAACTTAATTTTTAATGACATGCATGTGACCCTCTGACTAACGTTTCAGCAGTAGAAGGGGGAAATGAGAGCTATGTATACTTGTTTCCTTGGAAGGTTAGGAAGAATCATTTCTCATCACCAGGGATATAGGCAAATGACTATCTGAACCCACAGTTAACCAGCCAGTTCTAAGAAAGAGATTTCGAACTTAATTTGAGCCTTTCAGAAACACTCTTTTTTTTTTAAGAAGGTTCTAAAGATATTTATGCTTAGCTGTAGTATTTAGGCAGCCAGTAATTTCTCTTAGTATCCGTATTTAAAGTGTACATTCCACATTTAAACAAATTAGCCGCAAGAAAACAGTCCCACATATGGGGGTGGGGGGGAGGGTGGAATGAACATTAGTGGCATCTAAATTGTAGCCAATCCTGTTATTTTTTTAAATGGGGTAAAAAAAAAAAAAAGCCAATTGTAACCTCATCTTGTTTTAGGAATATGTAAACTGATAAAATGCATCTTAATGAGTAGTGTTCCCTTCAAAGGTGAGCTCTTCAACAAAAGTGAAACAAACCAGGTGTCTGTGATTTCTGTTTAATCACTGCAGGCCATTTTATCGGTTTTGTTTAGGGGCATGGAGGTCCAGGGCTTTGTTCCCTTTGGGCATAATATAGTCAATGCACTAACAATTATGTACATTCAGACTTGATTATTTTAAATTCGATCTTCAGCTGTACTGTAAATAGGGTACTGCACTGTAGTCTCCATATGTTCCTCTTCTGTAATATTTAAGAGTTGCTTAAAAGCATACAAAATGTACAGTTACTAAAACAGCTAATTTTTTCCTTCTCGCCCCCTTTCAAAGGAAGGGGCTTCAGAACCGTAATAACCAATGTACCAGTAATTTGTAGCATAAGTATTGCGATATGTTAGTAATAATCTTGCAGCCTTATTTTCCAAAGTTTGTTTATTTTGATCAATTCAGTATATTGCACTAATTGTTTTAGGTATTTTCATTATATGAAATCTACCATGTGTCAGAGATGATTTTAATCTATTTAAGTGTTGAACTGCTAGCAGAACTTGTACATTTACAGTAATTCAAAATTAGTAAAGAAAACAGTTCACCAGTGTTTAGTTTTATATTGAGGTGCTCAGGTTGGAATAAAGTGGTATAAAAAGCAAGCACTGGTTTTTCTCTTTTTTTTTTTTAATGGAGCAGTGAACATATATAAATGGTATTATGTTACTCAAAAATCTGTCTTTATATTTTCTTTACTACATTCTTAAAAATGATTTGTGTGGTATTGATGTATTATCCTAATATCTGGTTCATTGCAGAGTTGAAGAGTCTTCCTATTTTTGTATTCTGGATAATCAGAACTTTATCTTTCATTTCAGAAACTGACATTCACTTCCATTGAGAAGTATTACCATAACTGTAATGTTATCTCTGGAGCCAGCCACTAAAGCAGCATGTACAAGTCCGTGGCTGATATACTCGGCTGCCGCTTCATAGATACCCTTGGTGCATTTTGGTTCTTTTCCACTTGAATCTTTTGGCACACCGTCTACATGGGTTGGCCTGTCAGTTGCTTTCTCACTGCAAGTACCAGAATTAGTCATTTCTGGTAGAAATGTTTGTGTATTTTTAGGACCATGAGTGAAATATTTAGAAGATTTTACATCAGACAAATTTTCTTTTGAATTTGTACTTGACACACGTTCTTCAGATTTACGCTGAAACAATGTGTGGGTATTACTTGTTGATTCAGTAGCGTTTGATTCATTGATTGGGAGTAACAGAGGCTTTTTGGATGATGATTCTTTTTGGATGTTTAAAGAGTGTGTTTCTTCATACATTTGAAACATTGTTATTGCCAATGCAGTGACTTCCTTTTTATCCAGAACTTCCCAGAGTCCATTAGTAGCTAAGATAAGGAATTGACATAAGTCATCTATCGGGACAGACAGAGTTTGAGGTACCGGGATGATGAATTTTTTCAGTTTGGGATTTCCATGAAATCCGAGTCCTCGTGTGGTTTTTATTTGCCCTTCTAGGAGTCCATGTGGTTCATTGGAACTAACTGCCGCTCCATTCTGAAGTACTCTTCTTTTTTCCTTTTTGCTTCTCAGAGTGTGTTCTTTGGTTAGGCGAAAGCCTTTCCCATTTCTGCATAAGAGTGCTTGTACATTACCTAAAAGATTATTAGAGAAAGTTGATCCCAGCGACTTAATAACCAATTGTATCAAAGTATGCTGTTAACTTTAGTAATTCTGTGTTTCAATGCATAAACAAAGTAAGCCATTTTAAAATATTTTTAAATGTATAAATTGGTATCATTGGATGATTTACAGTAATTCAAACTGAGAGGCCAGTTTATTCCTACTTTTAAAGCAATTTAGTGTTAAAATACTGCATTTAGTATTTAAAAAACTAAAATTACAGACTCTGAAAAATCAAATGTTTTATGAAAACACTTCCAAATGTTACTTACTTTGTAGAGCCAAAAGTTGAACTTTTTTATAACCAATATATATTCCATAGAGCAGACATTTCTAAATGTTTAAATAAATGCCTTCTGTTTAAAAACAAATTTTGATTTTTTTAAAAGTGGAATTTGCTGGTTTTATAACTAGTAATGTTAAAAACTAAAATACAGGTAGGTATGCGTGATGAAAAAAAATTAGAATATGACTGTTAATGTCAGTCTTGTTAGGTTCCTGATGTGTGTGGCTAAAAAGAAATTAAATCACAGCCTTATGAAGAAAAAAATACGTGTTATTAATGTATTAAATGGATAATAGCCAACATGAAATTAAACCCTTTGATTGTAACCTGAAATCCTAAAAGTTGATTATAGTTTGTTCATCATTCAGATGAACCTGTTATGTGTGCACCATTGAAATCTTAAGAAACTAAACAGATAGAGGGATGGTTGTATAACCAATACTTTTTTTGATTTATTAAAAGGTTTGTTAGGAAAATTGATTTTCCCCATGTTTTTAGGGACACAATTGTATATTCAGGCATAGGCAGTTTTTCTTTATGGAATTTTTAAGGGTTTTTAAATTATTCTGAGATGGGGTTAATGATGTTTTGAGAATGAATTCCTGGAATAATGAAAATCTACAATAGGATATTCTGATTTCATACATGGAGCTGCAGGAATTCAAGTGTAATTCTTTTTTTTTTAATTTCTCATCTGAGAATATGTTTTTAGCTGATTTTAGAGGGAAGGGAGAGAGAGAGAAACTGATCGGTTGCCTCCAGTACCCACCCTGACCAGGAATCAAACCTGTGACCTTTTGGTGTACGGGACAGCTCTCCAAACAGCTGAGCTACACTGACCAGGAATCCCTCGGGGGTTTTTTTAAGTAAATGAATTTACCTTTCAGGAGGCAGAGGTCCACAACCTAGTATGATTGGACAGAGTATAAGTTAGTGAAGAATTGGTATCTGGCATAGACTGAGCTTATTGCCTCGTTTACATAATGGGAATTGTTAAAATATCTTGAGTTAATGGGACCAAAAGATGCAGATGTATATGGAAAATGTTTTAGAAATCTAAGAACTGTATAAATGATGATCCTAATAGCAGGACTTCTTATATTTTGTAGAAGGGTTTATTAATATTTTATATTAATAGGTCTTTGCTGCTGATTATTCTACTTAGGTGTGCAGGGTTAATTGTTTTATTTCCTGGACCTTAGGTTGCATATGCTGTCAGCTGCAAATGGGGTTGTTGAAAGTAGTTGACTGTTAAAGCTAAAAGAATAGAATAATGAATAAAAAGCCCCAAGGAAGATGGAAAATGAGTAAGATTTTAAAATAGCACTGTATGTCCATGTATCTGCAAAACTGAAGGAAGAGAGAAGCAAGTCATGACAGTATAAAAGGGGGGACAGATTGGCTTTCAAGAAAAGGCCCTGTACATTGTTTGAAGGATATGAGAATTAGCAGTGAATATAATGAAGACTTACACAAAAATTTTAATGAATCTGATTATAAATAAGAATTCAAAGTCTTAGACGTAAAGATAATTTTTTAGTAGCTGGAGAGATTGTGCCATTCAGAAAATGTTATCGGAACAAAGATGGAACAGGGTTACTGGGAGAGCGTCATGTTTAGGGGGATTAATCATATAGGGATTAAGAAGAACTGCTTTGAGATGTTACTTAAGCCTTTTTAAGATATCTTATATAATCAGGCATGGTATTCCATAGATAGAGGGCTGTGATGTAACTGCCTCCTGCAATTGCTGGGTGATCTCTGACTTGTGAAAAGGAAAAGTATTCTGTAAGTCAGAGTGACCTTGGAATTCTGAAAGGAATTCTATATCTGAATGGTCAAGATCAAGATTTTTTTTTCAGATAAAGCCAGCAAGGCTACTTACTGTTGAAGATAACAGGAAAGTTTTAAGGAAGAACTGGAGAAAAGAGGAAGAAAACTTAGGTAGTGGTAAGAAAAGGAAACATACCTAGGATGTAGGAGTGCCCTGGGATAAAAAGATGGCTTGTCTAGAAGAAACAGCATGGGGAAGTGGAAAGTCTTGGGAGCCTGACACACTTAAACTTGAGTCCCACTTTGTGTGACATTCATTAAGTCACTTCATTTAGCTAACAGTTTTCCACCTGCAGTTTTTTGTCAATGCTATTGTGAGGATTTAAGAAGGTACGTATATATAGATATTTCAGAGAGGAAAGGAGAGGGAGAGAAACAACGATGAGAAAGAATCTGATTGGCTCCCTCCTGCACGCCCCCTACTGGGGAAGGAACCTGCAACCCAGGCATGTGTCCTTGATGGGAATCGAACCTGGGACCCTTCAGTTTGAAGGCTGACACTCTATCCACTAAGCCATACCAGCTAGGGTAAGAAGGTACTTTTAATAAGTAGACACTTGATAAAGGTTTTTCCTTTGCCTTCTTTCCTCTTCACAGAACACAAGGAGCCTATCCAAAAATAAATTGAGATGAAGCTACATATCAGAACCATTTATTTAAAAATTGCAAGAAATGGGGGGTGGGGGAGGTCAGGGGATAGTCAAGGGCGGGGGAAAAAAAAAAGACACATATGTAATACCCTTTGTAATACTTTAAGCAATTAAAAAAAATTGCAAGAAAGTCTCTTATGAAATAGAATTATAGGCTTAAGGGAATAGGGAGCAATAACTGGGGAAATGAAGAAATAGTTATTGGGAAAAGAAAAAGCAATTGAAAAATAGCAAAGCTAAGGAAATTGACACACATGAAGTATACCTGAAATGGAAGCATAACAGAAGTGCATGTAAATGATGTTAGGGATTAAACAATCTATATCTAGTTTTTGTTAGGGACTCTTAATTTTGGCCAAAAAGGCTGAATTTATATGGGAGGACATCATGATGTGGAGCTACTTTTCCCTGGGTATTCGAAAGGTCCCCTGCTTCATTATGTAAAATGTGTGTACATGAAACTCACGTTCACCATTGTAAAGCTGGAGCCAGATAATATTTTACACATCAGTCAACTGTCAAGTATTTGTTGGATGTGTTCTCAGAATCAGGTTTGTATGTATGTGACCCACCACCAAGTTGGTCCTAAATCCAAAGAACAGTATCCTTATAAGATACCAGAAGAGTAAAAAGCCATGGGAAAATGGAAGCATAGATTGGAGTTTTGCAGCCTTGGGCCAAGCAGTACCTGTAGCCACTAGAAGCTGAAAGAGGCAAGCATTTTCCCTTAGAGCAGTGGTTCTCAACCTTCCTAATGCTGCGACCCTTTAATACAGTTCCTCATGTTGTGGTGACTCCCAATTTCATTGTTACAAATAGAACATAATTAAAGTATAGTGATTAATCACAAAAAGAATATGTAATTATATATGTGTTTTCCGATGGTCTTAGGTGACCCCTGTGAAAGGGTCGTTCGACCCCCAAAGGGGTCGCGACCCACAGGTTGAGAACTGCTGCCTTAGAGGCTTCAGAGGAAGTGTGGCTTGTCAACACCTTAATTTAGGTTTCTGGACTCCAGAACTTGTGATAGGAAACTAGATCACGGGGCATGCAAATAAGCAGAAAAAAACTACCCACAATTTAAAAAAAATAAAACTAAGAACTGACACAGATGTTGGGATTAGTAGACAAGAACATTAAAAGTTATAACAATACCATATGTTTAAAAAGTTAAGTAGAGCCCTAACCGGTTTGGCTCAGTGGATAGAGCGTCGGCCTACGGACTGAAAGGTCCCAGGTTCTATTCCGGTCAAGGGCATGTACCTTGGTTGCGGGCACATCCCCAGTAGGGGGTGTGCAAGAGGCAGCTAATGGATGTTTCTCTCTCATCGATGTTTCTAACTCTCTATCCCTCTCCCTTCCTCTCTGTAAAAAATCAATAAAATATAATAAAAAGTTGAGTACAGACATGGAAGATAATTTTTAAAATGCAAACTTGTAAAGATGAAAAATGTTAGCCCTGACCGGTGTGGCTCAGTTGGTTGGAGTGTCATTCTGTACCCTGAAAGGTGGCGCATTCAATTCCTAGTCAGGGCACGTACCCAAATTGTGGGTTCAATTTCCAGTTTGAGAGAGTCAGCCAATTGATGTTTCTCTCATATTGATATTTCTCTTCCTCTTTAAAATCAATAAAAATATATTGGGTGAAGATTAAATAAATAAAAATACAATGTTAAAAGTGAAAAATACACCCTAGTCAGTTTGGCTCAGTGGATAGAACGTTGGCCTGAGGACCAAAGTTCTGCTTAAGGCAATGCTTCTCAACCTTGGCTGCACATTAGAATCACCTGGGAATCTTTTAAATCCTGATTTCTGGGCCTCATCCTCCAGAAATTCTTTGTTATGGGGTGGGGCCACAACATTAGCAACAAAGCAACAGAATTTTCGGAGGATGAGGCCCAGAAATCCAGATTTTAAAAAGATTCCCAGGTGATTCTAATGTGCAGCCAAGGTTGAGAACCATTGGCTTAAGGGCACATACCTCAGTTGCAGGCTCCTGAGCTGGGCCCTGGTCAGAGCGTGTGCAGGAGGCAACCAATCGATGTGTTACATCGATATTTCTCTCAGTCTTTACCTCTCTCTTCCACTCTAAAAATCAATGGAAAAATATCCCTAGCTGCTTTGGCTCAGTAGATAGAGCATCAGCATGCAGACTGAAGGGTCCTGGGGTTCAATTCCAGTCAAGAGCACATGCCCGGGTTGCGGGCTCGATTCCCTGGTATGGGGGTGTGTGCAGAAGGCAGGTGATTCTCATCATTGATATCTCTCCCTCTCCCTCTCGGAAATCACTAAAAATATATATTAAAAAATACAATGGATATGATTAATGGCAAATTAGATGTTGCAGAAGAAAAAAAATGGTGATTTTGAAAACTAACAAAATCTAAAGAACATTATGGAGATTTTGGACAGTTTCAATTGGCCTAAAGTACATCATTGAAATTCCTTAAGGAGAGGAGAAAACTAAGAGAAAAAATTTGAGGTGCACCACAATTTTGCTTAAAACCAATGATAAAACCTTTAAACCATCAGTCAGGGAAGGGAAAGACACATAGACAGGAATAGTGGTAATAGAAGATTTCTCATAAATAATGCAAGCCATAAAGACCCAGCGATTCCACTCCTGGGAATATATCCAAAGAACCTGAAACAATTCAAAAGAATATATGCACCCCTATGTTCACTGCAGCATTATTTACAATAGCCAAGATTTTGAAACAGACCAAGTGCCCATCAGTAGATGAGTGGATAAAAAAGCTGTGGTACATTTGTAGAATGAAATACTATTCAGCCATAAAGAAGAAGGAAAGCTTACCTTTTATGGATGAGGGACCTGGAGAGTATTATGCTAAGTGAAATAACCCAGTCAGATAAATACAACTACCATGTTGTCAGGGCTAGCCTGACAGGTTGAGCCGGGCTGAGGCAGGAAGGTGGGAATTTTAGTATATGTGCTGCCGAAGCGAGCACAGGAAGGTGGGAATTGAGAAAATAAAGAAAGACAGGAAAGTGGGATCGGGAGGACTACAGCTCTCGAGGAACTGAAGCAGGTTTATTAGCCACACAATCTTGTTTATACACAAGACACTGAATAGGAGGTCAAGAGGAATGTATTCTTTGTTCCTCTTAATCTCTAAGGGAGAGACAGCAGAAGGACAAGTTCTCAGTACAGCATATCTCAGTAAATAGTTACCGACTTCTTGGTAAGCTTTGAAAGGCTGTTCTCATTCTACTGATAATCGCCATCCTAACAAGTCTGGGAAAACTGTGGGTAAGGTCCCAGCCTTGCTAGCCCCTTCAGGTGCAAGGACCTTGCCAGCTTAAATCTGACCCCCAACACCATGTGATTTCACTTATATGTGGGCTATAATGAACATAATAAACCAGCAACATATAGCTATCAGAGAGGAGGTGGGTTGGGAGTCTGGGTGAAAAAGGTGAAGGAGTTAAGAAAAAAGAAAGAAGACTCAGACACAGAAAAAATAAAATACCTTCACAGCAAAAAAAAAAAAGGGGTGGGGGGGTGGGGATGTAAGCCAGAAGACAGTGAAAAGAAAAATAAATCCTAGTCGTAACACTGAAAAGAAAAAACCCTGTCAATCCAGAATTCTATGCCAAATAAATACATCTTTGAAAAACACAAATGTAAATAGAGTCTTAGAATTTATCACCAGAAGACATTACAAAAACTATTAAAAGGTTTTCAAGCAGGCCCAGTCGGCGTGGATCAGCGATTGAGTGTCAACCTATGAACCAGGAGGTCATGGTTTGATTCCCAGTCAGGGCACATACCCGGGTTGCGGGCTTGATCCCCAGTGTGGGGCGTGCAGGAGATGGCCCTTCAATGATTCTCTGTCATCACTGATGTTTCAGTCTTTCCCTCTCCCTTCTCTGAAATCAATAAAAATATAAATTTTTTTTTAAAGTTTTTCAAGCAGAAGGAATCTAAAACACAGGGTGTCCCCCAAAAATGTATACACACTTTAACAGCTGATTCTATTTCATTTTGAAAATGAAATGTATTTTAATAAACACTGTCTTTATAATTATTCAAAGTGTGTATACATTCTTGGGGACACCTGGTATATCAATTTGTCTTACTGAAATCTATTTTAAAAATAATTGAATGCTTAAACCAGAAAAGATGTTACATATAATATATATTGATAAAATGACAATACTCAAATTGTGCAGAATCAACACAATCTCAAAATATCAGGTAGATATTTTTGGGAAATTGATAAGCTGATCTTGAAATACTTCATAAACCTATGAGGAATAAAGTAAATTTTAAAAGCATCAAGAAAAATTATAAAATGAATTATAAATGAGAAGTGATAAGAATAAAAAAATCAGGAATATCAGTTGGGAAGTATCTTTTCACATGTACAAAATCAGTTATTTAATGGCTTCATCACTGCCCTCACGTTTCATTATAAAGTGAGGTGTTTTTATTTTAATTCCAGAGTTGTGATGACACAGGTATTTTAAAATTTCAAACAAGACAAATGAATTCCCTTGCTACAATTATAGATCTTGTTTTATAAAATAAAAAATATGTTCTTAATAAATTTATGTGAACATTTATTTTTTTATAGCCCATTTAAATTATCTTCTTTACAGACACCTTGATGCAGAATAAAGTTTTTCATCAATTATCTTCTTTTAGGAACACTTCTGTAGTGTAAGTCATGACCTCCCTTTCACAAGTTGAATGTTTTTCCTGTATTTTTGTTTCTGTTAAAATCAGGGATGCCTAAGTAAAACAGTGTAACACACTTATATATAAGCCTCAAAATTAGCCATATAGTAAACTAGACATTTAATGATCTTATCTACTTGACTATCTCTTAATTTTTCCTTTAATTTTGCAAGAACCCTGATATCTAATGATATTTTCTAATAAAGGTCCCAAGTCCAGGAATATGGGACAGTTCTCACTTGGGTCTGAAATCTAAAAACTCTCTGCCCAATGGAGGAGGCCTGCTCTGAAGCACTTTGGAATCTCAGGGTAGAGCCTGAGAAATGACAATGACTTCGAGGAAATTGCACTGCACTTGGTTCTTGGTGTTGCTTAATCTGGAGTTCTCATTTGGGGCTCAGAACCTGAACTAGATCAGAAACAGGCTGACTTCCAAGACCTTGACATTGTAATGGTCTTTGTGATTATCTGGCCCTAGTTCAGAGCCATCTCTCTCACTGAGGCCCAGCCTCCTCAGCCTCTGGAAGCAATCCCCTCCAGAGGCAGAATTATTTCCATTCTATTACCTCTGAGACCTTGAACAAATGATCTCACTTCGCCAAGCTTCCATTTTCTCATCTGGACAAGTGGGTTAACAAAACTTAGATATAGGGGGTGGGGGAAAGAACAGATACTTAAGGGTACAAACTTGGAATGAGTGGTAAGTAAGTCCTAGAGATCTAATGCACAGTATAGGGAATGGAGAAAACAGTATTGCATTATAGTCATCAGACTTGTTGAGAGACTACGAGACCTTAATTATTCCAACCACTAAAAAGAAATAGTTATGCAATGTGATACAGGTGTTAATTATTGCTACAATGGCAACCATATTACAATATATAAGTGTACCACTTTAACATATTATACACCTTAAACTTGCACCAATGTTATACATCAAATATATATTTGTAATATATTTTTTATTGATTTCACAGAGGAAGGGAGAGGGAGAAAGAAACATCAATGATGAGAGAGCATCATTGATTGGCTGCCTCCTGCATGCCCCCCATTGGGGATCGAGCCTGCAATCCCGGCATTTGCCCTTGACTGAAATCAAACCCAGGACCCTTCAGTCCACAAGCCAACGCTCTATCCACTGAACCAAACCAGCCAGGGCAAATATATCTTTTTAAATGCTGTGCATTTAGATGTGTTTGTTGTTTGTTTGTTTGTTTTTTAAATATAGGGAGAGAGAGAAACATCAATGATGAGAATCATTGATTGGTTGCCTCCTGCACACCCCCTGCTGGGGATGGAGCCCGAAACCTGGGCATGTGCCCTTCCTTGACCGGAATCAAACCTGGGACCCTTCAGTCCACACACAGGCCGATGCTCTATCCACTGAGCCAAACCACAGGGTCATCAAATATATTTTTAAATAAAAACCCCCAGCAGTTAGATATCAGGGTTTTTGTAAGGCTAAATGAGAAATTATTTAGTATTTAACAAGCAGACTCTATCAATAATAATTATATCCATGAATGGGGTGGTGGAATCCTGAACATCTCATGAAACTGCATGTAACTCAGATTCACTTCACTAAAATGGTTTTACTCCTGTGCTTTTCCTTTCGGCAAGCTCCTAAACTGGAACTTTAGCACCAAATGTCAAAAGAATGGCTTCCTGAAATAAAAGTAAAAGAATACAGTAAATATTTGAGAAAACATGCCATAAAATTGAGGCATGCTCTATTGTTTTCTCTGAGATGAAATGGATGCTACTTGGCCAGTGAGCACAGGAGTGCCCTATTGCAAATGTATTAGTTATCAGAATAAATGACCAATATACCAACTGAACAATTATACTAACAATAGTCAAAGTATTTTCCATTCTTCTGAAAAAGGAGTGTGAGAAACGTTTTTTGTTTCACTCAGAACTTAACAAATGTATTTGCTTTGCCTTTATTAACTGCTGTATTGCTGCCCACTTAGAAAGTTTAATGTTTTGGTGACATTATTTCATATATGTGCCTCCTTGGAAAAGAATTACAATTGCACAACCGGTGTGGCTCAGTGGTTGAGCATTGACCTATGAACCAGGAAGTCATGATTCGATTCCCAGTCAGGGCACATGCCTAGGTTGCAGGCTTGATCCCCAGTGTGAGACATGCAGAAAGCAGCCAATCAACAATTCCCTCTCATCACTGATATATCTATCTCTCCCTCTCCCTTCCTCTGTGAAATCAATATTAATATATTTTAAAAATAAACAGAAAAGAATTACAATGATTTGTGTGCCTGTCATCTGCATGTAAACTGGTTATTGGTCATTTCTTAATTGGTCAATGCAATATTAGGCATTAATAAGTCACTAAATAATTCTGGAAACATAAGAGGTCTTGCTGCCAGGAATTTAAAAAAAAAAATGTTAAGGTATAACCTGGCACTTCAGTGTACCTACCAGTGTATGCAATATGTAGTTCTCCAGAAATTATTTGTGGCAAGTTCTCGGAAGGTAACCTCTCTGGCAAACCATCATGGTCAATGGGTCTCTGATTCTTCTCGTCATGGGAACTTGTGATTTTGCCTTCCAATATACAGGCAACTGCAGAACAGCCACTCCATCGAACCCTGGATACTTCTTGCCTTCCAAGACGTAAAAGCCTATCCATTCTCCAAAATGCTTTGGCAAAGGCTTTGTGTATGCTCTCATGCTCACACCATGATTCTTTTGTTTGTTTGCTTACAGAGAAGAGGCTTTCTAGAGCGATGTACTCTTCCCTAAACACTGTCTGGAAGGAATTGATTAATTTTTGCTCTTCGGGGGTCATTTGGTAGGATGGATCAAATCTGGAAAGCTGATGGAGAAGTAAAACTGGGAGTTCCTTGGATGTGAAGTCTGCTGCTGATGGACCATGATGTCCATCAAACAAACCGAAGAAACACACATTCGGTTTACTGCCAAAATGATTCACAACAGTAAATTTATCATTCATGTGCACTTTCCATGTAGAATTCTTGTCATTGCAAATGGCTGCTCCTTTAATTAATAGATGGCGGATTTTTTGTGAATAGATGGAACTGTTGGGAATGTTGTCCATAATCTTATAGTACGCTGGTATTTGTTTCTTCCAAAGTAGTTCTAAAGCATTATTCAAGCTGTCTAGGCCTTTTTCAGAATATGTAGAAGATGACAGTAGTTTAGTAATGGTAAACTTTCTCTTACTAGAAATCGCTAAGCGTGTTGGTTTAAGTCCACTCCTCCATTCAAGACCCAGTGCAGCGAGAGCTTCATGTTGCCTTTTGTGTAGGAAAAATCCAGTTAGGTCAATTTCCTTCTTGCATATGGAACAGGGGATTGTGATCACTTTATCACGGAGCTGCTGCTCTTGCTCGTCTGCAGCATAACATAATGGTCTTTCCTCCTTCCTTCTAAAATGCTTTCTTCTCCATAAAACTAGGAATTCCGCTTCTGAATCAAATTTTTTCATATTCCATTTCATCACTCTCCAAACTAATCTGCAAGCAAGAGGAAAGATATTTATGTGCCAGGAATGATGCAGACCCTTATCTTTGCAATTTACTTTGGTTCCTCATGATTTTATCTAGACTTAGAATTGAATATTGATGCATCTTTCTGTGATTGCAAAAAAAAAAAAAAGAGAACAAACCACACACATAGGAAATATTGAATAAATTGGTGATTGACCTGTGTGTGACTGAATAAAATTAGGCAAAATCTCCACAAAGTCAGCTTGACATCTAAGAACAAATACTTAGAGAAATCAGCACAATATTTAATCCCAGGCATCTGGAGGTACGTACTTAAGACTTAGGAATTTGATTTCAAAATATGAGCATACTTACTTTCATGCTCTATTTTGTCTTGCTTAAAAACACTTTTGTCCTAATTAAAGGGTTTGCAAAAAAATGAATGGGAGATGCCAAAACCAGACTGATGGTAAGAACAGAATTTTTTAGGACCACAATGGGCAAGAGGTACGGGCTGAGAAAAGGAAAGAAAGCTGTGGAGCTGCATGATAAATTTCTGGAGAGCTGACACCTTCCTATCAGAAGCATCTAGAACAGTATTCAGCACATGGGGACATTTTTATCCATTTTATGCACAATTCCTAGGGCATGGAATCTTTGCAAGGGCCTATGGAAATGTTAGAGACCCCCCAAAAAAAATGCTTTGGTTATAAAATATTTTAAAATCCGAAACATCAAAGATAGTGGCTTTAAATGCTTATGAAATGTGGCATTTTGAAAATTAGATAACTTCAACTCAATTCATACATAAATTATATTTGATATGAGTACATTTAATGTATTAGATATGATGAAGGGTAGGGCCTACAAAAATAATGCCTGGAGCCCATAGAGACTTAAAGCATTCTAGGCATCATAACAGGTATTTAAGAATGTTGATGGCTGAGATAAGAAATGAGCCCATTTAGCTCTGGCTGGTGTGGCTCAGTTGGTTCAGGATCCTCCCATGCAGTGAAAGGTCGCTGGTTTGATTCCCGGTCAGAGCACATGTCTGGGTTGCTGGTTCATTCCCCAATAGGGAACATGCAGTAGGAGGTAGCCAATCCATGTTTCTCACATCAATCTCTCTCGCTCTCGCTCTCGCTCTCAATCTCGTTCTCGCTCTCTCTCAAATCAATAAAAATATATTTTAAAAATGATATGCTAAAAAAAGAAATGAGCCCTAACCTGTTTGGCTCAGTGGATAGAGCATCGGCCTGCAGACTCAAGGGTCCCAGGTTTGATTCCGGTCAAGGGCATGTACCTTGGTTGTGGGCACATCCCCAGTAGGGGGTGTGCAGGAGGCAGCTGATCGATGTTTCTCTCTCATTGATGTTTCTAACTCTCTATCCCTCTCCCTTCCTCTCTGTAAAAAATCAATAAAATATATTTTAAAAAAAAGAAATGAGCCCTTTTAGTAATAATGACAAAATAATTTTTATATAATAATAAAAGTGCCCTAGCCAATTTGGCTCAGTGGATAGAGTGTTGGCCTGTGGATTGAACGGTCCTGGGTTTGATTCCAGTCAAGGGCACATGCCCAGGTTGAGGGCTCAATCCCCAGTAGGGGGTGTGCAGGAGGCAGCTGATCACTAATTGTCTCTCATCATCAATGTTTCTTTCCTTCTCCCTTCTTCTCTGAAATCAATAGAAATACATATATACACACACACACACTAGAGGCCCGGTGCACAAAAATTTGTGCACTGGGGGGGGAGAGGGGGTCCCTCAGCCCGGCCTGTGCCCTCTTGCAGTCTGGGACCCCTCGGGAGATAACGACCTGCTGGCTTAGGCCTGCTCCTGGGTGGCAGAGGGCAGGCCCAATCCCTAGGTGCAGCCCCTGGTCGGGCTCAGAGCAGGGCCGATTGGGGAGTTGGGGCGTTGCCCCCTGTCATGCACAGTGCAGGGCGGATCGGGAGGTTTCGATGCCACCCTCAGTCACACTCAAGGCAGGGGTTGTGGCACCACCCCCTGTCACACACACAGCAGAGCCAATCAGGGGGGTTGGGGCTCCGTACCCTGTCACGCACAGAGCAGGGTCGATCAGGGGGTTGGGGCTCCGTAACCTGTCACGCACAGAGCAGGGCTGATCAGGGGGTTAAGGAGCTCCCCCCTGTCACGCACAGAGCAGGGCCCATCAGGGGGTTGATGAGCTCCACCCTGTCACTCACAGAGTAGGGCCAATAGGGGAGTTGGGACACCGCCCCCTGTCACACACAGAACAGGGTGGATCAGGGGGTTGGGGCGCCACACCCTGTCACACTCAGGGCAGGGCCAATGGGGAGGTTATGACTCTACCCCATCACACACAGAGCAGAGCCCGTGGGGGGGCGGGGGGTTTGGGGCTCCGCCCTCTATCACCCATAGAGCAGGGCCGATCAGAGGGTTGGGGCGCCGCCACTGTCACACTCAGGGCAGGGCCAATGGGGAGGTTATGGCTCTACCCCATCACACACAGAGCAGGGCCCGTGGGGGGTGGGGGGGCTTGGGGCGCCGCACCCTGTCACACACAGAGCAGGGCCGATCAGGGGGTTGGGGAACCGCACCCTGTCACACACAGAGCCGCAAGGCGATCAGGGAGTTGGGGAGCTCCCCCCTATCAGGCACAGAGCAGGGCTGATCAGGGGGTTGGGGTGCCTTCCCCTGTCATGAACAGAGCAGGGCGGATAGGGAGGTTGTGGCCCCGCCCTCTGTCACACACAGAGCCGCAGGGTGATCAGGGGGTTTGGGCGCTGCCCCCGTCACGCTGATCCCGGTGCCAGGAGGCCTCGCTGCTCCGCTGATCCCGGTGCTGGGAGGCATATTACCCTTTTACCATATAGGATAGAGGCCTGGTGCACGGGTGGGGGCCGGCTGGGTTGCCCTGAAGGGTGTTCTGGATCAGGGTGAGGGTCCCGCTTGGGTGCCTGGCCTGTCTGGGTGAGGGGATGATGGCTGTTTGCATCTGGTCACACCCCCTTCAGGGTGGAGGTCCCCACTGGGGTGCCTGGCCAGTCTGAGTGAGGGGCTGAGGGCTGTTTTCAGGCTGGCGGGTGACTGAAGCTCCCAACCGCTTCTTTTTTTCTTTTTTCTTTTTTTTATTCTGGGCCAGCTTTAGCTCTGAGGCTTGGCTCCAGCTCTTGGGCCTCAGCTGCTGAAAGCAGGTATCTGGTTTGTTTGGGTTCTATAATCGAAACACTGTTTCAACTCCAGCTCTGAGATCCCGGCTGGCTGAAAGCAGGGATCTGCGTTTGTTCTATAATTGAAACAATGTTGAGGTCCTGCTGGCTGAAGCCCGGCTGGCTGAAAGCAGGTCTTTGGGGTTTTGTTTTGCTTCTATATTTGTAACAATGTCTCAAACTGCAAGCTCGAGACGTGACACCAATTTGCATATTTCTCTTTTTTTAGTGTAGATATATATAGATATAGATATAGATATAGATATAGATCCTATCTAATAAAAAAGAAACATGGCAATTAGCCGAACCTCCGCTAACCTCTCCATTGGCTAGTCAGGGCGATATGCAAATTAACTGCCAGCCAAGATGGTGGCCGGCAGCCAGGCAGCTTGAAGCGAACATGAGGCTTGCTTGCTTCAGTGACGGAGGAAGCCAACTTTCCCCGCCTGCCGCTGCCGGCTTCTGAGCTTGCAGTTTGAGACATTGTTACAAATATAGAAGCTAAACAAAACCCCAGAAACCTTCTTTCAGCCAGCCGGGATCTCAGAGCTGGAGTTGAAACAGTGTTTCGATTATAGAACCCAAACAAACCAGATACCTGCTTTCAGCAGCAGAGGCCTCAGGGCTGGAGCCAGAGCTAAAGCTGGCCCAGAATTTAAAAAAAAAAGAAAAAAAGGAGCGGTTGGGAGCTTCAGTCACCCGCCAGCCTGAAAACAGCCCTCAGCCCCTCACCCAGACTGGCCAGGCACCCCAGTGGGGACTCCCACCCTGAAGGGGGTGTGACCAGCTGCAAACAGCCATCATCCCCTCATCCAGGCTGGCCAGGCACCCCAGTGGGGACCTCCACCCTGAAGGGGGTGTGACCAGCTGCAAACAGCCATCAGCCCCTCACCCAGGCTGGCCAGGCACCCAAGCAGGACCCCCACCCTGATCCAGAACACCCTTCAGGGCAACCCAGCCGGCCCCCACCCATGCACCAGGCCTCTATCCTATATGGTAAAAGGGTAATATGCCTCCTAGCACCGGGATCAGCGGAGCCGCGAGGCCTCCCGGCACCCTGATCAGCGTGACAGGGGGCAGCGCCCAAACCTCCTGATTGGCCCTCTTTGTGCGTCACAGGGGGTGGCGCTGCAACCTCCCCATCGACCCTGCCTTGAGTGTGACTGGGGGTGGCATCGCAACCTCCCGATCCGCCCTGCTCTGTGCATGACAGGGGGTGGTGCCCCAACTCCCCAATCAGCCTTGCTCTAAGCCCGACCAGGGACTGCACCTAGGGATTGGGCCTGCCCTCTGCCACCCAGGAGCAGGCCTAAGCCAGCAGGTCGTTATCTCCCGTGGGGTCCCAGACTGCGAGAGGGCACAGGCCGGGCTGAGGGACCCCCCTCCTCCCCGAGTGCACAAATTTTTGTGCACTGGGCCTCTAGTGTATATATATATAATTGATTTTATTTTACAGAGAGGAAGGGAGAGGGAAAGAGAGTTAGAAACATCAATGAGAGAGAAACATCGATCAGAAGCCTCCTGCACACCTCCTACTGCGGATGTTCCCTCAACCAAGGTACATGCCCTTGAACGGAATCGAACCTGGGGCCTTTCAATCCACAGGCTGATGCTCTATCCACTGAGCCAAACCAGTTAGGGCTAGGAATATATTTTAAACATTTAATAAAAGCAATGCATAATCATTTTTTAAGTTCAATGCAGAAGGATACAAAGTAGAAATATCAGCATATTAGTGAGCCTTCCTGACTCTGCCTAATCAATGGAAAATTTTAAAATTACATAAAAATTGAGAGAAGAATAAAATAAGCTCCCATATACCCATCACCAGTTTTAACCATTATCAATGTTTTTTCACTTATTTTATCTAAGTCCTCCTCCACTTTATTTTATTTTATTCTATTTCTTTAATTTTCTGGAGAAATTTAAAGCCAATCCCCAAATTATATTACTCATAAATACTTCAGTCTCATCAACAAATTTGATCAGCATCCATTCACTTCTTTAATCAGTACCAGCTACTGTTCATGGTACAGAAGATGCACAGATAGCTTGTGTCCTGCCTTTGAAGCTATAGGGGCAAGATTTGAAGGGCTGTCCAGATGATCATACAAAGGATTAAACAGGTCAGGTGGAGCTTAGGACTGTCCCATGACAGTACCTACCAGTGGCCTAACCCTTGATCTAGCCAGGAATGGCATTAGGAGACATGAGAAGCTGACCTAGAAAAACTCACAATTGAGAGAAATCAGGGAGATGTCCAAAATAAATCCCAGGGAAATACCAGTTCATAGCAGCAGGAAGAAGACCTAGCAAAGGAAATGGAAAGGTAAGTGGAGAAGCAGGGGAAGAGATTGGAAGCCGGCAAGCTTTTAAGCTCTTCTGACCAAAATGTATATTAAATATTTTAATTGCTATTATTTGGTGATATGCAATTAAATGATACCATTTTTTTCCTGAGCCTTGATGAACTGCTGGAGCAATATATAAGGCATCCTAATATTATTTTTATAAATATATTTTATTGGTTTTTTACAGAGAGGAAGGGAGAGGGATAGAGAGTTAGAAACATCAATGAGAGAGAAACATCAATCAGTTGCCTCCTGCACACTCCCTACTGGGGATGTGCTCACAACCAAGGTACATACCCTTGACCAGAATCGAACCTGGGACCCTTGAGTCCGCAGGCCGACGCTCTATCCACTGAGCCAAACCAGCTAGGGCCTAATATTATTTTTTAAAATGTATTTTTATTGATTTTAGAGAGGAAGGAAGAGGGAGAGAGAGATAGAAACATCAATGATGAGAGAGAATCATTGATTGGCTGCTTCCTGCACACCCCCCATGAGGGATTGAACCTGCAACCTGGGCAGGTACCCTGACCAGGAATTGAACTGTGACCACCTGGTTCATAGGCTGACACTCAACCACTGAGCCATGCCAGCCAGACCCTAATATTATTTTTTTTTTTACCTCAACTCAAACTTTTATATCAGAACTTTATTTTTCAGCATATAAAGGATAGCCAGTATACGTTTATCTCTCACATGGAGTCATTCTTAGAGCATAATGTGTCATTTATATGTTCATTCATTCATTCAACAATTTCTTGAGTTTCTGCAATATTCCAGGTACTGATTTCTTTTCTGAGGGTACAGGAGTGAACAAAATAGGCATGGACTGAGAAGATGCTCATATTCTGATATGAGAGACAGAAAATAAATAAAGGACACATGTAAACATATATCAGATAGAGGTAAGTACTGTTTTGAAAAATATAGGTTCAGAGTACAAAGAGGAATGGAAGCCATTTTTGCATAAGGTAATCAAAGGAAGCTATCCCTGTTTCATGTACACAGTCTAACAGGGAGCCTAGGTTTATTTGATTACTAAGAAAGTGAAGGTAGCCCTAACCGGTTTGGCTCAGTGGCTAGAACGTCGGCCTGAGGACTGAAAGGTCCCAGGTTCGATTCTGGTCAAGGGCATGTACCTGGGTTGCGGGCACATCTCCAGTGGAAAATGTGCAGGAGGCAGCTGATCGATGTTTCTCTCTCGTCGATGTTTCTAACTCTCTATCTCTCTCCCTTCTTCTCTGTAAAAAATCAATAAAATATATTTAAAAAAAGAAAAAAAGAAAGTGAAGGTAAAAGAATATTGCAAATATAATTGTTCATTGATTACATTTGTTACTCAGTAAAAATGAAGTTTACCTGAAAGGACTCATTTTCGTTTCCTTCGTTACCATTGTTACCTTTCCGTGCCCTATCGTTGTCACCTTTCCCTAGCTTCTATTCCTCCAACTTGGGTGTTGATGCAGTGGTAATAATGGAAAGGTGATGGCAATGGTGTGGGCTCCACTGAATTGATGTGTGGAATGTTTACTACATCACCTAGAACCTCAGTCAGAACCCACTTTATGAGTTAAGCAGTTGGGTCACAAAGTGTATTAACAAACTACTCTTCGAATTTCTGAAAGAAGGATTGTTCATTATGTCTGCATAATGAGATAAAAACGAAATAAGCAGAGTGACTATCAAGTAAACTTTCGTGTTGTTTTTTTCTTCTTCTAAGTTGTGGTACTTTCAAAATAGTGATTCCAGAAGGCCCTTCTCCTCCTCCTCCTCCTCCTCTCCTTCCTCCTCCTCCTCCTCCTCCCCTTCCTCCTCCTCCTCCTCCTCCTCCTCCTCCTCCTCCTCCTCCTCCTCCTCCTCCTCCTCCTCCTCCTCCTCCTCTGTGGGGAAACTGTTTATTGCCTTCACTATCTGATAAGCATAGACAGAGCACTTCCAGAAACCCCCGAAGGCTGGGTGCCTTTGAAGCCCTAGCAAAGCCCAGAGCTAGGCAGCCACCTCTGTTTGTCCAGACAGTGGTAGCTGAAACTACTCCCCCATTTATTATTATGTAAATCCTTGCTGATGGGCTAGTCTGCTTGTTACTAGGGGGTCACCTGCCTAGGGCTATGCTATGGGTGCATCCCAGATCAATAAAAGCTTGGTGAGGCCTGAGCACAGAGAGGAGAAGTCCTTCGGGACTTGCCGCCTGGTCCCCCAGTATTGCAAAATTATCTCGTGTCTTTTTCTCTCATTTGCTGTGCGGCTCCTCTTTCAGATACCGAACCCTACTCCACTCGAGTCGTGGAAGGAAAAACACTCAACACTCCTCCTTATCTTCCTCCTCCTCCCACTCCTCCTCCTTTTTTCTTTTATTGATTTCAGAGAGGAAGAGAGAGATAGAAACATCAATGATGAGAGAAAATCATTGACTGGCGGCCTCCTGCATGTCCCCGGCTGGGATCCAGCCTGCACCCAAGCATGTGCCCTGACCAGGAATTGAACTGTGACCTTCTGGCCTGTAAAGGCTCTTCTTAATATACAAATTGCCTTCCCACTGACATATCTCTCAGGGTGTCTCAGGCCATCTCTCCCACCTTCCCTATAAGACTGCCCAATCCATCTTGCTGTTCCAAGTCCCTACCTGAAAGTTATAGACATTTTTCTTTTTCTTTGATATATTTCTTTATTGATATCAGAGAGGAAGGGAGAAAGACAGAGAGATAGAAACATCAATGATGAGAAAGGATCATTGATTGCTGCCTCCTGCACGCCCCCTACTGGGGATTGAGCCTGCAACCCAGGCATGTGACCTTGGCCATAATTGAACCTGGGACCGTTCAGTCCACAAGCTAATGCTCTATCCACTGAGCCAAGCCGGCTAGGGCTGGACTTCTTGTTTCTTGAGCCTGCCTTCACTCCTGGCCAATACCTTCAGTCTGTAGGTTCTTAATCTGGAGCTGCCTTCCACTCTCTCACCCCAGGTTAAATTAGAACTGGAGTCCTAAATCAGCTTTCTTGCACATTGAAGACATTTAGACAACCTCAAGTGCTTACTGGAATCTCCATGGGGGTGTATCACAGTCAATTCAAAGTCAACATGTCCAAAGTGGAATTTACTACCTTTCCTTCAGAATCTTCCCCCACCATTAGCTTGGGCAGGCTGGAAACCAAATTTCCCAGAAACCCTTCCCTATGTGGTTCCAGGTTAGAGTTGGCCAAGAAAGGAATTTGGGAGAACTACATCTGAATGCCATCATGATTCAATGAGATGACCCACAGAGGTTCCAGCTTGTTCTTGCTCCCTCCACTCTGCATTCAGCTCTTCCTCCAGACTGCCGGTCCTGTGGACCAACAGCTGCCCCAGATCCATCAGCAGAGGCCTGCCTTGGGATCCACCAAGGCAAATGCTTCCTTTAGACTTCTCCATCAGCCTCACCTTTGTGGTCCTACATCCTTGGATGTGGTCTGGACATCCTTGGCTTCTCGGACTGACCCGCTGGGGACTTCACTGGTCCTCCAACTCCCCTCCCCAGATGTCCAATTGCCCAGCTCCTCCTACAAACGATGTAAGGTCTAATTGCAATGTTTTTATTTCATAATTCCTAAGTTCCAGCTTTCCTAATTGAACCCCAACTGAAACAGGTGCCACCATTCCCACCACCCTGTCCTCTCTCTCGGGATATATGCTAATCATAAGGCCCATCAGGTCTCTCTCTTCATTATCCCTCCAATCATCCACTTGTCTCCTTCCCCGGTGCTATCACTGTTTCACGGTACCAAATTCCTTTGCCTGACTTACTGCACTAGCCTCCTTGCTACTCCACCCACTTCCAGTCTGCTCGCCTCTCAGTGCATTCATTCCCCTTGGGGCAGCAGACGTGATGCAACTGCCTAAGGCTTCTTACTGGCTCGCCCTTGTTCTTGAGATGAACTCCTTATGCATTTGGCAGATCTCTGCCTCCTTGGCTTCTGCTAACCTCTCATCATTGCCCCCCCATGCCAATATTGTGTAGAAACATTAAGCAAATCTTCACCAGTTTGGTAGGAAATGCTTTTAATCTGAATGTCTTAGTATTCCTTTGCTTTTTAATTCCCACCATGGATACATGTACTGCATATTCATTTCCCACAGCTGCGTCATCCCCATGCCACTGTGAGAGTGGGAAGGAGTGAGGCCCCTTCTTCAAGCAAGTACTGAGTCTCCTGTGGGCTCCAGCTCCCTGGGTGGGGCATCTCGCAGGGTGGCTTGGTGCTCATATCTCACCTCTACATGCAGCCTTCAGGCTGCATGGCGATTAGGGTAGTAGGAAAACCCCCATACAGAAGTTAACCAATGACTTAATGTCAACTTCTTTCCAGCGAAAAATAGAGAAAACACATTCCATATGAAACTCTTCCCAAGGGAGGTGGGTGGCTATATCTCTATCTGGGTTCTTAGTAACCTGTTGCCTTCCAATGTGTCTTTATTGTCAGTTAATTTTGATTATTTTATTAATTGAATACTTTATTGATGTTATTTTGTTGACTTAAAACATATTGCACTTTTATTTATGTACTAGAGGCCTGGTGCACAAAATTTATGCACTTGGAGGGGGTCCCTAATCCTGGCCTGTGCCTTTTTGCAGTCTGGGAACCCTCAGGGGATGTCCGGCAGTCGGACATCCTTAGCTGTGGAGGTGGGAGAGGATCCCACCACCACTGCTGCATTCTCCAGCTGTGAACCCCGCTTCTGGCTGAGCGGTGCTCCCCCTGTAGGAGCACACTGACCACCAGGGGGGAGCTCCTGCATTGAGCAGGATCGAGCTGAAACCAGCTCCCTGACATCCCCCCGAGGGCTCCTGGATTGTGAGAGGGCACAGGCCAGGCTGAGAAACGCCACTGGCGCATGATCAGGGTTGGGACACAGGAGGTTGGCCAGCTGGGGAGGGACCACAGGAAGGCTCCAAGGCATGTCCAGCCCATCTTGCTCAGTCCTGATCAACCGGATCCCAGCAGCCAGCTAACCTACTGGTCAGAGCATCTGCCCCCTGGTGGTCAGTGCATGTCATAGCGACTGGTCGACCAGTCGACTGTCTGCCCCTCGGTGGTCAGTACACATCATAGCCAGTGTCGAGCGGCCTTAGCATATCATTAGCATATTACTCTTTGATTGGTTGAATGGCTGACCAGACGACTGGACACTTAGCATATTAGGCTTTTATTATATAGGACTTGATACCCAGTTAATGCATACTCCTTTTATAATATTTAAACAATAAAGATGTAGAGGAAAAGCAGGGGTCTCCTTTTCCTCAATGTAACCACTGCCAAAATATCGGGTGTGTATTGTTCGAGACTGGTTTCTATTTTCATATATAGATGAAAACATAGACACAGTCTATTTTCAGATTTAGGTTTAATTTGCATGCAGTCAACTGCACAAATTCTAAATGTACAGCATGATGAAGTTTTATATAAGAATACACTTGTAAGCCCTGGTGGTGTGGCTCAGTTGGATGGGCGTTGCCCTGTGCACCAAAAGGTCATCTGTTTGATTCCCAGTCAGGGCACATGCCCAGGTTGCCAGTTCAGTCACCAGTTGGGGTGTGTACTGGAGGCAACCAATCGATGTTTTTCTCTCTCTCTCCTTCTCCCTTACTCTATTTAAAAATTAACAAAAATTTATATATTAAAAATACAAGAATACATCTGTAGACTCCATCACATCTTGTGTTTTGTATTTTTTTAAATTAGCTTGGCCAACATAATCATAATATTCTGTAAATGTTATCTGTCACTGGTATGGGGAGGGGATTTTTTAGGTTAGTACATATCAACCTGCCCTATTCTTTTTAACTCCTCTATTATATTCCTTAGTAAATATAAAGATGTAACATAGATTATTTTAGCCACTTACATATAATGATAGAAAACATTTTTATTATAATAACATTACAATGAGGATGAACACATGTGTACAAACCCCTTTTTACATGTGCTGGTAAAGTCTGCATCCAAATGAAGGAAGCAAGGGCTTAGGGGCAGGCAGGCTGGACTACAATCCCAGCTTGCTGCTGCTTTTAGGTTATGTAGCCCAGTTTGGGCCACAATTTTGTCAGCTGTGAAATACAGATAATAACAGTAACTTTGCTGGATTGGTGTGAAATGAGAAACATATGAGCACAATGTACATGACAGATACTCAGTAACTGTTATTATCATTAATATTAACCTAGTAACATTTAATATCCCCAGATTTCATAATCATCTTTAATCTTTCTCTTTTTTTAATATATTTTATTGATTTTTTTTTTTTTTTTTACAGAGAGGAAGGGAGAGGGATAGAGAGTTAGAAACATCGATGAGAGAGAAACATCGATCAGCTGCCTCCTGCACACTCCCCACTGGGTATGTGCCCGCAACCAAGGTACATGTCCTTGACCGGAATTGAACCTGGACCCTTGAGTCCACAGGCCGGCGCTCTATCCACTGAGCCAAACCGGTTAGGGATCATAATCATCTTTGCACATGTATTTCCATTAAATTCTCTTCCCCTGATCTGCTTTCCTCTATGTACACCTGAAACTAATATAATATTGTCAACTGTGCGCCGAAACCGGTTTGGCTCAGTGGATAGAGCGTCGGCCTGCAGACTGAAGGGTCCCGGGTTCGATTCCGGTCAGGGGCATGTACCTGGGTTGCAGGCACATCCCCAGTGGGAGATGTGCAGGAGGCAGCTGATCGATGTTTCTCTCTCATCGATGTTTCTAACTTTCTATCTCTCTCCCTTCCTCTCTGTGAAAAATCAATAAAATATATTTTTAAAAAAATTGTCAACTGTGATTGAAAAAAATTTTTAATTTAAAAAAGATATAACAATAGAAACATAAAAAAGAAGAAGCCAATTTGAATTGGCTACCTATTGGATGAATCCAGCTACATGACATTCTGGACAAAGCAAAACTATGGAAATAATAAAAGGACCAGTGGTTGCTAGGAGTTGGGGGCAGAAAGGAATGAATGGGTGGACCACAGGTGATTTTTAGAGCAGTAAAACTATTCTAACATCTATATGATGTTGTAATGGTGGATCATGTTATTATACATCTATTGAAACTCATAAAATATACATCACAAAGAATGAACTTTCTGAGTTTAGGTAATAATATATCAATACTGGTTCATCAATCATAACAAATGTATCATACTAATGCAAGACATTACTAATATGAATCGGAGTGAGGGGCCATGTGGAAAATTTGCACTTTCTGCTCCATTTTTCTATAATCCAAAAACTACTCAGGAATTAGTTTATTAATAAGTGAATATATGTATGTGTAAGTAGAAATATCCCAAGAACATAGCTTTCTGAAAGTACTCAAAAATTTTGTTTTCCTCAGTCATGTCTAAAGCAGACAAACAGTAAAGGTTGTGGAAAGTTAGAAAACTGACTATATTGGAAAGGTTGATAATGCAAGAGAAGAATTCCTTTACTCTAAGATGGCTGTATCAGTTATTTCTTTTTATTATTTATTTATTTTTAAATTATTTATTGTTTGTTTGCTTTTTTGAGAAAGAGAAACATCAATTTGTTGTTCCACTCATTGATGCATTCATTGGTTGATTCTTGGGTTCTTGTATGTGCCCTGACTGGGGATCAACCCCCAAACCTTGGCATATCAGGACGACACTCTAACCAACTGAGCTACCCAGCCAGGGCACAATTATTCATTTTTTATATTGAGCATGTACAGGAGTAGGCACTAGACCTAAAAACCAATGGCAGGTCTCTGCACTTGAGGAGCTCAGGGTCACAGGAGAGATAGATACATATATACAGTAAATTCCTGGATAAAACCAGTGCCTTTGCTTACCACGTGCAATGACTATTTCTGAGCAATCCACCCCTCTGTCTCACGTCCATACAGCCCTGCAAACAGACACTATTAACCCCTTTCACAGACAAGGACACTCCATCTCTGCCAGGATACTGAGTGACGTTGCCTGGAGGAAGTGGCAGAGTTGGGAATCAGGCTCCAGAGTGCCGACCAGCGAAATGGGTGACTTTTCTATCATGCCGGGGACAGAAGCAACATCAATTCATTTTGAAAGAAGAGGACAGTGATTCCCTTGGCTTTAAGCAAGTCAGATTCTTATTGCTTGAAACTTTGGAAGTCCAAGTGCATTCATCAGTCTTTTTTCTCATTCCACGCTTCATGGCTTGCCTTTTCCCCAGGGGAACACATTCTTTTAGCTGGTCATTCTCCCAACTGAAGGTCAATCAACCTCACGTGGCTCCATGGAAAGGTGGCCAGGCGAGTACATACTGAAACTCAACCTCTGTCCGAGGCTGCCCTTGTTCAGCTGAGACCTGCCCGTGAACTTCACGTTGACTCGATGTTTCATAACTATGATCATAAAAGTGAAGGCAGCAGGCAGCAGCCCCGTGGAAGAGAGTTATATTTAGTAGCCCTTTAGGAGCTGTCTCGGGATGTCACTGAGACTCTGGTACAGACTGTTACTGTTTGAGGGCTTCTGGGCCTGCGGCGGAGAAAATGGAGTGGGTGGTTTGCTGACAGTTTTTTATAAATACCCCAGTATTTATTTAATGGCAGAAACACACAGAGAGAACACACAGAGCATTAGCGGAAAGAGCACAGCTTAGCTCCATTCATCCTCTGGGCCTAGGACCAAGCCCTTCTAGTCTGTCCTGGGATCGGCCTCTGCAGCCAGCTGCAGCCTGTGTCTGGGGAAGTCACCTGCCTGCCTGCTGGAGGAGGAAGGAAGGAAGGAACAAGCAACAATGAAGCCCTTATTAAAAGCCAAGGGGTTTTTTTTGCTTGTTTTGTTTTGTTTTTCACATTTATTTTCTAGCCATGTCACTGCTCTGCTGAAAGCCTTCTAGTAGCTCAGGTCTGTTTTTAGGATAAAGGTCAAACACCCTGATAGGGCCCAGCCAGCATGGCTCAGTGGTTGAACATGGATGGACCTATGAACCAGAAGGTCCCGGTTTAATTCCAGTCAGGGCACATGCCCAGGTTGTGTGCTTGATCCCCAGTGGAGGGCATTCAAGAGGCAGCCCATCAATGATTCTCTGTCATCATTGATGTTTCTATCTCTCTCTCCCTCCCCCTTCTTCTCCAGAACCTATCTATCTATCTATCTATCTACCTATCTATCATCTATCTATCTATCTATCTATCTATCTATCTATCTATCTATTTTTTTTAAACCCTGGTAGGAAAGGACAAGGTCTGCCACTTCAGTCTTCCCTCTCCCCACTTTCCTCTTCTCTAAGCTCCTGAAACATGCCCACACTTTGCCCACTCAGCCTGTACATGTGATTCCCTCCACCTCAGATGCTTGTCCCTTCACTGTCACTAATTCTAACTCGTTCTTCATTTCTCAGCTGAAACAGCTCCTTCACAAACTGAACTTGAGCATCCTCAGAAAGGTCTTTCCCGAGGCCTCCAACGGAGCCTCCATCCTTGTCAAACAGCTCCCCAATTCCTTATACGTTTCATTTATTCGAGTTTCTAATCATGCATTTGAGTGATTATTTAAGTCATGTCTCTCCACTTCTGTTTTGCTCGCCATTTTTACCCCAGAGCCAATGTCGATATGCCTGCCCTGTAGGAAGAAGTCTATAAATATTTGTTAAATGAATAAATGAACAAGTGAAGCGAGTATTGGAGCACTTACAGACTTAGGTTTTAATAAAGCGAGTGAGAAAGAGCTGGGTTCTTTTTCCTCTTCCTCTGTTGTTAGCAGTGCCTTAGTGGGCACATACATGCCCCAGAGGCTGGCCAATGGAAGGGCTAAGAGAAGGAGAGGAAATCAGAAACTCTTAGGTTCCACTGGGAATTTGGCCACCAAGCAGTCTTACCCTCTACAGCTGTGCTGTCCAATGTGGAACCCCTAGCCCCATGTGTATTTACATGTAAACTGGTTAAAATTAAATAAGTTCGGGGGGCAGGAGGGAAGGGGGTAAGAGATCAACCAAAGGACTTGTATGCATGCATATAAGCATAACCAATGGACATAAGACACTGGGGGATAGGGGAGGCTAGGGGATTGTCAAGGGCAGGGGGAAAAAAAGGACACATATGCAATACCCTTTGTAATACTTTAAGCAATAAAAAAAAAAAATTAAATAAGTTCACCGATCTCCACTAGCCACATTTCACATGCTCAATGGCCACACATGGTCAGTGGCTTCCATATGGGACAGCACCAATTTAGAACATTCCTATTATCACAGAAAGTTCTGTGGAATAGTGCTGCTCTAGAATAAAAAAATCTCTTCTGCACAGAGCCCGGAATTCTCAAGGGGGGGGGGGGGGGGCGGGAAGAGAAAGCCCACTTTCCCGTCTGCTTTCAAAGCAGGAGGTGGGGAGAGACCCTGCACCCATTATCATTACCATCTGTGTTACCTGTGATGCCTGGTGATGCAGCCAAAGTTTCTTCATCGGTCTGTGGGACTCCTAGGTGCTCCTTAGTAGGGTTCTTATGAAGATTAAGTCAGTTACAACACGTGGGCAGGCCCTTAATCAGCTCTCTGTAAGTGGTAGTCACCATCCTTAACAGCTGGAAAAGTAGTTAAGAGCAGGAGAGACTCTGGTGCAAGTTACTTCTCTGAGCCTCAAGTTCCTTATTGTCAAAATGCGAATCATAACTATTACTAGTAAGGCATAGAGAGACTATTTTGCCAAAAGGGCTTAGCACAGTGCCTGACATGTACTTGAAAACTGTTAGCTACTCTTATTTTATGATCGTTGAGTGTTCTAAACAAATTTGAATTTCTCATGAGTCATCTCAGAGACTGGATTCCGGCTGTGAAAACATTCCAGGTATGTACCTGAAGAGGTGCAGATGTGGCCAGTAGTGCTAAGTTCCTGAAACTTGTGTTTGGTTTTGCCCAGCCTGTCACACTCACATTTCTGAGATGCCCATGGCTTCTCCCTAGGCCAGTGATGGCGAACCTTTTGAGCTCGGCGTGTCAGCATTTTGAAAAACCCTAACTTAACTCTGGTGCCGTGTCACATATAGAATTTTTTTGATATTTGCAACCATAGTAAAACAAAGACTCATATTTTTGATATTTATTTTATATATTTAAATGCCATTTAACAAAGAAAAATCAACCAAAAAAACCCGAGTTCGCGTGTCACCTCTGACATGCGTGTCATAGGTTCGCCATCACTGCCCTAGGCCAAGAAAGGCCGGACATAGGCTATGTGTCAGAGTTCTATTAAGAAGTAGTGGTCATCTTAAACTATCAAACTTGTATCTAATTTTTCTTCTTGGACTCAGTTAGATTCCTCTAATGTCTCCTGTCAATTCTGCTGGCTATGTTTTCTTCCAAACTTTACACTTTTTTCCATCAGGCAACCAAATGTCAAACAGGATATGTATGTTTGTATTTGGAGGGTGGAGAGTGGAAAACAAGAGAGGAAAAAGATGTTTAATATGATGTCAAGTTGCCCTAGCCTGTTTGGCTCAGTGGCTAGAGCGTCAGCCTGTGGACTCAAGGGTCCCAGTTTCAATTCCGGTCAAGGGCATGTACTTGGTTGTAGGCACATTCCCAGTAGGGGGTGTGCAGGAGACAGCTGATCGATGTTTATCTCTCATTGATGTTTCTAACTCTCTATCCTTATCCCTTCCTCTCTGTAAAAAAATCAATAAAATATATTTTAAAAATATATATGATGTCAACTTAAAAGTAAGAAAGGGAAAGTGGGGGTGGCAAAAGGAGGATCCCTAAACCACTTGTGAGACACTTTTTTTTCTTTTTTTTTTTTTCTTTTTTAAATATATTTTATTGATTTTTTACAGAGAGGAAGGGAGAGAGATAGAGAGCCAGAAACATGGATGAGAGAGAAACATCCATCAGCTGCCTCCTGCACATCCCCCACTGGGGAAGTGCCCGCAACCCAGGTACATGCCCTTGACCGGAATCGAACCTGGGACCCTTCAGTCCGCAGGCCGGCGCTCTATCCGCTGAGCCAAACCAGCTTTGGCGACACTTTTTTTTCTTATGGACTTTCTTTTTTCTTATGATCTTTCTTTTATTTTATATTTAATTTTTAAAAATATTTTTTATTTATATTAGAGAGGAAGGGAGAGGGAAAGATAGATAAAAACATCAATGATACGAGAATTATTGATTGGATACCTCCTGTATGCCCCCTACTGGGGATCTAGCCTGCAACTGGATTTGAACTTGAGATACTTCAGTCCACAGGCCAATGCTCTATCCACTGAACCATACTGGCCAGGGCTAATTTTTAATTCAAAGTAATATATAAATATGGTCAAAATGTAATTGTTTTTAAAGTATAAATTTTTCATTTTTAAAAATATATTTTTATTGATTTTAGAGAGAGGAAGAGAGATAGAAAGATTGAAACATTGATGAGAGAGAAACATTGATCTGATGTCTCCAGCATACCCCCTTACTGGGGATTGAGCTGCAATCTGGACATGTGCCTCTAAGAATCAAACTGTGACCTCCTGGTTCATAGGTTGAAGCTCAACCACTGAGCCACACCAGCCAGGCTAAGATGTAGAAATTTTGAGTGTATATTCATCAAAAAAATGTGAGCTCTTCCAAAAAAAAAAAGAAAAAAGAAAAAACAACAACAAACAATGTGAGCCCTAGCCAGTTTGGCTCAGTGGATAGAGTGTCGGCCTGCGGGACTAAAGGGTCCCGGGTTTCATTCCGGTTAAGGGCCTATGCTGGGGTTGTGGTCCTGACCCCCAGTAGGGGGTGTGCAGGAGTCAGCTGATCAATGATTCTCTCTCATCATTGAATTTTCTCTCTCTCTCTCCCTCTCCCTTCCTCTGTGAAATCAATAAAAATATATTTTAAAAAAAGGTGAATAACAGTAAAATAAAAAAATTCAAAATTAAAATGTTTTATGTCTTAAAAATGTTATCTTCTAAAATATAATAAAAGACCTATCAAAAGACAGCCCTACCTGGTTTGGCTCAATGGATAGAGCATTGGCCTTAGAACTGAGGGGTCCCGGGTTCGATTCTGACCAAGGGCACATGCCTGGGTTGCGGGCTCGATCCCCAGTGGGGGGCGTGCAGGAGGCAGCCAATCAATGATTCTCTCTCATCATTGATGTTTCTCTCTCCCCTTCTCCTTTCCTCTCTAAAATCAATAAAATGTATTTTTTTAAAAATGCTAAAAAAACAAAACTAAACTAAACTAAAAGACAAAGTGAAGTTATAGTTAATCACTATCAAACTTTTAAAGATATTAAGATAAGCTGAATATTTTATCATTTAAAAAATTCAGTGTTTTAAAACTGTTCACAATTTTTGCATTCAATGTGCATCTATTTGCTAATGAAAAAAAAATCCATGTCACACTTCCCATAGGTAATGTTTAGATCTATACACATATAAATTTAAGGGTAAACTAAATTGTGCAGTATTACAAAGTGTTCCTCAGATACTGCAATGTTAGTGAATACTGTTCTAATTTATGAAGATCCTCAGAAGCATGAATTGGAACACAAAGAGAAGGAAAGAAAATGGCTGCTTGGCACTCTGGGAAACAATACTTTGTTATGCAAGAATCTTCTGCATTCATGCTCAGAAGAAGGATTTGACAAGTTAATTAATTTGTCTTTTCTCTTACCTAAGCATTCCTGCCACTCAAATCCTTCTTGTGCTCCTAAATTGTGCCTCTCTCACATGCAAAACTCAGTATTCTGATGTATGCGGGCACTTTCTGTTTGAGAAACCAGGACAAGATATGCGAGGAAGTGTGTCTCCCTGGGGCTTGATCCTGTGAGCTAGAAAGGTGAATGTCTAGGTTTACAGGGTTGCCCTGTCTGGCGCTCACACCAAGTGACAAGTGACAGAGGTGCCCCTCCTCCACCCCCACTCTGCCTTTGAGTGTTTTTGACGTGTGTAACTCTCAACTAGGGTTGCAGAGTAGGGGCTCCTCTTGCCTGAGGTTAAGGGGGAAGCTGCTTTCAACACTAATTAAAGAGCATGCAGTCTTTAATGGGGTTCAAGACTATTCTTAAAAGGTACTACAGTGAACTTCCGGGAAAGACTGAGCTTATAAGGTCATGCTATAAAAGCACTCCTGCTTGGAACATTTAACACTTGATAGTTTAAAAATGAAATAGAGCAAATTTGAATAAGATGGTGACTGCTACCTCACACTACACCAGAGCAATTGACTGAGATGCAACAGAGGCCCAATTATGAAAGATAAGAACAATGGAACTCAAAGGACACAGAGGCATGTATCTTTACAAACATGCCTTAGGCAACGAGTTTTTAAATGGGACACAAAAGGACTACACATTGTAGAAATTATTGACGCATCAGACCAATAAAAGTAAGAGCCTCTGAGAATAAACTGAAAATGGATAAAAGACTTAAATGTAAAGCATGAAACCATAAAAAATCTTAGAGGAGAACATGGGCAGTAAAATCTTAGACATCTCAAGGAGCAGAATTTTTGCCAATACATCCCCTAGGGCAAAAGAAACAAAGAAAATAAACAAATGGGACTACATCAAAATAAAAAGCTCCTATCATTCAGAATAGAAGGTCAGATAAAGAGCTTCACAGATAAGAAAAAGCTAAAGGAGTTCATTACCACCAAACCAGCATTATATGAAATGCTGAAAGGTATTCTTTAAGAGGAGGAGGAAGAAAAAGGAACTCTTACCATTTGCCACAGCATGGATGGAACTGGAGAGCGGATAAATACCACAGGATCTCACTCATTTGTGGAATATAATGAACAACATAAACTGATGAACAAGGACTGATCCAGAGACAGAGAGGCATTGATTGGACTGTCGGGCCTTGGAGGGAAGGTAGGGGAGGTTGGGGGTAAGGGGGAAAGATCAACCAAAGGACTTATATGCAAGCATATAGACCTAACCAATGGACATGGACTACGGGGCGGGGGTGAGGGCATGAGCGGGGGGGTGGGGGTGGGGGTGGGGGTGGGGAGTAGGGGGTAACGTGGGGATAAGGACACATATGTAATATCTTAATCAATAAAAAATATATTTAAAAAAATAAAAAATAAAAAGCTTCTGCACAGCAAAAGAAACCACCATCAAAATGAAAAGGGAACCCATTGTATGGGAGAACATATTTGCCAATGATACATTGGATTAAGGGGTTAATATCCAAATATATAAAGTACTCATACAACTCAACAAAAGGAAGACAAACAATCCAATTAAAAAACGGGCAGAAGAACTAAATAGAAATTTCTCCAAGAGGACATACAAATGGCCAAAGTCACTAATCATTAGAAAAATGCAAATTAAAACCACAGTGAGATATCAACTCACACTTTTCCATCAAAAAAATGGCTACCATAAAAAAAGATCAACAAACAACAAGTGCTGGTGAGGATGTGGAGGAAAGGGAACACTAGTTCACTGCTGGTGGGAATGCAGACTGGTACAGCCACTATGGAAAACAGTATGGAGTTTCCTCAAAAAATTAAGAATGGAACTTCAGTTTGACCCAGCGATCTGACTTCTGGGAATATATCATAAAAACAAAACAAAACAAAAAAACACCAATCAGAAAGAATATATGCACCTTTGGGACAGCATGATGGACGTGGAAAATATTATGCTAAGTGAATAAGCCAAACTGAGAAAGACAAATATCACATAGATCTCACTTATTTGTGGAATCTAATGAACAAAATGAATTGACATAAAATACAATTTTAATGTAAAAGTTGTCGTTCTTCTTTACAGACTTTCACAATATATTAAACTCATCCTAAGTAGATACAACACACTTGTTGCAAATGTTCACCTCCTATCGATTTAAGACCTTCCCTAATTGAAGGGCTGAATAAGTAATGCTTTAGATCTTCTCTGAAAGAACTGCTCAAGAGTATATTCAGCAAGAAAAGAAGCAAACCTAGACTGAAGGAGTATAGCGCAAGAAACCATGAACATGGGAGTTGTTAAAATATGTTGGCATAAATATGTTAAATATGTTATCTATTGCAGCAATTTTCAACATTTTTTTTGTCTCATGGCGTACATAAACTAATTACTGAAAAATATTTTTTTGCCAATCTGACCAGAAAAAAAAAAAGTGTACTTTGATTCATTCACATCGATGGCTATTGTGTTTGCTGTTAACATTTTTTTTAGTTTACAATTAAGGGAAAAGAAGTCAGTGTCCCTGACCAAGTAGTCAGGTATTGCATGTTTTCAAAATTCTTGTGGTACACCATTGAAAATTGCGGCCCTACTTCATGTTTTGGTGCCCTGCCTCCCTACCAAAAAATTCATATATTGAAGTACAAGCCCCTCAGGGTGCGATTATACTTGGAGATAGGGTCTTGAAGACCCTAACTAAGATTAAATGAGGTCATTAAGGTGGGCCTTAATCCAATATGACTTGTGTCCTTATAAGAAGAGGAGATTGGGCCCTTGCTGGTTTGGCTCAGTGGATAGTGTCCGCCTGTGGACTGAAGGGTCCCAGGTTCAATTCTTTTTTTTTTTTTTAAATATATTTTATTGATTTCTACAGAGAGGAAGGGAGAGGGACAGAGAGTTAGAAACATCGATGAGAGCGAAACACCGACCAGCTGCCTCCCGCACACTCGCGCCCCCCCCCCCCCCCCCCCGGGGATGTGCCCGCAACCAAGGCACATGCCCCCGACCGGAATCGAACCCGGGACCCCTCAGTCCGCAGGCCGACGCTCCATCCACCGAGCCAAACCGGTTTGGCCCCAGGTTCAATTCTGGCCAAGGGCACGAGCCCGGGTTGCGGGCTCCATCCCCAGTAGGGGGCGTGCAGGAAGCAGATTCTCTCTCATCATTGATGCTTCTCTCTCTCCCTTCCTCTCTGAAATCAATAAATATCTTTAAAAGAAGAAGAAGAGATCAGGACACAGATACACACAGAGGGAGGACTAAGGCCCTAACAGATTTGGCTCAGTGGGTAGAGCATTGGCCCGCAGACTGAAGGGTCCCAGATTCAGTTCCAGTTAAAGGCATGTACCTTGGTTGTGGGCTCAATCCCCAGTGGGGGGCGTGCAGGGGGCAGCTGATTGGTGTTTCTCTCTCATCAATGTTTCTCTCTATCCCTCTCCCTTCCTCTCTGTAAAAAATCAATAAAAGTATATTTTAAAGTAAATAAGTAAAGACACTGGAAAATGGCCATCTGAAAGCCAAGGAGAGAAGCCTCGGAAGAAACCAACCCTGCCAACACCTTGATCTTGGACTTCTAACCTTAGAACCATGAGGAAAGAAATTGCTGCTGTGTAAGCCATCTAGTTTTAGGTACTTTGTTGTGGCAGCCCTAGCAAATGAATATGTTTCAGTAAAATAAGAATTTGGTTTGTGTCATAAAAAAAATATAGATCAGAACAACAATAGCAAGAAAGATGGGAGTGTTTGGTGGGTCGTTATAATGTGCTAACATCCTGCTTGGTTTCCCACTGTGTGAGAGGAAGAAGTGTTCTTTCCCAGAACTAGATCTGTTCGCATTTACAGCTGTAAACCTCTGTACTACTGGATAGAGGGGATGTGGTAGAGCAAGGGCAGAATTGCATAGTTGCCGTAGAGACTATAACCCACAAAGCTTAATCTGCAATCTAGCTCTTTACAGTAAACGTCCACCCAACCCTTCTCTACAGGGTTTATTTTGTAAATGTTAAAAAACAGAAGCCAGAGGGAGATAAAGAGATATGAAGGAGGATTTTTCGAACTAATTATATGTACACCTGGTAAATGAAAACATTCAGAACATCTAGCCCTGGCTGGTGTGGTTCAGTTGGTTGGGAGTCATCCCGTGCACCAAACGGGTTACTGGTTTGATTCCCGGTCAAGGCACATGCCTGAGTTCTGGGCTTGATCTTTGGTGGTGTGTGTGTGTGTGTGTGTGTGTGCAGGAGGCAGCCCATAGATGTTCCGCTCTCACATTGATGTTTTTCTTCCTCTCTTTCTCTCTCTCTCTCAAAAAAAAATAAAAATAAAAAAGTTAAAAAAAAGAAAATTTAGTTGGTGTATGTATAGATATTTTTCTAGGTGTTTGAAATATTTTATAACAATATACACAGTGTTTTGGGAAAATATGTTACTATGCACAGATATCATGTTTGTGCTCGGTGAGGATATCATAGTGTAGTTACTGTACCATACTACTTTCCATTTTTCTCCTTTGGTTTCTGATATATAGCCCCTATTTCATAAGCTGAAATACACTACTCTGAGCTTTGATTTTTAGACCTAGAGAGTCTGCTGCAATGTATTCAGCATACCAAGACTTAAGACAAAGGAATGAAGGAAGTTGGTTTGGCCTCATAAGGGACCCTAAACTTGAAAACCTGTCCTGATAAAAAATTGTTTTCTTAATTCACAAAATTATGTGTATGAACATAGTCACAAGTTAGGGAATTAGAATCCTCCTTACGTTTTTTTTTTTTTTTAAAGCAATTATCTGGCACTAACAAGAATAAAATTCATGATATTCATTTTTTAGGGAAAAAATCTAGGTCATGCCTAAGTTTGGTTCTTTGGAAATTTGACTTTCTTATATAATTTTCAAGTAGCTCAAAGAGATAGTGACACACTGCTTTAGAAATCTGTCAGCCATTTAGCCTGAGTTCAGAAGAAAGGAGACTTCATTTTTTTTTCTACTGGGTTTGCACCTTCATTATACTAGTAAATGGCAGGTAGGCTGGTAAAACAAGCACATGTATTAGTATTTAAAACAGAAAACAATGGGGAAAAGCCCTTTTTACAAGGGTAATGCTCAACCAAACACATGTAAGTCTATTCACATTAAACATGGAAAACTGTTATTAAGAACAACTAAAATTGAATAAAATAGCACGACAGCTATTTGGGGCAGCCATCCTGTTTGGAGGAGCGTTTCTGTCAATACTGCAAATGCAAAGGCCCTGAGAAGGGAAAGAGCTTCCAGGGTGTGGCTGGAGTAGACCACTCATGGAGAAGAGGGCAGGGGAGGTGGGCCTTGCCAATCAGGCTATGGAATTGAAGTCATATTTTACCAGTAAATGTTACAAGAAGCCACTGGAAGTTTTCAAACAGGGAATTATAGGATCAGGTTTGCATTTACAGCTGTAAACCTCTGTACTACTGTTTAGAGGGGATTGTGGTAGAGCAAGGGTAAAAGCAGAGAGACCAGTTAGGAAGCTGCTATCAGTCAAGCCGTGGTTCTCAACCTTCTGGCCCTTTAAATACAGTTCCTCATGTCTTGATCCAACCATAAAATTATTTTTGTTGCTACTTCATAACTGTAATGTTGCTACTGTTATGAATCGTAATGTAAATATCTGATATGCTGGATGGTGTTAGGCAACCCCTGTGAAAGGGTCGTTCGACCGCCAAAGGGGTCGTGACCCACAGGTTGAGAACGGCTGAGTCAAGGTGAGAGGTGATGGCCATGGAGACAGATATGAACAGATCGGAAACAGTTTACAGAGGCACTGGGAATATACAAAACTGAGAAAAATAAGTTTTACTCTCAAGGGTGTAGGCAACTGCTTTTAAGAGTTTGCTGTGTCTTTCTAAATCTTTCTCTTGCTTTTGCATTTTTATTTTTTTTGTTAATCCTCACCTGAGGGTATTTTTCCATTGATATTTAGAGAGAGTGGAAGGGATGGGAAGAGACAAAGAGAAACATCTATGTGAAAGAGACACATCAATTGGTTGCCTCACACATGCCCCAACCAGGGCTGGGGATTGAGCCTGCAACTGAGGTAGGTGCTCTTGACTGGATTCGAACCCGTGACCCTTCAGTCAGTGGGCCGATGCTCTATTCACTAACTCAAACCGGCTAGAGCTGCTTTTGCATTTTTATATGCATTTGCTGAACATATACAGAATTGTGCTTATATGCTGATGTGAATTTGTTTTTAACAAATGGTATTATACTGTACAAGGGTCCATTTGAAAGTATTTCTTGGAAATCTATCTATGCCGTTTCACTTGTACAAAGGTCATTCTTTGTAACAGCCTCATAACAGTATTAATATGCCAGAAGTAACCTCCGGTGGTCAACCTGCCCCTTACAATTCCTACTCTCGACACCCTTTATTTTCTAATCGTGGCTTCCTTAACTCAGGAGGTAAGTTGTAAGTACTTTGTAAACTAAAGCACTGCCTTTTATTTACTTCTTAAAGGGGCTCTGCACACAGGATCTAAATGCTCACAACAGCCTACTGAGAAAGCCTCCCAAATCCTTTGCCCTGGAAATGTCCCTGCCTGGTGCTTATAAGGCACTTTGAATAGGCCTTGAAATTCTAGGCCTTCAACCTAAGGCAGTGTGTCATCTGGGTGCTCTGAGCAGGGCAATAATGAAAAATAATGTTCATTTTGATGTCATAAGCAATTCATCCTTCAGACAGTGATGGTTTTCAGGTTGGAATCAAATGAGGTTGATTTCTTTCTGCTTCAAAACATCCTGGAAATAGCCTGAATCCCGCATTTGGCAGTGGCTTGGAGGGGGGAGTTTGTTGGGGAGCACAGGAGACTTGGTTGGAAAGTTGTAAGGAGGACATTCTGGTAAAAGGGAAGTGTGTGGAAGGCTTAGGGGACACTTAGGGGAGTGTCGATGGCCGTGCCCTTAATTATTCCTTGACCTTTCCAAACAAGTCTGTGTACGTGCAGACCCCCGGGTGTTTACTGGAATCCTTATGCTTAATCTCTGGATGCTCTTGCCTAGAGGACAATGTAAACATGTGTCCTCCCAAGATTACTCACCCTACTGATTGTATCTAAAGATAAACATTTCAATAAAGGCCTAAGGAGGCAGGCAATAGAGCAGCCGTGGGCAAACTACGGCCAGCGTTTGAAATGAATAAAACTAAAAAAAAAAAAAAAAAAAAAAGACCGTACCCTTTTATGTAATGTTGTTTACTTTGAATTTATATTAGTTCACACAAACACTCCATCCATGCGTTTGTTCCGGCCCTCCGGTCCAGTTTAAGAACCCATTGTGGCCCTCGAGTCAAAAAGTTTGCCCACCCCTGCAATAGAGGCTGCTCTGGCTACTAAAGCTGGGGACTCCTTAGCCCTCTCTTGCACAGTCAAACTGTGTCTGAGTCATCTGTTCACCTGTCATTCAGGGATTGCTGGTCAGCCCCAGCAGGAGCTGACACGTCGAGTTAATATTTACATCTGGGACTCCCTACTCCCCCAACATTTTATAATGGAAAATTTGGAAGAACAGCACAGTGAACACTTCTATCCACTACCTACCTTCACCCTTAACATTTTATTCTCCTTTGTCATATATCTGTTCATCTGCTTATTTGCACATTCATGGATGCATCAATCCATCTTATTTTTTGATGCATCACAAAGCACACCGCAGATAGCAGGGCACTGCACCTAAACTTTCAGCATGCGCACCATTAACTGGAGTTTAATATCTTTAAAAAAATATTTTTATTGATTTCAGAGAGGAAGGGAGAATGAGAGAGAGACAGAAACATCAATGACGACAGGGAATCATTGATCGGCTGCTGCCTGCATGCCCCATATTGGGGATCAAGCCTACAACCTGGACATGTACCCTTGACCAGAACCAAACCTGGGATTCTTCAGTCCGCAGGCCGGCGCTCTATCCACTGAGCCAAACGGGCTAGGGCTAGGGTTTAATATCGTGATTTTAAAAAATATTTAAGGGAAATTTATATCCCACGAAATGCACACATCTCAGGTGGACTAGTCCATCAGTTTGATAAATGCCTGCATGTGGGACCCAAACCCCCATCAATACCTCCTAACATCATGATGTTCGACTTTGACCAAGGGGTCACAGCCTTTGACTCCCCTCCTGGGGACCTGGAGAGCATCATGCAAGTGAAATAAGTCAGTCAGAGAAAGACAAGTATCACACGATCGCACTCATATGTGGAATCTAAGTAAGTACAAAATAAACTGCTGAATGGAGTGGATCCAGAGACATGGAAGCATGGAACAGAGTTCGGAATCTCAGAGGGAAGGTGGGGGAGGGTGGGTGGGTGGGAAGTAATCAACCAAAGACCTTGTATGCATATATGCATAATCCAAGGACACAGACAATAGGGTGCTGAAGGCCTAGGACGGAGGAGGTGGGAGGGCTTGGGGGAGGGATAGAGGGGGCAAAAGGGGGAGGGGAAGGGGCCATATGGAATAGTTTCAACAATAAAGAATTATTTAAAACATTTAAAAAAAAATCAAGTTAAAAAAACAAAAAAGACTCCCTCCTGCTCTGGAGAGGATGGCAAAAAACCTGCAAAACAGCAGAGCCAGGGGAGAGTAACAATGGTGGCTCCAAGCACATCATGCTAAGAAAGCCGGCACCCGAAGAATTGTCCTGAAAATGGAAGCCTGACATTTCAGATCTTTCAGTCTGGACTCAAGTAGGGACAGGATATTTCTTTTTGCCCCAACATCACTGTTTCGATCGACAAACTTCGAAAACGTTTCCACTTTCCCACTTCGCTCGCTCTGCATTAAAAATCAAAAGAACAGAGAATCAGAAAAGGATAGAGAAAATTAATTGGGGACGGCACGGGATGGGGAGAGGAATGTTTCCAGGGAAAAGTACATTCCTGAAGGCGACACTGCCCAGAGTTGGGTGAGAGCTTTATGGCATGTGAAGAATTTTGTAATACTCACAGTATGACCTGTATGACATAAAAATTATGACATGTTACCAAGGGCGCACAGCTTCCAAATGAAAAACTGAAATGCTCATTCCATATTACTACACACCACGGCTGTCACCAACAAGGACAAGAGTTTTTTAACAGTTTCAAAGATAGTTGAAAACGCTGAGTTGATATGTTTTGTGTTGTTTGTAAGTTTGCGGCCAAAATCGACACTCATCTTTTTGGGTGCTTACTGTTGTTTTTTTTTTTTTTTTCTTGATTACTATCCTGCTGGTGGTGTTAATTTTGAAAACGGAAACATTATAGAAAACAAAACAGCAAGTTTTATAATCCCGCCACGTAGAGATGAGCCCCGTGAACAAACTTTCTGTATTCAAACTTTTCCCACTGCGCATAAGGTTTCATTCTGACAGTGCGTTTAGACGACCATTCTTTCAACGACCAGCGCTTTCAAACAAAAATGACCGAAAATATTAAGTCTCTTTCTTCCTCTGGCCGATTGGATCCAGAAATTGTCATAGAAAGAAAGCGTTCATAATTAGATAAAAAAAAAAAAAAGTTGAACAGAAAAGCATTTAAAAAGAGAAACAGAAAACATGACGCCTGTATTTTGGTGAATGAGCAACAAAGAAAAGGATTAGCATGGACGGGTACTTTTCAAAAAAAATTTTTTTTTTTTCCTCCGGCTCCCGCTAGGGTGGAGGAAGTTCTCTGTTCTGAGAGGGTGGAACAAAGTGGAAGAACAAATGGGAGTCTCCCCTCCCTCCCGCCGCTACCACCCCCCAGGCCCCCCCGCCCCCCGCCCCCCTGCTGGGGACCGCGGGGGTCGGCTATGGGGGGCGCGGAGACACAGGCGGGCAGCAGGTGCCTGGGCTCCAGCCCCCGATCCCCCGCCCCCCATCCCTCCACCCCACCCGCGCTTGGCCTCGCCCCCTGGCGGGGGAGCGCTAGGTGTAGAGGTGCGGGGAGGGGGGGGGGGGCGCGCAAACCCCGCGGGCTGCGGGAAAGAGGCCGAAGGGGTGCTGCCGGCTCCGCATCCCCGAGAGGTTGGCCGCGCCCGCACGCACCCTCGTCCCGAGGAACATGTCCGCAGCCGGGGCGCAGAGCGGCGCCCCGGGGAGGGGAACCCGGGGAGGGCGTGTGCAGTGGCGGCGGCGGCCGCGGAGCCGCTAGTCCCCTCCCTCCTGGGGGAGCAGCTGCCGCCGCCGCCGCCACCAGCGCGGGCCGCGGCCGGAGCGAGCGGGGCGAGCGGCGCGCGGGGGAGGCGGGGGCGGGGAGGGGGGTGGGCGCAGGGGCGGGAGGGCGTGGGGGGAGGGTCTCGCTCTCCTTGAGACCAGAGCCCGAGAGGGAGACCCTGGCGGCGGCGGCGGCGCCTGACACTCGGCACCTCCTGCGGTGCTGCGGGCGGCATGTCCGAGGCTGGCGGGGCCGGGCCGGGCGGCGGCGGAGCCGGGGCAGGAGCCGGGGCAGGGGCCGGGGCCGGGCTCGGGGCGCTGCCCCCGCAGCCCCCCGCGCCGCCGCCGCTGCCGCCGCAGGGCTCCCCGTGCGCCGCCGCCGCTGGGGGCTCGGGCGCCTGCGGACCGGCGACGGCGGTGGCGGCGGCGGGCACGGCCGAAGGACCCGGAGGCGGCGGCTCGGCCCGAATCGCCTTGAAGAAGGCGCAGCTGCGCTCCGCTCCGCGGGCCAAGAAACTGGAGAAACTCGGCGTGTACTCCGCCTGCAAGGTACGCGCTCGCCGCTCCCGGCCGCCCGAGGGGCTCGGGCCCAGCCCGCGGGACCCCCGCCCCCTCCCTGCCCCGCGCGCCCCGCCTCCCGCCTCCCGCCTGGGGCCGCTGCACCGCGGAAGTGCTGTTGTCCTCCGCGCCCAATTAGCTTCTTCTCGGACACGGGTGCTGTTGAGTTGCAAGAAGGGGCGGCGGGGGTGGCGGGGGGACTCCCCAAGACGGAGAGCCTTGCATTCCGTCGCCTAGGAAGGAGTTGCCTCGGTGCCCGCGCTCCCGGGCTGCCCTGGGGCTTTGTTGCTCTGTAGGAGCTCGCCGCGGGCGCCTTCCCGAGAGGGGAACGGTGCTCACTGTGTGGCGCGCGCCCCCAGGGCCAAGGGAACATCTTTGGGGAGGAGGGATCTGAGCGCCCCTTCTTCGCTCGTCCTCTCCCCGTGTCCCCTTGGGAGGAGCTGGGGGAGGGAGGGAGGAAGGGTGGGATAGGCTCCCGGAACCCCCTGCGCCTTTTGGGAGATAGAAGGGGCGGAACGCGCCCAGAGGGAGGTGGGTATAGCCCGAGGCGAGGGTCCCGGAGCCCGAGGCGCTCTCCGTGGAGGGCGGAGGCGCTGCGGCGCGCGGTGACAGCCCCGTCATGATTGTCTTGTTACTTGTTTAGTTAAAACGCTGTCCCAGCTGCTCGGGGTGTAAACAGGATTTGGCAAGGTGACAGCCCAGCGCGGCGGGCGCTGCTGCTCCGTTCGAGGACACACGTTGCTTTCCGTCCCAGCTCTCGGCACCCCGGAGTCCCTCCGCTGCAGATCCAGATGTGGGCGTCGTGCTCCCGCGGCGGGAGGACGGCCCGAGGCCGCGGGGCAGCCTGGCCCGGCGCTGTCAGCAGCGGCTTTGTTTTGACAGGGTGACAGCTGAGGGGGGCGGGGACTTGGCCTTGTCAGCTCCTGCGGCCTGTGGCTGAGTCGGGGAAGAGCCACCGTCACACACCTCCCACGTCTTCTCTCGCTCGCTGCACACACAGGGTCAAGTTCCCAGATTCCAGATTCCCGTAGCCGAGCCGCCCTGGCCACTTCTGAATTTTGGTGCAAAGATGATTAATCCTGCGAGAACCTCTCTCCCGGGTCCATGCTGTTTTTAGTATTTTACAGGAGCTTCTCAACCACAGTGGAACGTCTGTGTACCTTTTCCCCACACCTTTCACATTCTCATGTATAGGTTGACCACTTTCTGTGTGCCCTGCACTGGGTCAATAAATGTTTGTTGAATGAATGTAAGATCCAGCTCAGTGCTTCTCAAACTTGAATGTGCCCAGGAGTCACCTGGGGAGCTGGTTAGAAGGTTGATTGTAAATCACTAGGTCTGGGGGAGAAGGGCTGAGATTTCTGACCAGCTCTCAGGTGATGTGATGCTAGTTTGTTGACCACACTCCAAGTAGCAAGACCCTAGTTCAGGCCTGGGTAATACTAGTATATTATTCATCCTTTTTGAATTCATCCAAGGAAACTGGAACTGTGATACAATAATGTCTCATGATTGGCATTTCTGAAGAAGGGATGCAAAAAAAAGTGGGGGGCGTGCTCCTAAGAAAGGTGAAGGGCCAGGAGTTGGTTATGAAGGACATTAGTCTAATCAAGAGCAAGGTCAAGAACAAGGTCAGTTACTTGGTGGACTTGGCTGTTTAGCAACCGGAGTGGGCTCATGTAGGAACTTTGTCGGCTCGTTGTGTCTGTCCTGGCTTCTTATTGGGTTCCCGTCATGAGCCTTCTCTCCCTGTTGCCTGCTATTGCGTTGGTATCTGAACACTTTCCTGACGTGTTGGTCCTATCTGAAGCTATGTATGAGCATATGTGCCCTTCAGATTTCCAAGAGTGAGATGTAGCATCTTTCCTAAGATTTGTGTGTTTCGTGTTCACATTAACAATCATATTTATAGGAAGGGAAAATCCTATCAATAAAGGCCTCTCTTCCTGCTCCTGGGAAGACTCTGAAAGCGTCCATTTGTATTTGCTCATTCATTCAGTAAATATTTACAGGGGTCTCAACTGGGTGGCCAGGCATTGTGCTAGATAGATGCCTGGCTGTGATACCCAGATTCTGTGTATGTGCCCATGTGTGCATGTGTCGGGGGCCTGGCGAAGTGGGCAGTGAACTCATTACAATGACATCACAAAACCAAACTGCTTTCTTAGAGTGATGCTGGGAGTCAGAGCAGGGCAGTTCTTGAGCTGGAGCAGCGTTGGGGTAGGAACGGCTTCCTGGAGGAAGTGTCAGTGGGGTGACATGAGGCTTCTGGTAGTGGAGAAACTGAAAGCAGTTGTAGGTTGGAACTGTGCCTGCAGGAGCTGGCGCTCCATTGGCTGGGGCCTCCAGATTGCGGGGTGTGTGTGTGGCCAAGAGGGCACTGGGGAATCCAGGAATCTTACCACCCCGGGAGTGACTTTATCTCAGATTTGCTTTTATTTATTTATTCATTTTAACTGCTTAACTGGGTGTGAGAGGATGCAAAGAGAGCAGAATTCGTGGTTTTTTCCCTCAGCATGTCTCTACATTTTGTATAAAGGCCAGATTTTACCCTACCTTTTGGTATTGACTAGCCCCTTGGAAGGTCAGAGAGGGTAGAGAGGTTAGGGAATGAGGAGGGACCTGGAAAGAGATGAGGTACTTTACTAAGGGCTATTGAAAGAAAAACAGGTCCCAGACCTCATAAAAGATCTGGCCTTTAAACTCCACAAGTGAAACAGAAAAAGAAGTGAGCTAATTGACAGCCAGGGTGGTGCGCCACACCCTGGGGAGAGGGGGAAAAAAAAAAAGAAAAGAAAAACTTGTTTTTCAGGATCCAGGGTAGAGTATTTTGAACTGTCTTCTGGCAAAGGTTGCTTCAGAGCCACTTGGCTGGCCTGTGACACAGCCAGAGTGATCATTAATAATGTAGATCTGTCCATGTGTTGCCTCTGCTTAGAACCCTTTAATTTCTCTGTATTGGAGTCCACAGGGCCCTGTAGGGCCTGGCCATTGCTATCTCTGGCCCCTTCTTAGGGTCATTCGAGCATGGTTTCCTTCTTGCTCAGGGCCTTTGCACATACTGTTCGCCAGGGCCAAAGGTCTTCCACATCACTTTTAAATGAACTCCCAACTTTTCTGGCAAATCTCAGGTTCCTTGCATTTCCTTTATCGCTTTGTCCTGCCGTCTCATTACATGTTTTCTGAACCCTTCTGTACTTGCTTTTACTTCCTGGTGCTTCTACCATGGATGTTAATTGTGATTAAATTATTTGATATGTTTGAATAGATTTTAAGTGAAGTCATTATTGACTGACTGAATGAGCTAGAGAAGAAAAAACTGGAGAAATTATTAACTGTTAGGGTAGCAGTAGTGAAATTTTAGCTTGACTGCTTTTTGACAATTGGGTAGAGGGAATGTTTCATGCAGTTCTAGGAAGCTCACAGATGTTCATAGGACGGAGCTTATGGTGTTATAAAAGAAACCCTAAGTGAAAGTATGAGCCCAAATACAAATCTCCTTGAGTTACAGTTGTAATTTATCTATGAAAGTGTATTGACCGATTCTTAATGAAATAGGCCATTTATACTTGAGGAGTGGCCGGACTACAGAGTTCAAAGTAATTGGAGTTCCAAATTTCAGGCTATCCAGCTGTGTGACCTTGGACAAGGACTTCACCTCAGCCTCCATTTCTTTGTCTGTAAAGTAGGAATAATAATGCCCCCTTATGGCTCAACAATGAGGATTTAAAATGGGCTAATATGTATGAGGCAACCAGCCAGCAGGGTGTCTGGCCCATGGTGAGCCCTTAAAGCTCGGAGTAGGGGATACATTTTTAACTCGGAAGTCAAGAAAAAGTTCAGCTCTGCCACTTGTGTGATCTTGGGCACAACTCAGTTTTTCTCTGAGCCTTGAATAGTTCATCTATAAAATGGGAACTTCCCTCTTGAAATGAAAAGAGAGAAGGTTCCCAAAGTTCCTGGGACCTGAAATTGCTGGGGTAACGCTGGCTGAGTTGAATTGTCTGGTGCTTTACTCATTGTCTCGGAATCAGTGGCCACAAAGCATTTATGGAAAATGCAGTGACTTCGTTTCTTGGCTGAGTGCCATACCTAGAGAGTCACACGGGCACAGGGCTATACAATTAGCCTTAATTTAAAAAATAATGGTTTATAGTCTAGATAGAACACTGACTATAATTTGCAGAGTGGGGGCAGCAGTGCCACGGGGAGAGAAGTGTCCTGTGTTGTCCTGGGCGGGGTGAATGGGGCACCTGAGCAAGCCTCTTGTAGCTGGGCGGGGGAGGGGGAGGCACCCCCCAGCACTTTGTATTTATTTGTCAGCCACTTTTTCAGAGAGCAAATTTCTTTTCCAGCTTGTCAACATCTAGAGCAGTGACTGTCCCCCAGGAGCTGTTCTATCCCCCCAGGGATATTGGGAGACATTTTTGGCCACTGTAATGGGGGGGAGGGGAGTGCTTCTGGCAACTAGTGATTCTAAACATCCCATGATGCACAGGGCAGCCCTCCACAACAAAGAATTGTCTGGCCCCAGATGACAGGAGCACCAGAGTTGAGAAAGCGGCTGTAGAGGAACACTGTGTTGTCCCATAGTACCATAAATACATGGGCAGCATCGAAAAATCAATGCTCCTAATGTTAACTTGAATCACACTCAAAATCTGAAACCTCTCACTTTGTGAATCATGGGCACACTTTTCAACGGCTTTATTGCGGTATATGTTATAGGCCATAAAACTCACACCCTTAAGTGTGCAGTCAGTTGCTTTTGAGTAAATGCATGCAGTTGTGCATCCCTCACTGCAGTCCAGTAATAACTCTTCCATCTCCTGCCGTGAGTTTGTTTTTTTAAGGAGGTATTTATATCCATTGATTGTGGGTTTGCAAACACAAACAATTAAAAGTATCTCTTTGGATCAGAGAACTTGTATGCATATATGCATAACCCGTGGACACAGACTATAGGGTGGTGACGGCCTGGGGCCCGGCAGTGGGGGCAGGAGAGGAGGGGTCAATGGGGGGGGGAGGGGAGGGGACATATGTAATACTTGCAACGATGAAGATTTAATTTAAAAAAATAAATCTCTTCCGAGATTCTTTAGATCTGTAGTATTGCTACAGCAAAGCACAAAACACGGAGGGGGTAAAGAAAATGTTTTGGTTTTTTTTTTGAAGTCAGTCTTTAGCCACATAAGTCTATAGCACACAGTTATTTCATGTGCGGTGACTTCTCTAAAAGGCGGTATCGTGGAGCCAACACACAGAGGAAAAATGTTTCCTTTGGCAGGCACAGTACAAAAAGTCTGAGAGAAAGAGGACCAAGTTTAATTCTGTTTGCTCATAAACTTCCAGGGAAGATGGAAATTCAAGCCTGCAAAGCCTTCAGATGGCAATTTGCAGTTTTATGTAACCAAGAAAGTAGTTTATAGGGCAAAACAGCCCAAAATCTGCTGAGGACTGTTTTGTTTTAGGAAGCATATGCTTCCAAATAACATTTTGTGATGTGGCGCTGGTGGGGTTTTTTGTGTGTGTGTGTGTGTGTGTGTGTTGTTCGTTTCTTGTTAATTTTTTTTTTTTTTTTACTCCTAAGAAATCTAGTTACCTGTCCGCCAGGGCAGGATTTTCTCCTGTGTCTCTCAGGTAAATCCACAGCGTTAGACCCACCCTAGGGAGTCTTGAGGATAAAATGTAGTTACATGGGAGGTACCTTGAAACAATCAGAACATCTGCTTCTCAGATGAAAGATCTGGATCCTCAATACAGTGCCCATGAAACACGCATTCCCAAGGCTCAGTGGCTTCTGATTTAGCTCATTTGTCTCTAAGTGAGAGAAAGGTTGCTCTTTAGGAACAGTGCTCAGTGGTCTTGTACTCTTAATGGTTTCCTACTCCTGATGGGTTTCAAACCCGCAGGCACCTGTGGTGGCAGAATAGCAGGCGCTGACGACCCTGCTACTTGGTGAAAACCTGGAGCCTCTGCCATTCTCTCTCTCTGCATGCCGAGCGCCCTTGGGCACCCACTTGCTGCCTTGTGTTTCAGCTTCCTCTTGGGTGACGCGGGAGTCCAGGTGCCACCTCCTCGACTTCTTGTGAAGACGAATCATTTAGCAGATGTGAAAGTGCTCTTGGAACAGAGGCTTTTCACAGACCGTCTCTTTTATTTCAGTTTTAAAAACTTTCCATTGGTCTCAGCTGTTCGCGTTTTGCCAGAGTGTAGGCCTCATGTCACTTGATTCTCCTCCCTGGGGTTAAGAGCAAGGTAAGGAAGGTCACCTGACTAGCAGGGACCGGAGACCTGCAGAGGCTTAGCAACTTTCTCAAGCTGCGGTGGTTGCCCAGGGAAGAGCTGGCCCACGGGGGGCTCTCTTTCCAGTGCACCATCCTGTGTTCTCTTCCCAAACTTCCTCATGGGGTTTGGATCAAAGAACGCGTAGGGTGTATGCATAACCCACGGAGGGGCTGCCGTTCCTCCAAATGGTCTTCAGAGAGGATTTCATTTGTTCTTTCTCCTGCTCTCACTTGATGTTTATTGTCCCCCTATTGAGAGGGACGTTCAAAGGCTTTTCTAGTTTGTGGAAGCCATAAAGCAAAATAAGCTTCTTTATTACTGGCCCAGGGCAGACGGACAGACTCATGCCCTTGATTGTTTTAAAGCTGGCCATCGAGAATGGCCCAGTAGAATTTCCTGCAGGAAGGAAGGAAGATGAAAGAGATCCCCACTCAGGTTGTAGAAGGTGCCAGAAATACCAGAGAGGTAAGGAAACGCCTGTTGGGATTTTTTTGAAGTCAGCTCTTCCTAAGACTGCCCTTTTTAACTTTTAATCTTACTATCAGACAGTAAGGTGGTGAATTTTTACATGCGCATGCATCCATGCCACTGCCCCCTGGAAAAAGCTACGGAGCGTTCCTAGCACCTCAGAGGGTTCCTTTGTGCCCCCTCCCCATCCCTGGGAACCCCTATTCTGATGTCATTACCAGAGAGTAGTCTTGACTTTCTTAAACGCCCTATACCTGGAATCACACGGTATGAACTCTTTTGTATCTGGCTTCTGTCACTCCACTTGATCATGTCTGTGAGCTGCAGCTGTGTTGTGGCATCCAGCAGTAGTGTGTAAAGACACATTTTAAAAATGGAAAAACAAGTTCAAAGTGGTCAGCCATTTTCAGGATGGAAGCCTTCCCCTGCCCCAGGATGGAAAGCATTGGATAGGGACAACTTGATAAGATGAATTTTAATGAGGCCTTTGAAAGAAAAGATGGGAATTTGAAATTCAGAGACACTGGGAAGAACCCACGAGGCCAGGACAAGAAATCAGGGAGGTGTCTCTGGCCAAGCAGGAGGAGCGGCAGAATGTGGGGAAGGTGGGTGCAGGGGGCCTGTGATGACACAGCCGGTGGCGTGCTCAGACTGCAGAGTTCTTGTCCCCTGGTGTCTGTACCCGTGAGTCCTTGCTGGTAAATATCCATGTGAAGTTCCGCTGTCACCATCCTGACTCTGGAAGGTGACTGTAGTTATCCATGGTGTCTTGCAGGGCTGGCAGAACCACACATGTTGGGACCTGGGCCAGCGTTTCTGGAAGACTGGGCAGAACCTAGTATATAAAACTCTAGTGGCCATGAATACCTCTGTGATAGTGACAGTGTATCCGAGAAAACTTGTATTAAAATATGAGATAAACTTCTTAGTTAGTGGAATCATATGGACCATCCACTGATCAATGTTGCCATAATCGATAGATTTAACACGGTTGAATTTTCATCTTTTTTACTTGTGTGTGCACGTACACAGGGGCATTATACCCATTGCCATTTATTTGTTCATTTGACATGTATTTCCATGGGCTGCTTCAGAAGATTTCTGCTCAGGTAGCTCCTGTCCAAACTCCTTATGACAGTTCATCACCTAGTGGTAATTGAAATGGAATTGAATCCTTCGCAACATTGAATTGCTTTCATCTCTGGCATGTAATTGTGCATGCTGGTACCCCCTGTGCCGCACACTTTTCTTCTCCAGGTATTCACATGGCTTGTAGTCAAATCTCATTTCAGTCTGTTCTCAAGGGCCAGTTTCTCAGAGAAGCCTTCCTGACTAGCCCATCCCCTGCCCTGGATCTAAAATAGCATCTCATCTCTATAATCTTATCTTGTTTTGTTTTCCTTTACTGCATTTACCAATCCTTGGAAATCACACGTGCATTTTATTTTATTTTTTTAATTAATTTCCTCTAATTTCTACATCGTTCCAATTTTAGTATATGTGCTGCTAAAGCAAGCCCTCACATGTACATTTTAAATCATTTCCTGTCTGTTTTCTTTTATGGCCATAGAAGCTCCATGAAGCAGGGACTTTGGCTCACTCCGTATCCCAGGTCCATGGACCGAGCCTTATCCATAGTAGATGCTCAGTATTTACTAAATGGATGTGTCATTTCACACTCACAGTGAATTTCATATTCACCTGTGAGATTGGAGGGAGGAAAATCTTGTCTTAAAGAGGATTTTCAGAGAGGTTGAGTAACTTGTCCAAGGCTGTGTGGTCAGAAGCAGGGTAGCCCTGAGTAGCTGAGTGGGGTTCCCATGAACTCCCGTGGGCCTGATGACAGGCAGTGCTTTGTCTAATGGCTTGGACTTCTGCTGTAAGGTGGAGCAAGGTGACGTCACACCCACTTTGAATCCTTGTCTGAGCAAATGAGGCGACCTTCTCTGACCACCATTTCCTCTTCCTCAAATGAGAATTAAATCCTCACAAGGAAATCCATGAGTATTGTGAGACCAGCGAGTTAAAACCTGTGAAGTTAAAACTTACGCTGTATTCTAAAAGTCCACCTTATGGTAGTGAACTAGAAAAAAAATACCAATTGCCTATCCAGTCATGTTTTCTAACTATATTTCTTGTTGCTTTGCTGCCTGCTTTAACTAAAGGCTTTCTTTAATTGTTTCTTCTGTTTGCATTCAGAGGCCCAGACACAGGGCTTACTATTTTAATCAGGAGATGAATGCATATACTTTGGGGAAAAAAGTGTGAATAATATCTCTAATGATCCACTTGGTATAACACACCACCTAACCTTAGGAGAAAGCTTTGAGTAATCCCTTAAGTGACCTCAGGGGAAGACGCGAGGATGCTTCCATTAATCCCACACCATCCTGATCAGTCCCCATTCACTGCGTGCTCAGCCTGTGCAGCCTTCTGTGAGGCTTCTGCGGTATGCAGGAGATTCCAGAAGTACAGCACGGAGACCTGAGTAATATCATGGTGCCTGATGGTGGCAGCTCTAATTTGCATCGGCCCTAACAAGCTGGTGTTGAAACTGAATGGCCGGATGCCAAGGAAGCTAAGGTCAGCATACTTTGAAATAGCAAAGTGAGTCATGTAACTCAGGATTTGCACATACCCACAGGGCTACCTGACTCACCCCCACCTCCAAGGGATCACGTTCATGAGTATTGGTTAGGTACCTGTGCCCAGCTCTGTCCTAGGTGTGTGGTGAGTGACAAAAGGAAGGGAAAGTCACTAGGGGCCCCTCATTTGCTGGGGAGACAGATACAGAAAGAAAGAAAAACATGAAGTGAATGATCAAGCATGAAGTCAATGGAGAGAGAAGCCATCATGAGCTTGGGGCAGGTGGAAGTGTCGGGGAGAGGCCCAGGCCAGGGCGAGTGAACAGTACAAAAACGAAGAAGCAAAAACAGAAGTAAGACCTCAGAATGGTTGAGATGCAGGCCTGGGTGACAGACGGCCTGGGTGTGAATCCTGGTGTGGGACCCCGGGGGAGATGACTGACCCTTGGCCAGCCTCAGATCGCAAAGCTGCAAAATGGAGATGGTGACAGTTGTCAACTTTTCCCATTCATTCGACAAACTGTTATGTAATGTGCCAGGCGTTGATGTAGATGCGGGGGATACAGTGACAGATGGGTCCTTACTCTTGCAGAGCTTGCTTTCTGGGAGCAGAAGCAGACAGTAAATAAGAAAATAACAGAAAGTGGTAAGTGCCACCCACAGGATGGAAACAGAGAAGTAAATGAGAGTGCTTTCGGAGGAGTGCCAGAAAGCTCCCTCTGCGGAGGGGACAGGGCCTGGGGCCTGCATGAAGCTCAGAGGGAGGGTGCCAGGTGGGGCGTGCAAAGACTCAGGGTCAGAAAGGGCTTGGTATGTTCAAGAGCTGCCCGGCAACCATGGTGGCTAGATGGGTCGGGGAGCGGGGTGGGAGGGCAAGTGTAGGAGAAGAGTTGGAAGAGGTCAATGGGGGCCAGGTTGCCAAAGTGTAATTTTTAACACTGTGAAGTAATCTGACCTTTAATTCTGATCCATTTTGACAAATGCATAGCAAGACAAAAAAATATTTTCATTGCCCTAGAAAGTTCCTTCCTGCTCCTTGCCATTCAAATCCCTCTCTCCCAGAGGCAGCCACTGGGCTAATTTGTGTCACCCTAAGTTAGTTTTGATATTCTATAATTTCATATAAATGATATCACATGGTACGTTATTTTCTTCTTCACTCAGCATAGTGTTTTTGAGATTCATCCATGCTGTCGCATGTACTTAATTTTTAAAATTTTTGTTGCTCAGGAGTATTTCACTGTATGGATGTACCACAGTTAGTTTATCCATTCACCTGTTAGGGACATCCGGGCTGTTTCCAATGGATTCAGATTAAATCTGCATTTTTAAAGCATCCCCGTTAGCTGCTTTGGGAAGAATAAAGTATACAAGAGAAAGAGTGGAAGCAGGCCAGTTGGAGTTATGGCAGTCTGGGTATACATGGATAATGGTGCTTGGCTGAGGGTGGCAGGAGTGGAGGGGTGAGAAGCACACAATTTGGGCCTATATTGTAAGTGTAGTGGCAACGGGCAGTTAGAGGATGACGTGTGAATAGAAGACAGACATGAACAAATGTCTAAGTTGCTGGCCTGAGCAACAGAAAGGATGATAGTTCCATTTACCAAGATGAGCAAGACCACGGGGGAAGCAAGTTTGAGGTGGGTGGGGATCAAGAGTTCTATTTGGGATGTGTTAAATTAGGTAGGTCTCTTAGTAGTCAGCTGTTGTTTTGACGATAAAATGAGATTATTTAGCAGTTTGGTATAGTATCTAGAACATTCTAAATGCTCAAGACATGGTAGCTATTACTACAGTTAAAAGCAGTGCTAAAAAAAAGCAGTGCTAAATCATAATTATTGAGCTTACAAAAGAGACTAGCCAAGCTAAAGAAAAATGGGGGAAAAAATGAGTAAATAGGAATAGTGAGACATAAGATCCACTAGGTAAGGAAGAAATAAATCAACTGATAGAAGGTTTTGAATTTTAGGTAGAAAATTTTGAACCGAATCCACTTGAGAATAACGTGTCTTTGCACTTTAAGAAGGAGGAGGCACAAGATATTTAGAGTGCCAGTGAGGAGTTCTAGGTTTTGGCTCCTTGCTCCTTTGCCAGCTGGGTGAACTCAGGCAAGCCACACCCCTTCTCCAAGCATTGAATTACTTGTCCTATGGGCTTGCGGGGAGGAGAAAATAAGATGATGCAGGCTGAAATTTCCTTGGAAAGTATCAAACAGAAATGCACAACATTCTTAAATGCTCCCCCCCCCCCCCCCCCCCCCACCAAGCTGAGTGATGTGTTAGACTAGTGATGGCGAACCTTTTGAGCTCGGCATGTCAGCATTTTGAAAAACCCTAACTTAACTCTGGTGCCGTGTCACATATAGAAATTTTTTGATATTTGCAACCATAGTAAAACAAAGATTTATATTTTTGATATTTTATATATTTAAATGCCATTTAACAAAGAAAAATCAACCAAAAAAATGAGTTCGTGTGTCACCTCTGACACGCGTGTCATAGGTTCGCCATCACTGTGTTAGACAGTGGGTGCTAGAAGGAGGGCTGGGCGTGGCAATGCATTGCCAGTGGGGAGGAAGCTGTGCCTTTAAAGGGGCGATTAGGGCCTAACCTGGGTCCCTGTGCGAATGGAGAAGGTATCTATCTGGGAGAGACTCTGAAAGAAGAATCAGGATGAAGGTACTGAATGCAGATGAGTTGGGCCTCAGGAGCTGGGAGAACAGTGATGCCAGTAAAAAGAACAAGATAGTTGCAAAGGAGGTGGTTGGGGTTGAGGGCAGGCCTCAGTGTAAAACTTCCTGGGCACACATGCCAGAGGCAGGCAGTTGGGAATGTGGACTGGAGGGTCTGTTTTTCAGGTTGGACTGGTTATGTGTAGTTGCGAGTCATCAGCCCAGATAATGACTGATACCATGAGATAGATGGTGAGCTGCCCAAGGAAGCAACATATATGGTGTTGTTTATTTTGCTCATCCCGGGTGACTTGGTGCCAAAACAGCAGGCTGACGAGTGAAAAATCCTGTTGGTCAGCTGGTTGTCTGGGCTGCTCGGTGCCAGCCAAATAGTTTGACAAATCTTTCCAGTGTGCCAGACTGAGCTGACTGCTTTGGCAAGTTCACCGATAAAGTCTTGAGATTAGATGTGCGTGTGTGTTTAAAGAGATTCCAGGAATTCTTTTTTTATTGTTGTTGATAATTCTCATCCAACGACATTTTTTCCATTGACTTTTAGAGAGAGTGGAAGGAAGGGAGGGAGAAAGAGAGAAACCTTAATGTGAGAGACACATCGATTGGTTGCCTTCCACTTGTGCCCCAACCAGGGCTGGGGTTTGAACCTGCAACCCAGATACATGCCCTTGACTGGAAATTGAACCTGCAACCCTTGGATGAGAGGGCCGATGCTCTAACCAGGGAGAAACACCACCAGGGCCCAGGAATTGCCTTGGATTTAGAGTTCTGGGTCATTAGTTTCTTGGCCCTGCTGTCACTCAGGGCCTTCTCAGGCTCTTTCAGAGTTGGTGCATGTTTGGGTTTGGTCCTGGAGAGGTGACTCAGATATAATGAAGGGTCTGGCCCACCCCTAGGACATTTAGTAGCACTGGAGTCATTCTAGCACCTTCTAGATAATGCCTGAGGGCCCTGGGTCATTGATTCAGTCTGACCTGATTATACTATACTAGGGGCCTGGTGCACGAAATTCGTGCACTGGGTGTGTGTGTGTGTGTGTGTGTGTGTGTGTGTGTGGAGTGTCCCTCAGCCCAGCCTGCCCCCTCTCACATACTGGGAGCCCTCAGGCGTTGACTCCCATTACCCTCCAATCACAGGATCGGCCCCTTGCCCAGGCCTGACGCCTCTGACAGAGGCGTCAGGCCTGGGCAGGGGACCCTCATTTTCCCCATCACTGGTTCTGCCCCCAGCCCAGGCCTGATGCCTCTGGCCCAGGCGTCAGGCCTGGGCATGGGACCCCCAGGCCCCTCCGATTGCTGGCTCTGCCCCTTGCCCAGGCCTGATGCCTCGGCCAGAGGCGTAGACCCCCATCACCCTCCGATCGCCTGATCGGCCCCTTGACCAGGCCTGACGCCTCCGCCAGAGGTGTCAGTCTTGGACAGGGGACCCCCATCTCCCCCCCGATCACTGGCTCTGACCCCCGCCCAGGCCTGAGGCCTCTGGCCCAGGAATCATGCCTGGGCAGGGGACCCCCATCTCCCTCTGATCGCTTGCTCCACCCCCCGCCCAAGCCTGACACCTCTGACCCAAGCTTCAGGCCTGGGCAAGGGGACCATCATATCCCCCCAATCCCCGGCTCCGCGCCCCCCCCCCCCAGCTCCCCGCGGTTGCAGGCTCCGCCCCTGCCCAGGCCTAACGCCTCTGGCCTAGGTGTCCGGCCCGGGCAGCAGGACCCACAGCTGCAGCGGCCCTGCGATCGTGGGCTCTGCTTTAGGCCCAGGCAAGGGACCCCTAGCTCCTGGGGCTGCCAGCTTCGACCATGCCCAGCTCCCATCGCTGGCTCCACCCCTACTTCCTGCTATCACTGGCCAGGGCGGCAAAGGCACCTGATTCTCCAATCATGGCTGGGGGGCAGGGCTAAGGCGGCCCCAGGGCCGCCTTTGCCCTGCCCCCCAGCTCTTAGCTCCCCCCTGGGTTTCCGATTACTGTCAGTGGCAGAGGGCTTCTTCCTGCTTTCCCTTTCGCCTCCCTGCATTGTGCCTACATATGCAAATTAACCGCCATCTTGTTGGCACTTAACTGCCAATCTTAGTTGGCAGTTAATTTGCATATAGCCCTGATTAGCCAATGAAAAGGGTAGCGCCGTATGCCAATTCCTATTTTTCTCTTTTATTAGTGTAGATAATGAAAGGCTAATATGCAAATCGACTGAATGGTGGAACGACCGGTCGCTATGATGCGCTCTGACCACCAGGAGGAAGATGCTCAACACAGGAGCTGCCTCCTGGTGGTCAGTGTGCTCCCACAGGGGGAGTGCTGCTTATCATGGCTGGTGAGCTCAGGGGTAGGGCTCCTGGACTGCAAGAGGGCGCAGGCCAGGCTGAGGGACCCCCCTCCCCTCCCAGTGCACGAATTTTGTGCACCGGTCCTCTAGTTTAGCATAAAAAGGACAGCTCCTTATTCACCTCCAGCTTAGGCATTAGGACTTCCTCCAAGCAGGGCTGTCCCCATGGTTTTCTGTTGCTTTGATGTTGGACTAATCTTAGCATGGGGAAGCTCTCAAATGGGGTGTTTTACCCAGTTTGTTTTGCCCCAGGTCATTTCTTCACCTCCATTCTCTTTCTTTATCCTTGACCACTCTGTTCAATTATTTTTGTTTCTTGTGGCTTTCCAGACCCAAATGGCACTTGTAATTAAGCTATTCAGAGACGTCTCTGCTACTGAATTAGAAAAGGGTGATCTTTTCTTCCCTTGGAGTCTGTTTTCACTTTCAATTCCAGGCATATCTGATCTCCCGAGGTCAGACCTCCTCCCCCACTCCCACTTTCTTCTTTTCACTTGTGCCAAAAGTCCCCGGATTTCTAAAACCCCAGTTTCAAATCGTAGTTTGATGGTGCCTGCTGGCCTTACATGTACAACTGGGTGACCTGGAAGGATTGTCACCCAGTGGAGAAGGAAATGGGGTTTATGTCCTGGAAAGGATGACTTGGTCCTTTCAATGGAAGGATAATGTGGGGAGAGGGCAGCAGTATTGATACTCACACCCACCAGACCATTTTCTTCCCCTTCACATCTTTGCTCCTCACAGTGTTTCAGAATCTCAGGCCCCACCCTGAACCGGCTGAACCTGAATCTGCATTTCCACAAGATTTCCTAGGGCATTCCTGAGTGGGTTCAAGTTCGAGAAGCAGGGTTGCAAATCTCAAGAGCCTTACTCACACTGCTTCCAAAGCAGTTCACTTGCAAAGAGAAAATTTATTGCAATCACAACTGCATAGGACAGACTCCAGGTGGTGGTGTGCTTTTAACATAGGATTAAAAGATTTTTATAATATATGCACTCCACTAAGAGGAAAATTCAGGCAACTCCACTAAGAGGAAAATCCAGGTGGTAGCATGTGAAAATGTAAACCCTCTTACCCCAGTCCTCTCCATCCCAGTCTCACTCCTCACCCCCTTTTAATCATTTCCCGAAATTATTAGTCTCCCCTCCCTCACCCTGAGCTGTAGCTTATATTTTACACTGCAATTCAAGGAGGGGAACTCAGGTCACTGTACAGAAATCCACGTTAGATTCCAACTGAGCTCGAGTGAATTTGCGAACATGCCAGAAAGTTGGATGTCAGCAAGTCAAAGATGTTGAGGGAGGGCGCCCAAAAGGAACACCAGCCACACGGCCTTATTCTTAGCGAGTTTTAATTGTTTCAGACTCTCCACTAATTTTAAAAACAGGGCAACCTACTTTATGACTCACTTATGCCTCTTATTTGCTATTTCTCTCTGGCCCAGGTAAATTTTGACAGCGGAGGTATGGCCACCTAGACACTGGAACTTATGATACGTTTTTAGATCAGAAAAGGACAGACAGGATCCCTACGAGCTGGTCTTTTTTTCTTTTCCTTTTCAAATGTGATTAATTAAGCTCAATTTGTGAGGAGAAATTAACCCTTAATTTTGGGATGCACTTTGGGACCACTTGGCAGAAGATCCATATTTGAAGTGCTGATACAGTTGCTTGCCATTCTTGCCTTTTCATTTTTTTTTTTTATTGCATTTTACAGAGGGGAAGGGAGAGGGATAGAGAGTTAGAAACATCAATGAGAGAGAGACATACTGATCAGCTGACTCCTGCATGCACCCTACTGGGGATCGAGCCTGCAACCAAATGGGGTGTTTTACCCAGTTTGTTTTGCCCCAGGCCATTTCTTCACCTCCATTCTCCTTCTGTACCCTTGACCAGAACCAAACCTGGGACTCTTTAGTCCTCAGGCTGACACTCTCTCCACTGAGCCAAACCGTTAGGGAAATTCTTGCTTTTTTATTTATTTATTTTTTAAAATATATTTTTATTGATTTCAGAAAGGAAGGGAGAGAGAGTTAGAAATAACAATGGTGAGAGAGAAGCATTGATATTTGAATGTGCAGGCTGCCTCCTGCACATTCCCCACTGGGGTTTGAACCCGAAACCCAGGCATGTGCCCTGACCATGCCCAAACCATGATCTCCTGGTTCATAGGTCGATGCTCAACCACTGAGCCATGCTGGCTGGGCAGTTCTTGCCTTGTTAAAGGACAGCTTCACTAAGGTATAATTTCTATGCCATAAAATTCTCCGATTTTAAGTGTACAGTTAAGTGGTTTTTAGGAAATTGACTAAGTTGTATAATTATGATAATCCAGCTTTGGAAAGTTTCTGTCACCCCCAAAATGTGTTTGCGTTCATTCGTGGTCAACCCCATTTGTGGCCCAGCTCCAGTCTGCTAATCTACTTTCTATCTCTATAAATTGACCTTTTCTGGACAATCATATGAATGGAGTTGTACAGTATGTGGTCTTTTGTGACTGGCTTCTTACACTTAGCATAATGTTTTTTATTTTATTTTTATTTTACTTTTTAAATTTTTTTTTTTTATTGCTTAAAGTATTACATATGTGTTCTTTTTTTTCCCCTCGCCCTTGACAATCCCCTGGCCTCCCCTACCCTCGCATAATGTTTTCTGAGATTCATCCACGTTGTAGCACGTATCAGCATTTCATTCTTTTTTTATTGCCAAGTGATATTCCAATATGTGGATATGCTGCATTTTGTTTATGCATTCACCCGTTGATGGACAATCAGGTTGTTTCCACTAACTCTCTGCTCCAGGTTGGACACGATGTGTATTTTACAACTCAAATAAAATGTATTTTATTTTAAAAATATATTTTATTGATTTTTTACAGAGAGGAAGGGAGAGAGATAGTTAGAAACATCGATGAGAGAGAAACATCGATCAGCTGCCTCCTGCACATTTCCCACTGGGGATGTGCCCGCAACCCAGGTACATGCCCTTGACCGGAATCGAACCTGGGACCCTTCAGCCCGCAGGCCGACGCTCTATCCACTGAGCCAAACCGGTTTCAGCTCAAATAAAATGTATTTTAATGTTAAATGTAAATTTACCACATGACCTGGCAAACCCACTCCTAGTTTCTAACCCAAGAGAAATGAAAACATGCATCCACACAGTGGTTACACACAGATGTCCCCAGCAACATCATTCATCAGTGTGAAGTTGTATCTCACTGTTGTTTTGGTCCCTGACTTTTAAGCATTCTGCCATTGTCTGGCCTGGAGCAGAGAGGTAGTAAAATGGAGTGAGGACCATACACCACCCCAGGTCCAGTTATCTGCCTGCACTCAGTGCTTCTGCAGGGTGCACTGAATAAGCTCAGGCACATCTCTTATATCCTCAGAATCTTAGGTCTTCTGAATGATGGGAATAATTAATACCTTCCTCACACAAATATTCAAGCGCATTTCTCATTTTAGGTGCTTACTAAATGTTGAACTCACAGTTCTACTCCATAAATTTCCTGTTGGTGTATTCTTGCTGTGAGACATCCCTGTCACCGACTTAAGTATTCCAGTAAATAATGACTTCCCAGTATGTGAAGCATGACAGAATCTTACTAGACAGCTTGGCTGTCTTTCTTTTGTTCTGGATGTTACCCAAATATCTTCACACCCATCTTACTCATTCACACCGAGTGAACTGCAGGCGCCCTGCTCCCCTGTCTGTCATCTGGGTCACGATCACTTGTTTATCCAGTTTAGCTGCCTTCTCACCATCCATCCTGGCTTCTGCCTGCTATGACAGCGTCTGTTGCATTCTCTGGACCCCTCACCCTGGATCCCGTGGTGGCATAAACATTTTAATCCTGGCCCCCTCGAAAGCAGTGCGGTGGCTTTTTCTTGTGTGGTTCTGCCACGTGTACAGGGACTTGCTCTGGGGGTAGGTGAAGTCATCAGGGCAGCCTTCCCCTCCTTGTGCCCGGGGTGCTAGCTGCTGCAGTAATTGGCTTGGCAGCATACTCCCTAAAAGGCCGTCCTTCAGCTGGTACTTTATTACACAGCAAGGCCATTCCCCTTGGGAGTTCATTGAGACAGCAGCTGTCTTGCCTCATTAAGGAGAGACATGGGAAAGGTGTTTTGAAGGGAGACCTCTTATCTCAAAGAACAGTGGCCAGGCCTGAACATATGGACAGGAGATAGGAAGGCCAAGGCCAAGGGCATGGTGGCAGCAACATGGAACATCTGGTGGGAAATGCTTCGCTGGCAGTTAAAGGATAACGTTCGAATGCTTTCTAAAGGACTAAGTGTGTCCTCTTTAGTAAATTGGGCAATAAGTCCCACATGCATTAAAAATGTTGTGCACCTGGGTTTTGAAGTGTTGCATGACATATGTACACTTGTAGGAAGTACTTTTCATATCCTACCCAAAAACATTCTTAAACAAGTGAGCAAAGCCCCAGGGACTTTCAACTATCTCAGTGGGGAATATCTTTAACCACTTAGAACCACTTAAGAACTGTTGGGACTGTTTTATATCTAAGTTGTTGGGGTCCCTAGCGAAGACTTGGGTTTGGGGCGTGGATTCCTTCTAAACTCTAGTATGGTGGTGTCCAATAGGATTATAATATAAACCACATTTTCCAGTAGCCAGATATATTAGTTTTCTGGGGCCACCATAACAAATGATCATAAACAGGGTGGATGAAGCAACAGAAAGTTCCTTTATTCACAGATTTGGAGGCCAGCGGTCTGAAGTCAAGGTGTCAGCAGGGCCTGCTCCCCCTGAAGGCTCTGGGGAGAATCCTTCCTTGCGTTTTCCTAGTATCTGGTGGCTCCTGGCCATCCTTGCAGTTCCTCGTAGATGTAGCGCTCCAGTCTCCGCCTCTGCTTCACATGGCTGCCTTCCATGAGTGTCTGTGACTTGAGGTGTCCAAATCTCCCTCTCCTTTCTCTTAGAAAAACATCAGTTACTGGTTTTAGGGCCCAGTCTAAATCCAGGATAATGTCATCTCAAGAACCCTAAGTAGCCCTAGTCAGTTTGGCTGAGTGGATAGAGCGCTGGTCTGCAGACTGAAGGGTCCCGGTTCGATTCTGGTCAAGGGGCACACGCCCAGGTTGTGGCTCGATCCCCAGTAGAGGGCATGCAGGAGGCAGCCGATCAATGATTCTCTCTCATCATTGATGTTTCCATCTCTCGCTCCCTTTCCTTTCCTCTCTGAAATTAATAAAAATATATATTTTTTTAAAAAAGAACCCTAAGTAATCATATCTGTTTCCAAATCAGGTCCCATCCTGAGGTTCCAGATGGACATGAACTTTGGGGGACACTGTTGAACCCACTACACATTTAAAAAAATGAGAAAAACCAACAGTTAAATTTAAGTAATTTCATCTTTTATTTAACCCAATATCAAAATAGCATTATAACATGTAATCACTGTAAAAGAATTTTTTAAAAAAATACATTTCTTTATTGATTTCAGAGAGGAAGGGAGAGGGAAGAGAGAGAAACATAAATGATGAGAGAGAATCATTGATCAGCTGCCTCCGGTACGCCCCCTACCGTGCATCGAGCCCGCAACCCAGGCATGTGCCCTTGATTGGAATCGAACCTGGGACCCTTCAGTCTGCAGGCCGATGCTCTATCCACTGAACCAAGCCGGCTAGGGCTATAAAAGAATTTTTTTTTTAAAATATATTTTATTGATTTTTTACAGAGAGGAAGGGAGAGAGATAGAGAGCTAGAAACATCGATGAGAGAGAAACATCGACCAGCTGCCTCCTGCATATCCCCCACTGGGGATGTGCTCGCAACCCACGTACATGCCCTTGACCGGAATCGAACCTGGGACCCTTGAGTCCGCAGGCTGACGCTCTATCCACTGAGCCAAACGGGTTTCGGCTGTAAAAGAATTTTTAATGAGATATTTTAGCATTCCCCTTTTTTGGTTCTAAGTCTTTGATATCCAGTATCTTACACTTACAGCACATCTGAACTTGGGCCTACCACCTTTCAAAGGCTTGGTATCCACATGTGGCTGGCTGCCATGTATTGGCCAACACAGTTGGAGTGCTGTGTGTCTGACAGAGCTTTTGTACTCCTCAGTATCTGCCCTGTGGTTGCTCCCTCACTCTTTTCCTCTCTCTCTCCCTCATCCTCCTCTTTGTTTTTAGGGAATTTTCTGTTCATTTGGGAAAAGTCTCCATCTTTCTGAACAAAACAAGTAAAAATCTACTTTGTAAAAGCTACTGGGATCCCAAGACTCAGTGGAGGAAGCCAAGTTAGCCAGTTTTGAAAGAAAAGTATTCAGTTACATTTTTAAGCCTAAGTGTTTATTGTTGGTAGAATTCATCAAACACATCAGTTAAGTGTGGTTGATGTTTGGGATGTAACATTTTTATATTGAGTAGGGGAAATACAAGGCTTTATTATTACAAGTCTCCCTGCCAGGAGATTCGTGACCCACCTGCTGGGGTCCCCCAGCAGTCCAGGGGTTCCCAAAGGTGTGGACGGAGTCAGCGAAGAATGTTTTACACGGAGACAGCATTCAGAACTCTCTAGCTCTCTTTAGTCTCCGTGGATCTTCCCTGTGCCTGGCTGAGGCCTCAGAGATCCCAAGGCAAGCTGAGCCTTTATTTTATAGTGAGAGGTAAACAAGGTAGTGGTTTCCAAAGTTACACTGTTCTTGTGAGTTTCACTTGTTTACAGCATGGTTATACTTCCGGCACTTCCTCAGCCCATTAGCTTCCCAGATAAGATCTAGGGAGCCTCATAAGGTCAAGCCTAATTATGCTAAGAGGACTGTGCCCTCTAAGCTGGGAATTGTTTGTGACTTTGCCCACAGGTCAGTCCCGAGGCTTAACCCTATATCAGCTCCCTACACCCACCCATTCATCTGCCCCCACCAACGCCGCCATTATTCTCTGCCAAGTTAAGACAAGAAATGGCATAAATTTCTTTCTGGGCTGATTGCTGTAAGTCTGTTGCAATAATGAAATTAAAATTTATAAATCTTTAAAAAAATCTGTGTTGTCTCTCCAAGAATTGCAAGCTTGTCATTTTTTGGCTTGGACCTCAGTGAGGGGATAGAGGCTTTATAAGCAACTCCACAGGGAGAAATGTTTCGGATCCTTAAATTCTTAAATGTGGTTTGTGATAGGATGTGGTTTCTACCATCCCTCGCACCAACTGATTTATGCTGAGCTGTGTTACTGTCATCGGAATTTTTTTCTTCAGATGAATCCATGTTAAAGAAAATTAGCAAACAGCCTGTGAATATGAGTATCATAGAGAAGAATACATAGTACAATGTGAATGTCCCTTCCCCTACCCCAGTCTTGCCTCCCACATAAGTATGTATCTGTCTAGTTCCTCTATATATCCACATACATATATATTTAAATTGTTTACTCAAGTATTTTTTAAAAAGCATAATTACTTTATGCTATGTATTGTTCTATAGCTTGCTTTTCTGCCATTCACAAAGACTGTGAATTGTCCATGTCAGTACAAATAGCCTCATTCTCCATAAAGATGGCATAATAGTCTGTGGTACCAATCTACGTAATTTTTTTAAAGAATATATTTTTATTGATTTCAGAGAGGAAGGGAAAGGGAGAAGGAGAGAGAGATAGAAACATCAATGATGAGAGAGAATCACGGATCGGCTGCCTCCTGCATACCCCCTACTTGGGATTGAGCCTGCAACCTGGGCATGTGCCCTGACCTGGAATTGAACCATGACCTCCTGGTTCATAGGTCGAAGCTCAACCACTGAACCACACTAGCTGGGCTTGGTTGAATTTTTAAGATAAATATCATAAAAAAAAAGGAAAGGGTAATTATTACCCCCCTCCCCCACCTTTCCCCTCGGTCACACCGCTTCTGGTGAGTCACACTGGTCTCACAGCTCATAACTCCACATGCATAGGAGTTCTCTGGCTTAGAGTGCTGTTCTCCAAACTCAAAGTCTCTGGCTATTACAATGTTTTCCTTTGAGGTTTGACCTGCTGTACTTAATTGATTTGTTGGGGCTGTTTTGTCATCATTTTTCTTTCTCTAACCAAAGGCCTTCTGGAAAGGGCACTCAGATCAAGCCAGCTGCTCAGGAATGCTGGAGGCTTTGGGAGGCCCTTGAAGTAGTTATTCCACGATTACGAAGGGAGTGGTCCATAGTGGGGCTGGTTTCCTTTATTTCTAGAAGGATCGTGGGGCTGCTTTCTGTGGTGTAAGTTCACACGAGAGTCTTCCTCAAGCACACGGCCGCTGAGATCCTTCCAGTCACAGCAGAGGTGGAGGGCTGGCTCCTTGCAGAGAATCTCAAGGCCCAGTTCAACCTAGTAACCGAGCAATGGGGGTAGCAGCCAGGTCCTGCCTGATGCCTGGCCAAACAAAAGAGGGTGAATTGCGCATCAGAGGTTGTGCTGCTGTGGTTGCTGATGTAAGGTCCTCCTTTTGGTCCTGCCTGTCCGTGTTCACTGTGATGAACTGTGAAAAGCAATCAGGTTAGGCTGGCTAGATTCCCAGGGCCCACTGGGAAGGATTTTCCTTCTTCCACCTTGACCCTTCTTGTCTTGCCAATTATTTATTCTTTTTACGCTTCACACATCTACACACTTCAGAAACAGTCCCTGTTTTGGGAGAACTGTCTGTATGAGGTCAAGGCAGCAGCCGTTCTGTAATTTTCTACAAGTCAGACTTCTGCTAACTTCAGCAATCTGGTGTACAGCAGGGGGTTGGGTGGGGAACCAGTGCAGGGAGAAAAGACCTCTGAGGGTACAAAGATCTAACACAAAGCCCAAGCACAAGCATCTATGCAATTTGTTTTACAGGCCAGTGCTGTCCAGTAGAAGTATAATGTGAACCATATGTGTAATTTTAAGTGTTCCGGTAGCCACATTAAAAAAGCAAAAACAAACGGGTCAAATGAACTTTAATATCTTTGCTTAACGCTATGTATCAAAAATACCGATGTTTCCACATATAATTAATGTGAAGATTATTAATGAGGTATTTTATTTCATCTTTGCATTAGGCTTCTGAGTCTGGTATGTATTTTACATCTACAGTACATTTCAGCTTGGGCCAGCCACATTTCAAGTACTCAATAGACTTATGTGGCTAGTGGCTACCTTATGGGACAGTGTACATAGAAGGCTCTCACCCAGAATGAATCAGCACATGTTACATGTTACTCTAACATTTCCTGGTTTCCCAACCACAGCAGAATTGAAGTAGTAAGTAAACGGGAGAGCAGTGGAGTGCTAATGGGTAGAAGAGTTATAAATGGCTGGAATCACTCAATGCAAGCATGCTAGCCTGTCAATCCTTAGGACCCCAGACGTTCTCAATGTGGTAGCTTGGTAGAGCAATGGAAAAGAATTGATATCTTTCCATGCTTGTCCTCCACTCCATAACCCAAGTCACCACAAAAAGGCTGAATCACATTCACTGTTCTCTAAGAGGGCAGGGAAGTGTGAAGAGTTAGTGGGAAATGTGAAGGAATGTTTCTAGCAAGTGTTGCTAAAATAAGAGTGTTCTATACAGGACACCTGGAAAATAGACACGGGTAGAAATCCCAGACTACATAACGAGGCCCTCTCCATTCCTAAAGGTAGGAGCCCTCAGAGGACTTGGAAGAGCCTGCAAGTGTGGCTTCAGCTGGATGTGTCCCTCTTCGTGTCCCTTAGATTGCTAATTTCATTCCCATGGGTTTTTCTTCTGGTCCCTGGGACAGACCTGCAGCTGGAGCCGTGGAGCCAGCAAGATTCACCATGGCCTGGGCCCCAGCTGTGTTCAGGGACCTCAGGAGTCTGGCTTGTTGCTTTGGGAAACTTTTTGGATGGACGCCCTTGGAATGGCCCACTCCATGGGCATTTGCTTGGGCCATTGGTACTAAGTGTCTGGGTTTGCTGTCTGAGCTGCGGTACTCAAATTCCAGCCAGCAGAAAACCCACAAAATAACAACAAAACCCAAAATGCTTGATTCGGACACCCTCTTTGTCTTTTCTCTTTTTGTTGCCTGTGCATATTTAGAAAATTATAAAGTCAGGAGTGGAGAGGGTAGGTGTCACAGAGCCAGCGTGTATTGTTCTCGCGTAAAACATTCAGTCTGGTCCTGCCTGTAGCATAATATTGTCTCTCTCTCTCTATTCTCTTTTTTAGGCCGAGGAGTCTTGTAAATGCAATGGCTGGAAAAACCCCAACCCTTCTCCCACTCCCCCCAGAACCGATCTGCAGCAGATGATTGTCAGCCTAACAGAATCCTGCCGGAGTTGTAGCCATGCCCTAGGTGAGTTCCTCAATCTTCCAGGAAACTCGACCCATGTCATTGTTGCCAGAAAGGCCTAACTTACATGAATTCCGTGGGTTAACCAAACTTGCTCTGTATGAGGCAACAACAAAAGAGTCTCTTGAGTCCCATGAATTTGCTGGGGAGGGCTTCAGTGAGAGACAAGCCCTGTACTGTTTGCACTGCCTCTTCCCCCTCCCCTCAAGAGCTGCCTTGGACTTGGGGATTATCGCCAGATAAGATGAACGCCGGGCGACCGAGGTAGAGTGATGTGTGTTGTGTCCTGATTCATTCTGATGGGGACCTGAGGGTCTTCGACCCCTTAGGTTGAAACCTCAACCAACTGATTTGTTGTCTTTTTTTTTTTTTTTTTAAATACCTTATTGATTTCAGAGAGGAAGGGAGAGGGAGAGAGAGAGAAACATCAATGATGAGAGAGAATCATTGATCGGCTGCCTCCTTCATGCCCCACACTGGGGATCCAGCCCACAACTCGGGCATGTGCCCCTGACCGGAATCAAACCCAGGACCCTTCAGTTTACAGGCTGACGCTCTATCCACTGAGCCAAACCGGCTAGGGCTGATTTGTTGTCTTCTTGTTGTTATTATTTTCTGATTCCCTGGACTTTCTGGAAATGCTTCATTTTATCTCCATATTCTGTAGTTTCCTTCATCTGGTAGCTCTTTCTTCATAGGGCTTGTGTTCAGTAAATGTTTACTCGTGTTTTCCCTTTCAACTTTATCTGTCCCTGTGAGATAATCATTGTCACCGTGGCAAGATAGACCCTGCCAGGGTTACTCAACTGGACTGTGCTAATATGTTCTTGTCCTGTAAATAGTTTTAAGATAAATATTTTTTAAAAACCGTATTTTGTTTGAGTAGATCAAAGTTAAGGGGTAGTTTTCCCTATTAGATATTAAAATTCCAGTTCATAAGGGATCTTGGAAGATTATACTTATGTTTTTGTCTTCAGTTATCCAGTGCCCAAAAGAATGTCTTTATGTTCAGTTTACTGTCAACTATTGCAAGGACATACTGGGCAGAGCATTCTCACTAAAGGGACATTTTCCGCCTGACCATTTATACGCAGGTGGCTTCTTTAGGACATCATCTTTCTCACAAGCTTCCAGCTGACATGAAATGGTACAGCATCAGCCTTCCAGGTCAGCGTGGCCTGCGGTTTTATTTTGTACTCAGCTGGGGAGTATCTTGGTACTCACAGAGCAAAACAGTAGATAGCCTGATCTTCCCAGGAAGTTACTGTACTGGAGTCATCTTCTGAAAAAGGAAGCTGAGAACGTCGGTCTGACAAAAGAAGTAAACACACAAATAATTCCATCATTTGTGTCGATTTAACTGGTGTCTAACATAATGTGGGTGCTGATTTTTGAAGCAGCCCAGTGCAAAGGAAAGGCTTCAGAAGTTACAGAAACAACTTTGCTTATCACTCACTTTTTTCACAATTGATCCCTGAGTGAGTGCCCTTTAGAATTGCCTCAGAAAACATGATGCAATAAGAAGCTGGGCTCAGGAGCTCCTTACGCATTGGGCTTGAACTGTGTTTGCTATTGATTGGGAAAATTCGATTATCCTACACCAGTTAACATTGAAAAACAGAGTCTTTTTGCCTTCCTTTTCTTTTTTTTTTTTTTTAAATATATTTTATTGATTTTTTTACAGAGAATAAGGGAGAGGGATAGAGAGTTAGAAACATCGATGAGAGAGATCGATCAGCTGCCTCCTGCACGCCCCCCACTGGGGATGTGCCCGCAACCAAGGTACATGCCCTTGACCGGAACCGAACCCGGGACCCCTCAGTCCGCAGGCCGATGCTCTCTCCACTGAGCCAAACCGGTTCGGCTCTTTTTGGTTCTTTTAAAGCCTCTTAGCTGAGCAGATTGTCTCTACTCTGAGTATGTAAACACACATGGATACTCAAAGGCAGAAATAGTCTTTATTATAAAGAAAAGCCAACTTTGTCCCTTTCATATTTCTTTTTTTGATATATATTTTTATTGATTTCAGAGAGGAAGGGAGAGGGAGAAAGGGATGGAAACATCAGTGATGAGAGAGACTCATGGATCGGCTGCCTTCTGCATGCCCCACACTGGGGATGGAGCCCACAACCCAGGCATGTGCCCTGACCGAGGATCGAACTGTGACCTCCTGGTTCAGAGGTCGATGCTCAACCACTGAGCCATGCCGGCTGGGCGCCCTTTCATATTTCTTATCAGGCTCTGAAAACAAATATCATTATTTGACAATACATAATAGAATGGGGGGCAAAAAAGGTGTAGATCCCTTTACCTGACAAATCCATTGCAAAAATTTGACCTATTTGTAAGTTAAGATGTACCTTCAAGTTTAACCAAGAGGACAGTTACTATATACTTACTCATGATGCTAAAAAACGGAAAATAACTTAAACTTCCCAATGTAGGAGGTCATTGGTTAAATTAGGAAAATCTATGTTAGGAAATTTAATATGGCCTTTAGAAAAAGATGTATTTGACTACATAGAAAGATATTCTTAACATATTCTTAACCAAAACAAAGCAGGTCATAAGGCAGCTTAATTGGAGGTTTTATAGTTTAGGAATTAGAGGGTCAGCCAGCCCGAGTTCAAATGCGGGCTGTACAACCAATAGTTGTGAGTTGGAGCATTTTATTTCATCTGCCTGGGCCTGTTTTCTCTCTTCAGAAATGGAGCATCTACTGCATAAGGTTGTTTGGAGGATTAAGTGCGCTAATACATGTAAAGATTTTAGAACGGTGCCTGGCAAATTTTTTTTTTTTTAAATATATTTTATTGATTTTTCACAGAGAGGAAGGGAGAGAGATAGAGAGTTAGAAACATCGATGAGCGAGAAACATCGATCAGCTGCCTCCTGCACATCTCCCACTGGGGATGTGCCCGCAACCCAGGTACATGCCCTTGACCGGAATCGAACCTGGGACCTTTCAGTCCGCAGGCCGACGCTCTATCCACTACGCCAAACCGGTTTCGGCAAGCGCCTGGCAAATTAATGTATTATTATGAGCCCTTCTTCCACTTCAAACAACAGATATAAATTCTGTGCAGTTTAAATAAGAAAACAGTGTTTGTAAGACAGGTACCCGGAGCTCTCAGAAGCTGAAAACAAAGGGAAATTAGGTTTCAGTGGAGGATCTCAGCTGCAGCAATTTGTGGGCCTTCTGTCCTGTTGGATGATCCTTTTCTGGCTGCTTCCATCCCTGTGGGTATTAGTTCAGAGAAGGGGATCTGATTGGTGTGGTGACTGCCACATGCCTGTCTCTCAGGGTGTCATTCCAAAATGCATGGATATTGACTCAAGAACAGCATCATGAGTATAATCTCATTTTATTAGCTTAGAAAATATGACATTTTAATATATATAAACAGGAAAAGATCTGGAAGGATGTATGTTGAGTTCTGACAGTGATTTGCTTAGGGTTTTGGGGTTATTATAGACTAGAGGCCTGGTGCATGAATTTGTGCACGGGTGGGGTCTGGCCCGTGCCCTGATGGGAACTGATTGGGGTCAGGCCAGTGTGGGGAGGGGATGTGGGAGGTTGGCTGGCTGGCCCTGCCCCTGATCGGGGTGGGGGATGCCGATTGGGGGCAGGGACAGCTGCGGGGAGGGACCGCAGGAGGTTGGGGGGTGCTGATCAGGCTAGTTGGCCACTGCAGTGCATGTCATAGCAACCAGTCATCCTGGTTGTTCCGGTTCCGTGGCTTTTATATATACAGATACTTTCAAAATATTTTCCCCTTCTTCCTTTCTCCCTCTTTCCCCCACTTCAGTCTGCTTTCTTAAAATTAACATATCTGCACCTTTTCAAGTACTCTTGGAATTACTTCCAGAATGCCATTGGATCTTAATATCAAGGCTGTAGAAAACCTTTTTCTGAGATTATGCTTCCTCCAACCTACCTCTGCTCTTTTAAAAACTTTTTATTATGGAAAGTTTCAAACGTATGTAAAGGTAGAAAGCACAGTATCAAGAATATAGAAAAACTTTTTTCCCCGTTAAGAAGCTTTTTATTATGAAAGTTTCACATATGTGAAGTAGAAAGAGCAGTTTAATGAACTAGTTTCTACCCATCACCTTATTTACTTCTGCCATTTCCCCTTCCTCTTTTATTGCCAGAGTATTTTAAGCAAGTTGCTAGACATCTTTTCTTATTCATTCAAATTACTTTTTTTTTAAAGATGGATATTTTATTTATTCATTTATTTGTTTTTATATACTTTACAAAGTGTTCTCCCTCCACCACCTCCCCCCCCCAAATAGTTCTAGTACCCATCTGGCACCATTTATAGTTATTACAATATTATTGACTATATTGTCTATGCTATACTTCACATATCTGTGACTATTTTGTAACTACAAATTTGGCCTTCTTAATCCCTTCATCTTTTTTCCACCCAGTCCTCAAACCCCCTCCCCTCTTCCAGTCATCAGTCTGTTCTGTGTATCAGTAAATGTGTATCTGTTTTGTTTGTTTATATTGTTCTGTAGATACCACATATAAGTGAAAACATGTGGTATTTGTCTTTCTATGACTGACTTGTTTCACTTACATGCAGATTACTTCTCAATCGTTACCCACAAAGTAGAAGTTGGGGTCTAGGGAATTCTTTTAAGCATCATGCAAGCCTTAATTCTCAAATACCTTGTGTATGCTGTTCTATTTTCACCGGCACTATTCTGAGCATGGTTAATTTAGTCCCCAGTAATGTACATGTGTCAATGTGTAATGCTGCTGGACTTGTCAAAACAAAACATTCAGGCTCATCGATTGAGATGATGTCTAGTCTATTGATTTGCTGTTGGGCATCTCTTGGCTCAGCTATACATGTTCTTTTGACAGCAAGCTCTGGTTTCCTGTTGTCTCCTGACAGTCACTTCTATCCCAGGCATCCTTGGCCTGCTATAATTTGATACTCATTATTGTCTCCTGGGTATGAAACACAGGACTGACAATAGTCTGATCACGTGGAAAGAACATTCAACTGGGAGTTAGGAAGCAAGAATTCTAGGCCTGGCTCAGCAGTTTACCAAGTCCCTTAACCTCTTTGCAATTCAGTATCTTTGTCCACATAATGAAATGGTTAGTCTAGACCCGTGGTCGGCAAACTGCGGCTCGCAAGCCTCATGCGGCTCTTTGGCCCCTTGAGTGTGGCTCTTCCTAAGCCTTAGGAGTACCCTAATTAAGTTAATAATGTACCTACCTATATAGTTTAAGTTTAAAAAATTTGGCTCTCAAATTTCAGTCGTTGTACTGTTGATATTTGGCTCTGTTGACTAATGAGTTTGCCGACCACTGGTCTAGACCTACTGTCTGATATTGTAGCCTCTTGATAAATGGGGCTAATGAACACTTGAAATGTAGCTACTCCAATGTGAGATGTGCTGTAAGTGTAGCATACATGCAAAATTTTTTTCCTTCCTCACCCAAGGATATGCTTTTTTAAATTTTTTAAAAAGATTTTTAGTGATCAATTTTATTTATTTATTTATTTATTTATTTATTTATTTATTTATTTTTGAGAGAGAGAGAGAGAGAGAGAAACATCCATCAGCTGCCTCTTGCATTCCCCCTACCAGGGATGGAGCCCACAACCCAGGCATGTGCCCTGATCTGGAATCGAACTGGTGACCTCTTGGTGCATGGGAAAATGCTCAACCAACTGAGCCACACTGGCCAGGGCCCGAGGATATGCTTTTACTGACCTTAGAGAGAGAGGAAGGGAAGGAGAGAGAGAAAAACATATATGTAAGAGAAAAACATTGATTGGCTGCTTCTTATATGTGCCCAGGGGATTGAACCTGCAACCTAGGTATGTGCCCTGCCTGGGTAATGTGCCCAAAACCTTTTGGTGTACAAGATGATGCTCCAACCAATGGAGCCACCCAGCCAGGGCTATATGGGAGATTTTGAAAGGTTATTATGAAAAAAAGTGAGCTATCTGATTAATATTGATTACATAGTGAAGTGATATTTTGGAGAGATTATGTTAATAACATTTATTATTAAAATTAATTTCACTTGTTTTTTAAACTTAAAAATATGTCTATAGCTCACATTTTATTTCTATTGCATAGTGCTGGCCTAGAATATTCTAGTCCCTTTTTTGAAATCATTTGATCTTTGGGACTAGTACAATCAAACTTATTTATAAAAATTTGACAAAGTGTTCTAACAAAGCACTTCAGTTGGCCCAAACATTTCTCCTTATATTAGTAGCAATAAAAATTCCTGATTTTGAGCCTGCTTGTTTAAATAGCAACCTGCTTCTGTGACCAGGAAAAGAGGAAACACTATTGTAATCAAAACACGATTGGAATGTTTGTTGACATTTTTGGGGCTATTGTTCTGAACTGTGCCAGAACAAACTGATTATTACATTTGACTAGTAATATATATATATATATATATATTTTGCAGTTTTATGTAGAAGGTCTTGATTATTTTTCAATGCCATCAGTTTTTTTTCTGATTTATACTTAATATATATTCTAGGCACATATTACACACACACACACATTTAAACATTACAGTAGGGGAAAGTGGCAGTTGTTTATTACTATGGTTACCTCTGCTTACCTGCTTATTTACAGTAGAAATTTTCCAAGGAAAATAAAGAGCTAGCATTAACAATTACGCTAGAACTTGTTTCTTAAGTAGTATGAAGTCTGAAGGGACGACCAGTTTTATTTTCATGGACTATTTCAGACATTTAGATCATAGGCAAGTCATTTGACCCAATACAGTTTCTTTGGCCTTCCCACATTTGCATAGACCTCACATTTGCATAGACCTCTGCCACTTAATCACCCCCTAGCTCCCATTTACACATCATACTGTGCAGATGCCAAATGACATGGTGCTCAGCCAGCACGATGACACAGCCACCTGAGTCAGCGTGCTTCTCTTGGCTGGGTGTCCTCTGTTTTTCTAATGCCGCCTTTCACACACAGGTTTCGGAGTTGTCGGGACCTGTGAGTCTGGGGCAGCAGGAGTGAAGGGGATACACTGATAATATTTGTCCTGCTTGATAGAAGTTACTTTTCCCTACTTTCCTCTGGTCATGAAGTCCTGTTGAGCTTCTTTCCCTGCAACCCCCCCCCCCTCCCCCGCCAGCACTGCCCAAATTCAGGCTTGTTCTCTGTATTCTTTGGTTGTACCTGCACCAGCGCTGGGAGTCCTTACCTCCATTCTTGTGCACCCATCTTCCCGAGGAAGTAGTGACCTACTCTGATCACATTCTCCAGCTTAACCCCTCTGAGCTTCCCATTATCCTCAGAATGATGTCCAACTTTAGCTGAGCCTGCCGGAGTATTCAGGCTTCTACTGTCCGGCCCTCCCCCCCACTACCTGGGTTGGCTGTTCTCTGAAGGTTCTTCCCTCTTTCTCCCACCTCTGCCTAGATGTGGAGGCCCCACCACTGCAATGCCTTTCCTTCATTTTCTGCCAGGGGATCCCTACTCACCATCAAGGTTTCACTACTAGAGAACTGGCTAGAGAAAATAAAGACCTTCTCGGGACTCAGTTGCAATGCACCTTCGTGGATAGCTGTAATTATCTATCTCCTTGTTGGTTTTCTAGACCAGGCTGACGTTTGCTCTAGTTCCTAATATATTTCGTTCCTTGGGCAAAATTGGGTTTATTCCTTCATCAATAAATATTCGTTAGATTCAGCAATAGTAAGTCACAAGGTGACTGGTTGTTTTTATTCGCATGAGGCTTTTATAGTTTGTCATCTGTACCTGCACCGGCCAACACCAAAGCCACTAGACGCGTGTGGCCATGAGCACTTGAAGTGTGGCAAGCGGAATTGAAATGTGTTGCAAATGCTAAATGCACACGGATTTTAAAGACTGTGTGTGACAAAAGAATGTGAAATGTTAATAATGTTTTTATATCGACTACTTGTTGAAATGAATAATCTGGTATGCATTAGGTTAAATATGACTTATTATTAAGATTAATTTCACCAATTTATTTAATTCTTTTAAAGTGGCTACTGGAATATTTAAATGGACATATGTGGTTTGCACTATATTTTTACTGGAATGAACTCACTGAAAGGGCTCTGACTAGTAAGCTGAAACTTCTCTGGTTCTCCATTCCAGAGCTGAGATGACAATAGGTGAGACCACTTTTAAACTCTAAGCCTTTTGCACAGTGTCAATTCAGAAGGTTTCATTGAAGGAATTTGTTTCACCTCTTTTCGCCTTGACCGCCAATGGCCACGAACCAAAAACGTGTTTGAGCAGCTTTCAGATCCTATGGTTGCCATGCCATTTGCTGTGGCTGCAGCGAAAGGAGCCAGAGACACGGTAGCTGCCTGCGCAGCTGCTGCCCGCTCACCCTGCCGGGCCTGTGGGAACTGGGCAGGCTGTCCTCAGCGAAGTGCCGGCCAGTGATACATGGCACCAGAGCTCAGTGAGGGTCACAGCACACGGTGACACGGTGCTTCCTGTTCCCAGCCAGGCAACAGCTGCGCCTCGATTCCTAGCAGCAGGCTTTTGGCGGTTCACTCTGTGGCCCCCTGGGTATTTGCAAGTCTGACACAGCACTGAGAGGGGCCACCTTACAGCCTCCTGCTGAGATGTCAAGACAGCAGAGCCTCCCCCCGTCCTCTGACCCCCCTTCCCCTCCCCGCTGTCCTCCACACAGCCTGAGAGGGAGCTTTCCCCAAGATTCTTGGGTAATGATGTCGATGCTTTGTACCAGCCTCTCGAAAGACTGAAATGAAAGCAGGGTTGTTTCCACTTGATGGTCAAATTCCAGGTGGAGGAAAGATTTTTCAAAACCTTTTTATTTGGAAAGAATTTCAGATTTCAGAAAAGTCATGAGAATAAGGAAGGAAGAGCATCCTGTATATCTCTTGCCCATACTTACCTACTGTTGTCGGATGTGGACTGGGACCAAGGCAGGTCGCAAGACCCGTCCGGAAATAGGATTCCTGCGAAGTCGTTAGAAAAGGATTCCAGGAGTGCGCGCATAGGAGGATTTGAGGTACAGTGGTCAGATTTATTGGAAGTGGAAGGGTGCTGAGGGCACAGATGCCCCTGAAGAGGCTGCCACACTGCCTCAGCCATGACCAGGTGGCTTAGCTCCATCTCACTGTGGAAGGAGTCCAGCCTCTGGGGCCACGCCAGGCCCAGGAGGAGGGCCAGGGGCCTGGAGATGCTCTGCCATCACCCCCCACATTGGCATCCAGACCTTCAGTAGTCTTGCTCAGTCCCTGTTCTCCTCTGGCCCACTTTCGATTCTGTGTTTCATCCCACGCAGCTGCCATGGTGCACCTCAGGCCTTTGTTAAACTTTGATTTTAATGCCTTGGTTTGGGAAGGGGTAAGCTTTCTTTCAAATTATCCAACGTCTTTCTTGGCTCTTCCTGGGTCTATGTTGGTGCCTCCCCCTATCCAATCCCTTTCCTTAGTCTTTTGGGTTTTGTGCCCTTAACCTATCCGATCCTTTTCACAGATTTTCCCAGGGGCGACTCCTCTTTTTTTTTTTTAAAATATATTTTATTGATTTTTTTATAGAGAGGAAGGGAGAGGGATAGAGAGTTAGAAACATCAATCATCGATCAGCTGCCTCCTGCACACTCCCCACGGGAGATGTGCCCGCAAGCAAGGTACATGCCCATGACCGGAATTGAACCTGGGACCCTTGAGTCCGCAGGCCGATGCTCTATCCGCTGACCAAACCGGTTAGGGCTGGGGCGACTCCTCTTTATGGCCACTATTTTTGCTCCTATTCTGCCTCAAAGTTCTGCTTCATCATCTGGCTTCCACTACTCATGTGCTTAGTATAACACCCCCCCATCCCCCGCCCCGAATGCTCCATCTTGGCTTCTACCGTGCATGTGTCCAACAAAGGAATTTCCCTTATTGTTTGTTGTCCCCCCACCCCCAAATCTGGCTAATGGCAGTCATTCCCCTGGAGATTGGAAAGCTGGTCTTTCCTGGCTACTCGAGGATTAAGTCCCATGTGTCCACTGGTGTGTCTGTGAAGCTGTAGCTTCCTAGTTAGTCAGGCTTAGCCAGTTTAGCTTCTCTTTTTCAATACCTAACTAGCTACCTATGCTAACACTACTAGTAACTTTTTGCCCTATTTGTTTTATCATGTCCTCTCTCTCTCTCTCTCTTTTGCACACACACACATATATACACACATATACACAGACTCATATATGACATGCGATATATATATGAGTCTGTACGTGTTGTGTGTTTGTATTTATATGTATATACTTCTTTTTTCCTGGACTATATAAGAATAAGTTGTATATACATCATGACTCTTTTCTCCTAAATACTTAAATATGTATTTCCTAAAAGCAAGTTTATTATTTTAAATGACCTCAGTTCAGTTACCAACTTCAGTAAACTTTAACATCAATGTAATACTTTATTTAATCTGATGTTTGTATTCCAGTCTTACCAGTTGACCCCCAAAATGTTCTTTACAGCATATTTTCCTCTCATTAAACATCTAGTCTGGAATCACATCTATATTCAGTTGTTGTATGAAAGGAAAACAGTAAGTCTATTCACACTCAACAATTCTGACATCCAGAGTGTGGGTTTGTCCACACCAAGCAAGTCTCCAGCTCTCTGGTGGACATCAAATGGATGTCCTACAGTTTAACTCAGTTCTGACACTGATTGCTTGTAGTTAGTGCAGACCCACAGGCTAAGGGCTCAGTCCCCCTTCCTCTTCCCACTCCAGGTGCCAATCTCAAGTTATGCTACTGACTGACCTGCTATAAATTTGAGGTTCCCATGGCTCCCTCTTCAAGTTTGATAATTTTCTGGAGTGGCTCACAGAACTCGGGAATACAGTTTACTTTCTAGATGACCAGTGTATTTTTTTTTAAAGATTTTTATTGATTTCAGAGAGGAAGGAAGAGGGAGAGATAGAAACATCAATGATGAGAGAGAATCATTGATTGGTTGCCTCCTGCACGCCCCTACTGGGGATGGAGCCTGCAACCCCGGCATGTGCCCTTGACCAGAATCGAACCTGGGACCCTTCAGTCTGCAGGCCAATGTGCTATCCACTGAGCCAAATGGGCTAGATGACCAGTGTATTATATAAGGATGCAACTCAGGGACAGCTGGATGCAAGGGACGCACAGGGGCAGTTGTGGGGGAAGGAGCTGGGAGCTTCTGTGCCTCTCCACGTGTGTCACCCTTCCAGCACCTCACATGTACACTGACCCGGGAGCTCTCCCAGCCCTTTCAGTTAGGGTTATAGTGGAGGCCTCATTATGCAGGCATGGGTGATGAAACCATTGGCTATTTCAGTGATGGACTCAACCTCCAGAACCTCTCCCCTCCTGGAGATGGAGGGCATGGCCTGAAAATTCCAACTCTCTAATCACTCTCTTGGTTCCCCTGGTAACCAAACCCCCTCTCCCCTAATCCTTAGGGGTTTCCCAAAAGTCATTTTAATTAACATAAACTCTGGTTTGATTGAAAGGGATTTGTTATGCATAACAAAAAACACTCATTTCACCTTTATTGCTCTCATTACTTATGGAGTTGCAGTGGTTTTAGAAGCACTGGGCCAGGAAAGAAGACCAAATACATATATTTCTTCTTCTAAATCACGTATTGTAGCAGGTCTCTTTAGTCTCCTATAATCTGGAACAGTTAGTTCCTCAGCCTTTTTCTTTTATGACTTTGACAGTTACATGGAGGGATGTTTTAAATTAAAAAAACCTATTAAAGAGCTGGGAGAAAATACATGTTATCTTTTGTTTATGTAAGGACTTTTGCAAAAAAGATCTTAAAGAAATTCCAACCATAGATTTGACTTTCTAAAAAATTTAAAAATCCTATACAACCAAACCAACCAACCAACCAACCAACCAACCAAATGAATCCCAACCAAATCCAGGAACATTTGCCCTGAAGATGACAGACATAAAGCTTTTTCGAGGCAAACAAACAACAAAACCCCCAACATTTTATAAAAGCAGCCATAGGACATGAATAGGCATTGCACAAAAGAACAAGTACAAATAGCCACTAACATGAAATCAAACAACTCTAAGGGCATTCAAGTGAATGTAGATCAAGACAGTGGGGGACCTGCATTCATTTTTTTTTTTTTAAAGTTGGATTAAATTACTAGGAATGATTCTCCACTGTCTGCAAGGGTGGGGTAAGGGGTAGTCTCTCACGCTGATGATACAATGTACATTGAAGCAAACTTTATTGGGGGTGGGGGGAGTTAGGGAACATATAAAAGCTTTAAGTAACAAAGACTCAGTGTTATGAGCTCCGTGGCAGATTAACTGCGGTAGATTTGTGCATGGTAGTTTAAAGGTTTTTATTTCACTTTATTTTTAATAATGCTCCCAATTTTGTGTCGAAGAGGAAACTTTAGCCTCCTAGGTTCTTTTGGCTGGTCTAATACTTAAATTGACGTGAGACAAATTAACAAGAGAAGATAACAAATTTAATTACATCCATACACATGGGAATCTCACATACACTAGAGGTTCCAAGACAAAGTTAAAATGAGGTGTATGTGACATTTTGGGCTAAGGATGAGGTAAGGCACTTAGGGGCTTCAGAGAGGAGGAAGGTCGTTGCGGATGTTAACAGATGTTCAGTAATAAGTAGTTTGCCCTGCCATATAGATTGGTCAACACAGTTATTTCTGGTGATAATTCTTATTATGGGCAAGGCCCCTAATTTAAATTCTTTAAGGGAGAGGTAAAAGTTTCTCATGAGTCTCAGGTTCTTGACTCCCTTCAGCTCAAAATAATTCACATGCCAAAGAGGAACATTTTGAGGAGGCATTTTCTAAATCCCTACACTTGTAAATAATAGACATATCTTTTTAAGAAAAACATGCTTTTAGATCATTGAAGGGAACCTTTTGCATCCAAAGGGCTTCTTTAGAAAAGATTAAGAGAAGGATTTCTTTCACGAATGAGTGACCTTTGTTTTGGTTAAATATGAGTTGACTTTCAGTAAAGTAAGTAGTTTACAGTTAATGTGAAGTGCACCTGGGTGTTGGCATGGGTTGGGGTTGGTTGTGGGCTCCTGAGTAAGTCCTACCTAATTCTGGTCAGCAGCCCCCAAGAGTCAGGGGCAGTCTTCAGCTTTGGAAGAGATGGGGTGGTTGGAGGGATATGATAGCAGGGAGGACAGCCTGGAGACTATTTTGGTTTTGTGGACTTGAGATCCCAATGACCACAGAGGGAGGAGTGGGGAAAAGTGATGGCTCTGAGAGAATGAGCAAGCTCGGCTGAATCTGGTGACTGGAAGCTAATATGTGGGAGGTACAGGACAGTGAAGGAATGGATGACAGGCTCCTGGCAGAAACAGGGCTGGCAAGAGGGAGTCCCCACTTAGAGGAGGGCCATGAGACTTTTACTCCTCGAGCCGTTTGCCACGATGGTGATCCACTCACCGTGTTGGGATGGGAAGACTGTGAGGCGAGGTGTGTTGGAGATCTGAGCTTGAGGAGAAGTTAGCTGGTGATGCGGATTCGGTGAAAGGAAAAAAGCAGAGTTCGATGCTCAGAGATCAAAAAGGAGTCTTGGTCAAAAGGAGCCCAGAGTGGGAGAGTCTGGGAGCATGGCAGCCAGGAGACTTAAGTATTTATAGTGTAGTCATAACTGGCCTTATCTGGCTTTCTTATCAGAGGGAAGCTTCTCTTTCATAGCAACTTCTCCACCTTATTCTTTCCTTCTCAGGCAGATGGTTTACTCCCTCTACTTTCCTCTGATCTTCCCTCTACCATCATTCATTCTAGGAAGCTTAACCCTTTCCATACAGCGTCATCCTTCTGCCTCAGCGCCCCCTTCCAGGCCAGCCCAGCCCAGCCCACCTTTCCTTCATTCTCAGAGGAAGAGATACCATCTCTGCTGTAAGGGTTGCCCTCATTTGTCCAGAAGAGCCTCACCTCCCTCCCTCCTGGGAAACTTGCTGCTTCCTTTACATTCCCCCCCCCGCCCCCCTCGGAGATGTGAGGAGAGGTCCTGGAGTTCCTCCTCAGCAGAGTCAGAGGGGAATGAACCTCTGCAGGTCTCACTTCTTACGCATTTTAATGTTTATCTTCTCTCCTCTTCAAAATATGTAAGGAGATAGTTCTGAACTAGTTTTCAAACCATGGAATCCAACAAGGATGGGGATGCCCTACCTCTCCCCATCCCCTGCCTTCTGAAAATAGGGGTGTCTAGCTCCTTATAACTCTGATTAAGAATTCGTTTGGTAGCCCTGGCTGGTTTGGCTCAGGGCATAGAACAGCCGTGGGCAAACTACGGCCCGCGGGCCGGATCCGGCCCGTTTGAAATGAATAAAACTAAAAAAATAAAAAAAGACCATACCCTTTTGTGTAATGATGTTTACTTTGAATTTATATTAGTTCACACAAACACTCCATCCATGCTTTTGTTCCGGCCCTCCGGTCCAGTTTAAGAACCCATTGTGGCCCTTGAGTCAAAAAGTTTGCCCACCCCTGGCATAGAATGTCGGCTTGGGGACTGAAAGGTCCCGGGTTCGATTCCTGTCAAGGGCACATGCCCGGGTTGTGGGTTCGATCCCCAGTCGGGGTCGTGCAGGAGGCAGCTAGTCAATGATTCTCTCTCATCATTGATTTTTCTATCTCTCTCTCCCTCTCCTTTCTTCTCTGAAATCAATAAAAATATATTAACACCTTTTGTACCGCTCACGAGCTTTCTCATGTTTCACGCGCCATCTGTTAAGGACCGCTCACGAGTTTTCTCGTTTTTCACGTGCCATCTGTTATGGACCTTAGATGTCAACACACTGTCTTGTCCACATGGAATGAAGTGATCTCATTGGTGGAAACCGTGCAGGTCAATCTACGAAAAACTATATAATTGCACGAACCCATAAAGCATTGCAGTTACTTGTATTATGGGCATTCTAATAGTCTTCGTCTTCAAGTTCCTGGTGCTTTTAGAAAATGTTTTACGCAGTACCATACGTTAAAAAAGTACTAGGAACTTTAATTGTTTAATTGTTTTTGTAAATAAAAATGTTATAATTGTTGAAAAACAATACCTAAAGTGCATTATGATGATTTAAATAACGTGCAGTTTGCCCCAAAACATGCGGTCCCTGGTGTATGTCTTAGAGATTTCTATGCGGTACGAAAGGTGTTAAAAAAAAAAGAATTTGTTTGGTAAAGTGTTTTGTGGGTTAAAATGTTTTGTGAGTCACTGGTTTTAACAGTAACTCATGGCACATTCTTCTATGAGTTAAACGCACTATATGTTAGCACCTTAAAGTGTCTCATAACATGGAGAATCTGAAGGAATTTATGTTATATTGCAGACTGTTTACTTTTATAACTTATCACTAGAAAGAGATGAAAACATTACAGGGTGAAAATAGTTTAAAATAAAGTGATTTCTGTAAATAACTGACATAAAAATCTTGACCTACTTGTCTTCAGAATGACGCCTGTCTCCCAAGGCTTCAGGCTGACCTCAAGGGAAATTTTGCAGTCTTCAGAAAAGAATGACCTGGCAAATGCACTACTTAAAACGAAGCCTAATTTCAGGCCTCTGTTAGATAGCGAGGAAGCCACATATTGCATAGCCAAGTGTAAACTAATCGATTTTAATAGTGACTTTCGTGTTCAAACACATATATACTTGTAATTTTTCCACCATGTAAATTATTTAAGTTCTTAGAAACACTTCAGTCTATTACTCCTGTTCTGTTTGATAATGTAATGATACATTGTTGGGATTTTCAGATTTAGATGAATTATTAGATTTTCTCTGCAGTATCCTAGGCAGACAGATCACCAAGATTTCCTTCCTCCCTCTTACCTTCAAAAAATGCTCTATAGGGGTTATATCCATCTACGTGTAGGTGTGTGTACACGCACACTCATTGGCAATGGCCTGTGACCTTGGGCCCATGACTCTGCCTTCCCATTACTTTTCCACATTAGAAAGGAATTTAAGTTGGGTGGCCTCTGCCCGTGGCATTTTAACTTCATTCACCTGGTTTCCTCATGGACCTTTGAAGGCCCCCTCTCTTGGGTATTTAATCCTCTTCACTCTCTAAAGTTGCTTTTGATCAGATATCTTAGTTCGAGTCCTTGCAGAAGCAGACTGCAAGACAAGGATTTGAGTGCAAATAGTTTATTTGGGATGAAGGTAGGGAGTGGAAAAGTGAGATAAGGAGGATAAGGTGGTCACTAAAGAGTGAGTTACTAAGCCAGCTCTCACTGTGGGCAGCCAGTGCTTAAGTCTGGGGGAAAATGCGGGAGCCAGTGTAGAATGGTTACCTCACAGGTATTCCATCTGAGGGGTGAGGGAGGGCAGTTTATATTCTAACTTCTCTAGTCTTGGTTGAAGGCTGCTCTTGAGGGGCAAGAGGGTGGCAGAGCTAATAGGGACAGGAAGCCAGGAGGTGTGCCCTGGAGTAGTAGGGAAGGGATTATGGGTAGGGTACTCCCAGCATTTTCTATTCTAGGCTCCTGATTGAGATTGTGGTTTAATGACAAGAGCACTGTGGTTTTTGGAGTAGACTGACCCATGCTGTCACCTCGAAGTATTTCTCAATAACCTTCAGGTCCATCTTCCTTTAAAAAGTCAAGAAAAAGCCTATCACTCTTGTCCATATTTAGTCTTTCTAGATCAGTGGTTCTCAAACTTCCTAATGCCGCGACCCTTTTAATACAGTTCCTCATGTTGTGGTGACCCCCAATTTCATTGTTACAAATTGAACATAATTAAAGCATAGTGATTAATCACAAAAACAATATGTAATTATATATGTGTTTTCCGATGGTCTTAGGCAACCCCTGTGAAAGGGTCGTTCGACTTCCAAAGGGGTTGCGACCCACAGGTTGAGAACAGCTGTTCTAGATCATCTCAAGCACTTCTATGTCTAAGCTTTTTTTTTTTGGTTAATCCTCACCTGAGGATATTTTTCCCCATTGATTTTTAGAGAGATTGGAAGGAAAAGGTAGGGAGAGGAGGAGGAAGGGGGGAGGGGAGTGAGGGGGAGAGAGAGAGAGAGAAAGAGAGAGAAACATCAATGTGAGAGACACATTGATTGGTTGCCTCTTGCACATGCCCCATTGGGGGGCCACAATTGCACCTGCAACCAAGGTATGTGCTCTTGACCTGGAATCAAACCAGAGACTCTTTGGTGCTTGGGCTGATGCTGTAACCATTAGAAACACTAGCCAGGGCGCATGTCTAAGCGTTTTAAACCAGCACACCAAGAACAATCCCTAAGAGGACTGTGCCCATTAAGGGGCAAGCATAGTCGTAGGTGCTGGGGACACAGAAATGAGAGACATGATCCCGGCCCACAGGAACTCGAGGGCTAGGGGGTGAGTATTGGATGGCTTACCTAGATGGCCTTTTCAAGTGGGAAAGGACTTGAAGTGAATCAACTAATCATAAAAAATTTGTGGGTGCTTTAGAATTTGGGTCCAACATTCTTCCCTTTTAGAACCTGGTTCTTCCTTATTGGCTGAGTGACATTGGATGAAACAGCATCCCATTTCTCTGAGCCTCAGTTTCCTCAGCTGTAAAGTGGGATTACTGATAATCTACTTTATGGGATTGAGGATTAAACAAGATAACCTTGAAAAATGGATTACATTTGGGTAGACGAGAGGCATGGGAGAGAGGAAGGTCAGTGGCTAGGTCACAGCAGAGGTAGGAAAAATGGTTTTGGAGGCTTGATCATCGAGGATGTTGAATCTCAAGCTCCAGTAGGAACTTTGCTTCAGAGACGGAGGTTTCAGTGTGTCTCAGAAAGGCTGAGGGAAAGGGCCTTCATTCAGTCGTTACAGTGATATGATATTCTTGACCCACGTAACTATTCACAGGATCTAGAACTAAACTTTCAGGGAGTTTAGTTTTAATGACCTTCAACTGTAGACTCTCAAATCCTGGATCCACCTCTAGCACCACAAACCCTCTTGATGTGGTGGATAATTTGCTTATATGGAAATCTATTAAGAACTTAGCACCATCACGACCAGACTTAGAAAACAGCCCCTGGTCCATTTTTGAGGCTAAGGCTCAAGAAGGTGTCAGTCTCTTAATTACAAGTCGTTTTGTGAGAAGACTTAGGTCTTACAGGGGTTCAGAAATATCCTCCACTTACCATGCAATCTAATGGACTGGTATCCTGGAAGGTTCGCGAGAGAGAACCTTCTATTTTGCAGTCAAGATTGTTTGCCATTTCCAACCAACGTATCGCCTACGTTCCTTTGATCTTTGTCTTCAGCTGCTCATGTTTCCCACTTGGAGAATGTGTCGGAGGAAGAAATGAACAGACTCCTGGGAATTGTGTTGGATGTGGAGTACCTCTTTACCTGTGTCCATAAGGAAGAGGATGCAGACACCAAACAAGTTTATTTCTACCTATTCAAGGTGCGGTTTTAACATTTTAAAAGGCTTTTCTTCTTCCTCTCATTGTCCGAATGTGCTTCGTTTCTGTACCCCAGGCCACGGGTGGGAAGGCTCTCAGCTCATGATACATTTTGCCCTCAGGGTTTGCTGAAGCATGCGTTTCTTCATGACGCACCGTACGTTGGACACATGACTGTGCTTGAGAGCCTTTGTGCGTGTGTGCCTTTATTTGCTTATGCTTCCAGATTTCTTTCCATCCACCCACCCATTCATCCGTCCAACAAATGTTTCTCGCACACCTGCTCTGTGCATGGCACTCATGTAGGCATGAGGGATAGATCAGTGGGCAGAACAAAGTCTTTGCCCTCGTGGAGTTGACATTTCAGTAGAAGAGGCAGACAACCAACAAGTCAATAATATATTTGCAGGTGGTGCTAAGTGCTGTGAAGACAAACAAAGTAGGGTAAGTGGAATCAGAATGGCAGGGATGGTAGCGGGTGGGGGGCTACAGTAGTGAGGAAGGGCAGTTAGCGAAGGCCTCTCTGAGATGGCGGTTGAGCGGAAACGCAAATGGGGCGGCAGGAGCCATCCCTGAAAGGGGCTGGGGGAAGAGCCTTCCAGGCGCCGGAGAGAACAGTACGTAGACTGTGCACCCAGTGAGCTTGATGTGATGTGGGAACAGCAAGGAAGCCAGCGTGTGGAGCCCAGTGGGCAGGGGGAGGCTGGGGTTAGAGGGTGGCCCGAGGGCCTTGACTCTTATGCTGCAAGGGGAACAATCGAGTTTCCACATTTGTTGTGACATCTTACCACTGTGCGCTGTGCCTTGTTGACACTAGTCACTGATTATCACTCCCACTCCCCATAGCTGCCTCTCTGTGGCTCTGCCTTGGCTCCTTTGGGTCGTGTCCCTTCCTCTCCACAGATACCCTTCTCCCCAGGTTTCTGATTGCAGTCAGGACTGACAGATGTGGGAGGGAAACTCGTGGTGGGAACAGATAGAAAAACTTCAGGTTGCTAAACATAGATTCAGAAAGAAGGCTGATAGAGGAATGATTTTTAAAAACACTGGTTATTGAAGGCACTGTTAACTATGTCAGCGGTCACCAACCTTTCGGACCTCACGGACCACCGGTTGGCAACCACTGAATTATGTTGTAAGTGTGTAATCTTTATAAGGATCTTTAAAAACAAATACAAAAACCAAAACACTCCACTCAGAGCTCACAGCCAGGACACACTTGCTTCTTCTAATGAGTGCTGGGCTTCATTGTATATGAGAAGGACAGATACATTTTCCATTGAGTCCCCTCTTTTGCTTTGGTTGCTAGGAATCTCAGTGAAAATTTTGTGTCCAATTTCTATAGCTTTTTTTTTTTTCGGGCTGAATTTACTTGATATGTAATTTTTCTTCTCCCTTTTTATTAACTAATAGTGTGTTTGGGATAGATAGGGGATAGTGGGAGGGAGAATTATATTTTTAAATTTTGGGGTCATGTGGAGATATTAACTCTAAAAAGGTTAATTGGAAGGAGAAAGAGAGAAGAAGATGAGGGAAGGAGGGAGGGAGGGAGGAAGGGAGGGAGGGAGGGAGAGAGAGAGAATATATGAATGAATACCTGAATTCCCCAGAGCCTTTAGCAGGCACTAGGCTACTCCAGGTGACAGCTTGTTGACATGGCTGTGAGGCCTGAGTCATCAGATTGAACCCTGGCAGGTTCGTACTGTTTAGAGCTTCTTTGGAAAAAGATCTTCGTTGAAGAAAAACAACGCCTGCTTGACTGCAGCTATTATTTGCCTTGGAACTAAGCTCCCTGGCAGTCCCCCGCTGCCCTGTTGGAAGTGAAGGTGGTATCAACGTTTCCATCCTGTCAGCCTCCTCTCGATTCTGTTTATAACCAACCAAATAGGCTGGAAAGCACTGCTCTGCTTAGAAGTACATTTTCTCTCTCCTTCTTACCTCCCAAATATATTTGCTTGAGAAAGCAAATCCAAAATAGTCAGTATTATCCCCCCCCCCCCCAACACCCGCCCCCCCCGCAATCATTCTTTGGGCAGAGTAAGTTCTAAATCACCCTTCCTTAGCTTTTGAAAGGCAGTTCCTGTGTCTTATATGTCTCAATAATGAAATTAAAATGTATTATGTATTTTAGTAGCAGTGGAAAACCTTCAGTCTTAGATGTTGAAAATAGACTCAGTGAGAAGCTGCTTTCTAAGGCTCAGTGTATCCTAGTGCCTGTGAATGGGGCTCTGGAGCCCAGCTATCTGAGTTCAAAACCAGCCCAAGCACTTACTACATGTGACCTTGGGCAAGTCATTTTCCCTCAGTTTCCTTATCTGTAAAATACAAACAATAATAGCACCTACATCAAAAGATTGCTATGACCAGAGAAAGATAAATCTCACATGATCTCACTCATTTGTGGAATATAATGAATAACATAAACTGATGAACAAAAACAGATCCAGAGACAGAGAAGCATCGATCAGACCATCAAACCTCAGATGGAAAGTAGGGGAGGGTGGGGGTAAGGTGTGGAGAGATCAACCAAAGGACTTGTATGCATATAAGCCTAACCAATGGACACAGACACCAGTGGGGTGAGGGCATGAGTCGGGGAGGGGGTGAGGGACAATGTGGGGATAAGGACACACATGTAATACCTTAATCAATACAGAAAAAAATTTAAAAAGAAAGATTGCTATGACTATTAAATTAGAAAATATATACAAAGAACTACAAAGAGTGCCTGGCAAAATTAAGGATGCAAATGCTTGCTGCTATTATTAAATGTTTTTTATATGCCCATTTATCCCAGCTTCATTCTTTTGTAGGAAATGAGATTCAACATCTCCCCAACCCACCAGTTTATCTCTCAATTGAAACCCCCAATGTGCCAAGTTCCCAAATGGTCTTATTTTCACTGGGCCAAAAAAAAAAAAAAAAAGTAGGCAACCAGAATTATTTGTATTTAAATTTCATGATCAGTTTATATATGTTGTTAAAATCACTTACTGCACATTTTTCTTGGTAAAGATGGACATGATACATCCTCAGGATGAACAAATGATGTACCCTAATAACGTACATGGCCCTTGTAGGACACACCCAATGGGGACACATGGTGACCTTCAACATTGGGGGTTCATTTTCATTAACCCCAGGGAGATTGATTGCCTTGTTTTGTTTCTGTTGAAAAGGCAGCACTGGTAAGCAGAGAAAGGAGGGTAAAAAGTAACTTAAATAGATTCAGGGTCATATATCGTAACAGACCCACATGTAAAAGTTACAGAAGATTCAAGCAAAGGTGGAAGGTAGAGAATTTCAATAGTAAATTTATTTTTAAATTAGGTCTTGATTAGTGGCTCTCTGCTCCCTTTCTCTCTGCTGTGTGCTCTTGAGGGCTTGACATTCCAGGGGCAGGGATTAAGAGCAGTGTTTTGTTTAGTGGGTATTGAGATGCCAGAATGCTTGGCCTGCATTCTGTGGATGGAGAGGAAATGAAAAAAGACCGCAACAGTGAAAGTTGCCAGTTGAGAGCCCTGCAAAATTCCTTCCTAAAGACGCTGGGCCCCATAGATTATGCCTATGACATACAGCTGCTACAGCCTGCCCCTACCCCACCCCTACCCTACCCCACCCCACCTCCTTTGTGCAAAATGGACCTCAGCCTTCCAGGGGCTTAAACAAGACCCTCTGGAGTGGCAGCCCACCTGCAGTGTTCTAGATGGGCCTGTGCCAAGTTTGCATGGTGTACACAGGCCTCCGGGTCAGTGGAAAGCCAGAAACAGAGTGGGGAGAGGGGAAAGGGCATAGATAGAGGTGTCTGGTGGCCACTGCTGGGAACTCTAGGATGCCCAGAACGTGAAATGTGTCCAGTTCCTCATAGCTCTGGTCATGGGTGTGAAGGTAAACCTGGGTTACCTGGTAGTCACCCATTTTATTGACTTAAGTGTTTATTTACATGTTGTTGAGATAAATAGAATATGGTGACTTCCCTTCAAAGGCTGTGTGTGTGTGTGTGTGTGTGTGTGTGTGTGTGTGAGAGAGAGAGAGAGAGAGAGAGAGAGAGAGACAGAGAGAGAGACAGAGAGAGAGGCTTTGATTGATTTTTCAAAATTATTTCTTTGCAGCTCTTGAGAAAGTCTATTTTACAAAGAGGAAAACCTGTGGTTGAAGGCTCTTTGGAGAAGAAACCCCCATTTGAAAAACCTAGCATTGAACAGGTAAAAAGAAAAAAGAGAAGCCCCTTTCTTGCTTTAAGGTTGAACAAGCCTCTTAATCTTCCTTTCACGCCTTTCTTCAGTCCTCCATACCTGATCCAGAGATGTTCACCAAGGCTGTGGAAACTGTCTTGGACCCTTTGGCTCAGCAGCGAATACTTAATTTAGTAAATGATCTAGTTTTTGTCTTTTAGGGCTGCTGTGTACTCAGACTTCACTGTGTGCTTGAGGAAGAGAACTATTAAGTAGAACGTGTTGTTCGTAAAAACACATGAAATGTGCTTTTTCCTGCTGTTGATGTTTGAAAATTGAGTCTTGGTCCTTTTGCTCGGCACTGTCTGAAAAAGACTATTGAGGTGAAGGAGTTCAGTAGCAATGTGAAAAGCATTGTAAATCCAGCAAAAAATGCAATACAGCCAAAACCGGTTTGGCTCAGCGGATAGAGCGTCGGCCTGCGGACTGAAGGGTCCCAGGTTCGATTCCGGCCAAGGGCATGTACCTGGGTTGCAGGCATATCCCCAGTAGGAGATGTGCAGGAGGCAGCTGATCGATGTTTCTCTCTCATCGATGTTTCTAACTCTCTAGCTCTCTCCCTTCCTCTCTGTAAAAAAGCAATAAAATATATTAAAAAAAAAAATGCAATACAGAGGTGAGATTTTTATGTCCAGAAATTGACTTCCTGCTCCATTGTGATTCCTGGAAGGAAGTCGATTTACTCAGGGAATCTGTTGACATGTGTAGACTTTTTGTGTTAGGTGTTGTCAGTATCTCTCATCAGCATCACTTTTTTAGCCTGTCATTTTCCGGCTGACTAAATCTCATACTGGACTGCATTTCTTGATGAGGATGATTACAGAAGATTGTGGTGATATCAGAGTCCTTACAAATAAATGTAATTTTATCAGTCAGTTTCCAGACGAAGGAATTTTTGTCTCCAAACTGTATTAAATAAGAATTCATTGTCCTTTTATTTGACATTAGAGTAAATGGGAATGTTCTACGAAAAGATTAAATTAATCCACAGATTTTTTTTTTTTCGAAAGCTCATGATTTTGAATAATTTTTTGGGGGAGGGATGGGCAAGCTTTCTGAAACTGAGAATGATAGTAAAGAGCTTAAATTCTAGTGGAGTTTAAATTCAATGGAAGGTGTACTGGTAACCTTTTCATTAAAATTTTGCTAAGGCAAAAACATTATATCTATCCAAGATCATCATAGGCGAGTCACTGTGTTGAGACTACAGCAAGAATTATTCTAAAAAATAGTTCCTATTTTATTGTTGAAGGGGTTTTGACCTTTTCAGCCTGTGATTTCGGTTTTCTTTTTAACCTGTCAGGATAGCAGCAGGCATAGAATTACAACTCACAGCCTCTCTGTCTTGTCACTTTTCATTCGCTGTGATCTGAGGTATGATTCCCTCTGGGCAGTTCTTTTTTCTAATAGGGAAAAGGAAGATTTTTGTGACGAGAGAAATGTCCTCTTTTGCTAAGACATCACCTAGGGTGCCGACTCTGTGGGTGTTCAGAATTAGTGTGATTGCACAGTTACCTGAATAAATTGCCTTCCTTCCTTTTAAGGGTGTGAATAACTTTGTACAGTACAAATTCAGTCACCTGCCATCCAAAGAAAGGCAGACAATAGTGGAGTTGGCAAAAATGTTCCTAAACCGCATCAACTATTGGCATCTGGAGGCACCATCTCAACGAAGACTGCGATCTCCCAATGATGATATTTCTGGATACAAAGAGAACTACACAAGGTAATCGGGCGACCAGCTCTTTTCCTTTGGGCCCTGTGGAGCACATTGGGGACGTAAAATTGCTGCTTGTCTCTGCAAGCTAGGGTTGTCCAGTTATGGTGACATCAACTCAGAGAGAATGTCTGCAGGCTCCTACTTTTCTTTTAATGTTTTTATTTCATTTTTATTTTTTTATTGGTTTCAGAGAGAGGAAGGGAGAGGGAGAGAAGAATAGAAACATCAATGATGATGTTTCAGGGCACATTCCTGGGTTGCGGGTAGGGGGCATGCAGGAGGCAGCCGAGCAATGATTCTCTCTCATCATCAGTGTTTCTATCTCTCCCTCTCCCTTTTTCTCTCTGATATCAATGAAACAAACAAACAAAAAAAAAAACAATGACCATACCATGAATATAATAGAGTTAAAGAATTTTTTTTAAAGGAAAGATCACCCTAGTCCCAGCATCATGACAGAACTAATATCATTAAATATATTGTCTTCCAGTCTTTGCCCCTTTAAGTAAATATTTCGTATTTGTTAGAATGAAAGAAAATACAGAGTTCTCATCCTTTTGTCTCCCCACTTAACATCATCTCACACATTTTACTGGTTACATTACAGTCCGTTGAATTGATGTACAATAATTTACCTAATCATTTCCCTATTTTTTGGCATCAAACTCTGCCAGTATTCTTTTGCACATTTTTTTCCTAAAGTGGGAATTTATTTTTATTGCTTATGATCTGCAAAATAATAAAATTGCCTTTGAAAATCTTAAACATGGGCCATACAAAATAGAATGACCTACATTTGTTTTCATTAAAGTAAGAAGGTGACTTGGATTATCCATTCTATTCACCTTTTTTATACCTTTTGCCATAGATTTTATAGGCACAGCAAGCTTGCTTCAGGGGGTATTATGGAGCATATATGTGTTTCTGATTTAGAGTACGGAGTGCTTTTTGATAGCCTGTAAAGACCCCTTGTCCCAGGTTATTTTCTATAATAGCAGATGACATGCAGGAATGGATATAATTTAAGATAAGCCTTGCTTTCTGATAACTGGCCTGATTTCAAGATAAATACGCCTTATCCCTTCCTTCCTCCCTTTTACAGTATATACAGTTTGAATTATAAAATATTTTCTCCTAATTATTGACTTTTAGAGGGATTACAGATTTCACCAAACTCAATTTTTAAATTATATCTTCATATCTGCACCTCCATTTCAGAATTTTACATGAACAACAATTCCTCTATTTGTTGTAATTGTTGTTTAAAATAAGAGCTGAGATAATAAATTTCTAAAACATAAATATCTTTTAAACTCATCTGTGGGCCATTGACAGAGCTGAATGTTTGTCAACGCTGAACCCCTGAAAGTATTGACCACTCTGAACAGAGGAAAGTTGCTTCATCAAGAAGGAGAATTTAAAAAAAAAAAAAGAGAAGAATTAAAGGCGAAGTAGCATGGGAGATATTACAGTATTTTAAAACGCAGAATATAAATGTGTTAGCACTTAGGATTTACCAAGAAATGGGTAGAGTTTAGGAATACTGAAGGAGTAGTACAAATAGAAATTAAGCTTGGAATGAGTGATGGGTTTGAATCATGGCTCCATTGCTTCCTGGTTTTGGGTGCTCTAGACCAGTCACTTCACCTCCTTGACCTTCAGCTGCTTCCTCTGTCCAAGTGTCAGACGTGTTGTGCGTGTTCCATGAGGTGGTTTGTGCGTAGTGTCTGGCACTCAGAACAGGTGCTGGAAAGATGCTCGTCATCGATTTCCTCCCACACGTGTTGTTGCCTAAAACTCAGTCAGGCCCTGCCAACATGGACCTCTTATTAAGCTAGAGCACGTACAATTGAATGAGTGCGCTTGTTGGAATATCACTTTAGAAGCTAAGGTGATAAGGAGAAAGGCAGCAGCAGGGGCCTCTCCAGCCCAGCATCCTGAGCCAACAGCTGAGGCAGAGGAGCGGAGTCCAACAGCGACCAAGGGGAACCGCTGAGAGGCTGAAATGAATATGCCCTGATGAGTTCTGAAACCTGCTGATTTCTAGGTAGAATGTAGACCAAGAGTTTCTGTTAATAATAAATAAGGAAATGAAGGTAGACAACACCTCCCCCGCTTCCCCACCATCACGCCATGTTGACAAAGAAAGGGAAGTAGAGAACCTGTGAAAATGATGAGAAGAATTGCTTCGGAGTAAACCTCACTGTCACGACTACTTGGGAATTGAAAAAAACCACACACTACTGCGACATGGTGTCTCACTGATACCAATCTCCTAAAAAAATGGGTAATATTACAGGCTGCAGGCACCACTAGACTTTATCTTGATGTGTAAGCGAGCCTTGGGACCTGTACCGCTGGCTCAGCATATAATTTACAGCAATTGCTGCGATTAGAACAAAGGGGCTGAAAACTTCTGGTGCTCACAGCAGCATGAAAATGGGGTGAACTAGGATTCTCTGTGGAAAAGACTGGGCTCAGAAAATGATTACGGTCATTACAGAGCTAACTCTTGACGTTTTATCCAGGAGAAATTTATGTGTAGATTGAACAGAACTGCTTAAATGGTTTATATTTTCTGTTCTGATTAAAAGAAAACTATATTATGTGTTGAAACTCTTTGATATTGATGTTAAGGTCTATTTAATAATTAATATAGGTACATATCAAATATACATTATACATATCCCCCCGAAATCACTGTGGTTTTAGAAAAAAAATCTGGTGCAAAATTTTGAAATACCCTGAATTTCATGATGGTACACAAATATAACTCCAAGAAGAAATAACTGAAAATGCAAGTGCCAGAAAAATATGATACATTAAAATATATCTGACCAACAGAATCTGCTAAAGGAAAGTGGCAAATAGTTTGTCTTAGATTCTGAGTTTTGCAGAACTTTTGAAAGGGGGGAGATGTTTCGTGAGACTATAGGGCAAGTTAGAACTTAAGTTGATTTTGTGAAACAGTTTTAGGTAATGGTTGCTCTATGAAGCATAGCCAGCCACCATGCTTAAGGAGTATTCATAATTAGGCATGTAAGTCTAGGACAGTATTTATCAATAGGCATGGAAAGAACAGTGGACTAGGGCAGTGGTTGGCAAACTGCAGCTCGGCAAACCGCGGCTCGCGAGCCACATGCAGCTCTTTGGCTCCTTGAGTGTGGCTCTTCCACAAAATACCACGTGCGGGCGCGCACATACAGTGCAATTGAAACTTCGTGGCCCATGTGCAGAAGTTGGTATTTTGTGGAAGAGCCACACTCAAGGGGTCAAAGAGCTGCATGTGGCTCGCGAGCTACGGTTTGCCGACCACAGGACTAGGGAATAGGAGACCTAGCTTCTAGTCTGAACTCAAATAGTAACCAGCTGTGAGTTCCGGTGAACTGGGAGAGGCCACTTAAATCCTTAGGGCTTTCAGTCAGCAAGTAAGTAGAGTCTCCTGCCCTCAAACTCTCCACGTCTAGTCATGTGTTAAGAAAAGCAAGGTGGTTGCAAATCATCATGATGTTGTTAAAAAAAAAATCTGAGTTATTTGAACAATTAGTAAATAGCATACGCATGCCATCTCTATTAGGCATGCAAAAATGAATGAGCTCGCCTTTTACTTCTGTTTAGAAGACCTGAAAGCAGTCATTTAGGCAAAATCGTTTCTCCGGTGAAGTCTTTGGAGGAATGTGTGTGCAGAGACAAGGCACACAAACTCCCATTTTCTCCTTTCCATCTCACTACATGCGATGCCCATGTCATTTATTAAAACGGCACCGGAACACCACACTCAGACTCAGTCTCTTTGTCTTGTCATACTGTGCACTTTCCAGATTTATAAAATCAGACCCATCTTGAAAGTAAAACCAAAGCAAAACTAAACTAAAATGTATAAACTGAGGTCTGTAAAACATTATCAAGGACATGAATGGAAACTTATTATTGGAAAAATGTTTCTAGAAAATAACAGTCTGTGTTCTCTTCCTCGACCCTGGGAAGATGAAATGACCTAGTAAGTTCTGGATAACATGTTAGGATTTTATGACAGATTTTTTTTTCTGCTACACCCACCAAGATCACTGTTTCTGACTTGACAAAATGCAACACAACACTTAAGATCCCCATTTTGGTATTGTAATTGTAGAATGGCATTTGAGTACAAATTATTAAGACAGAAAAGTTGAGTGAAGATTATAAAAGATAGCAGGGTTTTAAGGTTAATTTTAAATATAAGCAGACAGGCTAACACTAATGAAAGTTCTCTTTTCCAAAGATGAAAAACCACACACACACACACACACACACACACACACACACACGAAATATGAAGCTATACAGAGTAAGAAAAAAATCACACAACACAAGCCAGTAAGCACAAGTAAATGAATAATAAATATTCCACTCTTTAGTAAGGGGCTGAGAATTCCTGGGGAGCTTCCCAGAGCTGCTGGGGCACATTCGAGGTCTTCCCCTCACTTTAAAGGAGATCAGGAAGACACCCAGGATGGCTAGGTTTTAATTGTTAGAAAGCAGGCCTGCCCTGGCAGAGGATGTTTAGATCTGCTGCCAAGGACTAAGGACCTGCAGTGAAGTTTCTGACCCTCCTCTGGTCTGGGGCCGCCCGCCCTCTGTACACTCATGTTGCTGGGTCCTGGGAATGAGATTTTGCAGCTCTGGGAGACCACAAAGAAAGAGGGTTGATTTTGAATAGCTTCCCTGGGCTGAACGTGCTGTCTGCAGGGTATGCCCTACATAGCCAGTGAACCCCAGAACTGTGGTCAGATCAGCAGGAAGCCCCTGGCTCCCCTCTGGGCCTGGGCACTCCTCCAGCCTCGTGCAATGCTCCAGTGTGATTTTGACCTTGCGTCTGAGTCATTGAAAATGTACCTAAGCAACAGATGGTGGAAGCTTATTACTTCCTGCACTCTGACTTGTGAACAGTCTTGAAGATCTTTATCTTCCCACCAAAGCTTCGAGAGGGGTGTGTTGCATGCTATGTAGGCATTTTAAAGAAACCTTAAATTTTATTCAGAGGACTAGATATTGGAAATCTGATTCTGTCACAAAAGCTTCCCCTGTAATTTCTTCTTTTATCTAAACTGCTATTTATGTGCCAGGAACTCTAATTGCACTTTCCATACAGGAGCTCATGTAATGCTCAAAACAACCCAGTGAAGTAGGGTTGTTGTCCCCATTTTACAGGTAAGGAAATGGAGACTTCAGAGCATAATTCAATTTCCAAAGTCATGCAACCAGTTAAGTGACAAAGCAGGGATTTGATCCCGGGCTGTCCGGCTGTAGGACTCACTGCACAGTACTACAGAATGGAACAGTTTTCATAGAATTGGACCCAAGTGGTGGTATTAGGGCAAGCTAATCTTATTTGCAAGTTTCACTAGCTGGTGGTGATACCGTTGCTTGTCATTGCAGCCCCAGTGTCTTCTGCTGCGGTGAATGGTTTGAGAGTAACCATAACTGGATATCTCAGCTGATCTGGGGGGGTTAAGAGATATTGATGGCGCTTGTCTCCTCTCGTCACAGGTGGCTGTGTTATTGCAACGTACCACAGTTCTGTGACAGTCTACCTCGATATGAAACCACCCAGGTGTTTGGGAGAACACTGCTTCGCTCAGTCTTCACCGTTATGAGACGACAGCTCCTGGAACAAGCAAGACAGGAAAAAGACAAATTGCCACTTGAGAAACGAACTCTAATCCTCACCCATTTCCCAAAGTAAGGGAGGCGTGGGGCACTCTTGCAAGTCTTCTCGTCATCTGGGCGCTTGAAACTGATAGATGCCTGCCAAAGCCTGCATCAATAACAAGATCAGGAATGATCTGAGAAGCATCCGGGAGGGACAAAGGGACCCTCTCCTCAGCCCCCTCCTCGCGTCCTCTTCGGATGGCACAGTCCATCCATCACCAGCTTGAGTTTGTGTTGACTGCAGCCATAGCCCCCTTAGCCCCACCTCATCCCACCTGGGTGTCACTGTCTCTGAGCTTCACAGAATGGGGTGGTGCTTTGTTTTGTGAAGTCAGCTGCCAGGAAGCTAGAGGGGGATGGGGGGTGGAGGGGGAGTGTGTAGAAGCAGTTTCCATCTACTCAGAAGTGGTGCAAGAGAGCTTAAGCGGCTGTTTTGTTTTTGTTTTGTTTTTCCATCCTAGCTCCCCAACCCGTTCTAAGACTGCTGAATGCCTCCTGCCTCCGCTAGTCAGTGGGCCTGCCCCCTCGCTCTTTGTAAACTAGACCCTAAGGGTGGAGCTGGACAGGAAAAGAGGGGCCTCCTTCACAATGCTCTTTGTGCCTCCATGCTCAGTTTCACGTAGAATATACATACTCTTGTGCACCTGCCAGAGCTCCAACATAAGAGTAATCACTTAAACATTATTTTCAAATGAAGGCAATGTGTTAAAGACCCGGGAAATGCGTTTTCCAGTCTGAGAACCAAATACTTCAGCTCAGAGACTGGCTGCTGGTGAGAAGGGCTGGGTGTGCAGCGGATGACTTGTCATGGAGCCATGACAGCAAGACAGGAGCAGACGGCGCATTCTGTGGGTGTCAGTCTGCCTAGAGCAGCGCTTGGAGGGAGCGGAGGGGTAGAAGTTACCATGTGCAGAGGCTTTCTAGGTATGACAGAGCCTTCCTCCTCCACACTATTGAGAACTGCTGGTGCAGAGTTTGACCAAAGTGGCGAAACTGGGTTTTTTGTTATTAAGTTATTATTACTGGATTACCCAGTTTGTGTCTTAGGAAAGATCATTTTAAAAAATAAGTTAGGTCCAACCCAACAACAAAAATGGTTTTTAGGTAGAAATTGACGGGAAATTCCTTTGTTGCTTAAGACCATTCCTAAGCCCTAGGTAAAGGATGTCATGGGTGAGTCTGATGAGATTTTGCTGAACATCCAATGTTCGCAGTAGCTCCTAGCATCCTGATTTTCAGTCTTTTTTTTTTTTGAGGAAACCGGCAGCTGAGAATGAGGCATGACATGAACAATTTGGCTTCCTCCAGAGGGGAAGATTCAGAAGCACTTAATCTGCAGTGTGGATGTTGCCCCTCATTGGTTTATGAACTCTGGGCATGCTCATCTCTGTCAGGGGCTGCCTTTTAACTAGTCTAAGAGCCTCTCCTTAGAGCTTAAAGCAACTGTCCTACCGATGTCTCTGTTACGTTTGCCACAGAAGCAGCATTTTATGTCTTCAGATTATAGTTGTCATTCGGTCTCTAAGCCAAGGGACAAAGAGGACCGCCCCCCCCCCCCCCCCCTGCACTTGATGCACTTGATGGTGCTTAAAGAGAAATTTTAATTACCTTGCTGAGTAACAATTTTCCCCCCATAGCAAATGCATTTCGCTTCTTGCAGATATTTGCTAATTATAGGGTGTTTTGTTCCTTCAGCCTGTAGTTCTGGCATGCTCCTGCGATGGAGCTAATCAATGCTGCTTTCTCTTTTCTTTTACTAATGGTAGGGTAAAACTACCACCCTCTTCTCCTTTTAAATCTCTATTCACGGGCTAGGACAACATTCGAGGCTGTTAGGCATTTATACCTACAGGTTTGGCAGCAGAACCACACATATGTTGAAGCCTGAGGTGCTGGTTGAGTCTTGGGCACCGTCGCCAAGTGAGAGCTGCAGCCCCTCCACACCACCCAGGGAGGTCGCGGGGTTCTCAGAGGCATTTTCAGGGTCTTCCTCCTTGCCTGCCTCCTCTTCATATGCTGCCCTTTCTTCCACTTGGCTTTAACTTGTGCCTTCCCCCCCCCCCCGCCCCCCCCATCGACCTGCTTACAAGGTTGTTGTCAAAAAGGTTTAGTATCTATATTTCATTCTAAAAGCGATATTGATGAAAATTTTCTTAAGAAGCAAAACATGAGCCACAGCCCTATCTTCAGGACTTTTAGATATTTCTATATATTCTCCATGTATTGTGTTCTTTTACTCTCCATACAATTTTGTGTTCCTGTGTTTATAAAACAAGCACTTTCCTGTGTCATTATATGAGACTGTTTTTTATTATAATGAAATAACTACACATGTGTATACATACATAACACACCTATAATTATTTTCCTAAGTTAATGGCATATTTCTTTGGTGAGTCTGTGCCCAGCTTTGTGAAGAGCGTGCTGATCATATAATTACTGAACAAAGAAGGAGCCTAGAAAAGGAAAGGAAATTTACTTCTGTGACAGGGCAGTTGGGAAACCTTGAGGGCTGTGTAAGGGGAAGGCAGGTCTGCTTAGGAAAAGGGGAAAAGGATCAGGAACCTGCTCTCCTCTGGGAGACCACCAGTGATCTTAGTAAGGAATTTAGCTCCTGTTGCTGTCTGTCTGAATGTGTTTGGTAAGAATTATGCTGAAGTGTTTTAAAACATGCCTTCCTGGTGGCTTGCTTAGCAAGGAGTGACTCACGAATTACACCATCGAGTGAGGCTAGGTATTCACTCAAATGCTACCTTGTTTTTAAATCTTCTATGAACAGTAAGTCAGAAGACACTCCCTCCCATCCCCCCCCCCCCCCAGACCTTTTCCTGTCTTGTTTTCACTTCCAAGAAACCAACCTCCCTCTCTCCTGAAACCATCTAAAATCTTGCAGGCATTGATACATGCGAAGAATACTGGTACTTTTAGTTATAGTGATGATGATGATGATGATGATGATGATGACGACGACGACCGGAACAGGTCTTTGATCAGTTATCTAAAATCGTAGTACTAGATAAGTTTTACAATTCAAAAGTTTAAACATTTTATAAAGGTAATGAATATAACACATGTGCTGTATGCCACAGCTCTAGGGCTGAGGTTAATTCCCTCAAATTAAATCATTTATAATTATAAAGACTATAAATAGTCTTATGTATGTTAAGGTCAGATTTTGTTGCCAAATGGGTCATGGAAAATCTTTTTTAAGGGCTTTTGGATTTTACAATTTCAGCAGAGGGATACAGATGGCTTATACTAGCTAACCTTAATTACACCGTTACACTTCATGAGGGCACGTGGTTGTCTCGTTCACCCTGTCCTTCCAGCACCTAACCCAGTGCCTGGCACATAGAAGGGGGGCAGTCGATATTTGTTGAATGAATGGACCACTGAGGTTAGATGCCATTTTAGGCATAAACATTAGCTTATCCCCCATTACCACCCTATGCAGGAATTGTTGTTGATATTTCCATTTTATAAAAGAGAAAACTAGGAAAGATGAGAGTTAAGAACTTGTTTCAAGATCCTACAAATAGTAAGTGGTGAGCTTTGTAAATGGAGTCTGGAACCCAAGCTCTCAGCCAGTATTCTATGTTCTTCCACTAGAATTCATGTGCTTTAAAAGTGGCCTGCAGAAGGACGTTCCAGTACCAGACGTGTAGATTTGTGTTGGTATTTTTACTGCAGTTCTTCAGTGTTGATGTGCATAAGAATTGTCTAAGGTATTTAAGCAGAATGTAGTCCCCTTCTCACAGTCTTGGATTCAGTAAGTCTAGGTGGGGTTTGGGTAGCTGTGTTTCAGACAAGGTCTCCAGGTAATTTCTGTGGGCCCCCAAAACTTGAGATCCATTTGGTTTCCCGTGGTCGGCAAACTGCGGCTCTCGAGTCACATGCGGCTCTTTGGCCCCTTGAGTGTGGCTCTTCCTAAGCCTTAGGAGTACTCTAATTAAGTTAATCAGAATGTACCTACCTATATAGTTTAAGTTTAAAAAATTTGGCTCTCAAAAGAAATTTCAATCGTTGTACTGTTGATATTTGGCTCTGTTGACTAATGAGTTTGCCGACCACTGGTCTATACCATGACAGGAAGTATAATCTAGTAATTAATTACTGATTCACTCTTGGTCCTGAACTTACTAGTGGTAGGACTTTGTACCAGTGATTTAACCTCCCTCTGCTGTAAGTTTTTTCATCTGTAAGGTTATGAGAATTAGGTGAGTCAGAGTAAGAGCTATATGTGTGTGGGATAAATAAAAGTAAAGTATTTTTTTAAAATTTTTTTTTTTAAAGTAAAGTATTTTAGACAGTGAGGATTCAAGAAGTTAGAACAATGCAGGCACATAGCAAGCACTCGATAAATGGTAGCAACTTTTGTTACGGTTTTGACTGATAATGACAGCTGCCTGCAGGACCAAGGTCTTGCTGAGAAGATACACAGAATCCAAGAAAATAAATTTGTAGAAATGGATTTCGGTGTTTAAATAAGCCAGCACCGTCCAACTAATAATCATCATTTGAGCTGTAATTTCCTAGCATATCTCTGAGCTGATTGTGCGATGCTGATGTCCAGGTGATTGCCATAGAGGGTTAGAGCTGCGGTCCCTCTGGCAGTATAGTATGTTTGTTTTTGATTTTACTATTGTTTTTACTCTTGTGTCTAGGTTTCTGTCCATGTTAGAAGAAGAAGTTTACAGTCAAAACTCTCCTATCTGGGATCAGGACTTTCTGTCGGCCTCTTCCAGAACCAGCCAGCTAGGGATCCAAACAGGTAAAAAAAAAAATTTTTTTTTCTTTTCAGCATTCAGAGAACAACCAGGAAGTGTTACTTTCAGCTCACTCTGCATTTATTTGTGTTTTTAATCAAGAAATTGAAGACGGGAGCCAGCAGATTTTGCATCTGCATCTCTATTAATGAGGAGAGCAGGTGCAAATCAGTGAAAACAACTACTGCTCCTACTACTGGGTTTGCTTAGCTTGCGTATTACAGGTTTATGGGGTGTGTGTGTGTGTGTGTGTGTGTGTGTGTAAAATACCAGGCAGCTTGGCCCTCTAGGGCACTGCTGGCTCTTTTTAAAGACACGCATAGTCTCCGTCAACGGCCTGATATGCCCAGGAATCAGGTTTCAGCCTAGTTTCTGAATCCATGATGTCTGCTTTGTGTATCAAGTTACTGTCAGGATGAGTGGAAGACAGCGGTCTTGAGTCTCAGGACATGAAGAACTTCCCAGTGGGGCCAGGACATCCTTGTCATTGCCTTGGGTCAGCCAGTGGCATCACCTGGCATTTTGTGAGGCTGGAAGACATGTGACTTGGAGAGTCAGGCTGATTCCAGAGAGAGGATCTGAATTTCTGCCTTCAATACTAGGAGGATTCGGAGAAGGTTGGCAGGAGACGCCAAAGCAGTCATTGATATGTGGCCACGGGGAAAGGCAGAATGTAGAATTTTGACTTAGAGATTTTAGCAGCTCTAGCTCAATGTGTAGTGTGGGGACTGGTGACTATCGCTTCCAGGAAAGTTAATTTTACTCTTGCTGTTCTTTTCCAAACATAATTTTACATACAATAAAAGCCACCTTTTTTTGGCCAGCCGAGTGGCTCTGTTGGATTGAGTGTCATCCTGGGCACCCAAAGATTGCCAGTCCGATTCTCGATCAGGGCACAGTCCTTGGTTGCAGGTTTGATCCCTGGTCGGCACCTACGAAAGGCAACTGATGGATATTTCTCTCTCATGGAGATTCTCTCTCTCTCTCTCTCTCTCTCTCTCTCTCTCTCTCTCTCTCTCTCTCTCTCTCTCTCTCTCTCTCTCTCTCTCTCTCTCTCTCTCTCTCTCTCTCTCTCTCTCCTTCCCTCCCACCCTGTTCCTCTCTCTAAGCATGTCCTTGGGTGAGGATTAAAAAAAAAAAAAAAGGTAAATAAATAATTAAGTCACCCTTTTTAGTAAATGGTTCTGTGAATTTTGACAAATACATATCGTTGTGTGATCATCAGGATATAGACCATAACATCACCCAGAAAATTTTGCTGTACTCTGTGTGTCCATTCGTTGCCCTACCCCCAGCACTGGCTACCACAGCTTTTTCTTTTCCTATAGTTTTTTTTGGGGGGTCTTTTCTAGAAGGTCACTCACATAGCACAGGACTTTTTGAGTCTGGCTTCTTTTCCTCAGATTCACACATTTGAGAAGGTGGTTAAAAGTGTATGTGTGTGTGTTTTTTCATCTAGAGCCCAAGTTTGAGTATAAATATATTTAAATTCAAAGCAGAATACTTAAAGAATGAGGTATTTTGTTTTGGGTCAAACCCGTCCTGTTTGCATTCTTGTTACCAAAAACATCTTTTTTTTTTTTTTTTAAACCTTAGGTCATAGAATGTGATCTCATCTCTCTCTGGTCCAAAACCTGTAGCGCTTTGGGGTCTATCTGTGCGTAGGACATGCTCCCTTCAGACCGGCATTTCCCAAGCGTGTTCTCTGTGGTGACTGGGCATGGACTCGGGATTGCCCTGTGCTGTCCCCTTGATCTGTCTTTCTCTCTGCTAGCTTGCAAATGGCATCTCTCCACAAACCCCTTCCTGATTTTCCTGTGCCTTCTAGCCAGGACTGGATCTCCCTCCTTCCCCACTTTCACCGAGCCTTGAGTATGTCCTATCCTTGGGTCTCAAACTTGGCTGCACAAGGCATCACCCATGGTGATTTAAAATAATTCTAACTTCTGAGTCCCTTCCCAAGAGTGTGCAGTGTAATTTGCCTAGGGTGTGGCCTGGACATTTTAAAAGCTCCCCAGGTGATTCTGATGTGCAGCAGTATTTGAGAATAACGGTGTCGTACATGCTCATACATGCTTACCTCCTGCTTTCCGAGGCCCACTTTTTTCCTGTAGGTCTTTTCTATGAGCGTGACCCTAGATGGTCAGAGACCCAGTTTTGTCATAAAAATAATAATAACGACCAATATTTCCATTAAGTGCATGCCTGTGAAGTTTGCTTTAAGCCTTAGCACAAAGCCTGGGAATTTGCTATTATTATCCCCTTTATATAGATGAGCGTTGCCCAAGGTCAGATCTCGTTAAGTGATAGAACTGGGTTTTGCCCCTCGGGAATGGCTAATTCCTAAACACCAGACTGCATTACGAGCCAGGGCTCTGACCACTACATCCCGCTACTTTGCTGTGCGTTGCGAATGTGCAGGCCAATGCTTGTGGAAGGAATGAGTGATGAACAGTTTCCTCCTTCAGGCAGGGTGTGGACACCAAAGCTATCCAGCAGGGTCACCTTGGCTCTTTTGTGGAGGGTCTTCCGGAGAGACCCTCCCTGCTCAAAAGTCTCCCTGACCCTTGCCTGCTCAAAACACTACCTGGTCTGTTCCATTTCCAGCAAATTATCTATCGTAGCACAGGATGGAAAAGGCAGAAGTTGTCTCTATCCCTCTGGGAATTACGTGTCTATTTCTGTGGCTAAGGTTGTAACCCAGTTAAGCTGGATTGTACTCTTCAGCATTACCCGGAGCCGTCAGAGACAGGCTGTCTTCTCCTGTTCTGCTTTAATTGCCATGTGTTCTCTTTGGGGAAAGAAGAGTGCAATCATCGACTTAATTGGCACGTCTGCACATCTATGCAAGTGTGATAAATGCCATTCATAATGATGGCTCTGAAGGTTTGCAAGGTACTCAGATGTCTGCAGAATTGTCAGAGCTTCCTCTTTGCGTAGCACCACTCCCGTGCACTTTGCAAGCCACGGGGCCGGTGTGCGGGAAGGAGCGCCACGTAGCCTGGCACTTCAGTATATTCTGCATCCTTGCACGCGGACTGCTGTTCAGCTCAGAGTGCTGTGGACTGGTGTCTCTCTGTTGCTTGGGTTACTTATTCCATCACTGTCTTGGCTGCTGGGAATGTACTCTGCGCACTGGACTGTGGCTCCCTTGAAACTTAGATGAACATTCTCTCTGGACATCTGTCTGCACTGCCATGCTCGGTCCTATATGTGATCAGAGTCACTGAAAATGTCTGTCTCCCTCACAGCAGCCAGTCAGCAGAGCAACATCCTATTCCTTACAAAGGCTTTAAAAATAAGGTTTTGTTTGGAAATAGTCTCAAAAGTACAGAAAAGTTAAAAGACTAGAATAAAAATTTTGTATGTTGTGTTTACTTTACCTAGATTCATTGGTTGTTAAAATTTTGCCACATTTGCTTTATCATCTCTTCTCTCTCTCTCTCTCTCTCTCTCTCTCTCTCTCTCTCTCTCCCTCCCTCCCTCCCTCCCTCCCTCTCTCCTTGTTTCTGTAAATATCCCTGTATCTATCTATATGTCTGTCTGTCTATCTATCTACCTATCTATCTATCTATGATTTTCTTGCAAACATCATGCCTTCTTACTGACTTCAGTGGGTATCTTCCAAGAACAAGGCCATTCTCTTACTTAACAAGTATAGTTATCAAAGTAAGGAACTTTAACCTTGATGCAAGGTTACACCTTATTATTTAATCTATAGGCTATTTTCCATTTTTGCCTCTTACCTCAATGATGTGGTTTATGGCAATTTTGCATCATATCAGGAGGTGCATGATGTTGGCCTCTCCCATTATTGTTGGCATTAAAGTTTGTAGGTGGTATTTGCAAGGTTTCTCCACTGCAATGCTACCATTTTCCTTTTGTAATAAAAAAAGTACTTTTGTGGGGAGATACTTAGAAACTGTCCTGTCATATCAGAATTGTACTCAGAAGGTTTAGCCTGCACAGATGATTGTCCCTGAATCAATTATACGCTGGCTGCCATCATTCCTCTCTTATTTATTTGTTGGCATTCTTCTGTAAGGAAGAGCTTTACCTTCTCCCCATTTATTTATTTGCCTGTTCATTTCGGATTTTATCAGTATGGACTCAGATATTTCTCTTCTCTTCAGTGGGTTATAATCCATTACTGTCTTCATTATCATGCTCACATTGACCCTATTTCTTTTATTTAAAGATGACTTCTTTGTGGTGTTGGGCAGGAATGGGGTGGTCTCACATGCACTTGGTTCCTCATTGCCCAAGAAAAGAGTCATCTAATACCTTCTTTTTCTTTTCTTGGCAGTCATCAACCCACCTCCTGTGGCTGGGACGATTTCATACACTTCAAACTCATCTTCCCTTGAGCAGCCGAATGGTGGGAGCAGCAGTCCTTCTGGCAAAGGCTCGTCTGGGCTTGAGGCAAACCCAGGTAGGCACGTCGGGGGCACA